>NC_073699.1:96754264-97366310 GCF_023634085.1 Falco cherrug | reverse complement strand
TACCTTTGCAAGCCTCTTTCTAATTAGAAATATTAACCTTTCTGCCTGGAAATAAGCATGAATATCACAGTGATTCCCTCAGATAGGTTTGTAATGAGAGGTTCAGTTAGGAGGAACCCAGTTTAAATGAGATGAAAGATAAGGTATTGTCCTAATATGAATTACTTTCCCTTCAGATCAGATTACCTTCATATAACTCATTTTTTTACTTAACAAGTTACTTATCTCTGTCTGAGTAGGAATACTCAGGGTAAATGCTCCCACAGCGTAATTTACTATTGAATTTAAGGAACTGAATAACAACAGATTTTACTAGTCCAGCAGAACAACCTTTAGACAGGTTTAGTTATCTGAACTCTGTTGGTCAAAGACATTTTGGACAGTGGTAGAAGGTCAAACCCCTCAAAGACAACCTGCTCTCGCTGGGCAGAAGGCGTTGCTGCTCCCGCGCCTGCAGGGGTGTTCCGGGGGTGGTTAACTCAACACTCTGTAGTGTTACAACCAAGGTCAGCTGGACCAGAATCCAAGTATATCAAGACAAAACTAACCAAGCCCAGCTTTCAGCTGACTTCACCTATGATTTTGTTCACTTAGAGACAGCAGAACTTGCTGACGATTAGCTGTGGCCTAGCCTTACTTTAGTACTGTTAGTAAAAATATCTTAAATTTACTATCAACTTAAAACCCGTTCTATCTTGAATTACTTTAATATTATCCTTCCTGATGGAGTCATACAGTTCACATAGATACAACTGTTTCAATCCTTCTATTCTGTTGAAATAAAGGAATTCAGGAAAACAGAATGTTTTGAAATTCCAGAGAGAACAATTCCCACAATCTTACCAAACCATCTCTGGGACAGAGGCGTTTAAGGGCTGAGGAGCTTGGTTTCATGTTTTAATTATAAATGGCATCTTTTAGTTAAACACCATAGCATATATTGTCTGGGCTGAAATGTGTAGGTCAGAACTAAATCTGGGAAAACAGGGAGAGGGCACAGAAGAGAGCAAGAAGAATGTGGAACTTCATCAGCCAGGTTGAGCCTGTCCAAAGCCACAAAGTTTGAAGCCTGCCTTCAGAGAAAGATGCTCCTTTTGCCTGCTAGCTGGTGACTGCTAGAGCACATCTGTCCAGCTGTGTCCTCTTCTCTGGACATTCATGCTTTATGGGTGAGGAGGCAAGAAACAGCGTGTGCACTGCCTGCGGGAGGGGGGGCACAGCCCTGATTTCTCCCCAGGGCTTTGCTGCCGTACAGACTCAGAGAGGAAAGACGTGGCTAAATCCTGCACAGTTGTGTTGGTGAAGCACATACACCCTAATAATCTTCTCCACAAGTCCACGTCAGGGAACTGCTGCTGAGAAAGTGGAGATGAGCTCCATCCCGTACTCTCAGGGTCTCGGAAGGCGAGCAGTGCTGGTTACAGCAAAGCTCAGTAAAACACTCAACTCCGTTACTGGATGATGATGGCTTGGGTACCTGCTGCAGACAGGGGAGCTCCAGCTTTGAGTCCTCAGTGCTTGCAGCTTCAAAAAGGCTAATAAATTTGCTTATTGGCAACCTAACATCATATGCTGAGTAGTAATGCATTTCAACATAAAGCAGACTGCACTGGGGATCCCATCCATTGGGCTGACGGATCATGGATTGGATGAGTTATTAGAAACACTGCTAGACTTACCCTTTTTCAAAAATTTTCCACGGGTCTTGAGGAAAACAGGATTAAATAGGGATGAAAGGGAGGTAGTTGACTGACACAGCTACTTTAGAGGCAATCTGGACTTTTATGAGACTGTGCATACATGTGAGACACGCACACGCACCGCCCGTCTTGGTATGCTTTCCTAAAACAATCTGTCTTTAAAATGTGACAAACAGCTCAGCAAGCATTACATAAAAAGATGCTGGCAGACTGCTTTTTTTTTTTTTTTTTTTTTTACCCTTGTAAACTTTTCCTTCACAATAGTAAACACAATTATAAAGCATTTTCAGATTAAGTGTTAAAGAGGTCTAATGCTCCATCTCTTACTTCTGGCAATGAAGAGCTTAATCTAATTAAAGCCATGAGCTGAATGAGTCTGTTGGTTCTAATCCTCAGCAGTTTTATTGTTAGGTTATGCAATCCTAATTAAAGATAATTTTAGACAACAGGAAAGGTTTCATTTTAATGAGAGAAAAATACATACAATGTCCTTGCGGGTCTATTTAAGAATTATTTTTAAGGTTTACTTTTAGCTAATAGTTTTCCATATATATGCTACAAGCATTCCCTCAGAAAAATCTCTCATTTTAATATTTGCTATTGTAGTAACGTCACTGTGTGCTTGCACTTTGAATGCTACCATTTAAAATCAAGGCTGAATTCAGAGCTGTTCAGCACATTAAAATACAGCGATGTAACGTGTAGCCTGTGCTTCTTCATTCAACTTAAAAGGCCTTAACTTTCAGAAAAGTACTAAATACCTACACAGAGTCTTATAAAGGTCTCTGATTAGCCATGTCACAAAACAGGAGTGCTCAAACCCCACTATTTTAAAAACCCTCAACCATAACACCCCAGAGAAAACACATTTCAGTTTCTATTTTTAGGAAGTGAAGAAAAATGTCATGGAATTACATCCAAAGCCAACTCTCAACACCACAATCTCCCTGTGGGGTGCTGCAGAAACAGTAATTTTGGTAAGAGTGACAGAATTATTATAACTATCAGGGAAACACTTTAGTCCCCTACAGATGCCTTGGGGCACTGGGGAAGACCCAGCTCTTCTGCTGTGATGGTCCAAGACCAAGAACCAGTGAGAATGAAGCAGGGGATGTATCATTTCTCTTCCAGTACACCAGTTTTTAATTATAAACCAAACATGAGTTAAAGAAAGGTATAGAGGAGATTTGAACGAGTTATTATTATTCTCTGAATGATAATCACAGCTGGAGATACAGCTCTACCAAAAGAGGTTCGGGATAGCTGGGATAGTGGGGAGTGATGGGGGGTTATTTGCCCATTTTTGTTTTCCATTGCAGCAAGTGCATTACTGTGTGGAAAACTAGCTGTGGGGGCTGTGTCCAGCCCTCTGAATTTAAAACATAACAGTTACTGGCCTTAAGCAGGGCAAAGTGCTGTAAGAGGACAAAACCGTCCCCCTGAATTCGTTTTGCCCTTCTACAGAGGCAGGGCAAACCCCGTCTTCCAGGAGCACGCCTGAAGTGGTCAAGTTTCCTGCTCACTAAACTCACATGGAGGTTATTATATTCTTATTAACCTACACCTCTGGGCATTCGGGGCTCAGCTGTGAGACTCACCAATTTGGGATGTGCCTCCAAGGCACAGGCACAGAGGGATGACCCAGCTGTGCGCCCTGATCCGGGCTGGCACTCCCCTGCTGCTGCTGCTGCAATGCCTTGTGCCGTGTAGGAGCAGGGAGTGTTGCAGGCATTTTTGGGGATGAAGGAGGAAAGGGAGAAACCACTCGAGGAAGCGTGCACAGGAGTCAAATGGAGAGGAGAAAGCAAGCAAGAGCAAAAGCCGAAGGGAAATTCATGGGCCAGCTGGGAAGGGTGAGGCGATGCGCAGTTAACTCACTCGCTGGCACCAGACCCCTGCCAACACGCCAACAGCTAAGCACTAAGCTTAGACAAAGGCTCCACAGGAAACCTCCAAACTTGCACAGGCTTTTACTGTATTTTTTTAAGTCCAGCTAGATTAAGTATGAAATGAAGAAAAAGCTTTCTCAGGTTAGTTTCAGTTACATGAACAGGGTTTTTTGTTCTGTACAAATTCTTAATCCTAATGCGCCTGCGTTTCACGTTGAGGAAGAGAACGCATTGCTGCCATGCTGTGGATTTCCTGAAGGAGTGATGAATAAAGCAATGGAAATTGGTGAAGTGCCTAAGGAGAATCACTCATGTGTCTTCCTGGTTCTCCAGTCAGGCAGCTAAGGAATCTGAGCCATTACAGTGGAAGAAGGAAGGCATTTCAAAACATTATTTTTTTACCATGTATTTCCACAAGTCACATCCTCGTAGGTGTTCTAGTCCCTGCTGTCAGAACCAATGCCTATAAAATTAATGCTATTTTTAGAGAAAGGAAAGCCTCTAGCTATAGTAAACACAACTTCTCTATTTAAGGTCAATACTTCAAAAAAAGAAAAAAAAGAGTTCAAATTTCTTTTTGTGCTTTTACCCTTCCACCTGGTTATTTTCTTTATGACTATCTCTTGTTGTCAGCCTCAAGATGGGGGAGGAAATTACCTGGCTTGAATGTGAAGTCAAAAGAAAATTGGAGTCTGATTCTTGTCAGACGCTAGACAAGAACAGGGTCTGAAAATCTGAATTTGAAAGTCAAGTTTATGTGATGAACATATTGAACAGTGGGTTTATTTTATCGTGGTTTCTAATTTATCTTTTGTGACTACCTAAGAACATTCTGTCTGTTTATTTTGCTGTTGTGGGATCTCGGTAAATACCAGTCTTCTATCTTTGTAAGACTTAGCAGGCATATGAAAAGACAGAGGTGGGCTGCAGATAACTGTTTGTATTTAATTGCTTTAAAACTATTTCAATGATAGAAAATAGACTCGTTAGAGTAAATAGCGTAACAAGGCTGCTACAGAAATCTGCTTGATCTTTCTTATGCCTTACTAATAAAACTGGGCTGGGGAAAGTGAACTGAGGTTTTTGCTGACAGGGTTCCCAGAGCCTGTGTGCTTCTCCTCTCTTTCTGTCTGGGGCTCCAGCACTGAATAGCATCATGTCAAATATTTCAGTCTTAACTCATTTTGCACTCTTATTTTGACACAGATTTTCAGTTAAAAAAAAATAAAAATCTCCATTTAAATTAGTTACAAATGGGACCAAGTAGAAACAACATTTAATTTAACAGGCGTGTTCTTCACATTTTTTATAGCCAGCTGCCTATAGCTAGTTTCTTTGCTAATAGTAATTCCAGCATGGAAAGGCCCTTGAAGGGGCTTTCAAAGAGTTGTTCAGTGACTGAGCAACTTCACCGGAGCTTAACCAGCTTCCACAGAGCCTGACCAGGTTTTGCAGTTTTAACAGGGGAGGTTACCTGGCCATCCTCAGGTTGAAATCACTGGGTGAAGCCTTACGTTAACATTCAGGGCAGCAAGGCTGAGGAGCAAGGTGCAGTTAGCAAGCCCTGAAAGGTCAGAAAGGATAAGGTGAAGGCTAGGCATGAGTAATATTGCAGAGGGGCACGGCCATCTCCAAGCAGATTTGGCACATGACACTGGAAGCAGTAAGCGTGCAGCCCCAGGATGATGCCCCACTGGTACCCAGTATGGAAAAGCCGGTGCCTACACCAGCAGTGAAGAGGTGCTCTGCATCGCATGGCACACGGGCAGCAAGGCTCACAGCATAACGAGGTGTTCTGCTTCCCAGCCCAGCTGCTTAGTCATCACCCTTTAATCAACTTCAAAGTACAACAGTTGGAAAAAAAAAATAATTCAGAAGTCCCAACCCTTGCTGCAATTTCTGCCAAAACTCAACTTCAGCTGCAAATCTAAGTAGTTGTGTAACTGGGGGAAAAAGTCTTTGGGGTGGACAGTGCAAACGCTGCAGAAAGAGGGAAATGGCAGGTGAGAGCCCCCTCGCTGCTTTGGGTGGGCGTGGGTAGCGCCCGCTGACCAGAGCCCAGCCTGGGAGCCAACACACACTGCAGACCACTGCCTTTTCCTGATGCATGAGAATAACTAAACTCGGCTTAAGAGGAAGGAGAGCTTTCAGACAACACAGGAGGTGGCATGCGGTGGCCTGACCACCCTCTGTTTGCCACTAGCAGGGTCCCAGCTCTGGCTTTGACTGCTCTTCTCATCTACTGCTCTCCTGGGCTCCCTTATGAACTATCAGTATTAATTATTAGGTAGCCACCTGAGGGAGATTTCCTTGCTGAATTTCATCTACATGAAATAAATCTGGTTAAGATGAATAGTTTCTCAAGAGCTATATCCCGTGCTGAGGACTTCTTAAATACAGAAAGCTGTACACTTACCATGTACTGCCTAGCTAAAAAAGATGCAGAAGAAAATGCATCTGAAAAATGGCAGTAAAAATATCTCCAGTGATTTAGAAAGCCTTGCTTGTCACTGTTAAGTCATTTCTACAGCTTACATGTATTTCCTATATATTCAAACACAGCAAACAAAATACACAGGCTCATTTTTTAATAAATTTACAGAAGCAGCCTAACATACTTCAACTGGTGTGACTGGAGCTCAATCAACCATTCCACCACTGGCTTCATCTGTGCTGGTGGAGTCAGCCATGGTTGGTCCCACCAGCCAAACACTCTCGAGTCACTCAATCATTAGCAAAGGGGCCGTTACAAAAATGAGGCAGAGCTATGGATGATGTTGGTCATACACAATTAAGACTTACTTTTGTTTCAAATGGCCTGCATTATATTAGGTGAGGACCAGATCTTTGTTCCACCAGGATTTGGTAAACCATGTCCATTTATGTTACTGCGAACACCTCTTCCCATAGAAAAGTACAGGCATGTCGTCCAGCCAGCTGACTGCTTTTTATGGGTAATCATGTGAGTGAACTTTGACTGTGCAAATATTGCCAAAAGGCATTTCACAGACTGGAATAAATCCAAAATTAAATTCAGAGATGTTTTTCCAGACTAATATTTATGAAAGTTAAGTATGCTGTATTTTAATGCTAAGGCAACGTACCTACGCTTCTGCTTAATATGCTAGTAGGAAAGTACACCAAAGGATGGGCAGTCTATGACACGAGGTGCTCTTTATTTTCTGCTTGTTATAAATTACGCAAAGATACAGGGTAGTTGAACAAGGTAGGCTTAGATGGTACTTGCAACAAGCAGTTCAATGCTCCAGCCTCCTCAGAGGAATCAGAATGGAGGCACCTGAACTTGAGTTTTCCAGAGCTTTTTATAGCAGAATAGAATGGCACAGATGGGCTGAGTCAGGGAGCCCAGCCAGCCGTGCTGAGGGAGCAGAGCAGAGGCAGAAGGTTTGGAAACAACCCTAAACAGCAGAAAGCATTTTTGGAAGTATTTCACTCTCAATTCACCTTACCACTACAGGGTTTGCTGTGTCCAGCAAAATAACTTCAGATACAGAATTTATTCCAAAAATATGTGTGACATATTATGATATGGCCAAACATGTGCTTTCTGACAAATAACAATATGATTGTTAAAGCTAAAATGAAACACTAAAAGTGACTGCCTTTTCATAACATAGACTCTGACATTGTTTGCTCAACTGAGGCACGTACTAAGGCACCTACCGTATAGACAAGATGTGATGAACTTGGCAAAACTTGGGAGGATCTTACATTAGAACCTCTGACGCTTATTCATCCCTGTATTGGTATTAGTACTGCCTACCTTACAGGGTACAACTTACAACATAAACACCAGCTTGGGTTTTTTTCTTCTGGGTTGCAATAACGTTGCACAAATAGTCTGGGAAACAGCAGCCAACCGGTAGCATTTTCTGCACAAAACTCCCAAGTTCACAGTGCTGTCTGTGTCAGTCACGTATAAGCTAGTGTCAAGTACCTATGCCATTCGTAGCACCAAAATAATGTCAAAAGCCATTGATAAGATTGGATTACAAGTTTTTCCTCAGTGTAGAAAAGCTTCTCGCCTCACCCTCCAGCTTGGCTCCATTTACATCTCTGAGGTCTCGCAATAGCTTTGCTTGAAATGTCTCGTTTGAGAAATGTCTGACATGATGCAGTATATACTTTGTACCTATGAACATATTATATGGAAAAGATTAACCCATACACAAACAGAGAACATTTTAACACCTGCTTTATGGCTTTGACCGTGGCAGCTGTGCGTGGGACACTGCTACCCAGCATGGCTTGTCCAAGCTCCCACCAGGAGCCTCTGACAGAAACAGTGATTTGAGCCAGGCTGCCCATCCCAAAGCAACAACTTACACAGAGGAAAAGACATCTGAAGCATGAGACTTCATTAACGACAAGTCCCCACACAGGACTTTCACTTCAAAATGAACAGCAAAAGGGAGCAGTGTCCACTGATGGTAACGGTTTTCCCAGTTAATTTATTCTTTGAGAAAGGCAAGTTCTGCAAGGCTGGTGGCTCCTGGCTCTGCATTTGATGGGGGTTTCTCTGCACTGATTCCGAGCAGTTTCAATATGCAAATTTACATCAGCTTCCAAATGCTTAGGTGAAGATATTACAAAGCCTGAGCCTAGTACTGCTGCTAGGATCTCAGTCCCCAGATTATAATGCTTTTATCTGAAAATACACTTAGATGGCTAATGCTCAGTACATTAATTTATGAGTATTTGTTTTTCTGGTTTGTTCAATATCATTTCTGCTCTGTCATGAGGCACACACTTAAAAGAAAATTATAGGACTACAATTTTCTTTGCAATATCAGCATTATCCTGACTATACATCAAAAGAAATTAACAACGGGCATAGCTGTAACACCAGCACCAGAAGTTCCAGTAATATTCAGTCAGGTATGAAAGCTTCTTGGTATGTGAATATCCAGCATTTCTGCACATTCCAAACCTAGCAGAAATATTGTATGTATTTCATTGTTCTGAATTCAGATGTGGACTTCACCAGAGTTCAAGGAATATTTGTACCCAAACATGCGATCTAGGCACATTTGTAGGAAACAGCATTATTAAAAATTAATCTTCATAAATACAGAATCATATTTCCGTGGCAAGGAAACGTAAGTGGTTTGTGATGTCCTGCTGTTCTTCATATAGTGCTGCAATAATATGTTTTGTCCTTTTCTCAAACGACCCTACTGCTGCTGTGCTGTGGAATACTACTGACGACTATTAAAATAACACAGTTAACAGGCAAGAGTTGTGAGATATGGGTATACACAGATGGGCAGAGAGAGAGGTGGGGAGAACAGTGTGTCCCAGGTGAGTGTTGGATCTTTCTCCTTATAAACAACTGTGGCTTTTGTTTTCCTGACGTCAGCCTGTTTTGTTAATAAGTGGTTATTCGCCTGTCCTGATGCAAGCCTGCTGTATATTCCCCAAGCTGAAGAAGAATCACAGATTCTGTTAAGAGTAGTTTTCTAATTGAAGTAGAAAACCACAATTATTTTGGCAAATCCTCTAATTAGCTGGTGGTATTAACAGCCATCGTTGGTCAGGTACTGCTCTCAGTACACCAAAGCAACCCCTTTATTCTCAAGTGGGACACGGAGATGTAAACAAAGACAGTATCTCCACTTTACTGTCCTGTAATTAAGTGGAACAGAGTAGGGAAAGGACATGACCAATGTAAGATCACTTAAAATGTCTGAAAGCCTGAAAACAAAGCTAGCTTTGCAATAAACCCAGCTCAGAAAAATGATGTACTTTTTGCTGGAGCATCAAATTTACCTATTCTTAATACATTTGATGGAGGCTCAGGTACATCTGGTACACACGTAACTTTGATCAGAACTGTCATAGGTGAAGCTCTCCCAGAATTTCAAAAGCACTTCATTAACATCAAATTGAGCCTATTAATTATACCTACATTACACCCCTTGAAAAACTGACACCACAAAACCATACCTAGGGGTGTATTTTTCAAGACCTGCTATTCTCAAACAGCAAGGTAGTCCAAACGCTGAGACCGCCAGCCTGCTGGCAGCTCCTGAAATCCCGTCTAGCTCCGTGCTCACCGAGGCAATAGCAGACCGTCCCCTTAGCCCCCTCCTCGGAGCCATCAGGCTGAGACAGCCACAACTTCACTACAAACAGAACCGCTTCAAACTGGCGCGCTGCTGTCAGCAGCGGGACACGTGGATGCACACACATCGTCAGAACATTCTAATGCTCTGAAATAGGTTAATCAAGGAAGCCACTCTTCAGCAGGAGAGTTTCTTTTCTGTCTCTGTAACAGACTGGTGCTGTCAGCACTGAAAATGGTGCCTGCCTGGTTTTCTATACTGACTCTTTTCCATGGATTTCCTCCATTTCTACCATGCTGCTCCACACTACTCCTTGAGCTTAAAGCAGCGTGCAAGTCTGGCAGGCTATTCTGTCAGATCCACTTTGTGCAGTTTCACCTGCCTGAATGTTCCCATGGAGGTCTGAAGCCATTTGCAACTCAATCCATCCGCACTGCCCGGGCACTTCCCTCAGGAATGCTCAAAAATATCTGGGAGTGTTCCTGGGCACCTCTGAACATCATGGTGTGAAGCAACATCCAGATAGGCAAAATACCGGGAAGTGTGGTGAAAATTTTTACTCTTCCTTAGCTTCACGACCACTAAGCATTTCAGTTGCAACTGATTCCGATAGGAATTGTCCCTCTGAAACTCCTGATAGGCTTTGACAATCCCAGCAAGGCGGGAAGAGCACGTGCCTCTGCACATTAGCACGTGGCTGGAGGAAACATGGCTTCCCTGCTGAATCCCATGCTGCAGCACGAGCAGGCTGGCACAATTAGGCACCTTAAAAGGGCCCCACAATCACTTCACATCTCATTACCGTTATTACCACCAGTATTTCGATTTCACTAGCAACCCCGCAAATCTAGCAAAACATTTAGGGCCTTTTCATTGTCTGTATTTTTGGGGAGCAATAATCAAATAAGCAAAAAAGATCCTAAATTACTGGCGTCTCACTGCAAACCTTGAAGCAGCAGAAACCAGAATTGTACTACTATTATGTGCTCCATTGCCTTTGCTTCTACTCAGAGTCATCCAATTCATAAATTCAATTTAAAAGTAATATAAAATATGCATATGTTTACATAACCCAGGCTAAACATGTTCTACAAATGGCCAAGAATGGGAACGGCCTTTAAATTACATAGCAAAAATAACAAATTAAAATAAAACATGGATAGTACGAACTAGAACATACACCATTTTATGCCTATCTGACTTGTTCCAGCTTACTGAGCTATGCAGTATCTTTTTACATATATATATATATTTATATTTACTTTTTAAATATATATCTATCTATCTCCCTTGAATAAAGTTGCTCTGGATGGTTCACTCCCTTAATTGAGTGATTACATGTTTCTCAATACACTTAACCTCATACAGTAATTGGTCACATCAATCCACACCTAGCATGTGCTGCTAAAATATAGTTTATGTGCTACAAATCTTCAGGATATGGATTTTGGCTAGGTTTTTAAAACTAGAAAGAGGAAAGTATGAATGAGTGCATGTGAACAGTGCTTCTTATCTTCAACCACTGAGCACAGCTTCATTTCAGTTTAGGAGTTAGCTTGACAATTAAAAGACATGTAACTGAACAGACTAAATTGGACTGGAAGAACACTGGTTTGGGGCAACATTTTCACTTTATTTACAATGCCAGCATTACCCAACCTGATGAACTTAACAGGAAATACCTAGACATAACTGCAAGCAAAACTGACTAGAGATATTTGGAGTAAAGGTGTAAATCAAAGTACAAATTGATCTTATGTAAGCAAAAGTTGATCGTTATTTGCTGCTTTGCGTTATCCAGATGGTATTGGTGCTAACTATTAAAAAAACTGGGAAAGATCACACATAGCTCTCATAAAGCTGACTGCAAAATAAAATGAAGTGAAATCTTAGCCTAGCACTGCTCTGTGGCTTGCATGACTTCAAGGCAATCTGTGCTTTGTTTATCCACTCCTAGCCTGCCCACTGGGCTGCAGGACAGGAGACAAGCTGAGAAAATGCTGTGAGCCACGGGCCTGGCCCTAGCTGCCTTCCCGAGACACCCAAGGGCAAGTGCTTGCAAGCACAGCTTGGACGAGGCTGTGCTGGTTGTCTCTTACAGTTTCTTCACTGTGGGAGTTATTCTCTGGGCAAATCCAGGACTTCTGTAGGCATTTTACCTGATGTGAAAGGGCTGAAAGGTAAGCGATGAACCACCCCGTGTCTATTGTGCACGCTGTGTTCCTGCCATGGGTAAAATCATCTTCTGCTGTTGGTTCCTGCAGCGAACACGATACTGTCGAGAGCTGCCTGGGGCATCTCTGGCAGGAAGAAGTGGAGACCCGACCTGCACTGTGTTGAGGAAGCTGCTATCTGACTTAAGGGTTTTCCCATGATATGGAGTATGGAAAAATGAAAGAAAATCCTCCAAGGGTATGCTTTGAGCAATCTCAATGCAGACAGTATTGGAAGAATGGAAAATAGCCCAGGTGTTAGTAAAATACAGCAGACCACTGGCTGAAGAGGATAACTAAAGTATGAAAATGATCTCAGGCAGATGGCAAAACGACACGGGTCAGTGTGCTCACGTCAGCTCAGGACTGGTTCCAATTTTTTAAAATCTTGTCAACTGCTTAATTTATATTTCCTAGCCTAATACTTACTGAAATTTAATTAAAGTGGTGTTTGGATTTAAGCATTCCACCACAATATTAGCTACCCACTCAGTACAGCGCTGCTCTCGTCAGAGACGTACTGATTGTGGTTTACACAGCGCTCGCTGCTTCTCCACAGAGGGCTGATTGGTCCCATGATGCTCATGCTCTTCCTGATTTCCAGCTGTTACATTTCATTAAGAGACAGCTAAAATTGCCTCAGTGGTTTCCTCATATTACTTTTCCACATAAGCAGTTGGTTCGATTACCATGGGGATGCCACAGAGTCAGGAACAGGATGAGAGGTGGCTCTTGAGACTCCCTTCCTACACAGAGGTAGTCCCACTTCAAAAGACTTTGGGAAACACTCACATGAGCAACCAACAAATGAAAATGACTAACGAACTTCTGCAGACTAATGGGACCCATGCATTTTCATTATTCAAGCAAAGTGAAAGAGGAAAAATTAAGCAAATGATGACCCAGAAATCAGCACTTTGTAAACAATTTCCCCTTTGTTATTCAACAACACAATTTTGTCCCACAGTTACCTCCTCTAATAAATGGCATGCATCTTTTGTGTTCTTCCTTCCTTGAGAACATTGCTTAAAATGGTCTTCTCACTAGCTGGAGTGCCCTAGATATGCAGCAGAAAGTCTCCTGCCTCCACCACATTTTTACATAGCGTCAGGCCTGTTGTCACTGAACATAATGAGATTTTACCACCGTGTTTAGCAGCCAAAAAAGTGCCCTACATCGCCTGCTGCAAGGAGCCAACGTAGCAAGGGACAGCACTCAACCACATGTATAGATTTGAGGGAAAAAAGTAGGACATAAACACATATACATAAAGGCTTTACAGAACTAGCAGGTGTTACATGAATAGGAAAACTCTACCCTACTTGCTACAAATCAACTATAATACGGATCTAGGGCTCCTGAACATGAGCCCTCCTTTTATCCAGCTTCTCTGCAGCACAAGAGGCATCATCGGACCAGCAGCAGAAGTACTTCACTTAGCCCATACCTTGCCACATGTGCTTGGAATAGCTATCGCTTTGTTCATCTTAAATCTACAGGGAGTTTCAGACCAAAGCTGCATACTAATTTATTCATAATATGCATACCAGTACCATGTTTGCTCTAACACTGGCTAAGAGAGAGCTCTGCTCTTCTACAGATACTGCTGGGTTTTATTAGATAGTGCAATCCTCAAAGCCCGTCTTCTGTTCCTCCCGTTTATCTGTGCAGTGAACTATGATTTGGCATATTTTCAATTAGCACAGAAGGGGAGCATCTCAGATCTCTTCCCCTGTGGCTTTTCTATCCTGTGTATTCGCAATGTTCACTTTTACGGTCTCCCCTTCTAGGAATGCAAGGAAAGAAAACAGACCAATATAACTCATATCGCAGCGTGGGGTATCAAGGCTGCTCAAAAACACACGGTATTTCCTGGATGAAACCATGTTACCAAGACAACAGATGCCACACACAAAAGCCACTCTCTCCCTCAGGATACGTAATTCCAGGTAAGATCTTGGTCAAACACAACTTCTTTTTCTCTGTGGTCATTTTGATGATCAGGACCCCAGAAGGAAGATGTCTATCCTGAAGAGCTCGGAGCCAGCTCAATGCAGCAAATGAACCAGTGCCAGAAGACAAGGAAGAAATTGTAAAATTGCTACCTCCTCGCTGGCAGCAGGGGCTCCGGTCCTCTGGGAACTCAGGTTCAGATGGGAGAGCCCATGTGATGCTGTCAGTGGTTCCCAGCTGATGGGAGGTAGTGGTGGGGGGGCTGGCTCATGACCTACTGCAAGAGGACCCTCAGCTAACTCCCTCTTGCATCAACAGATGCATCAACAGATGCAAGAATGCTAACTACATGTCCTGACCAATGCGAATTAGCATTAAATTTGTTAATTCAGTGGCACCAATTCAGGCCTCAGCTGCCTGCGTTCATGAGGTGTGGCACTATGAATGACACAGCTGAGCCTTGGCTTGAGCGAAGGGCAGTCACTCAAACGAGGGCAGTCGAGTTAAGCCAGTCTCACAACCCTTGCAGTGAAATCAGAAAATGGACTAATCTGCTAGACTAACAAATGGGGGGATTTTGATTGGTTTTGTCAGCTGCTTGCAGTGCGTTTTAGCCTGCAGGAGCGTTGTCTGCACATTAATGCCAGAAATACCACAGCCTCACTGGTCTCTCATTTCAGCACGATGCTTTTGCAGATTCAGATGCAAAAAGTCAACATCAATATTTAGAGGTAGCCATTCCAAACTACAAGCTTTCTGGGGCGTAAACATCGCGTCTAAATAAAAGGTAGTGTATGGACTTGATTACTACAAAGGATAAGCACGTGTGCTAGAAGAGCTCCTGCATCAGCGCTGCCAACATGGTAAGAGTCCCACGCTATGGAGATCAGCAATGGGTGCCCGACAGACTGTAGGGTCATTTAGATGCATTGCTAATTAAGAAGAGTAGCTGTCGTTGATTTCATTCTTTTAATTCATAAACAAATATACATGAGTTTTCTGTAATAATCTTCACTTTTTCCCTGAACAGGGTCTGTGAATTACCAAGACTGTATACTGGTGCATACGTACACCAAGTAATACTGTAAGCACACATAGCAGGGGCTCCGACCCTACCCTGTCTCAGCAAAGACATAGATGCAATGTGGACCAGATCCTGGCAAAGGCCAGTGCATAGTGCAGTGATTTATCCCATTATAGTGGAAGGAAACCTTCCCCCATAACGCTGAGCTCCCCTTCTAGAATGGACCGAGGCCATCCCTTTACATTCACTCCTGGTGATGGTAGCGGTCTAAAAGCTCTTCATACCTGACTTACTCCCACCCAAAGGAAAAAAGTAGCTGTAGCAAAAGCTGAATGAGACTACAGAGATAAAGCATTATAATTATCCTCTAGTTAGTAAGTAAATAAAAGCCAGAAAGGATTTATACAGTCCTTCAATTATTGGATTGTTATCAGAGAACACAACAGTTCGGCAGCAGTAGAGGATTTAGAGCTGACAGGGGTTATGGTGGGCATTCACCTGCCCCGTGAAAAATAAGTAGACCAGTTATTTATTCTGCAATTAAGATACCACTTGCCTTTGGCGTTGTTCATTCCAAGCTAATTTGGGCACCCATAGTATTTCCAATACTATTAATTCAAGGGCTGAATGAGAAACGATCCAAAGGGTAATTATGGATGTTTGTGACCTACTAGGATGAAATACTGCAAAAAGTCATCTGTTTGCAGAATTCAGAATCTTACATCTTGTCTGCTTTTGTGCTCTAACTAGTAGGACAGGCTGTAATTTCTTGGAAATAAATCACAGAACTATAAAACCAACTATTTTCTAAGATGTTGTTCTAAAGTAACCTGGATGAATATGGCTAAAGCCTGACCCCTCAAGAAAGCTACTGAGAAGACTGAGGAAACACACTTCCGCTTATCAGCAAGCAAGGGGCATCACACAAAGAGCTCCAGATGCTGTTGCGCAGCCTCTGTACAAATCCCAAAATCAACTGAAAAAAATCAGAAAAAATGAATAAGTTGTTCTCTCTCAGGGGTCTGACCCAAATCCCGCAAACGCCTGCAGAGAGCCATTCATGCCCTGGCTAACACCAAGCGCCTCAGGAAACTATGTCCCAACTCATTAACAACCCAAGTGGGGCAAAGGAGTGGAGCAGAGCTCTGTCATGCTGCAAGGAGCACTGGAATGCCAACAGGACCCTGATAATGCACTCGGGTTGGCCACTGCCCCTCCAGAACCTCTGCCTTTTCTTTTCCCTCCTTGTTTTGACTTGCTGCCCTCTGCTACACCCACCGTAGCATGGGGTTCTCTTTGGAGTGCAGCTACGGAAGGTTTTCCATTTTTAAAAAGGGAGGAAAAGCTTTCTGCATTCTCAGCTGTCCTGCAGCTATGATACAATTAGTTACAGGCAAATATAATCTTCGTTAAGTTTTACTTACGTCTAATTCCTGTCCCCCAAATAATGCCATGTCACTAATACCTTCTCCTTTCTACCTTCCTCTTTTCAAAGCAAACAGAAGAGTGAGGACACACAAGGATTCTCCATTGATCATAAAATCCCAGATTATTTCTATAATTTCTCAGAAGTTCCCTGTCCTGATCCTTGCCTTCCTTACAGAATTACATGTGATGAGAGGTGTTCCACACATTTTGGAGTCAAGGCTGAGGTTGTAAAAGGTTGCCAGGTGCATTGCCACTCCTCCCAACTCATCACCCAGCCTAAAAGCAGAACAGCCGAGATGTCCTTTCCTGTACCAGCCAGCCGATGCCTGTTTTCTCCCATCCCTTCCTGCACATTTCTAGCAGCAGCAGCAGCTTTCTTGTCTTTCTCTGCCCTAGTTGACAACTTCACTACCTGTTTCTGACTTCAGCCAACTTTGGTGACAGGACAAAAGACCATAAATTTGTTATGTTTCTAAAGTTCAGAGAAATTGGGAGGATGGTTAGAGAATATTGGTCCAAACTGCCATTCCTAGGCTCAAAAAGATCCAAGAAGGAGCAACCCCTATAAAACTGGGTTTCATAAGTTCTGTCGGTCATGGAATTATTGAGTTATTTGTTTCTCCCCACAACTATAAACTAAAATGGTCCACAGGAGATGATGTACAAGAAGCCACTAGCTGGTAAGAAAAAACACCACCACTCAGGCATATCTGAACTTTAGCCCAAACGCCATCTGAATATTTCACTCCTGGCCAATTACATCTTTTTTTTAACTGACGTTCAATTTACCTATAGCATATTTTCTCATTAGGTACAGAATGGGGAGGAATGCCACTATGACTACTTAACACAGGCTTGATCCTATGCCCGGGAAAACCAGAGAAAATCCAATGATAATTTTTATGGGGCTTTCGATCAGGTCCATAAAGCACATTGGCTATTAGAGGTACATGTACCATTTTGAAAATGTAAGTGCCAGCACAGAAGTGTAAATGCAGTATTGATTCTTGATGATGGTGATAGAAAATTCACGGGCTTCCAAGTGTTCTTGAGGCAAAACTTAAATATAAAAGGCTGCAAAAGTGCGTTTTCAGGACATGTGCAGATCCTGGAAACATTTTAGCCTGCAGACATTGCTTACTACTGCAAAGAGCTGAGCACCCACCGAGTCCCATCATCTTCTGTTGGAACAAAGCACCTCAGAAGGGAGATTGTGTGGCTGGCAAAAGCCTTGGTGGCCTGCACTTATAAGCAAAGGCTTTTTGTATTCAGCAGTCGCCTGCCAGGCGCCCTGTGCCCAGCAAAGGCAGGGGCAGAATTCATCAGCTCCAGCAGGATGAAAATCAAACCCATCGTCAACCATTTTCAGCACAAATGTGTGTCAGCGCCTTCAGGCAGAAGCGTATCTGGGCACTTTTTGGACCTTCCTCAGAGTTCTGCTTATCTATGCGCATTCAGCTGTCAGCCCCATGCTACTTTTAACTAAGGAATTAATGAAGTGCGTGTGGAGACCATGAGCTCCCTGTAAAACAGGGAGGTGAGGGACTGGTGTTTTCAGACTCCAGCAGTAGCTAGTTGCAAACATAACTCACCTAGTAGCTTCTCTTTTAAAATAGGCAAATGATGCTTTGGTTAAGATGAAAAAGTATGATTCACCACAGCAGAAGGAGCCTGTTTTGATAAACAGAATTGTTTGTGATGGGCTGATTAACTTGGAGAGATGCATATAGAGCTCTGAAGATATAAAGGACCAAGAGTGTTAATCATCAAATTAAAACCCTTCAAAGAGGAACTAAGGTCTGTTCCTTCAAAAATCTAGATGCACACATCCAGCTGCAAAGTATGAGACCAAGATACCCCATTTTTCAGCCCAGAAATGTATACCTGGTATGCCACCAAGAACAAAAGGAATAGCGAGTGACGTTCAGCATCACGGATCTATTCTACCACTGCTCTTGTCTAAAAGCGTGGGACATCCTGTAGATAATGAACAACTCAGACATAGTTAACAACAGACAGTATTACATCTTTGGCCTATACAAATAAATGGAAACTAAAATAAGTTTTTTTTTAAAACTACTCCAATATTCTTTACAGAGACATCATGTGATGGAACTGGAACATTCCTCTAAAAATTTAATTGGTATCAATAATGCAAATTATAAATATTCAGAAAATCTGTAAGTTTCTTCAAAAGAGTGAGTTTAATTTGTAACAAGAACTTGAATTCCCCGCCCCCCCCCCCATGCTTTTAGTTTCCGAGACATTTTTCTATAGTCACGTAGGGTTTTTAATCATCCTTTGTGTTACTGGGATCCAAGATTCTCTCTGACTTGACTTAGTGAGCTGCAGTTCTGAAGAAACCCTACACACATGGACAGACTGACCACATAAAAAGGAGGAGACCTGCTGAAACCACCAGTCAACACCGGGAATGTAATAACGTGCAGGCGCTGTTTGCAACAAGACTGGGATGGGTTAGCAGCAAATTTGGAAGAGAGCACAACAGCTTTCTCTCTTCATTAAACGCTCTAATCACCACCTCTGGCTTCTTATGCACAGTCAGTCCCTTGAACCAGTCCGAGTAACCAGGCGTAGCTCCCACTGACCTGAGCCTCTCCATCCCATCTCTTGTGGCAGCTCAGGTAGTTACCTGACCGACCCTTTCCTGCACACCAGCTCCTGTGGCTGCTTACGTGGGCGCTCAGGAAAAGCAATCTGAGTTAAATAATTCAAGAAGGATCACCAATGCCACATTAAACACTTGTGTGGCCATTTTAATTCAGAAATGAATTCGCCTTAATGAATTACAATAAAAAGGATTTTATGAACTGAATAAACATCCACCCAAGGGTTTATGGTGATATAACTAATCTGTTTCATATTTATGGTTTAAATAATTCAAATTACAATGTATAAAAAAGCTGTAGCATAAAGTAGGTTTAGTCCAAGATTTCTAAGAAACTGTTCTTCATCAAGCTAACTTTGATTCCCAATTCGTAATCTGATTTTTCCTATTAAACCTCTGTACACACGGCAATTCAGTTTCTCTTTCTAGCAACTATTTATTATTCCTCAACATATTAGCCCCAGCAGCTGTGGAAAGAGCTCATGAAGCTAATGGTTTTGTCTGGGTGACTGCCATCCCTGTCTCAAGTCCCCGTGGACCTGGGATTCCCATCCCCGCTGCCAATACCCTATACATCTAGCTGTATGTGCCTTTCTAATGCAGCTGACAGGCACAGAGATAAAGGGCAGCTACTACAATTAGAAAATGCCATGTGATTGGAGTCACTGGGCTCAACGTTCACATCACCATCCCAACCCATTTCCCCATCACACCATGGGTCAGGTGTCAACTGGGTCAGTGGATCAGCAGGGCTCACTGGGGGCATCGCCACGCTGGCCTGGGGGATCGCTGCTTCATTTCCCCACCCTGGGAAACACCCAGCAAGAGCAAAGCGGTATTCTAGGAACAAATCTTCCTCAACAGCGCTTCCCAGTGAAAACATCTAACAAATTTCCCTTTCGGAAACTACCCGGCAGTAGCCTTGGAACGACAGGGAAGGTTTTCCTCTGTCGTTCTGGGAGCCAGGGGACCAGGCTCACCTCTGACCAAAGAGTGGGGGAACCGGCGGAGTCTCTGGACAGATGTCCCCAGCCTGGGCACCTCTGCGGTGCCACCAATGGGCTCTGCCGAGTCTCCAGGTATGCCCCGCACAGCACAGATGATGGGTGACAACTTTGCATGGCGACATTCAATGGCTGTTGCTTTTATGGAATAACAAAAATGACCCAGGGCATGAGTTGCTTAAAAGCAGGATCCTGCAACCAGCCAGCATGCTGCCAGAAAGGACCTGCAGCTTTTTTTTGGGTCACTGGGATAACCTGGCACTACAGCTGCCCACTATCACTCAAGTCTTTGTTCTCATCACAGACCTCATGGCTCTGTGTCGCTGTGAAATGTTGCTGTTTCCTCCCCCATCTTTAAAAAGGGCAGTGAAAACCTGAAGAACAAAAGCCAACAGACTGAGAAGTAGTAATTAATTTCCATGCTTCAAATGCAATCTAAAAATAAAACGCAGCTTCAACGCATGCTGTTGGTAAATGAAAGCCTTCTAAAATAATGTCAGGGCCTGATGAAGAGTGTACGCTCATGAGTCATGGCAACACCAGCTGAGGCTATACAACAATTTTTTTACACAAAAATGAGCTTCTTCCAAACACACCCGTTCTCTCTCCCCACAACCAGATACTCCATTATTGCCAATTCATTGGTAAAACACTTCTTAAAACATCTCCAATGTCATTCTCTAATCCATTTACCATACAGAAGCTCCTGCTATTAACAGCATCTATTTTTCAATCTTCAAAATTGGCTGTAAATTCTCTAATGGATTAATTGTATTATTATATTATTTTAACATGAATGCATTGTTGCTGAATTATGTTGCAGCATTACAGTCTGGGCAGCCTCTATAATCTTCACGGCAGCTGGAAATGTCATTAGCATAAAACCCAAACAGGCTCATTAAACATCCCTTTCCAGTTAGAGGGGACACATTTAAGGGCCTCAGCTGACATGTTCCATTAGAGCTGGCATGGGACTAGAACGCTCCCAAAACGCATTTTTCAGTCCAGCTAAGCAAAGTCCACTTCTTAAACCTTAGAAATGTTCTGCAGCAGATCTCAGGAGGAGATACCAATGCTGCTCTACAGTGGAACACACGCTCCTGGGGGAGGGATTAAATCCCCCATCTTTGAACCAGGAGCTTCCATTTGGCAATTCAAGTATGAAAATATACAAACGCTTTAACTGCCTTCAGTGTACAAATCAGATTTGCAACTTCCAAACACATTTGAATTCTTTGAATCTGCTTAAAATGACACATCTAAACCCACTGATAATTTATAATTCCAGCAATAAAGAAGCCAACATCACCCTCTGCTTTCCCTTGCTATGAAGTGCCTTCTCCCACCATAAGCTTGGGGCTGTTTATCTAATTGTGTGGCTGAAAATGACCACTGGCTTTAAAAAAATCTCTCTGGATCTTTGGTTCCACAGCAGTAAGCAGATACACAGGCTAGTTTTGCTCCCTCTGTGGAAAGGCAAAAGGTCAAATTTTCGACAAGTTGCCTAAAGTTTTGCATGAAATCTGGTTCAACTTCTGGCCAGATTCTCAAAAGACACTAAGAAAACGCTAGTGCAAGAGAGAGAAGAGAAGCCATGGGCAATCTGCATTTAGACCTAGAATATATATTTTTTTTACTTTCAAAATTAAGAATACATCAAGTGTGTAATTTTGGATCAATGTGAAAAATAAAACTGAAAATGCGTTTTAATTTTTTATTCAGTCCTTGAGCTCAAGCAGTGTACTATTTCACCTGACCTAAAATACAAAAGTTTTCCTGTCTGCCACATCACTTTATATTTCAAATTCAAATTTTTAGCTATACTTGTTAATATCCAGTTGAAATTTGAAAGAGAAATGTAAATTCAAATAAAAACTGTTCTGACATTCATCTAGAAAATATGCTTATTTTCTGGAATTTCCTTCAGATAAAAATATTTGCTTCAGTCAAAGTGCATTTGTGAAGAGCCCAAGACCCTGCAAAGTGTCACTTCTCTTCAGAGCACGAGAATTTGTACTTTCCTCAAAAAAACCCATGAAACAGTTAATGAAGAAGCACTTATTAACTCTGAAAAGTGGCTTCGGTGTTGGGTTTTAACAAAATGGGAGCTCCTTTTTGGAAGCCCGGACTAAGTTTTACATCAGAGCTGTTTCTTTCTCTTCTCCCCAAATCTTGGAAAAGATCAGCGATTTTTGGCAACGTGTTGGTGCTCTGTGAGCTGCTCCAGCACAGCAAACCTACCTGGTTGGGACCAGCATCCAGATGGCCTGCTCACTCTCCCACTTTGAAAGGGCTGTTGGGGGTTTTCCAGTCTTAGTAACAGGCTTCATCACAGATAGAACAGGATTTTTAGGGTATTTCAGGCTTCAGGGTAACTTCAGACCCAGCTATGCTGAAGGGGAGACCCTGCTCTCGTGCTCAATGCCAACCCAGAATCACATTTCCAAGTTGTCAGAATAACAGCGTGAAGGAAGAAAAACTGTAATTACCTCCGTTCTCCACTCCTAAACCTAGAGATAGTCTGGCCTCAAAGTATAAGAGGAATTCTAACTGAAATACTAATACCTTCAACATGGGATCACAGTAGTTACTAAATAAAAATCTGGAGAACAGAACGGGATCATCAAGTGCTTTGAAACACAGTTGTTATCCTCGTTAGCCAACGACCCAAACAAAACCACTGCTTTCAAAGTACAGGCTAAACCTAGGACCTTTGTGGGCAGATTTCAATAACCTGGTAGGCACTTGGAGAAAACACCCCCAACCTCTCCATCCCAGACCACCTCCCCAGAAGCAGAGGCAGAGGCAAGGGCAGGAACGTTTGCAGGTTGTGCTTCTTTGCCTCCCCAGGCAAAGGTCTTGCCCAAATAATTTTTTTTTTTTTTTTTGGCACAACTGCTTTAACAGCCTGAGAGTTTTACATAAGAAAACACAAGAGGCCATCCCTGGTAAACCAGAAGGGAGTAGGAAGGTTGAAGAGCAGCACTGGCAACATGTTACTGAATTTCTACTGAATGGAATACTCTGGAAAGCAAAGTTCAAAATATTTACCTACTGCAGTTAGAAATAATGGGCAGTAGGAATAAAATGATCTGGACAGGGTTTATGCAGTTCCTCTAATTGCACAGATTTGCCACATTTTGTTTTCTTCTTGTTATTCATCAGAAACATTGAAAGTCCTTGCCTCTAAGTGTTGCCAAATTTAAACAAATCCCTCTGCTGACTGGGAGACTTAACTTATATAAACACATTGACATATGAAGTTTTTATAGAGCACATTTTTAAAAATTCCAGTTAGAAAAAACAAAGCACCAAGGCTTAGCATGGAAAAGAATAGCATCTGAGCATACACTGAGTGGCTGTTTCAACGCAGATTCTGGGAGTGGGGCAGCTAAAGGTTGCACGAGTGGATTTTGGTTTGGTACGCTTGATTTTCTTTAAATGGCCTGGACGAGAGTGAAAGTAAACGCATGTACACCTTCCCTAAAATGCAAACCCAGATGCTCCCTGTCGTGGCACTGTCTACACAACTGGGCTTCCCTACCCAGCGTGCAGACCTCATCTATTCCAGTTTAATAACTGCTAACAAGAGAAGACTGCTGTCATCTGTAGAGACAACTGTTAAGAGTCCTATGTGTCCTAGGCAGCAGGTCAACCCACAAACCTGCTCTGAAAGTCCTGGTCCCTCAGCCCAGCCTTTCCCTACCCAGCTGGTGATGCCCGACTCTGCAATTTATCTCTTGGCTCTTCTGTTATCCCGGTCTGCTTTGTTCAGCCCCAGTCTTCATCCCTGCAGGCTCCCCAGTCCTACACCTTGAGACGGGTTCCTGAACACCAACTTCTACATTTTTACACTAAGCAAACAAAGCTTTAAACGAAGCAGGAGTGAGTCTTCCCTCTTCTCAAGAGGGCACCCCAAGCACAAGGCTAGGGAGTCCCTGTCACAGCTGTCTTTGGCCACAGAAGAGGACACGGCTCGCTGGCTCATCCACAGGTTTTGGGGCCAGGAGCTGTGGCACCCAGAGGGCTGACCCATCCTCACTGCCCAGTGAAGAAGTTGTAAGTATTTCTAGGAGTGGGATCTGGGACGTGAATGAAGGGAGGTTTCAAAGTACCTAGGAGGAAAGGCTGAGTCTGACAGTTTGCCTTTTCTCTCTTTAGTATTACTGTCTCAGAAAACTGCCTGCTTGGCCACAGGCTGCTGTGGAGCTTCCTTCTGACATGGGACCTTCTCTGCTCGCTCTACAGGGTGCCCATGTCCCCCACCCACATGATACTGAATCCCTTGCCTCTCCTCCTTACAGCTGAGCTTTCTCCACACCCCTCAACTTCTCCTCACCATCTCCTGCTTTCCTCTTCTCAACCCAACCAGTTTCCTCTAAGTACAAATTACATGTTTCCCCCTCCCCTCTGCCCGAGCACTGCAACTCATGGAGGCAAGGACGGGGGAAGAGGCACACACCAGTTCTATAAAATGAAGGCCACCAGAAATGTGAAATGGCAAAACAAGACATTTTTCCCTATTCAGACTCCTGCAAGCAGCCAAAATGCTATTTTTTTTTTTCTGAAAGGTAGTGAGCAGTTGGCTCTTGATGAATACAGCGATTGAAAACTTGAATAATATTTCAAGTAAGCCCAGAACCTATCTTCCCTCTGGCTTCTTTATTTCAGAAGCACTTCACTCTTCAAAACATCACCAGGAAAGGACATTTCCCCAGCACGTGTACAGCACTGCAATAAAACAGCAGCACACCCAGGAACTGTTTTCAAACTCCCATCAAGGCGAGCAGAACAAGATCAAGGTATTAAAAACAATAACAAAGGTCTGGCTGAGGAGACGCTCAGCTTTCTCTCCTGCTATCTGCTTTGTTGATTCCCAGAGAGCCTGGGGTGGCTTTGAAAACCTTGTTCAGCCTCCTGGAGGCATCCCAGTTGCATCCAGCCAAGGACATGTGCTTGGGCAAAGAAAATTCACAGTTCCTTCCTGGCTTCTTCTGCCACGAGCGAGACTGCTCCTTATCAGTTATAAGAAACTGTCCCATCAACTGATATAATCTTGCTATTTTGAAGTTTGCCTGTGCTCCCAAAGCTAGAGTTGTCAGTTTTATCATACTGCTCATTGCTGTGAGGAGCTCTCAGCCCTCCACGGTAATAAAGGTTTCCACACTTTTTGTGCAAGATGAAATTTTAGGGGAGTCAAAAAGAACACTTCATACTTCTGACTATAGCATGAGCCTGGCTGAGTTTAATTTCTTTGTCTAATTCCCTGTATATAAAACTTCACTATCAGGAGCATTTGTATTGTACTGTGGGAGTTTTAGCATCCATCAAAGAATTTTCATTAGGACCTTCTGCGGTAAAATGAATTGCAATCCTGACGCTGAAAACCACTCTGTGCTGGGGGGAGCTTCACTTCTGTCCAAGAGGAGGATTAGTGTGAGAATTAACTTGCTTCTGGCCCTGCTGCAGTGCTCTGGCTCCCCTCACACAGTATAATCTCCCTTCCCATTTGCTCTGAGATTGAGTGTGTCCATAGATGGAGCCCATCTGTCACTCATGGTGCACGTCCTCAACAACCTCCTTAATATTCCACCTTCCAGCAGATGAGGTCACTCGAATGAAACCCCAGATGTGGGCTCACCTGGCGCTTACCATCTGCAACAACAGACCACCCCATGGCATGATCTTTTCTACCTGCTCTGGCTGCTCTACAAAATACCTAATGATGATGCTCACAGACAGACCAGCTGCAAGGTAAAGGCGTTAAACACCTGCATCAAAACCCACGACTTTCACCTTCAAGACTAAGTCAGCCCCAAGGCAATGTCAGATTTTGGACCTTTCTGCATAGTCGCTACAGACCCAATGTACCCTATAAACACACAGGGTATATGAAACACGCATCCTCCCAACGTTCTGCTTGCTGGTGACAATGCAATAATGAAGATGGAGGATGGGGGACTTGTTAGGCTCAGACATCACGATGTGAGTATTGATGTGCTGAAAGGAACCCTATATAATAAGCATAACATTAAGGTCCTCCATCAATCAAATTACGGATTCTCTATCTCATCTTATGCAATTATCAGGTGTCAGAAAATAACTTTTCCTAGTATCTAAACTTTGCCCACTGCACTGTATTTTAAAGCATTCATCTCTGAAAAAATAATCAGAGCTTTTAGTCTGATAAAGATATGGATACAAAATGCTAGCCCTTGGCAATCTCAAGAAAAAGGCAACCTTTCGATGTTAAATATCAGCCTGACTGACTCTTTCTTCTAGTCCTCTCCCAGAAAAAACTCCCATTAATTTAAAAGGAAGTTTCAACAGATAAGGTCATGTGTTTCGACCCTTACCACTTTTGACATTCAAAAATAATGGAATCTATTGTTGCAGCAAAAAAGAGCCCAATAAAATACTTGTATTAGTATTTATTTTTTGATAATTACTGATGTTCTATGCAGGTGGGAAACCTTGGGTGCATGCCTGTAGGACACTAATGGGAAAATTTTTTTCCAGGCGTCACATTTATCAGTGCACTAGAAGAAAATAAGCCTGTATTACAAAGTTTCATGCTGGCTCTCATTATGCCATGTCGCAAGCTTGTCCTTTGATTTATTATAAAAATTAAACATATTTTCTCAGTGAGATCAGAAGTATTAGATGAGAGGTCATGGAAATGTTGGCAGAAAAATGCTAGTTTTCTGTGTGTAAAATCTTTTCTATTACACATCCTAGGTTCAACCAATGCTGTTGAATTGCCAAGGGGAGTCTGGTAGGATCCTGGTGGATTCCCAGTTCCCCAGGGTTGAGGATGATGATCGGTTGGGTCCTCAGCTCTCATACAGTCCAGAAGTAAATCCCTCCCCCCCACCTCCTGCAGGGTGCTCAGCAAATATGACATCCTTGTCAATTTTGCTGCAGTTAGTAGCAGGGGAGCTGACAGGAATACCAATTTTGTACAGCAGCTGCAGGATACTGTTAGCTTACTAGAAATGAATTTTTTTTTAAAAAGAAAGGTTTTGGATTCAACTGAGATCAAACCCAGTACTGCAATCGGCAAACATTCCTGCAACCTGGAGACCCAGCTTTTAAATTGGTTTTTCAGACACTGAAGTCCCTCTTACCAGGGGAGGAGATGTGCTGGCATGTCTGGTAAAGCTTCCTATTTCTCTGAGAAGGGGAAATACATGTCTTTACTCTGGTTTCAAACACTGTCTACTTTCCAAATGTTTTGGTAAATGAGGCAAATCAATGTAACGCTTCTTGTAATCCCCTGAGCAGACTATGTAGGTGTATTTAAGCCAGCTTCAAACTCATCAGTCTAACCACAGCCAGTATGCAGCTCAGCCCGACCTGCTAGAGACTGGATAAACCATACAGATACATACTAGGTGGGCTGGCAACTCATAGTACCTCCTAAACTGCCATGGTTATCCTCCTAGTTGTAACCAACTAACCCAGCATGCTGGAATTAGCTTCAAAGTAGTTGTCACCACAGCATCCATGCATCTCTAAGAGCCACACAGTTTTCATAGAAATCCTGCTACACTGCACTATGGTTAGTGCCATAGCCTTTTTTTTTTTTTTTTTTTTTTTTTTTCAGAAACGTGCCATTTTTGGTGACAATAGCTTCTCAGCCGCCAAGTCAAAAAATATGATCATCACTCAGAGTAATACAGCCATCTATTCCAATTCATTAGCATTTGCCTGACAAATTAAGAGACCAGCTTAAACAACACGCAGTAAAAAGCACCTTCAGGTATGAACCCTGAAACCCCTTTTTCTGCATTTAACCTCACGCAAGAATTCACACTTAGCTAAATGAGACTTCTTGTGCAATTATGGACCATTTTCAGGAGTACAGGCTTCTAGGTGCCAGAAGGTACAGTCAAGTCCTGCCTGAAAGCTTCCACTGTGCAATAAACAGGTCACAGAGCAACTGGGCTGTTATTCAAGCCTCTTCTGGCACTTTGAGGAGCAAGATCCTCACTGCTTTCTTTCTAGTTCTAGTGAGAACAATAAGAAATCAGAAGACAATTCTTTTCTCACAGACAGTCCAGGCTCAAGACTTGCAAAACCACATGTAGTAATTATTAGTCATCATGGAAGAACAAAGAAAAGAAACCTTCTAAACAGATCACAAAGCCTGAAAACAAACATGCCAGGTACAAACTTGCACCATGTGCATCAGTGCCTGGATCTGGGATCCTTGCTCAGACCACTTTACAATATAAAACTAAGTTTTTGCAGTTTTTACTTATTTTTTAATTAAGAAGAGCCTTAAACCAGAACTGTTAGAAAGCGATGGCAGAAGGAGGGGTGTGGTAGAAGGAGAGATTTGTTTTTCTCAGAAAACGAGTGACACATCTTTCCTGCCCAACGGAACAAATAATTTATGGTTACGCAAGTTACTCAACACAATGTCAACTCCTTTGTCATGTGTTTTTCTCGCTCCTCTGTTAGCACTTACAGGGGTTTGAATGTGGCTAAATCCTCCACGAGTGCTGTCCTTTCATACTGCCGTTTCCTTTAGCCATAATCTGCTAAATCACTGTAATAAGATTTCTTCTGGGTTACCCTCCAGCTCTAGCTGCAGAAGCTGAATATACAGCTTCAGTGAGCTGCTGCTTTAATTGTAGCGCACCCAACATGTTGTTCTGGGGTTTTTTTTAATAAGAAAAAGCTGGTAATAAAGCTAAACATCTCTTTGAATCTCAGCAACCTCTCCAAGCCAAGCTTCAACAACCTTAAAGACATGTATAAATTGGGGCTGCATTACAAGTTTTTAGCCTGCTTGAGCAAACAGTTCCAGATAAACAAACCAATCCAACTGTGACTCTTACCTGCTGAAGTGTGCTTAAATTTTTCACTCTTCTTCTTCCTCCATTTCCATGGCTTAAAAAGCCTTCCAAGAGTGGCAAATTTGCTTCTTCTTCTGATTGGAGGCGTGTGAGTCCCAGGTACTAGAGAATCTGAACGCATTGCAGCCAGTCTTTCCACTTCCTCAGCTGTAGTTCAACAAGGAGAAAAAAAAAAGAAAAAAAGAGGGGGGGGGGGAGAAGTGAAATAAATGCTTTAATAAATTACCAGAGAACCACACAGATGGTCAAAATTTTCCATGGTTACAGCAAAGAGTAAAAAAGGGGGAAAACTGTAGTCCTCATTATTTTGATGCTATTTTCTTTCCTTTCTGTGGAATCCATAATCTACTGTAAAGACCAGTATTAACAATCAGATTCAACAGGAATGTGGACTACTACAATAGCAAAGCTATAATCTTTAACAAATTGTTCTGCATCACTCTAGACAGGTGGCAGCCCATCCGCCAGCCCTTCCTGGGGAACTGCGATGGAGACTGGAGAACAGAAAGCTCCAAAAAAATGATGCAATACTGCTTAAAAGAAACACTGCAAGTCTTTTTTATTTTTTTTTTCCGCCCAATGGAAAGAGACATTTCCATGAACTAGAATTTATCAAGAGCAAGAACTCTGATAAATAATAACCCTCTGGTATCATTACAGTGTCCATTAAAACTGCCTGGGTTACAAAAGGGGCTGCATTAGGAACTCTCTAGTGACAGGGTGCTAAAAATGCATAGATTCATAGAATCGTTTAGGCTGGAAAAGACCTTTTAGATCATCGACTCCAACCATTAACCCAGCACTGCCAAGTCCACCCACAAACCATGTCCCTAAGTGCCACATGTACACATCTTTTAAATACCTCCCCATCAGCCTGTTCCAGAGCTTGACAGCCCTTTTGGTGAAGGAATTTTTCCTAATATCCAATCTAAACCTCCCCTGGCACAACTTGAGGCCATTTTCTCTTGTCCTGTCGTTTGTTACTTCAGAGAGGAGACGCATCCCCCCCCCCCCTCCCCCAGCCTACATCCCCCCATCAGGCAGCTGTAGGGAGCCATCAGGGCCCCCCTTGAGCCCCCTCATCTCCAGGCTCAACACCCCCAGCATCCCCCCACCAGCCTTGTGCCCCAGCCCCCTGCCCGGCTCTGGACATGCTCCAGCACCTCAACATCCCTCTTGCAGTGGGGGGCTCAAGTCTAGTCCTGTTTTTCTGCTGGCTCATTCCCCTCCAATTCTTATACTTGGCTTTTAACACAGGGATTTTGGGAATTTTAACAGAGTCCACACTTAGGGCTGAGTTCCTTGGGGGGGATGGTTATGGGTTTTCACTGAGCTTCTGTTGTGAAAAAAATCAGTTTTCTGCAACTTTTACACTATGATGCATCATGATAGTCTCAATACCTACAAAAAAATCTGAAGAATTTAGACTACCCTTCCTCCCCAATGACGGCAAGAGAATTCTGGGGGCAGCCACTTGGCACAGTTACATTGCAAGGTCCCCCCCTCGCATTTTCTGGGAAAATGTATGCTGATAGTTTTGAGAAATTACATCCCTGTGATTAGAGACAGAGGAAAGCCAGGACCACGAAGGAAAACACCAACAGGGGGAGGGTACCAGTAGCCCAGGACAAAGGGTCTCTCCATGCTACAGCTGCCAGGGCTGCAATAAGCTCTCCCAACCCTGGGCTGAAGCATGCACTCTCTCTCCCTAAAAAAAAGCATCTGCGTAACTCAGTCAGCATACAGGAGCAGGGGTTGTGTCCCCTTTTTTTTTTTTTTTTAAGGTTGTAGGTGTTTGGTTTTGGTTTGTCTTTTTCTTTTTTTTTAAGGGGTACCGTTTCCCAGACTTGCGTTGTAATGCGACGCTGCCAGTAAAACTGATTTGAGCGGTTTGCACACACACCGTCTGGATTCATAACGACAGGACACAGATCGCCACCTCTCCTGCTCTGGACACAGCAGCCCCATGTTTCTATTTCACCTCTAGTATATTAAGTATTAACCTCAGCCATCAGCATGGGCTCAGGAACCTTAGCAAGAACATTGCTCTGAAGGGATGAGCACATCCACTCCACGCTGACAGAATATCCAGAGATTTTGGCTGGCAAATTCTTACGTGTCTCAATGGAAATTTTTCCAAGGCTGTAAGTGTGCCAAACATAAGTCAGTTTTCATGGGAACAGCCAGAAACGCGCTTCTAACACAAAGGAGGTTTATTATCAGAACTCCAAAATGAAATACTATTTGAGCCCTTCAGGTTTCTTGCAAGAAGGTTGGTTATTTTGTTATTGCGGGGTTTTTTTGTTCATTTTGAACATTGGCAACCCAATCCCAATCCTTTTTCCTGTAAAATATCCCTGCCAGACACAGTTCCCTGTAACTGTCTGGGGGGAAAAAAGGTAGCCAGCAAGATACAGAGCGCCCAACTGTTTCAGTGGAAATGGTTAAAAACACTTATTCTTTGGGGTAACAGAAAGACAGACATTCCTGAGAACATCATCTTTCCATTTAAAGCAAAGGAAAAAAAAGGTAATCCGGCCAAAGCCTTTCATTCTGTTCCAGCTCTTTGTGCCCAAGTGCCTCGAGAAATGCTTTCTTACCCAGAGAAGCCATCACAAGGCTCTGCCCTGTACAGGGGCTGGGACATGCTGCATCCAGGCTGGAAACTGCTTGGTTATGCTGAACAAACCAGGAGGGTAAAAAGAAGAGGAAATCAGAAATTTCCGTGTACTTTCTGATTTCACCAGAACCTGCTGGGCTTTGAAGACCAGCACAGGGTACAGACCACCTCCCTCTAGATGCAGATCCAAAAGGATCATGCCTTTTCCCCTTCCTGTATTTTATTTTATTTTTTAAGGATGCTTCTAGTTAAAGCACATAAGATCACACTGTGTTCCACTGCTGTGATTTTTTAGAAATGGTGCTAAAAGTAATGGGCTGGTATTGCCTTTGCTGCCTTACTCGGCGGATACAAGGCGTAGAAGCGGCCCATTGAGCAAACTGGGAATGACACACCACAGCTGCTGGATTAGGCTTCCTGCTGCACAAACCCACAGCTGAAACGTAATGAAATTCCTCTTGCTGCTCACCCTGTCTCCTTTTCCCCATCACTGAGCCACCGTTTCTGCTACCCAGGTGCCTCAGTTACTAAATCTGAGTTGCAACAACTCTCTGAGAGCTGGTACCGCTCTCAGCTGGTACTGCTGAGGCCATTCCCTGGAGAACTGACATCCCTTAAAGATTCTCTCCTTTCATAACATACGTCCCCTCTGTCCCACACCAGCTGTGCTCTCACTGCCCCTGGGAAGCTTTTCCCATTCAGGGTAAACAAGTATGGATTCACAGTCAGGCAAAACCAACACTGGAGTCAAAAGGAATTTACCCAAAGGGCGGGTTCATCATTTAAAGCCAAACACAGTGTCAAAACTGTTTCCATATTTTCACTGCTCTTCCCTGAATTTCAGTATCATCTCTCACTTGCATCTGTGCCCCAGGAGTCCTGCTGTGCTCTCCATCAGCCATGAATGTGGCCCTTCTCCTTCATCCTCTCCAAACACACACAGCTCCGAGCTAATGCAAGTAACAGCTCTTTTTCCCTCTCGCTTCTATTTCTCGGAAGGACCACCTCATTTTTTTTCATGACAAATACTCTCAAGAGCACTGCTAATTCAAAGCATAATAATCACTGGCTAGGAATGAAGCACATTAGCATAAAGCCATGACAGTTTTAATACAACGAGAATAAAAGCAGACCACAATGCGAGAAGTAAACGCCAGATTTCTGCGCTCTTCTTTGCTGCAGCATCTTTTGCTGGAGCTGGCCGTGTTTCTCTGCCTTTTTGACTCCTAATGACTATCGACTGGCTGTGGGCTGTGACACCCACTGCTGACAGCAGGCTCCGTAGGCTGCTTTCGCATGCTTGCTGTTCCCAAAAAAGGTGGTACTTGCACGAATGGAAACCAACCCAGGCCTTGCGCTTTTTTTTTTTTTTTAATTATTATTTATTTTTGGCCTTTAAAGAGGCAAGCGATCCCAGCAGTCCCCAGCTTGATCAGTCTGCTGAACTGGGACAGGGAACTGCCACGTGCATTGGTGCCTGTAGTGACATTGCTGAGGTCTCATCCTGAGGACGGTGCTGCAAATGTGATGTTTAAAGGTCGCAGTTGCTGCTGATAGTCGGTGCTTCTCAGAACTTACTCTGACTTTTTTTCCAAGACCTGAGAGATCTTGCCAAGACAGATTGGTGCTGGGACCTGCACTTAGGGCAAGAGGGTGATGCACTCCCCTCCCACTTTCTTCTGTCCGAGCTGTCATCCCAGAATAACAACTGGGAAACTAAACCTGAGAGCTTTTCGTGGGCTGTTTGGCTGTGAGAGAGCTCTCAAGATTTTACTGTAGTCCCTAAGACATCTGAAGTTCATATAAACTGAAGCACTTAAGCCAGACTTGTGGCTTTAATGAGGAAAAAGCACCACAAATACAATTATTTTGCATCTAAGTAACGTAAAAGAAATTTTACAAACGTGATTGAAATATGCTACAAAGACTTCAAACACTAGAAGGTCTAAAAGTTAATTTCTTCTCTCACAACCCACTCCCATTTATGTTTTGTTTTTTGGTTTGTTTTGTTTGTTTTTTTTTTTTTTTTTCATTTTGAAGCTAATCCTGCATTTGAGGGCATTTTTGGTCGAAATCTCTTTGAAGTTTGTGGGCTGTAATGTACTGCATGGACACCAGACCTGAACAAAATTGACAAGCTGAGGAAGCGCAGTTCGAAAAGCAGTTCTTCAAAACAGTTGATGTACCAGTCCAAGAAAAAAGGGGCCAGGCCATCTCGGACCTGCCGTGTTTGTGCTGATCAGCTCCACACATCCTGACTTAGGTGCTGATTTCCCAAAGGTCCACTAAGAGATGACAATAGGGGTCACCTGCTTTTTGGATTTCAGCAGTGTAGCAGGCAGATCAAAGGCTCTCCCCAAGACCACAAAACTTAGGAAGTTTTCCTGGAGAACGACGACCAGTTTTGTCATTCCCATGCCTGTCTGGGAATCACAGCATCTATTAATGTTGCTGATACATAATACACCCAGCTTCCACTCTAGACAAAACCACCACATCCAGGTACACAGCAATTTCACTGCTGAAGGCTGAATCCCACCCATCCCATCCATGATCTTTACCACGACCTTCCTCACCCGTAACCGCACTGGGTTTTCTCTCAGACCATTTCTTAACACCCCACACTCATAATCAGACACGGGCAGTTTACTTCGCAAAGTTAGATCTAAGCCTTCCTCGGAAACAGCAATGGCTACATCCTGCTTTCTGTGTATTTGCACAAATCTGTACTAACAAGCTGAAAATTACCTTGGCCCTAAGGATGCAATTAACTAAATGTGCTATTTTATTTAATGACAATAATTTTATACAAATTAAAAAAAACCCCAACATAATACTCCTTATTCCCAATCCATGTCTAACCAGTCTTTATTCTGCAGATTGGTTTCCAACAAACTCCTGTTGCAAGGTTTCTTTTGAACTCTGCGCCCCAAATATCCTTCACTTCAGACTGCACAGACCTTATTCTATGAACTTGGTTCAATGCAAGATGTAGATGCATCATGCATCTTTTTGAAATGACAGGAAACCTGACCGACTTACTAGCTGAGCACTCATGTCTTCTCTTTACCTGCATGGGAACACTTTCAATTAAAAAAACACATTGTTTTTCTTTCAGGAAAACGGTTCATTTTCCGCTTTTCTATTATCATCTGTTCAGTTATTTCCCTTTAATTTCCCTTTGCACCTGGAATTAATTTTCATCAGCCCTGCCTTTACTATTTGAATTGCCCATTTAAACTTTTCCCAACTTCTCAAAGGTCTGTTTTCCAATGAAAGACAAGGCATGGCATGCAGCAGTCTAAACGCAGTCTTGCCAAACGAGGATGATTACCTCTTCGGTTGACAACAGCTCCCGCTGGATGTACGCATTTGCAACGGCACTGACTGGGTTGGCGTAGTGGGTTTATGAGCCATGAAGAGGCTGTCAGTAGCCCTGCTTTGCATGCGAAGCAACACTCATATTTTCCAACCCCTGCCAATTATTCCTGCAACCTAGGGGTGCAGCACTTTGCACTGTATCTGTAAACTGAATCTCTCACACTTCACCCTTGCCCGTGTCAGCAGGGTATCAGACTGTGGTACGGCTCTGCTCTCTGCTACGATCCCTCTTTCTCAGTCTACTTATTTCTCTTGTCAGAACAGAAGTGCAAAGAATAGCTTTGGAAGTCCAATCCCTTTAGGACCCTGCTTTCCACTTCCCCACATTTTGACGTAAAACATTAATAATTCATGCTGAATGCAATATGAAAGCCATTTTTTTAACCTCTGCAAACTATGCTGCCCTGCATGCAGCACTCTAAATATGTCTTTATTGATAAGCAATCTCTCCAAACACCAAGTATTTTCTGTATTATAACACAGTACACAAGATCCTTACTTGCAACAAAAGCACTTCATCACGTTATGTCATCAATAGCTACCCTGCAATTATAGAGAATAAGGATTGTTAGATTTCACCGATATCAGCTATTCTGTGTATCCCTTATTCCTTTTATTACTCACTGGGTTTTCCATCTCTTAAGGGTTTATTGCATACAGATTTGAGACTAAATCCAATTAACAGTACTGCAGCTGCCTGGACACTGGAGCAGAAGCCACAGGTCTGTCCTGGACACCACACTCACACTATGTGGAGACTCAGCAGCTCCAAAACAGGACCCAGAGCAGCCACTTAGAGCACCACCAAAAGCCAAGCAAGAGAAAAAGCAGGGCCAGCAGAAGCAAATCAGATATCCTGCTTTTCTTGGCTCTACAGGAAGGCAATTCTTCAAGCACCAGGAATTGCTCTAGTAAGAAACTTTAGCTTGAAAGGAAGGGAAATTTTACTCTTCCTAAACAGCAAGCAGGGAGGAGATGCACAGTTTATGCTTTTAAGAAAGCCGAGGAAGTAGGATGAGATGCAAGGACCTTTTTGTTAGAGCAGGTAGAGCACTCCTCTGGGAGACAGGAGAATCAGAGGGTCACTTTCATCCTCTTGAGAAAGCTCAAGCCTACATCTCACATTTTCCTTGGGAACACTACGGCACTTCATACTATGATGGATGGGAGAGCACTCCCAATCCGTCCCACTAAAAGTGTGTTATTTTAAAGAATTCAAGACCTACTGCATCTGAAAGAAAGCATGAGTGAAGCACAGCTGCGGGCAGTTAGGGCACTCATCTGTCAGCACAAACACCCTTCTCCCAAGATAATTCCTGGGCTTTACTCCGAGTTAAATAACCCACAACCTCTTTCTGCTTCACTCATGGATTGGAAGAAGCTGCTGGTCATAGCTGTGATTTGTTGAGAGCCTGATCCTGTGCAGTTCTGCCAGGGAGTAAAGATACTGCCTCTCCCTGTCCCTGTCTTTCACTTTTGGTAGGGGATATTCTATTTTATCCCAGGCAGGAGCAGGGAGCCGGCAGAGGTGAGGCACTGCCTCCTGGATCCTCGCCTCAGAAAGAGAGAGTAGATGGAGCCCTGTTAGCAGAGCTGGCTGGGCATCCAGAGAGAGGGATCCATGTTTCAGCCTGTGAAGAAATGCCATAAAACCCTCCTGTTCTGGTGTAAATGGCAGCTATAAGCAGAATTTCCCATCTAGGGCGTTGTCTCCAAGGCATCCTCCTCATACTGTCATCACACTGCCAATACTAAAACCTCATTGGAGCAAACCTGAGCCTTTCTAAATTACCATTACAGAAACAGGCTCTTGGAAAGCCCCAGCCCATTGTGCACAAGCTGGAAGGGAGCAGCCTCTAAGCACAAACATGTTGGGAGCCAGAAAAAACCCACGTTCAACACATTCAGTTTCTGAAACTGAAAACAAACCGTTGGTAAGATGGAACTGACCTGCCTACTCGCAACTAGCTGTGTCCCCTAGCACATAGCATTAGAAAAATACAACTCTTTAAACCTCCTTAAAAGTTATTTTGAAAAGCCCACAAGGAGATTAAATCCACAACACCAAACAATTCAGAGGAGAAAGCTGAAGCATGAGTCATACCTACAGGGCTATTGCAATTCAAGGCTCGAAGATTACGTGCGACAAAATGCTACCTGGCAAAACAGTTGCAATGGTGTTTGTGACCATCACCTTGCAAGTGGGCACCAACCCACCAAGTGGCAACACCACTAACTCCTCCACGTTGTGCTGGTTTTGGCTGAGATGGAGTTAATTATCTTCATAGTAGCTAGCTAGTATGGGGCTACATTTTGGATTTGTGCTGAAAACTGTTTCTGTTACTGCTGAGCAGGGCTTACAGAGCCCAGGCCTTTTCTGCTTCTCACCCCACCAGCAGGTGGGCTGGGGGGGCACAAGGTGTTGGGAGGGGACAAGGCCAGAACAGCTGACCCCAGCTGAGCAAAGGGATGTCCCCAGACCATATGTCATCATGGTCATGCTCAGCATATGAAGCTGGGGAAGAAGAAGGAATGGGGAGATGTTCGGAGTGATGGCATTTGCCTTCCCAAATAGCCGTTACGCGTGATGGATCTCTGCTTCCCTGGGGATGGCTGAGCACCTGCCTGCCCGTGGGCAGTGGTGAGTGAATTCCTTGCTTTGCCCTGCACGTGTGCACAGCTTTTGCTTTACCTATTAAATTGTCTTTATCTCAACCCATGAGTTTTTTTCACTTTTACTCTTTTGATTTTCTCCTCCACTCCACTGTGGGGGAGCAAGCAAGTGGCTGCGTGGGGCTGAATTGCTGGCTGGGGTTAAACCCTGACACATGTGGACAGGACCGGGCACCATGGCTCAGGGGTCCTGGATGGATACGTGCAGACACCTGGGTTAAGCAATCTGAACAAACTCATCAAGTCTAGAGTTAAGTTTCATCCAACAAGCTCAAGTTCTTTCTGAAAACCAAAGCTACGGACAACACAGAAGCTGTCTTCCTCCAGGCAAGCCTTCAACACATTCAACAAGATAAAACAGAACTGAAGCCCACGTACCTTCAACTCCTAAATTTATCCCAATGAAAAAAATAGGACATAATATTTTTTCCTATGTTTTGTTTTGACTTGCTCGCAATTAAGTGTCTTCTTGAAGGAGCTAGTAATAATTATATTTCCATGGTTGGATTTATCTTTTATACCAACCTAAACTGCAAATTCTACTCAGCTGCAAAATACAAAAGTAATCCAAGAAAAGTATCCATGGGTTTGTTCCCTCTGCTACTGGGTGATAATGTTCCGAATTGCCATGTGGACAGAGGCAGACACAGCTGCTCACACTGAGAAGCACCTTGTGTACCAGTCCCTCACTGGGAATCGGGGAAGTTCACCAACTTGTCTAAAAACCAACCACGAGTGCTAAAGGCTGGCTGTTTAGTTTGAGAAAGCCCAGAAAAAATATTTTAAAAACTTCTAATTTCTTATGGATTTTTTGGTGGACTGAGCAACTTCTGATATTTATCTTTTGAAGTTCTCATAACTACGAATATCCAATAATTTTATTTCACTAAAAATGTGTGCTTTAGAAGGCATAGCTTTAGACTACTCAGACATCTGAGGGGCACGTCCTCTTATTAAACCAAGCCTATTCAGGAAATGGCATTACAAATATTAAACTTTCTAAACATAATAGTAACCATCTTACCACTATCATCATAAAGATAAAAAATGAAGTTTTTAATTACTTTAATGGCTGGCAGAATAGGAACAAAGTATCTCATTTAAGAGCTAGAAAGTTCAAACCATTCCCTTGTAAACTCTATATTGCTTCTCTTGGGAAAAAGGAACTTCTATTTCTGGTCTTTAAAGAAGTCGATAGGAAGTTGGCCAAGAGGAAAAGAGTAATTGTACCAAATGGCACATTTATAATGAGCATAAATAGGAGTTAAAAAAAAAAAAAAGTCAGTAAAAGCCTAGCAAAAGGCTTCACTGGACTCTGAAATGAGATAGTCTGTACCCGTGTTCAGGAATTTAAAATAAGGACTAAATACTTCTGCTTAGAGTACCTAAGTGCAGCTACATATGGTCTTTGCTGATTGTCACTGAAACGGGAATTCTTCTGTTGATTCAAATGATTGTTAGTTTAGACCCTGGGCTGTTGTGAAATATCTGTTTAGGCCCTTATGGTAGAGGCTTGAGTTTCAGAGATGAATACTCAAAGGGGAGAAAAATACCCATGACTCCTTTAAAGTCATGAATAAAGCTTGGTGGGTGGCTGGCTAAAACACAAGGAGTATTTCGGTGTGGTTTTCTTAGCTATGATTTCACTTTTTTTCACCTGCTTTTTTTAGCATTAAGTTCTAAAGCGTCTTATGGCTGCTGAGCTCTGCAGGCTATTGCTCTTGCTCAGTAGATTTAGAGGAAAGCCTATGATTTTAAAAAAAGCTGCTGCCTTTAAAAAAAGATGGAGCCCATCAGGTAATCAAATTGGTATATCTACCTAAGAAATATTACAGTCAAAGGAAGCATCTGTGCACGTAGCTTCAAGTTCATGAATAATTCCAAGTCCAGCAGCCAGAAATAGCTCAGAAAATGAGAAAGAGTTGAGATCAGAGCTAAGGGAAAAAATACTACGGGGAACTGAGAAAACAGGATCATTGAAAAAGCTACTGAGATAGTTCCAGCAGCTTTATGTATGGAAATAACGTTAGCGGAGAGAAACAAATGAAATCTTGACCATACCAAGGTGAACGGTAAAGGTCACAAGGAGTAGGATTACCTTCCCCAAGCCATCTAGTGACTGGATGACCATCTTGGGAATTAGGGATATATTTTGTCCTCAAGGCTATCAGAACTTTGCAAATGATGGAAAAATATAGCCCTCTGCTCTTTGCTCACGATTCATGAGATGAGCAGGAGGAGCAAGGGAAGATAACTGCATTATGTGTTGTCCTTCTCATGTGGGGTTGAAACATGCTGTTGCATGCTAAAACATGCCTCCTCACTGATGTCAGAGGACTTCATAGGCCAAAGCTGTAAAAGGGACCTTTCCAGCATGTTAACATTGACCTGCAGAAAAAGAAATTGGTGGAGAAGACATAAGAGCATGGTCTTAATGAGTGCTTACCTCTGTATTGATGGGAACGACCCCTTTCTGCGGCATTTGAGAGGAACCAGGGGCATGATGTGAGCTGCAAACGTGAGGGGAACGCCCTGGCAGCACCATGGGGGTTGCCTATGCAGAGCCACTTGATCATGAACTTGTCAGTAAAGTTCATTTTGCAACGGTACAAAGGTAACCCTGACAGGAATCTGCATGAGATTCCGTCTCAGTACAGAAATAGGATAAAACTTAACCAAAACCCGACACTTCTGACAATTAAAACAAAGTAATCTTTTTTTCACCCCTTCACTGATGGCACTGGGAGCAACAAACTGATGAAATGTGACTTCCCCAAATGCTGAAATTTTCCTCTCAAAGTTAGCAAGATTCTGCTACTGAGCAGCTAAAATAAACCCAAAACACTGCAACTACAACATAAGCCTTTCTGAACATTTTTGGTGATATAAATTGCATTTGCCCATATAACTTCTGGGGAACAGTGTTCTTAATTTTAAGTACCCATCTTCTTTGGGCAAAGTATCAGTACAACACCCTGCAAGTCTTACAGATCCTGTTCTGTAAAGTCAAATGTCAAACTTGCACATACATTCCTCCAACTGGAGTCTTTGCCACGCAAACCTGATTTTCAAAAAAAATCTCTTAAACAGCACTTCATTTGAATTGGCAAGTCAGAGACTGGCCTGAACCATGACATCGGGCTGGATACCTCAAGCGTCACAAAGTTTATGATGGTGCTCTGAATGACAAATCTCCTAAGCATTTTGCTACAAAGGGAGGAAACAAGAAACAAAAGAGACACGTTTGCAGCTACTTACACATAAACACATAAAAATGGAGCCTGGTATACAACAAATGCAATAACACAAAAACCTGACATAGATGAATGCAGCAGTTGAATAACATCTTCCTTTGTTTGCTAAACACAGGGAATAGCTATACTAGCTCAGAGCAGCTGAATTCTAAAATTACCACCCATCTTCACGCAGTCTTGCAATTTTATTTATTTTTTCCCTATTATTTATCAAAAAGGCCCTAATGTCAAAGAAGGCTGAGGGAAAGAAAAACAATAAAATCACCACCAAAGAAAAATACCACCAAATAATGTCTTTTTTGAGCCTCTATGCAATGCCAGAAAAGGTACTGGTGAACTGATGCCTGTCTTGCTGCTTAGTGAACTGGCTGTTCTGCCAGCTTGAGATGAATTGGAGAAAGAAGGATCGGTTCACTGGAAATACAGCACCTTCCTGTTTGCTTTTAGGCTCATGGGTTTCCATGTGCAGCACAACCATGTGGAGTTCACAGGGAAAATGGTATTTGGCTCGGATGACAGAGATGCACAGAAAGCCAAACCCACACCAGTAACTTGAGCATTTTCCTAGAGTCAAAGAACACAGGCAAAATGCTGTCCTTATTCTAATGACACACACAAGAAACAGAAAAGAAAATACCTCCTGAATTCTAGCTTGTTTATACATGTGACTGAGAGTGGGACTTTGAAGGAGAGGAAGCTATGTAACTGAGCCTCACAAGTCCCTCCTTACCTTCCCTTTCTGGTATCATCTCTACATCTCTCCAGTGGCTGCTAGAGGAGCCAAAGACTGACAGCTGTAGAGAGCTGACAGTCAGAAATTGCTCTTCACAGTTCAGATGCTGGTGCAGGCAGTAAATTCCATCTTAAGTGCCACAGCAGATGACTAGACAACAAACTCTCACCATTACGGCTATAATCCAGCAGACAACTATTCTGGGGCTGTAAATACTAATGAAAGCTTTAGTCATCTCACTCTTCTATTTCTCAGCAGGGTACAATTCAGATTCAAACAGCCTAAGTTCCATACAGGTCTCTGCACCTGGCTTTTCCTTCAGGCTGAACCCATATTTGAAAGCTATTTATCCAATAAACCCACTGTGCTAGTGTAAGGAAGGCACCCTGTTTTGCTGGTGCATGGGAAGAGGAGAGGAAGAGGTCTTTCAATACCGGTTCACCTTTTCGTTCAAATAGCTTCCACTGTCCGTCCATCCATCCATCCACACGTCTGTGCACTGGCACTGCTGACTGTTCAGCATGTGCATCGGAATTTTCAGCAGTGTTGACATTTTAAGCAGATTGAACAATAAAATGAGAAAGATAAGATGCTATAAAGCTCTACAGCAGCATGACACACATACTTTTTATATCAGTTCAGTATCAGCTGATGTAGAAAAAATAACATTTCTACTGAGTTTATTTATTTATTTATTTACTTCACCACAAGCAGGGTTGACAAAGTCTACACATGAAAAAACCAACAACATTGGAGCTGTGCACATGCTGTGTCAGATAGTATCTGAGTATTGGAAATGTCAAAGCAGCTGCACCCAATGGATGGGTGAAGAGAGATAAAGCCGTGCCATAATCCTTATGACATGGACTGCTGACACGAGGGACCACGGCTATGGTCCATGTGGATGTGATTATATGGATCACCAATACTTCCATAGAATGCTAATACAATGGCTGTGGATGCAGTAGACCACAGTGGTATTTCCAGGCCTGGCTCATTTGTCAGGATGTAGTTAACGAGTATTCTAATTATTTATCTTACGATCGCCAAAGCATTCAAGTCTGCTTACCAACATTTCCATCTGTTGAGTTTGGAAACTGTGTTAAAAGGACAACTAACTTTCAGGACCATGGTATTTGCGTAGCAGCTGTGCATCCCTCAGCTCAGTGCTGAAGGTAAAGAATATTGTTATCAAAACGTCTAACAAAACTCAGACACACCTTTCTCGAAATGACCTGATATTCTCAGTGTTACCATCATTACACTTCCGTGCTCCCAGACCTTTCTTTACCAGGAAAGATTTAAAATACCATTTCTTCAAACAGATAATCAACTTCTCTTAGGAGGCAAGGTGAAATAAAAATCATTCTCTGCTACGAAAATCTCCCAAGAAAAAATAAATAATTGGATCCGGTTTAACTATATTCCCTACACTCCTACTGCACAAAACCATTAGACTAATGGCCTGAAAAATTTCATGCAAAAGATGACAGAGGTCAAGATCTTTCTTTTCAGTAGTGATAGGGGACAGCATCTGCAGCACTAAGCCTGTTGTCCCAGCCCTGGGCTGCACCGCTCGAGGCAGGAGGAGTGTATAAGAAGATTTGGAGTACACCTTACACCCTTTCCAAAAGGTCCCAAGAAACAGATACACCAGGCCCTCCCTGCACAAACAATTGTACATCTTAAATTACAACCCTTGGGCTTCTGAGATTCAGCAGGTAGCTGAGATGGAACACCTCTCCTAGTTCGGGGCAAAGAAATGGGTGCGGGTAATCTCGGTTACACAATCCAGGGTCTCGGAACCTGCGCCTCACCCCGCTCCACGGCCGGACTAGCACACACACTAAAGAGCATACACATGCAGAAACCTGCTCTCCTCTTCTCATTGGACATTTTGGACACAACTTTACTTTTTGCAGGTGGGGCATGGGGGGGTGGGAAGCTGGGGAAATGTTTGGCTTTTATTCCCAAGCATATTTTCAACTCTTCAAAATTTCCACTACCTATGCAGAGAAAATCTGCAGAAGCTGTCAGTCAGGTCTGGTCATCTCTTATTTGTGGTTTTTCTCACTTGGGATGCAGAGCTTCCCTTCAGCGCTTGTCCATAATGTTTCTCTCAACAGCACATCTTCATGATGGCTGACTGGCACCACGATTTTGGGGGTATCTTTCAGGCAGGGCAGTCTGGGCATAACAAGCCAGAATGGTACATCTAGTGGTTCCAAAGAAGCTACACCAGGTGGTTTTATAATGACCGATTTTATCTTTGATTTAAATTATACCGCGTGTTCATTGTTTTTCAGAGCAACAGAAAAATTCATCTTCTTGGGAATCTAAAGAGTCTCATCCAAAGACAGAGGGTCTACTAGATCTGCCTCCTCTTCAGTAAGTTGGACCCCAAACCAGGGAAATCAGGAAGAAATGACAGTGACAAGATCAAACATTACCTTGTTCCTCTCCACCCAATCCTTCCCGAGACAAGACGACTAAAAGCAACTGACCAGTGAAGATTCACATCACTTCACCAGAGCCAAAAACCAGCAAGAGGACAGTTTTCCAGATGACAGCGATGGCAAAAATATCATTATTTTCTGAGAAGCGTGCAAATCGAAGTCACCAAGAAAAAAAACGGTGCCTCCAAGTACATCCCAGCTTCAGCCCTTTGCAGCAAACATCAAGAACATGGCAAACATCACAGTACTCTTTGGTTTTAGGAAAGCGGTTGGAGCATCACACCAGAGCTGGCTTAGCCCCTGCGCGCTCTCCTGCTGCCCTTCCACTGCCCCAGCGCCCCAATGCTGGGCTTTGGCTGATGGGTTTGGGAAGATGTGTGAGACCTGGCACGGTTGATTTAACACAGAACAAATATATCCAATTAACCTTAGACATTCTGGCAGACAGTTAACAAGGTGGTGCTACCTACACTGATTCTGTGCTCCTGAAATTACCTTCTGGCTAATCTGGGCCTGAATACGGTGACAGCAACAGGAAGCCAAATTCGGTATTGTCTGACTACAAACAAGACAATCTGAGGAGATACAAAGAAATAGCTATAGATTTACTAACAGCCACTGAAATAGATCAAGAAATAAAATCTTACAATACAGAAACTGACAGAATGTCTACCTCTTTTGCTGAGTAGCATCAACAAACGATAATGTTTACATACAAGTATACTCAGAGGATAAGTTTTGCTCATCAGTCAAGGAGCCAATAAATGAGCTCAGCTGCTTTTAATGATATGATGTGATATGATATGATCTCTCATTTCTAAACCGAGGCAGAAGGTATTATAATAGCACAAACTGATACAAGTAGTACTGGTTACAATCTAAAAGAAAAGCGAAAGTCAAACAAAAGGAGAAGAAAGAGCTGTGACATGGCAGAATACCAGGTCTTCTGATCCCTTCCCTACATCCCCAGTATTTCTCTGCTGCTTAGCTCTGACAGGCAGGGATAATATTAATGAATAGAATTACAATAATGGTTGTAAAGTGAAGCACTTCTATATATCTCATTTTCTTCTAAAGAATCCCAAGTTTCAAAAAAGAAGGCCAACTGTGCAAACCATCCTCTAAGAGAAACGTCTCTAAGCAAGTAAGGGAAGTACTCAGGAAAGACAAAACCCAGAAATGGAAACAAACTGCCCACCTGAGCAGGGATGAAGGCATAAAATAGGGCACAGGGATGATGCAAACAAATGCACAGAAAGCCAAGCTTCTTCAGCCAGGTCGATATCAGATGGTTTGAAGTGCTCTGGGTATAGCAGAGTGAGACGAGAACCTGCTCCTCCATGGTCTATGCCATCATCCACATCTTGCCCCCTTTTTATGCATTGCCTCCCTGCATTACACATAGAAAACTTCCATCGTTTATCAAATCACTCTGTGTGGTATTTCTGATGGACCTAACGACACAGAAGAATCAAAACTAGACACACTGATAACAAATAATTAGAGCAGAGCATTACCGTTAATACAGGAAAACCACTGTATTGCTTTCACCACACTTGATGGCACTTCACCTGCTTTTTTAAGCTCCCCACAGGGACCTGATTTTTCATCACATGCTCAGTATTGCCCCAGCATTTGCATTGAAGAGGCTTACACATCCCAAAACTTTAAACTTGGTTCTCAGAGCAGGGAGCAGGATGGTAAGATACCATCAAAAGATGACAACTGAGTTACAGCATTGAAAATGTGAGAAATCAACAAGAGGAGACAGGGCTGAAACAGGCCAGCCATCTGCTCTCTGAAGACCCAAAGAACTGAGATATCCTCTTATCAATGCCCTTATATCAACACTGTGTAATAAAAATGAGAAGGTGCTGAGCCATTGTGACCAATTCCATCATTCTTGTTGGTTTTGTTCCTAGAACTGCTCAAATCAACGGTACAGATATACAGACCTCCTGGGAAAGGTGCCTAATATTTCTCTGGTAGGGACACAGGAGTTTCCACTGGAAAACAAGGGACCTGGACATCTGCTTGCATAAGCTTGCTTACATCTTTGTCATGATTTTGGCTGGGACAGACTTAATTTTCTTCTTAGTAGCTGGTACAGTGCTGTGCTTTGGATTTAGTATGAGAATAATGTTGATACAACACTGATGGTTTAGTTTAGTTGTTGCTAAGCTTACCCTAAGTCAAGGACTTTTCAGTTTCCCATGCTCTGCCAGTGAGTAGGTGCACAAGAAGCCAGGAGGAAGCAGAGCACGGACAGCTGACCTGAACCAGGCAAAGGGATATTCCATACCACAGGGCATCACGCTCAGTATATGAACTGTTTGATGTTAGTTAGTTAGTTAGGGAAGTGGGCTGGGAGCTGCCAACTGCTGCTCAGGGACTGGCCACGCATCGGTCAGTGGGTGGTGAGCGATTGTGTTGTGTGTTCCTTGGTTGGGTTTTCGCTTTTTTTTCTTTGTTTGTTTGTTTGGGGTGGTGGTGGTTGTGGTTTTTTTGTTTGATTGGTTTGGTTTGGTTTTGTTTGGTTTTTTCCCCTGGGATTTTATTCCTGTCTCTCCCTCTTCTCTTCATTAAAATTATAGTAGTTGTTGTTATTATTTCCATTATTAAACTGTTCTTTTCTCAACCAACGGGTTACACCTTTATCTGATTCTCCTCCCCATCCCACCAGGATGGGGGTGGGGGTGAGTGAGTGGTTGTGTGGTACTTAGCTGCTGGCCGAGGTTAAACCACGACAACCTATTCCCCCCCCTACTACCTAATTAACTGAAGTGAAGACCTTGCTTACTACCCATATTTTTCGCACAGTTTGGGTCAATAATATAAATTATGTTGCGATTTTGGACAAGGCATCTGCCAGGGCTCTTTGAGGTAAGCCTGGAGCTCTGCTGGATGACAGCCTGTGCAAGCCTGGCTGTGAACCTCACATTGCTACCACGGCCTTGCCTGGACGGTACACAACTGGCGTATTTTGTGGCCAGCAGTATTTGCTACAGGCAGTTTCATAGGATATGATTTAATCACTACAGAGATGCACATGAGCAGTTAATGACTCCCTCCAGGCTTGGTGGTGTTTCTTCATCTTTATTTTGGAACATAAAGGCAGAAGATGCAATCCCTCCTCTCTTTCCCCGTCCGTTTTCTTTCCTTTTACTGCAGACTAGAAGTTACTGCTTGTGTTTAAGGAAAGCCTCACATATGTCCAGCCAGCCATTTGTATTTGCTAGTCTCAGCATGTAAACCAGAGGCAAACCCTCATAGCCCAAACAGCCCTTTTTCTTCCTCTTCTCCTCTTTCTCCCTGCCCGCAGTCCATGCCCAGCCACACCAGTGCAGCGCAGCCCTGTTAAGTCTGATTTCAAGACAAAACCACAGGCAACTGATGACTTTCTGCCATTCCCTAATGTGCAACAAGACACACCACTGGGAGCAGGGTTCCTGGAAAAGGAAAGATAAACGAACTTGCCCTGCCTGCCTCAGGATTTGGCCATCTAGAAGTTACCAGAAGCAGGAATTGCACCTTCTTCCTAGAAGGGCACATTTATTTTCAGCCCACAAGATGCTGAGGGCTTGTATCCTCCTAAGCAGAAAGCGATGCTGGTGGGAGCAGTGTCCCGCCTGGCTCCCCAGCAGCCTGTGGGAATGTGGAATCTCTCTGCTCAACCTCATCAACTTTCTCTGGCATAGCACCGTATGCACCCAAATCAAACACTAGAGTTCCAACCGACAAAAATAAACCAATTTAATTTTATGATCTGTGCTGTCAAGGAGACATATTTCACTCTGCGATGAAAGCCCATACCTTTCCCCCCCACCTCTTTAAGTTAACTATCCCTCAGAGACTAAAGACACACATTGCATAATTATATCAGCTGTTGAGACCTGAAACATTTTTCGTCTTCCCACACTTCACAGCAGGACCAGGTATGCTGGTTTTTTGCCTACTTTTCCACCCTGTGTAATCTAATTTTTTCCTCCAAAATATTTTATTTTAACAGTTTTTTTTAAGAGGATCTTTAATGGTACAATTGCAAATGACTGCAATGCTTCAAAGCCACATAAATGCACTCGCTCCAGAGATGGCAATGGAAGAGCAGTTACTGTTTGAAATAATGTGAGAATTAGTGGAGGAAAACCTGTTTTTGTACACAGCTCTTGCAGGGCTTACAGCTTGTCTAGAAGATAACTGTTTCATTTAATAATTACTTTGGTGGGAAGCAAAATAATCACCTTGGAGACAATATCTTAAGTGATGATAAAGTAAATGTTCTCAAAGTTCCTGGTTGAAAAGAAGTAAGAGTCTTCAATTCCAGGTGGGAATCACAAACACACACACATCACAGACAACCCACCTACCCCCCCGCCCAGATCCCTCTTTTCCTGCTGGAAAAGATATTTATCTGAAAGCTCTAGAAGAAGGACGGCAGCAGAAAAACAAGCGTTGGAATTCCTACAGCAACAGTATCTCGGTTCACACTGATTTTCATGCATATATAAGATAACGAATCATTTTTGCTTAAACAGCAAAACCCTGAAATATAGGAGCACAGAATAACAGACTGGGTTTGAGCTCTGAATGAAACCTTTCAGATATGTTCATTCTTAATATCATTTATATTTCCACTACACTTACACCTCGAGTTGCCCAAAACCTGGACCCCCACAGTCCTTGGCACTAGGAACGCAAACGGCAAGAGGCAGTCCTTTCCTGCCTCTCTATTTACAGACCAGCAGGCACGTGGAATGAAATCCCACTATCTCCACTTTACAGCCAAGGAACATGGATGGACGTGCCCAAAGCTGCCCAGAGATCCTCTGTGGAAGTGGGAAGTGAGCTGAGAACCCTAATCCATCACTGATAAAAACCTGCTACTCTCTGTGCAGTCCCTCTCTTCCAGTGCACTGTTAGGTAACCGCTTTCCACTTCAGTTTTCTTGTCAGATCTTCTGTAAAAAAATCAAAAGTATCCCACTTCAATTGCTCCACTTGCCCTTTCTGTTAGGTCATTTCCGGGTACCTTTGAAACCTCTACATTTCTTTCTAGCCACACCAAAGTCAAGATGCGACTAAAGTAGAGATGCATCTAAACCATGTCCAGACCCAGGCTGGGACTTTTGCAAGAGACTTGAGATTTGCAGTCAGTTTTCAGTGTGTGAACACCTTAAACACCAGCCAAATCTCTTCTCCCTGTATTTGTTCCTCCCTCGCTCATCAGTCATGTCATCTGCTATGACCCAGCACTGCCACAACCCTCCCAGAGGCCACCAAAATCAGTACACTGAGAAGTGCTCCGTACATACCAGATGATGTTTATCATTGCACAGTCCCAGTGCACCTCTATCTCTTACAGTTCTAGCTCCTTCCTCTTTGCAAGCTTTTCAGTCCCTTTCCCACATTTATGTTCAGGAAGTTCTTTCGTTCCCCTTCAAGCTTCTGGCGCGTTCAAAATACCTCCAACTTGTGTTGCTTCCTCATTTCTTGTCTTTTCTTAGAACTTCTTCAACTCCTCACCATCCCGCTTCTCTCAACCTCTCCCTCGCAGCCCTCCCCTGGCAGCATTCAGAGCTCAGCCCTGATGGCTCGTTTATTCCTTGAGGTGACTTCTATCACTCTACACTTGAGCTCTCTCTCTCGGTTCAGTCTGCCATGCCTGATTGCCTCTCTGGCATCCTGTCCTGCATGTCTCGTGGCCACTCAAACTTCACAGGATGAAACCACACATCTCCTTCACCCCTCACATGCAGTTTCTCTACTTCTCCATTTCCAACACCATTTCTGCCATTCTGTCCAAAACTCTCAGTATTGGCGATTTATACACCCCCATCTCCGTTTTCTATTTCCAACTAAATCAGCATTAAATACATCCTTTCCTTTCAGTCCAATGGTTAAAGCATCTCCTACCTCCATCAGCACTGCTGTAACCTCTTGCTTCTCTTTGAGCTTCTCACTTCTCACTTTTTACCCCACCAACTCCCTTTACCCTTACTTCAGTGAGCCCATCTGCACGTCCACGTTCCTTCACTGACTTCTCTCCGAATTACATGACCTCTCTTTCCAAGATGCCATACAGCTCAGCACCTGCCTCCATGTTTTCCTTCAGTTTCATGGCGATCTCTTCTGCTGTTCTCCTAGCCATGACTTTTGCTAGATCAGTCGGTGGTCTTTGAAGGATCTCCCTCTGTTTCAGCATGAATCTTTCTTCCCCAGCTCTGCCAGTGTAGTAGTACACTGAGAATGCAGAGTAGGATAATGAACAGAATCTAGGACTCAAAGCTGAATTTGGAGGGTATTTCAACGTCAAATCAATGTATCACACTGGCTTGCCTAACTGTAAGGACTGAATCCTGGTCTTTGTACACAGTTCCAACAAATACAATAGTTGCTGGGGTCATGGGATCCACACAGTACTTTTGGGTCCACTTGTGCAGCTGCAGGCCTATAAGACCATGCATGAACTGTACATAGATATGAATAGGAGGGTGGGGTTGTCCACATTGCAAAACTATGTGCATTTCCCATATAAAAAGTACCAAGCGGTCCCCTTTCTGCATGCTCCTTAGCCTGTGCAACTCTGAGGATGCACGGACATCTCAAGATCCCTACGGGTTTCTCCATAGCTGATCTGTCCTGTTGATATTACATCATAATGTCAGTTCATTATATGATCCTTTCCCTCCAAATCCTCAAAAGGTCTAGAACAGGTATTAACCAGGGAAAAACTGGCCTTTTTCAGCCCTGAAAAATGTGTCAGAGTCAAGCCAGCAAGCATGCTCAGCCAGCATATCTGGGACTATAGTTTCTTTACTTTCTGAAAGAAACTCATAGCTGTGCATGCCGGTGGAAAATTGAGTATTGAGGCTGTACCAGTACTACGAACTTTTAAAATGATAACCACAAAAGTTATTTGCATGAGGTGGAATGAAATCCAATGCCACAGAAGGAGGGGGTGAAAACAGACTGATGAGATGCTCTGCTGGCTGGAAGCCTTTCTGCTCTATTCTTTGCCTCTGTAGGGTTATTAGATTATCTCCCATCAAGAGGGATACACTCCCCTCAGAGCATCTAATGGTTTGAAGCTCAATAACCAAACATAAAAAAGGAACGAAAATCTTTAAATACATACCTATTAGTCTGTTAAGAGGTACAAGTAACTGGAGTTACACATTCATAAGCATCCACGCATACACATGTGTGCATTAAAAGGGAGGAAAGCAATGTTCTTTTCTTACTGAGCTAAGATTTCAAATACAAGGTCGCAAAAAAACCCAGCAAAAGATGTTGATGCAATTGAGTTTTAGGTCAATTCAATTAATCTAGGAAAGCATATTTTTAACAAATGGCTTCATTTGCTTTTAAGGATAAATAAGCCACGTTAATAGTGTAAAGTACCTGCTGCTGCACATAGCCCTTCATTTAATATCTGTGGGGCTTGCTGTCACCAGTAGAACATAAGAGGAAAGAAAACACTCAACATTTTGCATAGCATTCATCAGATTCTTCCTTCTGCTGTAGTGCTACAAGCAGTAAGAGTGCTTAACCCACTGTGGGTTTCCAGGCTTCTCGGGCTGTCTTCTCCCTTTCCACTGAAAGCAATTCAGTTCAGCTTTAGCTGCTTTTTAATCAAACGAAACTATAATCACACTAGCATGATGCTAATTCTGAAGAGACATTACCAAAACCAGTTACTTCATTAAACTGCAGACCTGTGGTTGACAAAGGACCATCACATCCCAAATAATATTTTGTTCATTTGCATGGAGCAAATGAAAGCAGCTTTGGTTAATTAAAATAATTAATGATGATGATGATGATAATGATGATAATAATAATAATAACCAGACTCAGCAACAAAAGCTGAAAAATGAAGTGCCAACAACTATTGAGAACCTCAGCTCAGAAAACGTTAACGTTTTCATATTCACATTTATCATGAAAAAAAGCCTTTCCCTGACCTTCAGAAAACAAGATCTGTCTACTACATCAGTTAACAGGGAGTCCAAAGTCGAGTGCCTTCACTCCTAAGTAACATGTAAAACCACACAGCAAAACGAAGTAATACAAAATTGAACAAGAATGTGGGGTAACATCTGTGAGGCTGTTTTTTGCCTGAATGCTTTTATGCTCCTTTTAGTTCTCAGCTTCTCCTAATTGCTGGCTTTGGCAAAATCTAAATAATTTGTCATTGTTGACCTCAAATATTTGCATGCTCAGAAACATAAAAAACATATACTTACCTGTAGCAACACCTGTGATTGATTACACCGTCACTCTCTGAATACCCTCTGGAGGTTTTGCTCAGTCCCAAAAGGAGAGGGGGAAGGGAAGAGAACAGTTGTCTGATGAAGAGCACTATATTAATTCCAATAAAAATACAGTTTCCCCCACGCATTTGACAGCATGGTGAAAATCACACTAGCTGGATTCCAGGTAAGCCAGTCCTTCCAGATACTGAGTTAAGTCCAGCAAACTCTACTGCAGCACGACAAGGAAAAAGTTGATGTATCAAAGCAGAAAACCCTGATCTAAAATTCATGGGAATGGGAACAAAACACAATCGATACACACAGCAATTTCTATAGCAACTGGGGGGAAGAAAGCAAAGGGGAAAAAAAAAAAAAAGAAAGAGTTGGTGCCTAAACTGCTAGCACAAAGCTTCTGTGGCAAATGAGGGGACCTGTCCCTCTTGGCATCTCTCTGATCGACAGGCTGAATCAATGCCCAGCACATTCCTCCCGCGCTCCCTTTCCTCTTTCCCTAGGATCTGTGGAGGGGCAAGCCGAGCATCCCAGCCTCCGATGGGAGCGCACACATGTACACACACCCCCCATGCAAGCAAACGTGCTCCCCTGCCTCTCTCCTACACCCACAGGATCTCGGCACTCACCGTCACGGGCTTCCTCCCCGCGACTGCAGTTGCTGCAAATGTGTTTGATCTCCTTGCCTATGTGACAGTGTATCACAAAAGAGACATTGTTGTTAGTGGTGGTGGGCTCCTTCAGTGGCTTCATCCTCACTAGATAGAAAGCTTTCTTTTTAGGTTTCTCTTCACTCATGTCTGAAACCGAGCCCTGCCTGCAGCCAGAAGAAGAAAAAGCAAGCATCCCAGGCTGCCTGGCGTGCGTGCAATCCGCCATCCGCTCCCTCTCGCCTCGGTGTTTAGCTGCCACACACACAACAGGGATGAAGGGGAGGGCTGGGGGAGAGAGGAGGGGAGGCGGGAGGCAGAGCAGGCAGAAGGCTGCCTGAGCCTTGCTGCCCTCCGCGACCCTGCTCCGTAACGCAGCCACTGGGCTTGGCTGGAGGATGCTCTGCATCCCTGCTCCAGCCTCACCCTCAGCCACCAGGCACCTTCGGTGCCGAAGCGGAGCCTGGTACAGCTTCGGCCGCCCTGCCGCCCACACCCGTCCCAGCAGCACAGAGCCTCCCTTTGCTTTCCCCTCCTGCCCCCTCCTCTTCTTCCATGCCCTCCCCCTGTTCTGGCAAGCCCCCCCGGAGCCCCGTGCCGGGCTGGAGCCCCAGGGATGGCGGGCACAGGTCCCCTTGCAGGGTGTGCAGTGATTCTCCAGCCTGGCAAACACGGCGACCTTGCCTTCGCGCTGGGGCGGCGTGGCAGCCTGTCCCACCGTAATTAGTATTTCACACACAAAGGACAGGCTGCCAGCGGGCGGTCAGCACCCCCCCCACCCCAGCACCCCCTTCGGTGGGGGCACAGGGCCACTCCGCTTCAGGTGCCCCAGGAAGCCCCAACTGCCCCCCGGCAAACCCCTCCTGCTTTTCCTTCTTGCTTTTTCTCCCCATTTGCTTCTTCCAAAGGACAGAAGGGGTGCCTGCCCTGGCCCTGTGGGGCTCTGCCCTGGGACTTCAGCCCAAGCCCCCCTGCAGTGGGACGGCCCCTCCAAGGCAAAGGCTGACCGGAGGGGCGCAGACAGTCGGAATTAATTTCAACTGCTTATCTGGGGGATGAATACCCCCCTTTTTCATCTCCCTTACCTCCTGCCCAAAACTGCAGCTGCTCCAGAGAGCAGCCCTATGATCCCGGGTGCTTGCAGCCCGGGCAGCACGCTTCCAAAGCTCCCCAGCCTGCAGGGGATTATAATCTCTGGCCAGACGCTCTGTCAATCCCTTGCTGCCCAGCCACCCCCAAAATGTGCTGTCTGTTTTCCCAGCATGGCTGTCCAACCTGCCGAAGCAGCAGCTCAGGACAGCGCTTGTGACACAAAGGGAGGAGCAGGAGCAGGGGTGAGGGTGCCTGCTTCTTGCAGGCTTTGGGAAGGAAAGCCTGAAGGAGAGATGATAACCTCAGCTATTCTGGTAGCTGTTACAGGAATGTGAGTGTTGCTCCTTTAAATCTTCAGCAAGCTATCCGTTTGGCAGGCACTAAGCAGAGAGAGTGCAATTGGGGCAGACGAAACATGGCAAAGAATAATACCATTCTCCTTATTTTTAGCCAAAGCCCTTGCTCGCCTTTAGAAGAAATCCACTCATTCTGCAATTCTTTACCATCTCCACATATTGTTGCCACATGTTTTGCTGCAAGAGGAGGCCAAAACAGCCCTGATTCTCTTCAACTGCACATGAAACAGACAGAGAGACTTTTGCCTAAAGAAAGACCGAGCAGAAACTTAAGGATTCAGTGCCACAGTTTTCCATTTTCTCAAATGCACGCATGCACACACACACACACAGAAGATGCATGCAACGAAACTGCTGACCTACTTGTTCTGCGTCATTCTGATGCAGGTCTGACTTCTCACCTGGCACTCCTGGGAGTTGAAACCTTGAGATGTCACACATGGCAAAAATTGCAAGGCTTCACTTTCCTCGGCAGCGTTCACAAGTCAGACTAGGTGCTAGCAGATCCCATGGAAATATGGGCAGAAGCATGCTCTCAGCAGAAACATGCCTTTCACTAAGCCACGCAAAGCATCCTGCACACGGCGCTACGCACACAGGTTTATGGTGAACAGAGTCGGCCACCTCAGGTTAAGTATCGCCCCAAAGGACTTGATTTTGCATGTGTTGCTCATCTAAAATTATCACCTTTTTCATATAAGTGGTAGGAGAACAGGGAACGCAGAGTTATTCAGGAACAAGGAGGTGAATTCTCCAAACGTGCGTATCGCATAGTTAGGAGTTAATGCATTGAGAAGTCATCCCTTTGAACGCCTGATGCCGAGACAATGTTGGCTCTGTTACATGGTTGGAAAGGAAAAGCTGAGAAGAGTTTGATCCTCCACCAGTCACACAGCAGTTCAGACACTTGCAGTGGATTTCCTTCTAACTTACTCATTGCCTTTGAGAACACCTTCAGTTCAGCTGTGATTCAGAAAATAATTAGGTAAGCAGAAGACATGACCATAATTCACCTTCTGAACTTGCTGAGAGTTCACGGCTGGCTGTCACTGGTACTCGGCACTGCCGCATTATAGAAATGGGTCGGGAAAGGAAAGCACATTCAAACGTGAACTTCCCCGAATTTGGGAAATATGACTGTTAATTAAATGTGGTGTGAACTCAAAACCGGCACACCATACCTGCTATCTCAGGGCAATCCTGGGGTGTTGTACCTGGCCTGTTTTAGGAAAGGTGACTAGGGTGATATATTCAGCAGAGCTGAAGAGCAGCAGAGCTGGTCTTGTAAGGCAAATGTAGTTCAGGAATCGGGTAGGACTTAGGACATCAAAAACTGGGTCAGGTCATCAGGCTCTTGCAGTCTCCCTCTGTGACCTTGGACAAATTGTTTACGATGTCTTGATATCTCAGCTCCTTGGCTAAAGAACAGAGATGTAGATGTTTCTGTTTTTCAGATAAATTTTATGAAACCATATTTCAAGGTGCCCTGAAGGTGTTTGTATATGACAGAGGCAACACTTACACAGTGTTCAAATACAGTGATCTACTATTTATAGCAAAATGAGAGGGGAAACAGGAAAAACATGGTCCATCAGGCTTAATCTGAATGGTTCACACATTCCAAACTTAAGCTTTTTTGTTTCACTGGATTTTGTTTCAACAGTATTTATCCCTCTTCTTCCAACTCTTTTTATTCTAAAACTGTAAAATTCAACTGAGATCTGAAAATAGACTTGGTATCCAAACCCCTGCATTTTTAGTAACCGTTACTATTTCCCAACCCCAAACAGCTTTTAGAAAGGGCCAGGAGTATCCCCTTTCTCAGGCAGAGACTGGAAGGAGTAACTTTAACAGTAACCTGTTAAACTGTAGTAACTATTCCTACAAGTCAGGTCAAAAGCTCTTTGATGACTCTGTCCAGCTTCACATGTGCTTTGCACTATGAAAGAATCACCAACCATCATGGGAACTGACAGAATTTTTGCAAACAGATCCCAGGAGATCTGTAGAAGCCCAGCTGCTCTGGCACGTTTGGGGCCCTTTGGGAATTGAATAACTGGTCCAGTGAGTAACACTGATTCCATGTGGGTAAGAACCAAATTATCATGGAGAAAGCCCAGTGCATTGTTGCTTGCAGGTGCTATGTATTTTGAATGCAAACAAGCCTTTAAGCCATCTGCTAGTATGTCTCTTCTAACATGTACTTCGCTATAACATGCAAATTGCCTTCATTCCTAAGAGCTGCCTTATAAAGAATCTGAATTTGCCACAGCTCATAAAACAAAAATATGTTTAATTATTATCTGTGTAATTATGGTGAAAACTGCTGCTGCTAATCAGTTCCAGGACAAATAATGTGAAATGAACATACTACAACACTTCTGCAGAAAATTACTTGCTTTGCCTTGTTTATAAAGATAACTAAAAAAAAAAAAAAAAAAAGGTGTAATAAATAACTCACTGCCTCAATATGCAGCTACAAAACTTGGCATACTTTTATTGCGCACTGGACAACAAAACCAACGAAGAGGATGTCATGCGGTTGGTTATTTGACAGTGACTTCAGGGGTATCCTGAATGGAGCTGGGCATTTGCAGTGCACCACAGATCAGATAAAGAAATAAGAGGAATCCATCTTTTCTGTGGCCAAAAGAGAATGCAGCCAAAAGCTTGCCTGCTTTAAGGAAAGTGCCACTTCCATTGTCCATAAAGAAGAGATGAAAGCAGCATCCCTTTTAAACAGAGGACTACTGAGATATGGATCCATATCTGCATCAAAATCTTTGAGGCTCCAGCCTGTCTTTCAGTTTTTTCCCCTGGACGATGTCTCAGATCACCTGACTGGGAGTCTCTTTTGGGACACTCTGCCCTCAAACAATCTCTGTGAAAAAAAAAAAAAAAGTAATGCTGGAATCTTCCACATCCTTCACACCACAGAAAATATTTCCTCCTACTCCTTTCTCCAAGCTGGGGCACTGTAGGAATGCCCACTGCAGTCAGGATACCCCTGAAGTCTACCCTGCAGCCCCCCAGCTGAACAACATGGAGGTTTCTGTGCAGGCAGGACAGGCTCCCTCCTGCTTCCAGCACAAATAGGTGCATATCAGAGATCCTGTGGGAACCTCTCAGCCACCTTCCTTCAATACAAAGGTTGTCTTGGAGAGCTGTAGCATTTCCCTGAAGAAGCTGGCACTGACCAGGTGAAAATGCTAGAGAAATGCAAGTCTAACAAGGCAGCGTCACTTCTCAGCAGTTTAATCTTTCTAACCAAATCATTGTGATTAATTTGTTTTACAGCCTATTTAGGCAGTGATGTTTTTGCAGGGATGCCCCTGTACTTGGCAGTTTTTTTGAAATATTTTCCTTTCCTTCCTGTTTCCTCTGCCCACTGTACTATGAATCCCAGTGAGAATGAAAAAAAAGATATAAAAGATAAATTAACTAATTACCAGCTGCTCTGGTGATTAACGCATACATTGATGTTGTATTACACATACTGAAACAAGCTGATCAACTTGGAGTGAAAAGGAAAATACATACAATTTGATCCACTGACTACAACAACCAGCCACTAACACAGTACCCCCTTTGGCAGCATCTCCTATTCACTGCCACAAAATGCCCCAATAGCCACCTCAGGACAGCTGACATTTGCCAAAAGAGTTTGTGGCCAGGCGGAGAATCCTTCTGCTTGCAAGCCACAACTCAAAGCTGGCTACCCAAGTATTTTCTGTTTGCCAGGCAGTTCGTGTGGCAGGACGCTGGCCCATGGCGGGGGCTCCAGGGTGCTGGATGCTGACAATATTCCTGCATTTTCTGCTTACTGCACGGCACATCAGCAAAACTGGGAGGGCAAGGAGGAGGGGGAATCAGCCTGAGACTCCTGCGGGCCAAAATAGAATATGACCTTTTTAGTTCTGCAGCTATAAACACATTCTTGAGCAACAATCCCTGCTACTCCTCGCAGCCATGAGCCCAAGAGAGCCAGGTGATGAGTACCGCACAAACAAAAGCAAACTGAAGGGAGAAGAAAAGGAAAGAAAATGCCCTTTCCTGGCCTTCATATACTCAGCAAGGCTGCTGAGGCATCGCACGGCTCATTCTTGCTCTACTTGCAGGACTCTCCACATCCTATACACATGCGTTGCCACGATGGAGTTCTTTCCTTATTTAGGAGAAGCCCAGCTTTATTTCAAAGTGATACCATATGGTTGTGATAAAAATGAACAGAAAAGGTTACACGCAAAAACCACATAAGCTTAGAAACACCTGTTAGCTGCAAGTGTGAAGAACTCCTGACTGTAAAGGACTTCTAAGGATAAAAAGGAAGACGTCATCCTACCCAGCAGGACAGCCACAACGTCGCCGAGCTGCCATTTGAATGCCTAAACATATATGTGTAATTAACACACAAAGGCCTGATGAAGCTGAGGGTAAACACCAGCAATGAACCAATGTGGAGTCTGGATTTGTAAAACAGCAGAGCAAGCAACCATTAGCACTAGATGATGCTCAAAAGGAAGAGACAATCTTCATTCTGAAATCATAGGTGAAGTTCTAGCTTTAGCAAAGTCACTGCAAGTCCTAGCACCAGAGCCACCAGTTCACTGCAGCCCTAACGAGGTCATTAGCTCCCATCTTAGAAAATCCACTCTGAGTTTTGGTATCTAGTTGAGATGTGGCATGCCCTGGGGTTTTAGTGATCTGTTTGGAGCACTTTGCAGATCCTGCGTAACTGGCTTGCCAGAGGAATGGAAGCTTACACACCACTTTTACGTTGATAACGGACACAACTTAGAGCAGAGGCATTAACTGGGACTGCACAGCACTCCTGCACCCTCAGTTTAGATATAACTGCAATCTTAAAGTTAACAAAAAGTAGTTCCAAAAGCCTCCATGCAATTATGAGACTGAAAACAAGGAGGAATCTGGATTAAGTTCTGCCTGGCCACTTCAGCAATTCACATATACGAAAACACAATAGCACTGGTAGCTTGAAGACTCACCACATGCAGCTGCTTCCTCACTAGTTACTCCCTCCCTGACACTGACATAATAAAGTCCAATACACATTGGATTTTCACCCCATCCACCCAAAACACCTTTTCCCTTCTGCTTGTAAACACAGAGCCAGCTCTGCACCTTCTGCTTTCCTCCCATCAAAACCAGAGCTGTCTTATGGATCAGTGCAGAAAAAATATTTTTTAAACCCCCACAAAACCAAACCCACAGTCAGGTATCCGGCTGCATCTATAATTCCTCACAAGGTTATGTTCCTCCACAGCACACTAAAAATGCTTGTGTGCATGCCTGTGTGTTTAGCCAGCCCCTGGGGAAAAACTGAATATGACTTATTCTTGTCAGAAATGCTCCTAGCCACGAAAAAGGGAGGGAGATGGTCCAGAGGAGTCCAAGCCTTTAAAGTAAATCAAGTCAAGTACTGGCCACCTCTGGGTGGCAGACAGGCAGAACTGCTCTCCCATGATGGGTTCATTCATACCGCTTCCTACGGACACAGAAACCAGGCACTTGTGGGTTTGATGGCTCCAAGTAAAACCACGTGTTTGAAAAGCAAAGCAAAAAGGGCAACAGGAGGATTCCAGAGAGGTGCATTTTAAGTGTTTCATAACAAGGACATCAGTTTGAACAAAATCAAATGTTCAACTTAACATGGAAAATACATCAGAAGCCCCGAATTTGCAACATGCAACAAAGAAACTTTATAAACTCTGTAAAACTGATCAAGTTTTCTGTGTGTGACAAACCGATGACTTGGAACAGCATTTTTTGTAGATTCTTGCATGCAAAGGAAGCTCAGTAAAGCAGGTCACAGTCATCATCTTTCAGAACACCACTAGGGTTTTCTCGCTCTTTTCTCAAGAATTGCACATGTCTCAAGATGAGGGTAAAAAGAGACACTGCTGAGAAAAAAAAAAAATCTACTTGTAATTGCTACTGCCTGAAAATCTTGGGTGATCAAACTGAGACACCTGAGAAAACCTCGGTCTTTCCAGATCTGCCACTTGGGATATCCTGAAACTCTATCCCTTCTACAGCGTGGGATAGACATGAATATCACGAAATCCCAGAGGTCTAAGACTTTCCATTCCCTGTCACAAGAACTCAGGGACTGAGCCATACAGCAGTGCTCTGTCTGCCCTGGCTCCAGAAAGGTCTGAGTCATCTGGCTTTAAGGAAAATTTAAGAAAATAGGTCACACTAAACTTTCCATCACAGGCAATTGCCATGAAGTCAATCAGCTTGCACAAGCATTGCTCTCAGCACAAATTGCCCTCACACTTCTGTCTACATGACTAATCAAATTAATTCCTGATGATATCAAGTAGCATGGCTTCCCAAAGAATATACACAGACCAACATTCCCTGCTGATAATCCTTACTTTTATTGTTGCTTCTCAGGCCAAACTTACGGAGAAGGATCAGACTGCAGCAATCTTTGGTGAGGCAATACATCCAAATAAGTAAGAAGCATGGCTTGAAATTGCTAGACAGACCAAAAGATTTATTTCAAAGCAATTAAATGGATGGCTATTATCTCAGAGACTCTCTACTGGCTACTGAGATCACCAACCTACAGCGGACAAAGTTATGATCAGCACATAATAGGGATGACTGGATCTTTTGCCTTTATAAATGACTCATATTAAGTCTGTTGCTTGTAGTTCAGAACAGTTTACTTGAAGGTCAGGGATATGACTGTGCACGAAGCACAGTCATTTAGGGAACACTTTCACACACAAAAAAAAGGCAAACGAAGAAGAGTAAGTTTTGCAGACTTAGCCCTAAAAAGCTCATTTGCAGTAACATGGTTTTACACTCTTACCCAAACTTTCCAGGCCAACAGCCTGGGACTTGGCACATCTCTTGTGGGCCTCTGGGTCAGCCACACAAAACTAATGAGTTTTCATTTCAGTTTAACAGCTCACTATGGTTCCTGTGGTTTCCAGCACCACTGCGTCTCAGGCAATCTGAGAAAGTCATAAAATGCAAAAGCTTTGGAAGATGGACATGTGGGGAAAGGCAGATGGCAAGTCCAGTCAAGTCAGACCCTGCCCAAGCTCAGATGGAGGACGAGGGGCTGAGCTGAAGGAGCAAGCTACACGTCCGTGAGGTCTAACAGAGGCACCAGAGATTCAGGAGGGAACAGGAGGCAAAGGGAAATAATGTTCAGTTGGAAGAGAAGCAGATAAAGGGAAGGAGGAGGAACAGAGAGAAGGTTAGGAAAGCTGTGAGCAGATGAACTTTCAGGGTGCCTTTGAACTGACAGACCCTCCCAACCTTCAGAGGCTTCACCACGAAAGGCACATTGTAATTACACACGAACAGCGCAGGAACCCGGAGTACCAGGGCAGCTGCGAAGGACGATGAAGGTACGTAGGCTGGCAGAGCTGTAGGGGGAAGCTTTCATAAGCATCTGCCTCCACTGGGCCCAACAGCAGCCCACACTGTCAATCTCCTCGCTTCAATACGCAGTCACATTTTTCCCAAATTAGAAAAAAAAGACAACACAAATCCCTAGGAATAGCATGCAGTTCCTATACATATCTCCCAGTGAGCTAGCAGCATGCAGTACCGAAATGAAGCAAGAAGCTTCTGACAATATAACGAGCATCTTTTTCAGTCTTTTCCTCCTCCAGTTATAAACAGAGGCTCCTCTGAACAGCAAAGAAACCTGCACGAGGAGCTTTTCACTTTCTCCAAAGAAAAGCAGCAAAAGAGGATTCTTGCTTTCCTCCTTTTAGCCCCTGTTACCCTTACTGCAGTCCAGTCATTTTTCATCATCAGACTCCTATCTCTTAGTCGCTGCTCGTACTTTCACTGGGGACTGGTACGAAGCACAAAGCACAGAGGGAAAAGTTAAGTTTTGCATCAGTTCCACGTCATCGTTCCCCTGCCGTCCCCAGAGCTTAACATGACCAGGCGAGTCTCTATGACACCAGCAATACATGTGCCATCAACACATCTTGCTGACAAAAGGCCACATGAAGCATTGTTTGCCTCTGTAAAACCTTGAAGGGCAGTCACCAAAAGAAGCTGCAGTGTGCTAAAGGATCTGAAGAAATAGCTGTATAATCAGCTTTTGCTGAAATCCTGGAACATATTTTAATGTGAAATTTGCAGAGCTCTTTAACATCTGCCCATTGGATAATTGCAAAGCCTCAAGATCCAGACTAGATTTTAGTAATTTTTCAGGGCTTTTTATAAAAGAAGAAAATATTAACAGCTAAAATCTAATTCAGCTTTCTCAATGATGCATTGCCATAATGTATAACCACATACCTACAGTAGTCTTCGAAATCTTAGCCATCCCGTATGTAAAATATTCATAAGAAATAAGAACTTACTCCTCATATTTGTTATTTTTCGAGGTTTTACGGATCCAGCTGCTCTACCTGTGCGATCCATAATGCCTATCAGCCAAAACCGAAGTCTCCAGGGGACAAAGGTAGCACAAAAAGCAGGATTTTGCTTTTACCAAAGGTTGAAACCAGGGAAGAACACGTGACTGGAGGCTGAAGTAGAAAGCCTGCAGTACAATATGCATTTCATTCACAGTGGAGGAAATGCAGCAAAATAGCGGTAAAACCCACTGCAGATCTTTTTTATTACTTTGTATTACAGAAATTCCAAGGGGCCCCAGCAGAGCTCAAGACTGCAGTATACAATGCACTCTGACATTTTAACAGACTTTTTGTCCTAATGATCTTCTTCAAGTTTTCTCTAGTGCAGTAATCCTCTGAGCTTAAAGCATCCCAGCTTCAAGACTTTGGTGCTTCAAGACTTTGGTAAGGCTCTAAAGTGCATCACAAGACCGATAGCAGATGGAAGCTTTCAATCACTTCATGGGTGATGACTGGAAATCTGTCAACAAAATGTATACCAAGAGGACAAACACATCTATGTTCCTTACATCACCATGAACAACTAAGAACTTACTTTCTTAAGTGTTATTTAAAGACTACACTGAGAGGCAATTCAAGAGAGAACACAGTTTCCATTCTCTTCTGCGTGAAAAGATATTTTCCTCACACCACAACAGGTTTGCTTACGAGCAAGCATAAGACCAAGTTGCCAGGGAGGTTGTAAAATCTCCATCTCTGTTGGTTTTTAAGGCTGGAATGGAAAAGTCCTCAAGCAACCTAGCTAACTAGACCTGTTTTGCGTTCTGAACATCCCATCCAACCTAAATTATTCTACGATTCTAAAACATTCAATCAAGAATATCTTTCTCTGACTTGTACCCTTTGTGCTAACACACGAAGGCAGCCTAGGGCCAAAGATGAGCTCACAGGGATGTGCGAGTGGATCTCTACATTCTGCAACTGCAAAGTGACCGAGCCTGCTCATCAGGGTAACGGCTTTCAGCCACTCCGGTGAGATATTCCGGTGGGATGTGACCATGCCACAGCCCTTCAGTAAGAAGCGGGCGAGTAGCACTCATGGGAATATACACAGCTTTTCAGTTTTCTCCAGGGAAGCCTTCTGGCTTTCTTCCTAATGGCACCTGCAGCTTCTCTTCTTGAGCGATCTCACGTGCTATAAGCTGCAAATAAGCTTTTCATATTAAGGCGCTGCTTTTTTTTTCTGGCCATATTTCACCATTTTTTCTAGCTACTTCATTCAAGAAATCCTGAACTATGCACGTTTTGCAATTACGCCTTGTAACCTTTCCTGATAGAAGTTCCTCCACCACTTCCTAACCACCTCCATCTGAAGGAATGTCACCTCCACACTCTGGTTTCCAGAAGACAAATATCCTGGGAAACACAATGAGTATCACACAAGAAAGGGCTGCTCTGGCTGCCTGAGGCACCACTCTTGATGTCTGAACAGAAACATGCAGAGGGGGAAAGAGCAAGGCTTCCAGCCCCCGACAATACAGGACACTAGCTGCAGCTGCCCAGGGGAAAGGAGCAGGAATTTTGTGAGGCCAATCTGGCCTCCGAGTGGAAGTGCAGGGATCAGTAATGAGGAACGAGTGTTTGCTTTGCTCTTTCTCTTGTTCTTCTGACCAAAGCAGGACTTAAAAGCAAAGAAGGTGAGAAAACAAAACATATAGGTTGTAGAGAATGCAGAGGCTTATTATAAAGCCATTATGAATAGTTTGCTCGCTGCTTAGCTAGGGGATGATGAAGTTAGCGATTAGAGATGATGAATGGTTGAAGGGGTTTTATAATGATATGGAAAGATTTTCATCTTTATATCAGACAGGTTGATTTCAGGTCAAGTCAGTACCAACTGAATGTGAATGCCACCTGATTTATTTCATCAGGCTGCATGGAATAAGCTTGGTCCCTTGTAAGCTGTTTGGGACAAAGGCTTATTCACAAGTAATTATCTGTAATAAGCGCCTCAAAGTGCATGAGGAGGTGCTTTAAACAAGGTACTGTTCATACAGCTCCGCCTTGAAAAGGTTAGGATTCAACTAGATAAAACTGTAAAAGTATAATTTAAATATGACAAAGAGAAAGATGGCATAGCTTGTCCAGTGCCTTATGGAAAGTATAGGCCAGAGCTTTATTTTAATCTACGCTCAATTACAAGCCAGTTCTTCCTTCCTGGGCATTTAGAAATGGCACAGTGCCTGCTGGGCAAAACTGCAGTTATATAAAGAAGCAATGAAAAGAAGGTGCCCTTTACTAGCCACCATGTTCATCGGCATCTTTCAAGAGTCTGCTTCTGCTCTCACAAATCCCCCCAGGGAGAAAAAGAAGGCACGTTGGTACCAGGGAATGGTGTCAGCTTCTGGCTTGCTAGCAAGGGCTGTAAACAACGTTATCTACACGCAATGGACAACTGCCTCTTCCACTGAGTTACTGTCAGAGAAGCACTGGTATTTGCAAGCCACAATGGTAGTTCAGCCCCTTACCAGAAATGTTGAGCAACTCGGAATCACAAATCCGCTGGTTTTTACTTTTTGGGGATAGTAAATGCAGTATATGAGAAAAGGTTAGAGGTAGTGGAGAACGGACACTTAAGGGGACAAGAAGATGTAGGAAAGCTGGAGGAGAGAAGGAATCTAGGTAAGTAAGTGGAGCCTGGGAGAAGAAAAGCAATAAAACAAGGACAAGAGGCAGGGAACTAACACACAGAGACCCCAGAGAAACTGCAGTGACCTGACCCATCAGCTGGGCTATACTGATGCAGTTCATTGCCATTGCCACCAGCCCAGCACAGGTTTTAAACGCGACACACCGCAGTGACTACACAATGCTCTCTGCTGCATGTTCTGCATGTCCTGTGCACTGCAACCAGACCAGGCATTTGCAGCAGAATAATCATGTTGAGTAACTGGACTATGCGAACTTTTAAAACATGGATTTCCTTGGGTCTTTAGAATGACTACAAAACCGATGGTGTAGAGGAGAGCGGATGGGAGGTTAATCAGTCTTTAGTTCGCCTTCTAGGCTGGGAAGTCCATACAATCAGATTTTGCATTTTGACAATGCTCCCATAAAACAGTTACAATTATAAGAACTTTGAAGCGTGGGGTTTAGCAGTAAGTCTTCAGGTCTTGTGAGTGTCTCCAAGGCAGGGACGGGCTAATTCAGGTACAACCAAGTAACACTAATCAAAGCATCTGAAGGAGGAGGTGGAAGGAAAAGCCCCCATGGCTAGAAAGAACGAAACGCAGCTCTGCAAGGAGAGACAAAGGCAGTCTAGCCTTGGATGGCACGGGAGAAGGTGAACTCTTCTCCTTCATTTCTTTCTGCGTCTCCTCCCCACCCTGAGGAGAACAGAGAAAAGCGGGTATTCTGGACCACAAAGGAAGGGGAGGGATTGCAGCTTGACTGAGGAAAAAAAATTAGGAGCCAGCAAAGGTGCCAGAGCAGCCAAAGAACTTCTTTACTCACACGCATACCACTGTGTTCTGTTACTTTGTCTTTCTGATGTTTTCTTCTGTTGTTAAAAGCTCATGGACTGAATAAATATATTATCTTTACGCTTTGCCTCCTGACACATTTGACTCTGAGCATGTAACAAAAGCATTTTTGCCACACAGTGATGGTGACATTGGGACCCTTCTGCAAACACCCAGATTTCTAATGCATAACCCCAGGATCCCAAAAAGCTTACAGCTGTCCAGTTGCAGAGCTGGTGATGCTAGGTTTGACAAGATGACCTATCACCCAGGGACAATCAGTTACCACGAGAACGCTAGCTTTTGGGAATATAGCAAGGAAGACTCATGGCCCTATGGATCCTGAGGCATGAAGGAGAGTGTCCACGACCTTTGTGTTCACGGGTTTTGAAACTGAGTGTGGTCATTCAGACATAGAACACAGAGCTCAACTGCTTCACAGAAGCAACTCTGTTTGGAACAGGAAAATACATTTTGCCTGTGCATGATAGATACTTGTAAAGTTTAGGGTAGTTCTTCCACGCGTCAGTAGACACAGGAGGTGCGGTGAGCCCGACTCCTTTGCCTCTGTTGACAAGCAGCACGGTACTGTTTGAGATGAGAGACACTGTAAAACGGTTTGCCAACATTCTGTAAATTAATAACTTCCCATTGCCTACTGGTTGGGAGGATGGGTAGTAAAATACCCACATAGGCTGAACACAAACCAAATATTGTTTAACTATGGTTTTAATGATGATTACAGAGTTTTTTTGGTAATTATTCAATTGTTTCAGGCATCACCTTCTGATAACTTTGGCTAAAAAAGGTGCCTGTATGACACATCGGATAAGACACAGGCCTTTTAAAAAAGGGAAAACATTTGTCAAATACAGTTGTCCTAATGGAGATTGTTGATAATGCAAGCCTTGCAAAAATAGGTTTTCAGGAAACAATGGATCTACACAGTTGGGATGACTTAGTTAAACCCAAAACAGAATAGGGAAAAGTCACAATGCAAAGCTTTGCATTTGGATGCTTGGTACACCTTTATAATTTTAATCTCCATAGATTAAACATTCTCTGTAGATCACTGTGCTCACAAAATTAATTACATTGAAATTCAAACCAAAGAGCCTAAAACAAACCCAACCAGAGACATTAACAATGCTCCAGTGAGTACACTGGCACACTTTGATATTCCAGGTCAATGAAGCTTATTCTAAGCAAAACATCTGGAGCACTCTAAATCCAGCTTTCTTTAAAAACTAAATCTATGCTGAGCTTCTCTTCATTTCTTTAGGACGTCATTTAATTACAGTCTAGATCAATGCCATTTTGCAAAACCATTTCCTGCACTAGTTCCCCCATTAACAATTAAAATTATTATTTTTTTTCTCTCATCATACTCAAGGTAGTTTCTCAGATCAGAGCATTAAAATCTTAATTTCTGGTCACTAGCACCAATTTTTGATTCAAATATAGAATTTGCATGTTGGTATATGTTCAGAAAGTTTTAGAATTTATTCGTTCCTTCCTCTAATTTTTTCTTCTCAAAACTAGATGGAAACAAACATAGTATTCAAGGCTAGGACATAGTATTCAAGGCTAGGTTCAGATCTAGGCTAATGAAATGAATCTTCATTGCTTTTTAGGCTTTTTTAAAGGGAGTCATTGATACCAGAATTGAAATGGAAATGGGAGGAGTACTTCCAACCCACTAAGCTGGTAAAGAATTATTCAAAGAAGCATTCAACAAATTTTGTCTTTTACATGCATTCAACTAGTCAAACTGGACATCTATGGAGAATACACTTTCTTTGCAAAAACCTAATACTACCAAATTCGGGCCATAAGATACTATACAAGCAAACCCCCTGTCCTTCCTCTCATGAAAAAAGCGCAACCAAGGAACATTTCTCCTGTCCCCAAGTCCCCGTCTGCCACTGCATTCCCAGCCTCAAGTTTGAGAGTGTCAATAGCTCCAAGGCTACACCATCAGTGCATTTGCCGTGAAAAGAAAACCAACCAGCCAGGCGCAATTCATTCCTAAAAAACGTGCTCCTTTACCACAATACTTTGAGGCCTTTCCTCAAACAGATGTCCCAGACTGACTTCTGTTTGGAAACTCCTTCTGTATACACTGAAATTTCACTTTGACCCTTCCCTATGGGAAGAACATCCTACTGAATCTGGGTATACTCTTCAGCAGCTTTGCCTTTCCCCATAAAGCTATGAAATAACTACTATAAAGTTAATGCCCAGACTAATGCATAATTAAACTCACCTGTCATCTTAAGCTGGATACAAATATATGCAAATATTGCTGTATGCCTTTTGCATTGCTCAGTATGAGGCAAGTGAACCCATGACTACAGATGTCATTTTCAAAGAAAAAACACACTCAAGCTCTCCAGCCACACCAGAAGTTCAATTCAAAGAGGATGTTTGATTTTCTTGAAATTTATATCACATAAAGAAGGCCTTCTATATGTCTTGCTTTAGACACTGGTATTACTTTATGGATGCAGAGTGAGGAAAAGGTACTACTCTGTTCTAGCAAGGATAGCTGAATACAGTCCTTAGATAGCATGAGCCCATTACACGGTGATTATTAGGGCATCACTGAAATGGCAAAAATCTCTCAAGGTACACCAATACCTAAAGCGTAGCTAAACTGCATGAAGACCGAGCCCCCGAAGAAAATCTTGCTATTTATAATTGTACCACAATATATCCTGGAAGCCTCAGGAAAGATCGGAGGGTTAGTCGCTACAGTAAAGACTCAGAAAGAGTCCTTGTCCCATTACAGACAAACAGGTACTTGTTTTGTAGATAAATAACTGAGATACAGAAATGGTTTGCATAGATTGATGGGGATGTCTGCTGTCTTGTAGATGCAAGACAGACATCAGAAGAGAGTAGCTTGCTTTTTCTGGTGGCTCCAGTCAATCCTTGTAGACAATTCACTTTGGAAGTCTCCCAACACCTTTGCAAGAAGTGGCTGCGAATTGCTACTACTCCAAGGCCTCAGGACCTGCATTTGCTTTAAGAGACATACTCACAGACAGCAATGCAGTGCTGCACAGGGATGCATGGAGAATAACGTATTATCTGGATGAAGTACTGTGCTACCACATTGTGCCATGCAGACGTACTGTTAAGTGGCTGTGAGAAGCAGAAGATGGAAGAGCTGACGTGTGCCAGCTTCCCCAGGATTTGTGGTAATGGTTAACAACTGTGCTGCCTATTGCAAAGAAATACTGAGCGTGTGTGGGTTGTGGCAGGCTGTGTACAGGCTTTTATGCCAAGACGCAGAAGCAGCATCTCAGAGGTGGCTTTTCAGGATATTTGTTTTCTTTCATTTCTTTCCTTTTCTAAAAAAGAACAAGTGAACCATATTCTGGCACTCAGAAGAAGCCTCCCAAATACGCTGCTTCCAGTGGTATAAGGACCTTTTTGCTAGCCTGCATGTATTACATACAAAAATGAATACATTGTTCGTCTAGAGTGTCCCTAAGGGAGCAGAGTTATTGAGGTCTGAAATATCTTCATCCCATTTACTGCCCCAGGGCTGATTGCCTGCCTGCATCTGCCATTTGTGGGAACTGAAAGTTAGCTGGCCAGAAATAAAAGTTCCTGCAAAGAAAACATGCTTTAAAGAAAAAAAAAAACCCAACAAAAAAAGAAAATTTTATAATTATCCAGTCACATTAGTGACAGTGAGATCCTCCCAGCTTTCCAGCCCTGTACAATTAGCAATTGTTTTAAACAATCAATGAGTTAATTACAGCAGTAACTTTCCATTACATTTCACAGGGAATATATTAAGTGGTGGGGGACATGAGAAACCGTAAAGCAGTGCTTTCATTTTAAAAGCCAAGCAGAAACAATAGCAGGGAAAGCAGTGTATGCCTGAGACCTGCATGACTTGCCAGCAGCGCTGCTCCCTGCAGCGCCAGCGGCTGCCCAGCCCCTCCGGAGCAGGCTTGGCCCTGCAGAGCGCCTCTTTCCCCTGCGCAGGAACACTTTTTCTCACAAAAAGAGACCTGAAGCCCCAATTGGCCTCAGCGTGTATCTTTTCCTGCACAGAGAATCTCACCTGACCAGCCGAAAAGCATGCTCTGGGGTCCAGCAGGTGCAATCTAGCGGTACCATTGCCCATCCACCCCTCTCTTACTCTTGGTAACGTGTTTTGAAGTGGCTTAAATAAGGCAGGGCTCCTGTCAGTAACTGTTTTCAACTCTGAACACTGGATTGTTGATACTTCCCTCAGCTTTTTGTCTCTCTTTTTTTTTAAAGCTTCTTACTAGCAAAGATTAATGACTTTACCGTCCCTGTGAAATGGGGAAAAATGTGGGGGAAGCACTGCTAAGCATAGCTACGATTTATCTATCTATACATAAATCCTATTGTTCAGTTTTGATTTGCTGCAGAAACACAATTTTAGCATGGTGTGAGATACTCATTTGTATCAAGACAATTGAAAAATTGATGCCTACCATAAGAGCTGGCATCATAATCTAGTACCTTGAGCTTCTGTGGTTCATTATCATCTCAAGAGTGCTCAGGCCTGCATTCAATTACATGTTGCCAGAATGCAATTTCAGTTTCAAGTAATGACGGTAGACTTCTAGATCCTGTCCAGTAAAGCCAACGAAAATATTCCTGTTGAATTTCAACTGGTGTCCAGTTCCTCCTTCCTCTGGCAACTGGGCGTTTCACTACAAGTGGCAGAAATTTGCATTGCTGGGACGCATGCAAAGGGTCAGCCTACAGCTGTCAGAAGATCACCGCTGCTTTGAGAAAAACGCAACAGCTTACACGCATTCCCTACTCTCCTTTTCCAGGCTGGTTGGAGTGAGAGCCTTCACTGAGGGAACAGCCACCCCACTCAGATGCAGGGAATGCATCCAATTTTGGCACCCCAAATGGCAAGCATGCAGCTCAGAAAACACATATTCTCCAAGTCTTTCAAAAAAAGACAAGCCAACACATGAAAAAGAACGGGCAGGTATTAGGAAAGCTATAAATACACAATTTCTCTCTCCCTAGCCCTAAATAAGGCTGAGTAATGGCATGTTATCACTCTCCTTTGGAGATGGCTATCAGGTACGCTACTGCCAGCTTGGGGGAATGAGATGAAAGCAAGCCAGCAGCAACCTGTCCCCTCCCTTCAAACACTCAGCGCCAGCCACGCTCACTACGTCCCTGCCTACCTTCAGTGCCGAACTCAATATCCCGCTCCCCTGAGCTGCCGTTTTAGTTTCCCACATGTAACCAGTTACCTCTTCAACTGCTTTGCCAGTTACACCCGACAGACAGATGCTGGGAGCACAGAGAAGGCACCATACCTATGTTCTGCAACCATGGACATTCACATAACACAAAAGTTGTCCTGAGAAACAGAGACGCGCACCTTATGTCTGCTGATGCAATACTCCATTCTATATAATTTGCATCTGTTTTAAGGAGAGTAAGGTATATCTCAAACTAATTCATAGCACAAAGTTAATATTTTGTTGCATTCTTGAAAAGGATAATGTTTTTCACTGTCTTACCACGTTTAATCTCTGAGGTGTTGACAAAATGGAAGTTTCCCTGTAATGATTGCATGGACACTTCAAAAAGAATTTTATTTCCCTAATGGAATGTCACCAGATTATGATTAATTTGCCTCTCCCTTGAGGTCTCAAAGAAAGATCATTTAAAAAAGAAAACTAATAAAAAAGGCCACCCTGAAGGTCCAAGTCTTCAAATACGACTAGCAACATGGGGGCCTAACTTGAAGCACACTACAGATTTTCAAGAGCAAGGGGTGAGAATTTTCTAAAAGGCAGACCCCTTTAAGATGTGTCCCGCTGGCCACATTAGCAAACAAAACAGCAATTGTTTGGTAAAATTAAGCCTAAACCACACCAATTTTAATCCCATTTTTTAAATACAATTGCTGAAACCACGGCCTTTATGACCAGACAGCAGAGAAACAGCTCTATTTCAGCAGAGCGTGACTCCTGGAGACAGAGTCACACAAGCGACAGAAGCGGGGTTGCAAGTGCAGCAATTATAACAGCACCTCTTCTGGGAAAAACAGCTTGTAAGCAAGAAAGCTCAGATACAAAACAGGTCAAAACCACTCCAAAATGACTCAAGAGGTCTCAAAGACTTCAAAATAACAGTTCAATTTTAATGGCTGTAAAAAAAAAAAACCCACACCAAAAACCACTGTTCTCCTGAAAAGTTATGCCTCAGAAATAAAAGGATGAACGCATGCAGGGCTGATTGCCAGTTAAATCACTTCTACAAAACAAGTTCCTGGGCAACCTACCCAATGGATGGACACAATCCTGCTCTAACTAGGAAAGGGTCTGGCATACAGCGTAGTCTGTGCCACAGCTGAGCGTGAATTTGCTGCCCCCCACTCGCACTCCATCCCTTAGGGCAGCCTGTGGACTTGGTAAGAGTTGTAGTGCCTACCGTGAAGGCTAGCAGAGACTCAAAATATGGATCCTTCAAACCGGTTTGGTCCCCACAAGAAATGTCTCTGTTCAGCCCCTCTAACTGCTAGTACTGACAATTTGATTTTAGCAAGATTGTTCCTCCCCACCCTCCTTAGCCTGCCAGTTCTCCAAGGCCAGGTGTCTTACAGCCCACTCTAGACTGGTGGTGGTGGGTTCATTTTCTTTCTTTCTTCTTCTTTTTTTTTTTTTTTTTTTTTTAAGTGAAAACCCCAACAAATCACCATTCAACACCATGGCGTCCAGACTGAACAACTCTCAGTGCTTCTCCTATTTAAGGCATCTGTAAATAACTGATAAGGACATCAGCACTTACTCATCATTGCAGCTGGTTTATTGTTTCGGCAGAAGGGAGAAAACCACCATCTCATGCCTAAAGGACGTTTCTTAAGTGAGGATCAGTCGCTCCTGGAGCTACTGCATCTACTGGGCTTGTGAATGGGACAAAGCTTCCTTCACGCTGAGATAAATATGCAGAACACCATACTAATTAGCTTGATACACTGCTAGTGTAAGACAGTGTAAGTCTATCGAGTTCAACATCGCTAAATCGTTTACTCTTGCTTGAGATCTGTTTTAAAAAAAAAGGAATAACAAATAATAGTCACTAAGCTAAGCCCATCTCTCCCCTCAAAGAACTACGCTCACTTCACATCCTAAGCATCAGGGTGCCTGCACAGACGAAATTGCCCCAGGGTCATTTGCTTGCTGTGGGGTGAGCAGGGTCATTTGCTTGCTGTGGGGTGAGCAGTCATATTATGTCCATGAAAAACTAGAGCAAAACAGGCAAATTTAAAGTATGGGTGGCCATGGCTCGGGCACAGTGGCAGAGTGTGGACTGGCCCCTCTATACTAATGATCCCACCAATCTTCCTTCAATGCTTATTTCAAGACCTGAATTTTTCCCCGGGAGATATAACTCATCTGGGTCAGATCTCCAGTGAGTAGATTAGCTTGGCCTTTGGGAAACAGAAAGTACACTTGGTTAGGTACAGCATTCACTCTACTCTATAGAACTGCTTATGGTAGCAGAAAGGAAAGGAGAAAAGCCATTGCTTCTTTATTTTCTTTCTTCTCTAAAAGTGTAGATCCTTCCCCTCCTCCATTCCCCATCCTTATTCTCAGTCATTTTTTATTTTGGATATATAACAAAGATACAACACTACTTTCAAGTTCTGTTTGTTCTTTGTTAATCAAAACTAAGATATCTCAGAAGCCTCATATGCTTAAACACACACCTTTCCTATTCACCTCTTTCAGATACAGATAAAACATTCAGCAGGGAAGTCATCTACTGTTCCCTATGCCCCCCTCAAAAAAAAAAAAAAAAAAAAAAAAAAGAAAAAAAGCAAGACAGTAAGGCATAGTTGATCATAAAATAATACCAAGACTCTTGGCTGTCTGGATCAGCAGCATGCAGACAGTAAAAATGAAAGAAATCTCATTAGTGTGACATAACAGTCAATTATAATAAGCAAGATTTAATGTTAAGTACCACAGCCTGATTAATCTGCAGATATTTCTATTAGTGGGAATGGTGCTCTACAAGTTTCAAGTTTGAGTTCACTGCACCGCATTAAGCAAAAGGTGGAAAAGGCACAGGGGGAAACAGTTTCATTCCCCGAGTAATTGCGCCGACTCTAAAAGGAGATCCCTTTCATTCTTGGGAAGGCTCTGACTTAATGTCAAGTCTATGCAGGCTCTGAGGGCTTCTCCTGATCATCATTTTCCAGCAGGATGTTGAAGAGTTTTTGGTTTTTAAGTGTTTTCCCAATATATTTCTAAGTGGACATAAACTATCAAAATGAAAAAGACAAATGCTCCATACTTCAAAACATTTTGAGTTGGTTTCATGCTTAACAGTCAGACTTAAGTGCCCGAGGGCAAGCTTGCAGCCCAGCCTGCCGTTACATCCAGAAAAGGCAAGGTATTTTGAAAAAGACATAATTTCTGTAGGAATGCATGGCCTTGCAGTGCTCAGCAAAACTGATCTTCCCACTGCATAAGTTAAAAATAAAAAAACCAAAACAACCAACCAACCAAAAAAAAAACCCAACCCAAAAGTTTTGCATAAAGTCCCTCTTCACAGGGGATCTCCCAGATCTCTTCCACAGCTTTGAAGACTCAAAATCTATATTTTCCAGAGTTAAGTCTTGCCTACTGTTACATGGAACTGCTACAGAATCAAGGACCGTTTTAACATTAAACTGTTAAACCCAGTGACCTGACATCCTGGAGCCCCTTCTGACCTAAATTACTCTGTGATGGTAAGTAGTGTTGGTTGACTCAAAACTAAATTCTGGTAAGTTGGAAAATAACTTTGGGAGAAGTTGTCTACCTCAAATTGAAGATCCCCAAAAAACTAGATTTAGAAAAACCACATGAAAAATTGAGTAAATGCTTCAATTTATTTTGGTACTGAGCAAAGTCTGGGCAATCACATGGGACTTTTTTCCTATTTCACTGTTCTGAAACAATTCAAAGCATGACAAAAATTATTTTCAAGAAAGAATATTACTTATTCCATAGTGTAGGTTTCTGCTCATCTTTCCTGTTCTTTGCATCTTTCACAAAGGAGGGGAAACAACTATTAAACAACGCTCATCTCTCAAAAAATGTGCTCTCTTCCCGCGAACAGCTTTTTTCACTACAGTGGGGCTCAAAAAAGTTCCTAGCACTCTCTTAAATTGTCAACACTATGAATCTACAGGGGTCTGACGACTGGTTAACAGAACCAGAAAACCAGGTATATTTTGCCATTTCTTACAGACATTTTACGTAGCTTCATGAGACCAAGACTGGGTGAAACAAGAATTTTCTCTGTGTTTGTTGGGGTCTTTTTCTTTTTTTTTGTTTTACCTTCTCAGGTTAATACTAAACCACAGACTTTCCAACAGGTGCATTTGCTCCTTTACCAACTTGATAGGCTGTTAAAAACACTTAAGACAGCTTCTGTTCCACTATCTGATAGTGTTAGGATTATAAAGTTTGAGGAATCTGGACTTTACTCCTTATAGCAGCCTACTGCTTGAAGATGAAGGCAAAAAAAGGAATGAACTCTAGTTCGTTTCGCAATCTGATTTATCAGATCCTAGCTTCACTGTTGAGCCAGAATTTTTCTTCTAATCAATATATGAAAGATTGTGTTGGACCATTTTTGTCCTTTGTCACCTATCACATCCAGTTTCCTTGGAAAAGTTCTCATTTGTAGATCATTTATCCAATAAAACACGCTGACTCCTTCAAAGATTAACAGTCTAATCTTTCAGTTAGACCAGCTACCCCTTAGGAAAATTAACAGGTCTCCGCTTCCCTAGCTATCTACTCCTAGCTCTTGCTGCCCTCAGTGGAGGTAATTAAGCGTGACTATGCTGAAAGAAGCTTCATATCATTCAACTCCTGATCTTCTGGGAGTGGAGAGCACGGAGAAAGATTTTGTAAGATGACAGTAATTTTTTTTTTCCTTCTTCTTCACTGTCTTTGAAAGATACTGTAGTGGTCCGCTGTTAGCTACCTACAGGACTACCTAGTGAGCTTCCCTGATAGCTGTGAACATACTTGACTACAGAGGTGCCCCCTGTAATTTCACTGAGCGATGGCATTACACGAGGGTCTAGGTGCCCTGCAGAGTGATGCAACGCGGTGGTCTAGGTCACAGGAGGAGAGACGTTCTTCAGTAGCTGCGCCTCAAGGAGATGAAGGACAAGACACACTGCTTCTCCGTTTCAGCTGACCACTGTCTGTATTTGGGGTGCAGAACAAACAGGGTTGATGTCTCAGTGAAAGAGATGAATTTACAGAGGTCCAGCTCTGCTTCTTGGGAAGGCCAGCAAAGTAAGTGTAGCTCTGCCAACACATCAGCACAGGCAGCGGAGTTAGGTCACACCACTGCATCTGTTACGTTATGCTAGCGACAACTACAGATATGAAAAATGCTTTCTTCTTATCAAAGTTTTACCTGAAGCCTTTTCACTGTGAATATCTCCACTGAGAAATCAATTCAGGGAAAAGATTTGGCAAATACTGTGAACACTGACAAACCTGCGAACATGCAGCAGTTACCAATAGCACTATGAGGGAGGACTAAGAATCATGTACCATGTTTTATTTTGTGTTCCCCCATTTATTTATAAACTAGCTTATATGTAGTTCAGAGATAACATCAACCACCACCAAATCTCCCCTCTCTCATGTAGGTTTAAACACAGCAACTCCATAAAATAGATACTAGAAATACCTCTTAAAACTAGAGACTAGAATAGCACAGGATAGTGCAACTATATAAGCTAACGTAAGGTCAGGTCATGCCATGAGAGGGAAAAAAGAAACAATTAAAAGAGAAAAACCATTATTTTGCTTTACTAGAATGGGTTAGTGGATGAAATACTGGGGGATTCGGTTTGCATTTCCAGTTCTTTTCCAAACTTTCTTCCACATCACCTAAGTTGTTTAGTCTTTGTAGGCTCCAAATGTTATTATTTCCCTGCTTAGATGCCTAGCATGGTGCTGGATGGCTGAGTTTCCACATCTGTTTTTGTCCATGGTGAAAGACAGCAGAGAAGCACACAGAGCAGAATACCCATTTTGCTCCATACCATGAACAGGTACCTGTTTACCTGACCATTACGCAGGTCTATAATCACAGCATCCTGGGCCAGCAATCAGCCTCTCCGTTCCTGGCCATGGTTTAGAACAGCTTGACCAGAAGCCCACCCAACACCTTCCCATATCTCAGTTTCTTCACGTGAAGTAAACCAGGCAAATGTCTGTGCCAATCAATAGAAAACAAGTTCCATACTTAAAACCCACGCTGAAAGGTACAAGAGCGACGGCCAGTCTCTGCTATGAACGCATCACCGCCTTCACCGTGGCAGACTCTTTCTGCACTTCTTCCCAGTCTCAGATCTTGGTTTGTCCCCAGCTCCTCTTTGCAGCCTGGCAGCTGCTGTAGCTCTGCATAATCACAGAGCACGGAATAAGCACCACACTGACTCAAAATCTAAACTCTGTTTTCAAGTGCATCCTCTTCTATCTTTCTGAAGGAGCCTTTTCTCCTCTCTCCGCCTGTGTTCTCCCCCTTGGTTACAGGCTTGCCCAGTTTATAGGCAGATGTAAAGAGACTGGGTTTGGTAGCCACCAGGTACTGCCACAACGCAGCTGCATTTTCTGTCATCTTGCAGTACGTTCAAAATTACATGTCAACAACAGAGTTAAAAAAAGAATAAATCAGCAGCGGAACATTCTTTTCCCCTACCTCAGCATTTTCTCAGCCTTTCCTAAAGCTTCTTGGCAACAGAGGGCTGAGGAAAGTGCCACTAGGCCATTTCAGGTCTTCTAGAGAACTTTCTACACCACCTCCATCGTGTGTGCTGTTATTCAGCAGCTACTGCAGATCTCAGTTTCAGTAGGATTTGCAAGTCAATCCTCTATCTGTAAATCCCAGATGGCTCAGTGATTTTTAGCACAGCTATTGATCTCCTCATTTATACATACCAGCTTCTGGGCAAACACGCCCAGCTGCTATCATCAACCCCGTCTGACTGCCACGAGCAGAAAAGAGGACTCTGTGAACCCAAGCGCTACCCGCTAATAACGCCACCACTTTGAGAAATAAAATTAGTCGGGAATAAGCATATGGTTTGAGCATTTGCCTACCTGATAGAGATTACGAGACTGCTGCCAGGCTCCCTCCCTCGCTCTGCAACAGCTGTGCTTTCGGCAAGTGAGCAACAGCCTTCCCAAGTGTTGTGCTCTGAAAACGCACACGCTACACACACCCATCCAGCCTCGCCGTGCCAGACAGCCCCTTCTCCTCTGCCGTCAGCCAGTCAAAAAACAAGTTGCAATTCAATGACGAGCTCCCATATGAAAGGAAGATACAGAGGTCGGAACAATCAATGCAATTAACCGTCCCGAAAACAGCGTGATGCTTTTTGTAAAATGGGAACAATTGGGTTTTATCTGCCCTTTACCCCCCTCCCATATATTACCTACAAATAAAGAAGGTCTTTAGCAGATCCCTGCATGTTTTATGCCAGCTACTCTCTCCTTTTCATTCTTACACCACTGCAAAACAGCAAGAACAGATTTAGGCTCCCCAGCGGTGGGGAAGGTGACTGCTCCTTACCTCCACAAGGCATGGATTCCTACCTCGTCACTGAGACCTCCAAGGAACCATTCATTCTGACAGATGATAGATGAAACCAGTTTTGGAGACAGAGGGTGGTCAAAGGGGAGACAAAACAAGCCAAGGTCCAGCTAGCCTTCCCTCCCCAGCCATGCTCTTCCCTTCAGATCGCTAGGCTTGCCATCATAAATCAAGCCTCCATGCAGCTGCAGCGGTAGGAGGAGGTTTCAGGCAGTGGCATGGGTATTGTATACTACCGCCACTCGTTCATGTTTTAAACACTGTTTGTTGAGCTTTGTAACATGCAGTTTGACTCCTTCTGCAGGGAATTACTCAGCCAGGCAGTCACATGGCTGCAGCAGCACAATTAGAGGATTCAAACCTGCTAAGCTCTTCAGGGTTTTGATCTGGAAATCATATGGGGTGGGGAGATAAATAAAACCAGAGGATGAGGAGGAACTACTATCTTTGTGCAATTAGCAGTTTACAAGGCTCCCAGTCTGCACTCACGCAGGGCTTGCTGTCACAGACAAAGTGAGTTATGTAGTAGTGTAAACCTCACCTAAGTTAGAAAGGAACACATTAGCATCTGAAGTTTGAAATAAGCAGGCAAACAGGCTGCAACATGACCTTCGTAAACAAATGGCTGCTGAGGAGAAGACGATACGTATAAACGTGAGTTTATCAGATTTGGGGGAACCAGAAGTTTCCATAGTATAAAAAAAGTTGAAACTTTTAAATTCAGATTCGAGTCCCATACGAGTCTTCCCCAAGGTTCAAAGTTGTTAACAACCAGGAGAACATTTGGGGGTTTCATGAAGTTTAAAGTGACCGGATAAAAATATTTGGAGCTGCGATTTTTGGTTAGACCAGCTCCCTCACAATGCTCTGGAATGTCTTTATTGGGCAGATGTCCTGGGTTTGGCTGGGATGGAGTTAATTTTCTTCTTAGTAGCTGGTGCAGTGCTGTGTTTTGGCTTTGGTGTGAGAATAATGTTGATAACACACTGATGTTTTTAGTTGTTACCAGGTAATATTTATACTAAGTCAAGGACTTCTCAGTTTCTTGGGCCCTGCCAGCGAGAGGGCTGGAGGGACACAAGGGTTTGGGAGGGGACACAGCCAGGACAGCTGACCTGAAGCAGCCAAGGAGGTATTCCATACCACGGGACATCATGCTGGGTATATAAACTGGGGGGGCTGGCCAGGCTGTGCCGATCATTGCTCAGGGACCGGCTGGGCACCAGTCAGCAGGTGGTGAGCAGTTGGATTGTGCCTCACTTGTTTTTCTTTCTCCCTTCGCTTCGGATTTTATCCTTTCCCCCACCTTTCTGTTATAACTTGTTGTTGTTGCATTATTATTATTGTCCTTTCATTTTTGTTCCGTTTTAAATTATGAAATTGTTCTTATCTCAACCCTCGAGTTTTCCATTCCTTTCCGATTCTCGTCCCCTCCCCAGGTTGGGGGGAGCAAGCGACCAGCTGCGTGCTGCTTGGTTGCTGGCTGGTGTTAAACCACGACAGCAGAACACAATAAAATTAACATGGAGTTGTCTATAAATGCAAGCACAGCACACAAACCTCCGGGCCTTCACCATGGTGGGATCAACCATGGAGTTTGTGTCTGATTTAGAACCGAGCCCAAGCCGGTTCTTCCCCCTGCCCAAACTTAAGGAGCACTTGCATTCATGGCTGGGGTACATCTGACCGTAACGGGATGTCCAGCCCACAGCCGCAGGAGTCCATCAGCACGGCCAGGCGTGGTGCTAGGATGTGAGCCCCAGTGAAAAGACCTCCAGCCCCAGTGAATGCTGTCATGCCCTGCCTGTCCCCATGCAGCTGGGCATACTCTTTAGGTTCCCCTTGCCCCTCAGGACCACGCTTGCTTCAGTTGATAGATAGCTTCTGGCTGACATTCAACTTCTTTCACAAATTGCTTGTACTATTGCTTCCCTGATCACAGTTTTGCTTATTAATTGTATCCTTTCTATTTAAGTTGCGTAATGAGGTAGCCAGTTTCATTTTTACCAATTCACTTATTTTACAGATTAATTTGTGTAATTGTTCCATTTTCTTTTCCCAGGATGTCCCTTCCCCCATTCCCCACACCAAATACATATTGCTACCAGCAGCCTTATCTCTACTCAAGTCCCTGCACAACACTATTTATAATTCTCTTTACAGCCAGGGGTATTACTGGTGCTGCCAGAACGTATCCAAGAGCCAGCCAAAGACCGGAATCTTGCTGGAGGAGGCACTAGCGAAGGTGCAAGCACCCACAGCGGGAAGGGGCAGCTCCTCTGCACTTTGCCCCTCCTCTGGGCTGTGGTACCTGACCCTCTGAAACTTTCCTTCTGATCCGATTCAGCCCGGAGCATTTTCAAATTTAAATCTTTCAGCTTTCCCAAGTGCAGCCGGAGCACTCTGTACGGCCATCCTCTACTGAGGAGGGAGCCGAGGGGCGGCTGATGGCTGTGACCACCAGACATCAGTGCACTGGAAAGCAAGCTCAGGAAAAGGAGGTGCTATGGAAGGGAAAAGTGCATACCTGCCCCTGCCATTTACATGACCTTTTTGCTTATTCTGAGCTGGTCATGTTTGCGGTCAGAGCGATAGAAATGTACGTTGATTTCCCAGCAGACAGCTGTCTCTTGTGGTTTCTGCACCTTTTTCCTCTCCAAAAACCTTTCTGCTTTAGGTACACCACCACCCTGACACTCTCATCTCTCCAGCAATCTGCCTCTTCCTTATCCACTCCACTTACTTTCTGCAAAGCATGCGCAAGGAAACCTACAGGAAATTCACATTTGCAATGAAAATGGAAAAAACAAAATGCTACTGAAGTCTGCTTCCATTGCAGGAGTGATGTGGGAGTTCCCAAATTCAGGGGGGACTCAGCGATGGGATAGATTTGGTGTTGGACTCCAAATGAAAAGTGGCACGTATGAAAAGGCTTAAAGCAGGAAGCTGACAAATACACCGATTTCTGCGATTTTGCTGTCCTAAAACTATTGACCTCTGGGAGGAACACATAGCACTTGTTTAACTTTGTATCTTGCTTTGGCACAGAAACCTTTACAATAAAGAGAAAAGGGGGAGCTTAAAACCAGAGTGAAATCCATATAACGGGGATCTGAATCAAAATCTATTACCTGTCTCATGAAAAAGACAGCAGCATGTACCACAGCTGCCCCCTGTAAATCACTAGCTGAAGAAGAAGCAGCAAGTCAAATGGACTAGCACTACTGAGTATTTTCTGAGCAGTTAGGGAAGCAACATCTTCACTATGTGCAATTGCTTTTTTTGTTTATTGGTGTTCTTTTATTTGTTTGTTTTTGTTGGGTTTTGTTGTTAGTTTTTGTTTGGTTGGAGTTTTTTTTGTTTGTGGGTTTTTTGTCTGGTTTTTTTTTGTTTGTTTTGTTGTTTTGTTTTGTTTTGTTTTTTTACTTTTTGTGCCTTAAAAATAAACCTCATCAAACAGCTGCGATTCTGGCACCTTCACTTGACTTTGGGAGCTGGGGTTCCATGAGAAACGACAGCGTAGAATGAAGTTTCATGCTGTGCTCCACACAGAAAGGCTGAACATTTTGGGGAGCCATCATCCTTAGTGCGGCTCCACTGGGTTCACTGAACTCAGTACAGTGTGTCCAAACCAACTGTCTTTTGTTTCTGCATGGCAGAGATAAACACAAAAAATAAAACCCATTTAATCAAAATGCTAAAAAACCGTTAGGACATACCTAAGGGGAAAATGGGCAAAACAATCTGGTGTCAAGCAGAACATATATGTGAAATGGAGACAGCAATACTTTACCCCAGTTTTGCTAGACAGACTTATTTTTAATGCTGTATCTCTGTGAAGCAAGTCCATCAAATTACTTTGGCTTTCCTCAGTATAATGTTTAAAAAAACCAAAAAAATCTAAAAGCTTGTCTACTTCAAATTCCCTAGAAATAATGTGAAAGTAATGCCTAGCAGAATTTTAATGACACAGAGAGATTTACTGCAGATTAAATTTGATTAAGTATCGCTAAGTAATGAGGCATTTCAGGGGACTATAAGATAGCGAGGGAGTTTCTCAATTCAGTCTTTTGCTTGCAATACTTTGAGCAGCTTACTGATACAGTTCATATCATGTAGCGTTCCACGTATCAACTTAAGTGTATGTTAGAAAACAAAAAGGAAAAAGAAGTCCATAATATAAATATTCCCAGCATTAAAATGCTATATTTCAGAGAAAATTCACAAAACAAAAAAGCTTTGGAAACAACTGCAATACTTATACAGCATCTTTTCATTTTCCAAAACATTCAACAGAAGGAGTAACCAATTAATCCTTGCAACGCTCCTCTGAATCCTTACTAACTCTCCTTTTAGAGATAGCCCACTGAGGTAGGATAGTAAAATTATTTGGCTAAAGCCACAGGGAAAGCTAAGGCCCAAAACCAGAGTATTGACAGCTAACATGTTTTCAGACCCACGTCTTAATTATTCATGAATAATCCATCATTTTTAAGAAGTCCACACTGAAGTGCTGTTACAGGGCTGGTGACTGGGACGGGGTTTGGCGGTGCTCCCTGCTCGCTGGCTCTCCGTGCAGCACCTCCCGCACTGCAGCCCCATTCCCACCGCTATTAGGCAGTGCTTGAGTACAACTAATTTAGCAAAGACCTTCCTGCAAAGGGTAGTATAAATGAATAGAAATGAAACTTTCCACAGTCTCGCGCTGTTTCAGCTATCCGTTCAGAGACACGATACTGTGCAGAAGGCATTTGCATGCTGTGCCGTAGCAGACCATGCAAAGTATAAATTCTGTACGGCACACACCATTTGTACAAGCAGTCTCACTTCCAAACTAGTTACTTTCACTATCGCGTATTCTAGTAGTCCTTAAAAATGCAAGCTTGGTCCAAATCCTTCCCAACGAGGAAGGCAGTAGCTCTCTATATTGAAGTGCCACGCGATTCTGGGAGAAGTAACTATGCATCTATGTGAGGATTAAGTACATAGTTCAACCATAAACGTGCATGACATGCTTTTTAATACACAGACAGCTATATTAGGGCAGAAGTACAGGTAGAGTTGCTTGGCTTGACGATGTATGAGTCTCCCCCAACCAATCAATCTGGATGCTGTAGCCAGAGCCATAACAAAAGCAGGAGAATGAGAACTGCTGGTCCTCTGTATCCTTTGAGAGAAGGTTGTCAAATGTGATCAATAGCTCTGTGACCACTCTAAAAAGATAGGCTGTAGACACAAGGAGTGAGCAAGTTGGACAGAACAGGAGGAAGAAGCAAACATGATGAGGTTTGGCTTCAAAGTCAAATCTAAAAACAATGGTAGAAAAGGAGCTCAAGCCAGATGGAGAATTCATTATTCTGTGGGTATTCTCCATACCTTGGCTAGGAATTCAGGCCAGCAGCTGGGAGCCAAATTTAACCCTTTGTAGATCTACTGACTTGCATGGTGTCTTCGCTGAATACATTTATTATAAAAGCTCCCTGTAATGAGAAGGAGTTCAAGAAAATCCACATTACCATAACAGTGAAACTAACCATAGGCCAGACTAATTTGTTCTCATCTCATTTAAAGTCTGGAACTGCCTATGTAAAAACCTGGGTTTGATTATCTCACCTTGGCTTGCAAATAGTTCCACCAAATTTTGGGCTATCAAGGTAGTGAGTGGGCGGGAGAGGGAATGGCAAAGCAGCATTACCACAACAAATATATTGCCTGGCTTTGGTGCGGAGGTGGATGTAGGGGTCATCTGAAGCATCTCAAATACCACCACTGGTAGTTTTCAAATAGCCATCTCTCTCACATCTTTTCAAGATACACATATTTTTAGAATTTGCTGCAAGTTAAACAAGGGAGGTTTTAAATGGGATCAAGGGTAAAACAAAGCAGCTGAAGAAAGGTGCTCTCAGTTTTAGATAGGGGTAACGCAACCCAGGTGAAAATGGTATACTTCAGAATGCAAACTACTGGGAACAGATGAGAATGGGAAACTAAATGGCCAATACAGAGTAAAGAAAATATCATGCAGGGCCCACATTTTGCCTAGTACAGCTCTCTTGAAGACGAACAGAATAGACTTTCATGCTATTCCTAGTGACAGAATAGAATAGACTATTTCAGTTGGAAGAGACCTACAACAATCACCTAGTCCAACTGTCTGACCAGCTCAGGGCTGACCAAAAGCTAAAGCATGGTAATATGGGCATTGTCCAAATGCCTCTTAATTACTCAGCAGGCTCAGGGCATCAACCACCTCTCCAGAAAGCCTGTTCCAGTGTCTGACCACCCTCTCACTGATGAAATGCTTCTTTATGTCAGGTCTGAACCCTCCTCTGACTGATGCAGCTTTGAGCCACGTGTCCTCTCACTGGGTCCGGGAGAGATCAGCACTTCCCTCTCCGCTTCCCAGGAAGCTGTAGAGAGTAACGAGGTCACCCCTCAACCTCCTCCTCTCCAGACCAGACGAACCCAGTGTCCTCAGCCACTCCTCACAGGACGTGCCTTCCAGCCCCATCACCAGCTTTGTTGCCCTCCTCTGGATGCACTCGAGGACCTTCACATCCTCCTCACGCTGCGGGGCCCAGAGCTGCCCACAGCACCCGAGGCGAGGCCGCACCGACGCTGGGTACAGCAGGAGAACCACCTCTTCGGACCGGCTGGTTACGCTGTGTCGGCTGCACCCCAGGACACGGTTTGCCCCCTGGGCTGCCAGGGCACTGCTGACTCGCACTGAGCCTGCTGCCAGCCAGCACCCCCACCCCCTGCTGCAGGGCTGCTCTCCAGCACTCCTCTCCCAGTTTATACCTGTGCCTGGCATTACCCATCCCAGCTGCAGAATCTAGCACTTGGACTTGTTAAATTCCATCCCATTAATCACAGCTCAATGCTCCAATCCCTCTAGATAAATCTGCAAGTCCTCCTGTTCCTCAGGAGAGCCAACAGCACCTCCCAGTTTGGTATCATCAAACTTGTTAGTGGTGAATTTGGCTCCTGCATCCAGACCATTGAGAAATACATTGACCAGCACTGGCCCTACCACTGAGCCCTGAGGAACACTGCTGGTGACTGGTCACCAGCCAGACGTAGCCCCCTTGCACCCAGCCGTTCCGTCAGTTCTTCACCCAGCACACCACGTACCTGCTCATCCACAGCTGGACAGCTTGTCCAGAAGGATGCTGTGAGGGACAGTACCAAAAGCTTTACTACAGTCCAGAACACTGTACCCACCACCCCTTCATGCACCAAGCAGGTGACCTTACTGTGGGTCTATCTAATCAAATTAGATAGACAGGTCTTTCCTTTTGTGAGCCCATGACTACTGTGTCCGATGATTGCATTATTCTTTAAATGCCTTGCAATAGTACCCAGCATAATTTTCTCCATAATAATTTTGCCAGGAACTGAAGTTAGACTAACAAGTCTGCAGTTCCCTGGGTCTTCCCTTACACCCTGACTGCACAACAGGGAGGAGAGCTGCACAACACATGCCCGCGAAGCACCCCCCCTTGTGTGTTAGGGCGGGCTGGTTCCTGAGGGTTTAGGAAGTTGCAGAGACAAATAAACCTCAAAATACAGGGTTTTAAGTTCTGTGCTTAGTTTGGCGCTCAGGCAAACCCTTAACATTCAGCACCTGCCTACTTCTCATGCCCCCGGGGAGAAATAAGTGTTTGTGAATCCTGGCCTGAGTGACCTGACAAAGAGCTGTGAGTATTGAGAGGGTCAGTGTTTCACAGAGCTGGAATCAGGTGGGTGCAGCAGCAAAACACCTTAGATGTTATAATTCTTTTGGGTTTTTTAAGGACTGAAAGAAACCAAAGGAATAATCTTTTCTGACCGCCCATTTAAGAAGACTGCCAGGAGACGTGCGCAGCAGGTGCCTCACTCCAACCGCTCTGAACTTCTTAAACAAAAGAAAGTACCCAGGGACAGACAGACTGTCGGCAAGGAGTGTTTATGCAAACAATTGTTTTTTCTTCCTTCTAGCAAATTCATGAACAGAAGCTTCCCCCCCCCCCCAGTACCAAAAGCCGGCAACCATCAACTGGACAAAAACAGGCATCTCAACACTACAAAAGGGAGATTTTGGAAAGCCACTCTGTGGGAGAGTCTTGCCTTTGGAATAGATGTAATGAATGGAAATGCAATTGAGCACTGCACTGCCTGAGTTTGTTACAAACTCAAAGGGCTGGATCCGAACTCTAGTTTCTGGAAGTGTGGATTTGACTCATACATAATTCCAGAAGCCGGGTCTGATCCCAGACCTGAATCCATATGCAGAAGGAAAAGGTACGTAAGTGGGGTTTTGAAATATGCCTGCAGGCTCTTCTGTCACCTTACTTAGTTGGCTTCAATTCCTTCAAGCAAAATCTACATCCTAGTACACTTCTTGCTATTTTCAGTTTATGCGCCTCTAGCTGTAGGGATTATGCCTAAGAAAACACAATAAAATGCTTATAAGTAATCTCTGCTACATTCAGTGTAACATTAAGCATGTACTTTTCATCTTAATGCCCACCAAAGGGCCATCTGAAAGGCTCATCTATGAAAGGAATAAGCATACTGCCACTTACTGTAATTTACTATATGAGCAAAGAAGAAAAAGCAGGAAACTATACAAGACTTCCTTAAATTACCATAAGGACATAAAAACTAATAATCATTCAACAAACCCTGTTCAGCCATGTGCCATGGATTGTGAAAGAGATGGAAAAATGTTAAAAAAAAGAAAGAGTAAATCCTGAAGACAACAGGTGAAAGAGGCTGAGCCAGCAATTGCCAATATGAAGAAGAAAATGAAACTTTTGATCTTTCAGAGTTCCTGCAACATCTTTAATACATCTCTGCTTTCTAACTTTTCAGATAAATGCTTTTTTTTTTATTTAACGTCTGAGAGAGCACAGACTTGCAGTACTTCCACAGAGTTAATGAAAAAACCCATTTGTACGCTTGTAATGTTCAAAGAAACACATAAAATTTTTTCCCCAGTAAATACAAAGCCCTGACACAATACCAAAAGCTTGCTTAAGATTAATGCAAGGTAGATGATGTAATCCATGCTGGAGGTATCAACTTTACAAAGAAATGTCATCTCCTCATGCATTTGGGGACCACCTCAAGGACATCGAGTACTGCTTTTGGGAACGCCACTAGAGCTAATGGGAGGTGATGTTCCTCTCTTGTCCGGCTCTAACATGTTTTCCTTTGATCTGTTACCCTTTGAGATTTGCAGCCACACTCTTTAAATTGTATGAACCCCCGGTATCGATACAGGCTGGGGGGTGAAGAGGTGGAGAGCAGCCCTGCAGAGAAGGACTGGAGGGTACTGGTGGATGAAAAGCTGGACATGAGCCGGCAATCCGCGCTTGCAGCCCAGCCAGCCACCCGTGTCCTGGGCTGCAGCAGCAGCAGCGTGGCCAGCAGGGCGAGGGAGGGGATTGTGCCCCTCTACTCCGCTCGGGTGAGACCCCACCTGGAGTGGCTGCGTCCAGCTCTGGCGTCCTCAGCACAGGAAACACACGGACCTGTTGGAGCGGGTCCGGAGGAGGGACCACGGAAATGGCCAGAGGGATGGACACCTCTCCTGTGGGGAAAGGCTGAGAGAGCTGGGGCTGTTCAGCCTGGAGAGGAGAAGGCTCCGGGGAGACCGTACTGCAGCCGTTCAGTACTTAATGGGGCTTGTAAGAAGGATGGGGACAGACTTCTTCGTAGGGCCTGCAGCGATAGGACAAGGGGTAATGGCTTTAAACTAAAAGAGGGCAGATTTAGACTAAATGTAAGGAAGAAGCTTTTTATGATGAGGGTGGTGAAACACTGGCACAGGTTGCCCAGAGAGGTGGTAGATGCCCCATCCCTGGAAACATTCAAGGTCAGGTTGGAAAGGGCTGAGCAACCTGATCTAGCTGAAGATGTCCCTGCTCACTGCAGGGGTTGGACTAGATGACCTTGAAGGTCCATTCCAACACAAACCATTCTATGGTTCAATGATTCTACGCCACCCGACATCCCTTACCTGCTATGTAAATCAGACAAAGCACAATCCACAGCCTGCTACCGTGACTCCTTTGAAATACTGTATCAAAAAGCATTTATTGCTCCAGCATCAGTGGGCCCCTGCTCATCACATCAAGGATCACCCTCACGATCAGCACAAGACTTGGGAAAATGTCAAAGCTGACTAATTGGCCAATACTCACACTTGATTGATTTGTCCATAAAGCTAACTTTACAATGCAATGAGACCATCCTGTCTTCTATATCCAGATAATTAGCAGCCTTTTCACTTCTCTAATCTCAAATTTAAAGAAATAATGTTCCCAGTCAAACAAACAAGCAAAAAACCCCCAAGTGTTCTCTTACTGGTAACACTAAGGTTTCTGGTTTCTTACATTTACTCAAAGAAATAAAAAAATATTCCAAACTTAAACTAAACTTGCACAAAAATAGCCACTCAGCTAAATTCAGCTGCAGAGCTTATGTCTAATACACCACAAATCAATGACAACACATATGAACAATTCCCAAAAAGTCAATGAAAAAAGGTCACACCTCTATAGGAGGTGCAAGGAGATGTAGGAACCTCTCTGCAGGGATCTCCACAGCATTTCATTCTACTCTGAAGGGTTTTTTCACACAATGTAGAACTGTGTGAGGCACCAGTAGCTGCTACTGAACAGATCAAAGCTCCTCGTGCACCAGCCCTCCCAGGTTGAATCCCAGCCTATGACCAAAGAAAGAAGCCACAATTATTAAGGCAAGAGTGAAATCAAATTAAACCAACCAACCAGACAAATCAAACAAAACAAGAATTTGAGATGTACAGGACTCCTGTTTTAAAAATCAGTAACATCTCTAACCATGAAGATAAGGACTTGGCCTTTGAGGTCTTGTCTTAGAGAAGGATCTTGCCTGGCAACCTTGACACACACTCAGCCACAACAGGAAAACAGACTCTCAAATCCTTTAAAGCAGCCCTTCAAGAACACTCAAAAGTCAAAAAAGAGTGGTGAGTTATTTGTCCTTTTGGCAAAACACAAATTTGTTTATGGCCCCAGCTCCCAACCTCCACCCTCTTCTATACATTTGCTACTGAGAACCTGGAGCTCTGTGCTCGATGAGGTTGCTTCTGCAACCACATCAACCCTAAAAGTCACTTCCCTTCCATCGCAGAAAAACTTCAGCCTTATGAATCCTTGTACTTACCTTATTGCTACAAGATCACTTTGTTACAAATAAAAGAGATTTATTTTTTTCTTAACAGCAGAAATGATACATATTCCAGGGTGGTTGCCAAAACTGTAAAATAGAAAATTATCATACCACAGTACCTGGGAGAGGAAAAATAGATAAAGAAAAAACATGCCTCTACCTTTTCATTCAAAGAGAAATAAAATTAAGGGACTACAAAGAAAACCACATCAAAAAGGTTTCAGGTTCTGTACTGTGCCTCAAAGAGGCATAGGGTAGATTGTCCAGTTAAGAAGGAAGAGAGGTTAATGTAAGTCCATAGCAGGGTATGGAGAGCTCACAGCAGCAGAAACCTGGCTTCTTTTATCTTGAAGTCTCTGCAGCACTGCAAACTTTAGCCTTGGTCTCAGCAAGCCTTTATGACCTTTTGGTCAGGACTTCAGACAGGCTCATTAGGACATAATGCTGTCTAGCTGTGCTCCACAATGCCTGTACTTCAGCTCCTTCCACAGCCAGCATGAAACATCTGGGCCTCACCCTGGAGACTTTGGGTTCTCCAGAAGTCTGCATTGGTCTGTGGTTGGCAGTAAGACCCAGACCTTCCCAATGCTGAGCATCTTTTACACCGAAAGTCTTCCCCCAGCCAACATTTATCAGAATTGCATCTGAGTGAAGCATATTGGAGTGCCATCTCTTCCTCTAGTTCTAACATGGAAGTTCATCACTGAGTAGAGCCCCAGCAGGTACAGGGAGGGAAAAGCTAATTTCAACTTGTGGAGGTTTCTTACATATGTTTTTGTTGTGCCATGGAAGGAAAAAAACCCCAGCATTTCATTCTCCCAACGCACAATCCACACAAAAAAGAAGCATTGAAGGCGTTCTGCATTACTGAACGTAGGTGACTCAGGAAAACCAAAAAAAGGATCTCAGGCCAGAATTTTGCTGTGCCCATCTGTATCCTCTTGTCTACAGACACATTTATAGGCAAGTGACACCCCTCTACCCCCAGCCAGGGTGTCCACCCGTTGCCTGCATGGTACTAACAGAGGTGGTGCCTGCCCGGGAGCAGGGGAAGCAGCACTGCCAGCGCCCCGCACTCTCCCCTCCTTTAAAAGACAGACCACAGGATGCCAAGAAACCATGCAAAGGAAACCAGAGAGATTTGCAGCAGAAGTTTGCTTGCTTTCTTGTCTGTTTTGAATTCTTTCCAAAGAACACTGTAATTCTGATGAATCGGCATTTGCAGGTAGAAAAAAAGAAACCATTTTGCTAGAGAGCTTATCACTAGTCTATCGTGAAGTCATGAGCCTGGGATGCTTTCGCTGTGTATTTCTTTTAACAAAAGTCAGTAAAACATTTAGCCCACAGGCATACCATCATGTACTGGATATTTCACATATACAGAAAGCCCAAAGTGGCTTAAGAGTTTTGGGGGAGGAAATTACTCATCCTGTTTTATGTACTAGGTCAAAAATTGACTGATACAATTTTAGAATCACCTAAAAGTGACCCAGTGCAGCTTTCCCATATATAAATTCCTGCAGTTTTCAGATCCGATACCTTAAGTCCTTCCAGGGGTAAGAAGCAATCACTATAAATTTTACTGCAGTGTTGTGAATCCTGAGATTAAATCAGGACTGTGAAACAGCAAACCTTAAATCTGTCACTGGCTAGAAAACCTTCACCTAGTTCTGAGGGCACCGAGAAGTACATTTTTAGCTCCATTATAAATGGGCTGGGTGATTTTGTGCAAGTTACTTTACCTTCCCCTCAGCAAGCACTTCACCTCCTTGGCCACCTTGTCTATTTAGATTGTAAACTTTTTAAGGCAAGGGCAGTGCTTGCACTAGGGCTACTTCAAAAGGCTCCATTTTGCCAGAACTTCTATATTTTATCATAATATTACCGCTGCAATTAATAAAGACCGAAGGCTGATAACCATATGTTAGTCCAAAGACTTAGGCATGGCGATGCTGTCTACCAGGTAAAGAAAAACAGCTGTATCTTGTTTTCTCTTAAATAGCAAATTAGTTTTAAAGCATCTGCACTTTCTCTTTAAATTTGTTATAAATATGAAGGAAAAAACCAAAACAAAACCAAAACCCCTTTTAAAACCTGTAAGATATCATGCTTCAAGATTCCATGACTGTTCTTGTTTAACAAGGAGAGACTCCCTCGAAAGACTTTTTTCCTGGAATCCACTAGACAAACATTTTGTGAAAAAGGCAGACTAAGTGATTTTTAAGATTAACTTCATGCTTCTTAAAGAAGTAAGCATTTTGCCAATGCAGTTTCAGAGGAGAATATCAAAACTGACCTCAGGTTTCAGAGGAGAATATCAAAACTGACCTCAGGTGTCCAGTGCATTTTTTTGAATCTGTGAACAAGCACAACAGTGGACTAAGAGACGTGATGTGTCTGGATCATTTCAGTGAGAGGTTATTTCCAGGACCCAGAGCTGCCCCAAGGGATGCCACGCAGCAGGGCTGAAGAGCTAACACACTAACGAAGGAAGCCAGCAGGTCTGTGGGGGTGCTGGGCTGCTTGTCCCCACACAGCTACGGTCTAATCTTGCACACAGAACCTGCTCCAGATCCTCTAAGAATCTTGTGGCGAGGAGGGTGGTGGGGAGCCTCTAGTGGAGCCCCTGTATCCAAATAAGAATCAGACTTTGCCCCCACTGGCTTTATAGCCTCAGCAAAATTCAAACCTGCTTAACACAGCAAAAAAATACAGCCCAAACTAGCTTCTTTGCTTGCAAGCGTGCTGCTTCCATACAGAAAGTCAAGAAAGCTGTAATTTATGTATTTTTCTTTGTGGCTAATAAAAAAATCACAACATAGGCATGAGCCTTTATCCTTCTTTTTTCATCCCTTTAAATTGGTCTAAGCTTATTTAGTACAACTGTAAGAGATTAATATGTTGTTATTTTACTTCGACAGTTGCTCAGTAAATGAAGTTATAAAAAAAACCCCAAACATTTTGGTTGTCCCATAGCAGCTCTGATTCAAAAATTTGTTGAGCAAAGTAAAATTAATTGCTATGAGTACATTTCCTTTTTTTTCCCCCCCCCTGTTCTATCATGTATGCCTTTTAGAGCTTCTTATCATAGGGATAAATGGAATGGACTCTGGTTGCTTTGCAGATGAACCATATCCCAATTAAAATTTCTGCTCAGACATATCTAATGGCTCTTCCTTCTTGTAGAATGAGTTTAAGTTTAAGGTTCGACTTTGAGACTAATCATTTAGTTTTAGAGCATGGTCTCGTCAATTAAAGAGATTTGCTTCACACTGAATCCAGAACTCCAAAGTCTCATAAACGACTAATGATAAAAAGATCTGAAACAGCCTTCCTAGAAGTGGAATGAAAGTAGCAGTTTAAAAATGCACAGTGCTTGATTGAATATGATAGTTTAAAACTAATTAAAACACTCATCACACTCCCCAAGGCCTGCATCCTGTAAAGAATTCAATTGGGCTACTCGGGTAAGTAAAAGAACTCACTTGCTTATGTCTGTGCCTGTTTTGCATTTTATAAAATTCATGCTCTGCTAAATACACCCACGCATATACTATTTTTAAAAGGATATGGTGGTGATAAATGTTTTTTAATAAAAGAAACTGAATTATTTCTACCATTTCTCTCTTGAATTATTTCCACAGTGAATTTCTTTCTTGCAAATCCAGTTTAGTGTTCATAAAATGTATGTTCCTGATGGGTATACTAACCACCTGCCAGCACGTGAGCTTGTCCTAGAACAACTATGTGAATCTGTGTTCCCGAATTTCATAAATTATCAAATATTATAAAAGCAATGCTATCTAATGACTGCAAAGAAATTTCTCATCTATGAGTTTCTCCTAAAGTGAAATGCACTGGAGTTCAGCATGAGTAGGAAGGTAATCTGCCATACTGTAACTGCTGAAATCACCTGAACATAAGAACAGGCTTGGCATAAGATAATTTTCTATCTTTATAAGCATCTTTGACCATTAAGTACATTACCTAACATGCATTTATTGTGCCCTACTGTGTGTAAAGTTTATGAACTGTGAAGAGACTTGCAGTCTTTTTTATTTCGATCTTGAACTTGTAATCAGACCTATACTTTTGCTAAACCTGGCTACAAATCCTTTTTCTCTCTACAGGTTGGCCAATAAACACAAAACACCTTTTTACTTGCACAGAACAGGTATTTTCTGGTGTCCTACTTTAACCATTAGAACCATTTACAATCAATTATTTTACTCCTTCAAACTACTACGAGACCCAGTGCAAAGAGACTAAATTTCTGCAAAAGACTTTGCTATTTAGTCACCTGGCTTCACCAAGCAGCAGCAGCACAGCAGTGTAACTGCGACGTCTGTGGCACAGAGAGGGGATTTGGGCAGAATCTGACCCTCACGGTCCGTTTGCACTCTGTCTGATGGAGTTAAACACTTGTCTGTGCATACACCCACCAGGTGAACACTTGCCTATGTGAAGCTATAAGCTAGCATCTTATCTAAATACAATCAGCGTCTCCGACCATTGCTGTTCTTCTGCTTTCTGTGCATCTCAGTGTCACTTATTATTTACCTCCTACAAACACAGAAATTCCGTATGTAATTATTATGTGCTTCCTGACTGTATCTGTTACAGACCTTAGCCTTTGTCACAAGGAAAAGGATATTATTTAACAGATGTTGCCCTCTAGCCGATATCAAGGAATTACAAGCTCTGCCTGCCAAGAAACAGCTTTTCTTTCCCTCATCAAAATCTGTCAAGTTCACAGAGAGGTTAAGCTATTGCTTATCGAGACTAATAAAAAGAAACATCATCCTGTGAATAATTTCTCGAAATATCTTAATGCATACACTCAAGAAAAGTGAGATGCTAATAAGAGTCCCTTTTATATTCGGGCTGTAAGTAATATCCCAGCTCATGAAACCAGGTGAGCACATCAGGACCAGATTTTATCGAAGAAAAAAAAATGAAAGTACAGAAATCAAACCCTTAGTCTTTGGAACTGTACAGCCAGCCTTGAAAATGTGAGCCCTCACATCTCAAACTTTAGAGTGTCAATAGAAAGCACTAGCAAATTTAATTTAAAAACACCTCAGGAAGTTTCAGGGTCTCTTAGGGGATGTCCCACGATTTTAAGCTCTTGGTTTTGGCACTGTGATCGGAACCATCAAAGGGCGCTGACAACAGCCAGCTGCAAACCTGAAACTCCCACTGGAGGCAGAAAAGCGGAGGATAAAACCAGGGGTAAGGAAAGAAAGATGATGAACCTCTTAATTTTGACTCCTAGCTAGAAGAAGGAAAAAGCATAAGAGAATTCTCCCTTACAGCATTTCCAAAAGTTGTGTTGCTGAGTGTTTAACAATTTTATTAGGACATACAAATCATTTTTTTCTTGAAAATTACTTTGCAAAGACGACAGAGCTGAAATTTGCATCTTCATTTAGTTTTTGTTCAGCCCCCAAACTTTAATTACCACATAACCACTGCTACTTGACTTTTATTAACACCAGCTTTTAATTATTACTTAATATTAATGCTGCCACAGGATAAATAAGTCCCAAATCTTCCACGATTTTTCCAACGTGCCGCATTTATCGGAAAATAGATGGAAACGCTACGAACGAGAAGAGCACGAGGATTGTTGCAGCCCTGCTTTCTGGACTGCAGCCTGGCGCTCACATTGCCTCTTGCCACCAGATGTCAGTGCCACATCAACTACCATGCACACCAGCCACTAGTGACACTTCCAAGGCTGGGCAAAAACCTCTCTAGGCTTGAAATGTCACCATCAACGCGAAAAATAGCCACGGATCACACTGCAAGCAAACAGCCTTTCACGTGTTGTGGAGATGCTGCTATGTTTGCCTGTTCTATGGGTTTTGCTGCGTTCGGCTCACTCTGCTCCTTTGAATTTTCAGTTCAGCGTTGGTAGCAAATTATATTAATCCAAAGAAATTTGCTTGTCTTTTGAAGATTTATTGCTTTCATATATTTTAGGTAAGAAACAAAACATAAACAAAATAAAACTGATGAAAGCTTATAGAAGATGGATCCCTTTTTAGGGGTGAAAACAAATTCCTGAAGCGCTTTGTTTCCAGTCACTGCCCCTGGAAGTGGGAATTACAGAAGCCATCCTTTCTTCTAAAACTTTTGTAATCTGGTCCCAAATACCTGTCATCTATGATCAGAGCCATTTATGAGATCCCTAAAACAACCAGCTGACTAGACTGAATACGAGGGGGAAAGATACCGGCATGCTCCAAGCAGTACCCTTTGGTGGGGAAGCGCTCTGAATACCCATCTGCCACAACTGGCAGCCACAGAAATCAATAAGAAGAGGAACAAAACCAACACAACCCCAAACAAAAACAAAACAAACAAACAAAACCCCTCAAAGAAAAAGAAAAAAAATGAGGGGGAAAAAAAAAAAAAGATGATCGGTCCTGGAAGGCTGAGCTCATTTTCCCTTCCGAGCCCAGAGCACCCAGGCAGGTCTCTTCACTCCACATCAGGAGGAACAAGCTGACCATCACTCTGAGGGGTTTGTAACAGCAGCATCCTTGTGAGGAAATGCGTAAAAACATCCGAAGACTCATACAACTTGCCTGGGGTGACACCAGCAGAGCTGCTGCCTGCATTTCATACCTCAGCAGAGGACACCACCTCTTCCCTGGTCCCTGCCTTCAGCACTGGGCAAGGATGAGGGAAAGTCCTTTCTGCAGCCAGGATCAGCACCGGCTGGCTTGCGACAGCAAGACCACAGAAGTTGCAGCGTGGTAGCCCTGGTGGGGAGCAAGACCCGCTGGCACAGCTTTGTGATGCACCCAGCTAAGCCCCCAGCTCTGATCCTGCAGGGCCTGCTCAAATTCAGAGCATGTGCTCTGGTGAGACAGAAAATCTAGCCCAGGGGTCTGATCCGAGACCATTTAAAGTGTATGTAGTTTCACACATTGTTTTTTTCTTCTATACCTTTCTGATGCATGGCAGAATGGCTGTTTTCCTCTGCACCAAGCATCGAGTGAGTTCTTCCAAATAAAGTGTTTGCTTTCACTAAGAAGTTCGTTTCTATGCAAAATGAATAGCAAGAAATTATGCATGTTTATTTTATATTTAATAGGCCTCCACATTTTTAGCAATAAAATGTACTGTTAGTAAGTTTAATAACGCTATTAACAATGCCTGTATTCAGAACAATGAATACAGTCCGTAAAATATACTCATGGGAGAAATTACTGTGCTAATTTATCAACACACTAGACCAACTCAAAATCATTCTGGATATGCACATGTGAATAACTTTGAAAATCTGACTACCCTTGACTGTAAGCAAGGCAAGCTACTATGGAGCTCATGAAGTGGGTTTTTTGTTTATATTTAAATTACTACAAAATTACGAAGCTCTTTCTTAACTCATAATCATCCCTCTAATCTACTAATTATTACAAGTCCACAATAGACAGAGTACTTTATAGTCTGCTATTCCTAAATTGCTTTCATGTTCCATTAGTTATAATTATACAAACAAGTCTAAAATTGATGATCCATGCATATAATTATAGATTCTGCAACTCAGCATAAGCCAATAAAGGAAACTACGCTTATTATGACAACACAGTTCCTAATAGTCAGACGCTGCAAATTTAATTGCAGTAAAGAGTGGATGGTACTATTATGTAATTAGTAACAAAACTGTTATTTCAGGATAATTAAACGACAATGCGGGCACTGGAGCTCACTTGCAGAGCAATCTTTTTGTAAGTTATGGTGAAGGAGCCTTACGAAATTCAGAAGCTGAGCACGTGAAGTTGAACAGTGTTTTAAGTATTGTTAAAAACATCGTGACAAAACAATGTGTGGAGCAGTACTGATAAAGTGATTACTTGTGGCACCTGCACTACACACCATAATTTTCAGAACCCCATTTCAGATTCTTTCCTCTTATTTTGTCCATTTTACCATGCTGACAGAGAAAGGCCAGGTTTGCACTAACAAAAATGCAATTAATGAACCAAATACTTTGTTGCCTTTCTCAGAAATACAGCTGCTTCTTATAAGGGAGACAATTACCTCCAATTTGCAAAAAAATATGACTAAAGGGACTTAAACCCATGACAAGTGAAAGAACAGTAAAAGGTATGGCAGAAGGCACACACAGATGATAGAAGAACGATAAAGTCACACGCCACTATGAGGAGATAAATCCAGGTTCAGCACCAACCCCTCATAAGCATCCTCACACTGACTGTCCAAGTTTATTTCCTAGGATATAAACTGAGTTACAGGGCTATTACTTGCAATCTTCCAGCAAAGAAAACAGCCATAATAGAAAGGTCTAACAGTTGTGACTTGATTAATGAGACTTGGTATGAGTAATTCTGTGAGTTGTCCACAATTCTAATATTCTTTTATAAGGCATCCTTTCACATTTAAGCTTTAACTTGCACATCTTAAAGTCAATAACAAAACTGTCATTGACTTTAATGGTGCAGGATCAGAGCCCATGGACACGATAAATTGACCTGATTAAATCTTATTTTCTGGATCATTAAAGCATCAGGAAATGAATTGATCCTTTCTTTTCCTACATTATCAAGCTTTCTGATGGGAAAAATAATTGCTTTTTAAACTTGAGTTACAAATTACTGACTACGCCATCTTGTTAAGGGAAAGGCACGTTTTTATCTAAGGAGAATGGTCAGAATGGTAGCAGAAATTAGATTCCCATTAGTGCTAACTCATCTGCTAGTGGAATAAAAACAAAAATATACTTTATATGGCTGCCTTGTAAGCAATTCTTTAAAACAAGGCTACCTAGCCACAAGATATATTTAATTTTTAAGGGATTTTTTGCTTGCATTATTTCCTAACCCATAGCTCAGTCATGGAATATTGAAGGACAGGGCTAGATGTTCCCAAGTGAGGGAAAACAAGTTTCCCTCTGCCTTCAGAAACTCTCAGAGGACTCACTGGCTTCTAAGGAAATGGAGAGCTGTGCTGGAGGAAAACAAACACTGGGCAGCGGAGACCCAAGGAGAGATGCTGTGATAACAGAGACCTCATCCAGCAGCTGAACTAATACAATGGCTTTCTGCTGCCAAAAGGCATTTATCTCCCTCCTCCTCCCTGTGGGCAGCTCACTTGGGCCACTTCCCTTCTGTGCCTCATTAATCTGGGGAAAAAAAAAAGTACTACAATAACAAAAATGAATAGCACACGAATAGCCAAGGTATGGCAAAGGAAAAGGGCAGGGACCCCGTGCCTGAGAGCCGGCAATAAGGAGGAGTGGGAATGCTGCCTGGGTGGGAAAGAGGCAGTAGGTTAGCTCTGCTGCACCACGAAACCTCCCCTTGCTGTGTGACGGTCTGCCTCGCTTTACCTGCAAAAAACACTTTTTTTTACCAAAAAAAAAAAAAAAAAAAAAAAAGCAGCTTTGCTGCAGGACACTGTATGACACTGGGACAAGCTTTTGGCTAAAACCCCTGCCCACAGCCACCTCTAAAAAACTAAGGAAAAAAGGCAAACCCAACAATATACATTTACAATAGATGGTTATGCCATGCTACAAGCGGTGTGGTGAGAAGGCCTGAAAAATTGGTGCTTGAGAGCTGCCAAGACAGACAGTGAGCAATCCATCTCCATGCAATATCTAGTCCGACCACAAGACGGAGGTGAAGTTTAAAAATTAAACTAAAACCTGACTCGTTCGAAACTGTTCCAACATGCAATCATTGCTAATGCCTTCTAATTGACAAGCGAGGGTTATTATCAGCATGGGGATTTCTTAGCTCCTCGCTCTCTGCTCAGCAGCCTGAGATGCAATCAGTACAGAGTAAATATTGCACTGACATGTCACAGTGGGATTTCGTTTGGGGTGGAATAAAGGACTACAGCACCACGTCAGGAGCAGCCTTTGATTCTTGCCTTGGATTCTGGGCTGATCGAGCACAACACGCTGCGATCAGTTGTGTTTCTCCCCTCCTAGCTCTAGGAAATTATTATTGTTGAAATAATTAATTGGGAGACAAGAAAAGCAGAAATTTCCTTATTCCTGAAGGGTTTAAATCTGTGCACTAGAAATGTCAAACTAGTTCAGGAGCAATTAGTCAACAAGTTGCCCTGCACAGAATTAGTTGAACACAATGAAGATGATTACTGTGCACAACCCCTCAGAGCTGTGGATGCTGATGCACCTTTAACAAACAGAAAGGATCTGCAGGGGGAACAGGTTTCCCCTTTTTTGTGTCGATTTTGCGTAAGATAAAAGCTTAATGTTCAAGCAGGAACAGCCCACAGTGCTGTGGGTAGTTCTTTGAGAAATGCTGCAACATTTTCTTCTTAGATGAAGATTTAAGGACTTTGCAATTTAAATAGTGAGGTTATCTCACACATAGGAAAGAGGTGTTAGCACGCATGCTAAACAGGCAGGGAAACTGAGGTATAATACTAAAATATAAATAATTAAAAAAAAAGGGGTTAAGACCCAGGTACACTAATACATTGGGTTGATTTCCCCATGGCCCTACAGGCTGTGTCTAAAACCATACAACCTGTGAGCGCTTCCTTGGTGTCAGGTTTGCACCTGCACAGATCCTAATTCCTTGGTGGGATGAGACACCTCTCTCTCCCCTTTATTTCCATAAGAAGGAAATCCAGGCACGCAGGCTGTGGTAATGTTCAGCCATACCCTCCATGGAAGAACCAGGAGTCTGGCACACACTGCGGGTGATGGGGTCCTACCACGTGATTAAGTGCCAACAGCAAAGATAAAGAACTAAGAAGCGATGATTTCAACGCCTTTCCTCAGCACTGACCTACTCTTTCAGCACTAGGCAATTAAAAGAACTAATGTGGTATCCTGAACCTGAAAAAAAATCTCTATTTAAGTATAATACCCCTTTATGTTCAGCCCAGAGGTCAGGCTGAATCATGTGCATTATATACTGTGAAGACTGAGGCCGTGTGGGACACAATCATACTGGATAACATGGGCATAAATGGGGAGAAATATGAGAATTATTAAACTGCCCTAAGCTGTTTATGGAGTGTTCAGACAGAACAACAATCAAGTTGTAAGTTTTTGCAGATGGAGGACCCCATACTAACCCATGATGTGCCTCACAGGTGACCCCAAACTACATTTCAGAGGTACTCTTCTAGGTATACCATTTATATGTTGATGTGCTTACCTTCCTGCATTCAGATCTATAATAAATAGGATGCATGAATAGAAACATGGAATCAGTAATGGAGAATGGTCTGAAACCAAGCGGATGATCTCTGCAGACTAGGGAATTACCTAGGGGAGAAAAAAAAAAAAAAAAAAAAAAGACAGGGAAAGTCCTTTTCTAGCACAGAGATGCAGGAAACTCCTTGCACAATACAGAAAGGGTGTCTTTCACTGGTACGTGTTTAAGATCACCTGGTAAATCCAAGATTATTCTGGTTCACCATGTGCAAATATACAAGGCTGGACACTAAGCAGAGCAGGGACCCATAAGAGGCCAGCTGCTCACACTTTAAAACCTGTATACACAATAAGCTAGTTATGTTTATCAAAACTCAGACCAAAATTGCAATATGCTTTGGAAACTGGGCAGAGAATTGTTTTCCTCATTGTGAGTGAAACTGAGTGGCACAATGATCAGATAAAGTTCCTTTTGGAAATGCATAGTTTTTCCTCTTGGGACAGCTGAGCTGTAATTCTAAATATTTCCCTAAGTTGGCAGGTGATATAGATGCTAGCAGAAAGTTGGTAAATCATTTCCTCACATAATTTCGTTCTTGCTGTAGCTGGGAAGAAAAATAAAGAGCAAATAGCTGGCAAGTCATGAAGGAGAAAAATTCTTTCTCATGTTAAATACTCACTCTGCACTTTTTCCCCAATAAACAAGGGCCAAAATAGTTACCAGCACAAGAAACAGAGCATATGCAAAATTCTCTGAAATAATTTTAGTTCTGGGGGCAGAGAGGGTAGTGTCGTTTCATGGTGTCACTGATCAAGTATGCAAGTCCTGAGTAGTTCTAAAAAAGAAACAGGGATCTCAGAACTGGAAACCAGATACCAAACCCTCAGGTGGCTTAGACACATACACACTACTATACCTCAGAGTACAAAGGATGCTTTTTTTTTCCTGGTGAGGGATGACAACAGCTCCCTGATTATTTCCATTACTGATGGGTCTTGGCTCAGTTTTGAGGATCAGTTTTTAACTCCTATCAGCTGGCCCTGGTATCCCCCCCAGCACTCTGTGCTGCCTCACCTCCAGCCAGGGATACTAGCTCCTCTGCAAGCCTTTGGCGAGCACTGCCCTGCTGCTGGCCATGGGCAGAGCGACACTCAAATCATCTGCAAGTTCCTTGGTCTTATGGCCTTCCTTCTGAGCAGAGGTTCAGAGCACTGCCACCAGCTGAAGTTCTAGCTGAAAGAGTCTGTTGGCTGCTATATCAAACCACCTAACACACTAACGCATACTCCTTTTTTTTCCAAGGAAAAATTCCTTTAAGAGCTCATTCAGCTGCATCATCCTGTTAAAATCGTGTTTACTGTGACAATGCAGGTTCTCCTTTGCTATTTAAAGCAAATACATATTTTTGCATATAGGTACGGATAATAACACAGACTGAGACACGTCAGTCATACTTCACAATAACCACCTTACTTGCTCAGCCATCAATCACTCTGTGTGTGGGAGGGGGAATGTATGTCTTTCCCTCCGCCCCAGTGTAGTGCCTAATTAATGCATTTCAGTCACTTGAATAACACAACTATGCCTTGACAGAAGGCTTTAAGTTTGAAGGTCTCTTAGGTAAGAAAGTACAAAACTCTGAAATGCTCCACGTTGAGTAAAGCACCTGGAAGTCTGAGCCTACCCTCTGGATTATCTGAACCTTCACTGTGCAAAAAGGTGGACCACAAGCTGTTTCCTCTTTTTTTTTTTTAAAAAAAAAAAAAATATCAAAAGCACAATATAAAAGCCACTGTTAAATGATTCAGTTCAAATCTTGGCTTAAACCTTGAGTTGAGCCTTCTGTAACCCATTTTCCTATTCATTATGCAAGAACTAAGAGCTGATCATCATTACAGCTTTTCTAATTGTAACTTAAAATCTTTAATCTTTGATCTCTTCAGAATATGTTTGATGTACTGTATTTAAGAGCCAGGTGCTCTTAAACAGACAAAAGGCAAAGGGGGAAGATGGAGGCAAAAGAGAGAAGTGAAGCAGAAATTTATCCTTTCTTAAGCAGAAGGATGAGTCTGAAAACCATGACTATGAAAATCATGCTGGATTTGATCGCCAAGTTTTATGGAGAACTGAAGCTATCAGAAACCTGTTTGCATTCAGCTTTTCTCCCTGCCAGGACACAGCTCATGTTCTGCATGGAAGCTGCGTGTCTCAGAGATGAAGCCAGCTCACACTCATGCAACAGGCTTTATTACAGATGCAAGAGATGCAGAACTGAGCCATTACTGAACTGAAAGACTAGGGAAAAAAGGATGTCAGCAACATCATCAGCAACAGCTATACTTCAGGCAAGCCAGATATACATCCAATTTATAAAATTGTGTTAGCATCAAGACTTCTGTTGATTATTTTTTATTTATTTATTTTTACAAGTCATGGCAGGATGTTGGATACTGCAAATGCACTAGCCCAGGTTTTACAATAAAAGTATAGATGTTTCTCAGTACTAAGAAGTATTGTATGTCTGCAAAATTAACATGAAATCTAATTTGGTGGGCAAGGAGCCTGAGCTAGAAAGTTCCCATTTAGCTGTGAACATCTTCATATTTCAAGGATTTTCAAGTCTGGTTTCTCATTTTGATTCTTAGAAATACAGCTTTAATTTCACAGGGCAGATTGTCAAAAAAAAAAAAAGCACTTAATGGAAAAACACTTAAACACAAACTTAGTCTGATCAAGATGTACTGCATACTTTTAAATATGTAAATCAAAGTCCTATGTAGTGTAAGTTAACGCTCCTTTTATTTACTGCAATCCCCTAGAAATATTTATTGTAACTCAGTAACAGGATGAACAGTGTGACTTGATGTGACCACTCAGTGATTGCATATGAGTACTAGTGAAATGCATAAAAGTCTTGATTATTTATACTTACTGTCTCACTTTCCATTTCTTCCAATATAAACCAAATATAGAATGCTTATTAGAGACAGATGTCATAGCTCATGATATTTAAGCTTAGTGCCCTGGGTCTATCTGTTGATAGGTTGCCTGCCCCTGAAGCTGCCATTTCAGTCCTGGTATAAGATTTAGTGTCATGAAGGGCTGATATTTTTCTTTTGTGAGGATATCTGAAGCTAGAGAAAGAATTTGTATAGGGATGATTCAATCCTGAATCTACCCATTTTGACAGACTCTTACCTGTTTTACCTGGTTTTATTTCCTGGTAAAAAACAATGCTTGGAATTGCTGTACACTACATTAAAAAAGTAAAGCTGTCCTCAGAGCCAATATTAACAATATTAACAAGCTAAGGAGGATTTAAACACCAAGAATAGACTCAGTTGATCACCTGAAATTCCTGGTTTGTTTCATTTGTTTAAGAACACAGTCTAATTGATGTAGTTACTCTTTATCCCCTTCTCCCACATAAAATGGGTCACATACTGTGAAAGCACCAGAATTGTGGCAGTATAAAATTGCATGAGGGGGAAAATCTGGCTTTGTGGGGGATTTTAGGGAGAAGCCCATAAGCCCAAGATTTCATCTACTTTAAGAACAGATTGCTTTTATACACAGTAATGATGAATAGAGAACTCAGTCATACCCAAAGGCTTGCAATGCCTACTGTCTACATATTCTGTCAACTTCACTGTGTTATCTGAAGCAAGCATTCCTGGACTGCATGCTTTTTCCTCCAAGTATTTGTGTTTCACCCCTTCTTTATTTGGTCTAGCCACGCTTGCTGGTGGTAATTTCCATGTCAAGATTTAAAATAAAACACTTTTTGTAAATAAGATTGACATCTAGTCCTTCATGCTATTGATGTTTCAAAAAAATAAAAAAGACTTAATGAGAGTATTCTGTGATAACTCTTCTACATTGCATGCTATCATATAGCTATAAAAAAGGGTGCAATTCTTGCACTGCAATTGCAGAAGCAAACTACAGGACCCTATGGACCAGGTGAGACTGAGAAGCACATAAACACTGTGAAGACTGCAGAGCTCTGCAGTCATGGATGATGCCACCATTCAATAGGGATGAAATTAAGGAAGACCCTGAACCAGGGGAATTTCTGAGTAATCACTGATTCTTGCCAGAAGTAGGGAGGAGTCAATTATTTAATCTTTGTAAGATGAGATGTCACACAGAGAAGATTGACTTATAGAATCAAATTTCAAATGCAAACAAAAAATGTGATTTAATAGCAAGCTTTCATATAACACAGATTCTTTCATCACAAAGAGATACATGGACTAAATCCACAAAAGGCATCTAGTTAAAATGAAAACAGCATGGCATGATGGCCTAAGCAGATACGTTCATTAGCTTTTTCATTAGCAATTTCAAATTGAGGGATTTGAAAGAGGTTTTCACAGGTAGGAAAAAACAGGAGTATCCTCATATAAAGCCTTCAAAATCCAACACACACCCACCAGAAAGGCCTTGCTAGTGAAGGATGAACAGATTAATCGGTTATCTTCCTTCTCTGGATGTGAGGGGTGGTGCAGATGAGCACCACTAGAACATACATGAGTGCATGCAAAGAAAAGCTGCATGTAGTCAGTCTCACCAATGCTGTTGCATCAGTGATATGGAGGGCCCACCAAAATGGGCCTCGACATAGTGACAGAGACTTGTGAACCTGCAGGCAGGGGGCTGATGTGGATGGAAGAGTTAAAATGAAGATAAACACAACAGATCTATCTCAGAAGAGCTTCCCAGCTACTCTAAGAAAAACTCTCCCTCAAAGCCAAAAGGCTGCAGTGAGGGAAAAGAAGGTCAAACCATGAAGTGGGAGAAATAAGAGAGAAAATAAGGAAAAAGAAACAAAGAAAGAGCTGTGTAGTAAACCCAGGGAAATTAGGGGTTATTTGCCTCTGCAGAGAATAAGTAAGAAACCCAACTCATACCAGACAGGGATTAGCTAAGCTGCATAATATGAGTATGAAAGCATTGGAAATCTTTCCTAGTTGTTTTATTGGGGTCAAAAAATGTATTAATTTTTAGCTCTTAGGTGTACAACAGTATGTTGGTGCCTACCGAGAGGCTGTGACGAGCGCTACAGAGGTGCATCGTAACACTGGCCATGCACACAAGTGTTCACAGTACAACTGTAAAGCTGAGATACAACGTGCAGACACAGAAACCAAATGCAGATAATGTGCCCAAAATAAACATTGTAATTTTCATGCCAAGAAGAGACCCTGTTCCCCCAGTGTGCACACATGTACACAAATGCAACCCACAAACACCTGATAATCAGCAAGAATTTTGAAAGTCACAAGTAAAAGGTAAGTTTGAGAGAGAAATCCGAGGGAGGAGAGTGCTAACTGTTTTGCAAAGCTTTGCGGAAAGGACTCCTATGCATAACTGAGAGAGGAGGCGTTTGATAGGAGATGGGACAGATGAGAGAGAAAGTCTGGCTGCAGATTGCAGCTATGGGGAGAGCAGTTGCAAAAGAAGCCAGGCAGGGAGGGTGAAAAATTCAGAGTGCTTCCCCTGGCTCTGCCCACATGTCTCCGGCTGGCGCTGGCTCCTTCCCTCCTGTCTCCTCATCCCTCTTTATTTCACTTCCTCCCATTGCCCACCTTTCCTTACTTCTCCAAAGCAGAGGAGCCAACTGCTAAACCTAACAGAAAATACATCAAAACTGTACCCATTAGTGCCATCACATTGTTCGCTGTGCTTGCCCATCGCTCCTCTCTGTATCTGTCTTCCCATTTACCCCAGATGCTTTTTGGGATATTCTGTTTTGCAAGTGCTGACCATACGTAAGAGCCCTTTTCAATGGCTCTTGGGCACATGCTATAAGCAAGGCTAATAACACATGAAAAAAAATTGTTCTGAGAGAGGTCAATGGCTTTATGGTACATACCAATTAGCTCCTGAATGAGATAAATAACTTGCTTAGCAGAAAGGATCCAAAGAACGCAGTGGCAGCATTGGAAACCCGAGCTAGGAAAGGAGCTTTGTTTCTTGGTTGCAAGAAAGATGGAGCGGATGGTCAGGACAGAGTTTCAAAGGTTGAAGGCACAGTAGCAAAGATAGAAGATGGGACAGATTTTGACTGGTGCAAAAATTAAAAGACCCATAGAAGAAGTACTCCACATATTCATCATGATGTAGACAAAGAATTTTATAATTAAACTTTTCCTGGGCATCTTTATTAAAAAAAAAAAAAAGATTCTCCGTGTTTAATTTCTTTTTAAACGGAGGAATTTTTCTATTTTCTCCTTCAAGAAAACATAATCTCTGTATACCAACTAAATTACACGAAAATTTGCTGGTTTATTCCCCATTTCCAGATTGGGAAGAAAATAATAGAGGAAAAAGAATAAATCAGGGACTTGAGCACAGACAAATTTGAGTCATTTTAAACTTGCAGCATAGAACTGTGGTGACCTGCCAGGGTATTTGTTGCGGTGAGTGCTTGGCAAGCTGTCCAGGCCCACAAGATGCTATTACACCTGGGAGAAGCCAACTTAATCCTTTAAAATACCATTTTAAAAATAGGGTTTTTTTGGTGACATGGCAGAATTTCTGCATGATTCTCTTAATTTAGTCTGAGCTGAATCTACCTCTACTAAACATGTTGGGGGGTGTGTGTGTGTGTGTGTGTGTGTGTCTAATGAGTTAAACACATTTTATAACAACAACAAAACAACAACTGGGGGAAAATACCCGATTCAATTAACTGGAAAGAGCAGTGGTTACTCTGTCTTCTTAGCCATGATTATTGCATTACAGAGGGACAGCAAGGCAAACAAGAGTGGTGTCATTAAAAAAAAAAAAACCCAACAAGTGGTCAGAGTCCTTCAATTGTCCCTGGGTTTAAAGCAGACACTATGCTTCAGCTTCTTCTTCCATAAGCTGGCATTCCTAGAAACCTGTAATACTTCAAGAGGAGGGAGGGAACCCCACAAACCGAACCACTCTGTGCATAAGCCCAAAAAGCTTATGCCCGTACCCAGAACGTCCCAGCCCTCCCCTGAGGCCAGTGACCCTGCTGGCATGGCGGGGGGGGGACCAAACAGGCTTCAAATAGCAGGCGTGGGAGGTAAAGGTGGCAGCCTTTCACACTTGGAAACAGGATTCATTTTTATGCACTTCCAGCACTCATGAACAGCGATTCGAGGCTCCCTCAGAAAGCAAACAAGATCCAATCATTGTATTTTTCAACTTTGTGATCAAGTTGTTCACACACACAAAATCCTTGATAATCTTGTTAGATGTAAACCCAAGAAAGCCCATGGTTGAAAAGAAATTATTTGAACAGGAAAGTTTTTATTACCTTGCAAGGTAATCATGCTCTGAACTGTAGCAGCATGAACAATGTGTAGTTAAAGAGTTTCAACATCAGTTTTAACTATGCCTTTTTATGTCTCTCCTTGCCTGTAATCCTGAACTCCCTATTTACTCGCCACTAGTATTTCAATTCTGGGTTGCAAATCATCTTTGTTTATCAATACAAATATGCACTTATATAAATGACTCGTGTACTTGCTGTAAAAATGCTAGAGAGTCTCTCCTACCCCTCTTTGCTCTTCATAAGGGTCAAAACCCCCAAACCACCATCACAACAGGCATTTTAATCACATTTCTGTAGCAGTTTTCAGACGGGAAGTTGAAACTCAGAAAAAGCAGGAAGAATAAACCTTTAATTTCAGGAAATCCTTCATATGAGCACCTCAGCAATACAGCCAACAAAGTCTGTGTTGCTGTTTCCCAGAGAGGCTTTTGATTTCCAGGGCTGGGATGCCATTAGCTTATCCACATACTATGTTCACTGGAAACCAGTTAACGCTTTCAATAAAAATATTTTCTTTTGTTAACACAGGAGAAAGTTCTGCAGCCTTCAATACATTCTGAAGATGCTGCACAGGCTATATGTATTTTTTTAATAGAAAGAAACATGTCTGTTTTGCTTGTCGAGGCTCAGCGCAAGCCCACTACATTTCCTATTTCTATTTAATCAGGTATCCTTAGATTTGTGCTGTATTTAGCAGTAAGCTACAGAACAGAATGAGTGAAAGCCCCATGAATGGTGAAGAATGGGCGTAATAAGGAAGATTAAGTGAGCCCTCAGATGTTACAGGTTTTGAACAAATTAAGACTTCTGACTGAAAAACAGGATGAGTAGGAGGAAAAACCAGAAACACTGCCAGTGTTTTTTAGAGCTAGGAGGCCACAGAAGTCTCAGAATTATTGAAAATTATGTTTTCTGTGAAAATATTACCTTCAAAGCTGTTCATGTACATGCAGACTGCTCATTCATTTTTTCCTTTGGTCAGGACAAGGCTTGACAGCCCCATACATGCTGAGCTGATTTCATTCCTAGCAATTGGATACTTATATTCATAGAAGTGCCGAGATGGCCGGGCACACCGAGGGTAAGCAGCAAGTTCCTGCTACAGTCAGCATGATGGATACTTGCACACGGCAGAAGGATCCAGCAGTTTCTCTGTTAGGAAGCTACAGCAAGGTGGTGTTTCTTCCTATTGCTCAAAGACTGATCGTGTGAAGAATAAATCTGATTACACACCCCAAAGTGCTCTGTGCACCTCCTTAAAGCCAGTCAATGTTGGCCACAAGCCCAGCACTGGATTAGATGGAGAGTAAGGGACTGTTGGGGACGAAGGAAGGTATTTAGGAAGTGGATCTGGGGATCCATCACTGAGGGAGAAATTCTTAAAGTTCTGCAAAGGCAGCTGTTCTGCAGAATACTAGTTTTGATGTCTCAGTTGTTCTAGTTCCTCATGATGGCACCAAAGAGACAACAGTACTACCAGAATATTAAGCCCTGAGGTCATGCCCTATGCTGATGGTCTTAAATATGCCCTGAAAAGTTCTGATTAACTTTCTAACTCTTACCTTGCTGTATCACCAAACTTTGATATAGCTGCTAAGCCTGCACTGTCTGAGAGCAAACATATTAACCAAAGACAGAATAACTCAGCAGTTTTCAGAGGAATTTGAAAGGCTTCCTAATACAAAGAAAACAGACCAATAGAAAGATTATTGCAATTCTTTATCAGATAAGGCTTGGTTATTTGGTGTAACCGTTCAGAAATGAGCAGTTTGGAAGAGACAGATGCGTACTTGTGATTATCAACTCTGGTACAGACAACGGTGGAATGATTAAGCAGTGGGGATGGGAAACCTTAAAAGATTTAGCTCTTTAGGCAAGATGAGCATCAAGCGGTTTATTTCAGCCCACCCACTCTTAGTGCAAGAGCATTATGCAAGAACGAAGGAGGAGCGTATGCACAGGGACGAGAGGAAAAAGCGTGGATGTGGGTGTGTGCGTGTGAGAGATTTGATAATTCTTCCTGGTTTTACTTGGGTGTGAAGTAACACAGAAGTTTTGGGTTTTTTTTTCCTCTTGACATTATTCACGCATTTGCACTCCAGCTCAGAAACTTGAAAGGGAGGAAATTAAGTACTTTGAGAACTTTGCCAAACAGTGGTTGGTTGAGAGCCTAGACTTCTCTCTTTGTACAGCCAGCAGGAAAGGGACTTTGCATTACCAGCCATAGCACAGAAGCCATGCTGAACAGAGGTGGCAAGTGAAGTGTAGCTAACCCAACATCTGTGCGGCTCACAACAGCCAAAGAGTCGCGGTAAAACACACATCACCTGTGCACATAGCACACAACTTATTTATGCATCATATCCTTCACAAGCAAACATTTGTCCAGCTTGTGCTCACATAACCTGAAATGTAAAGCTTTATGACCAAAACACGAGTAAATGTTCTCAGGAAAAGAGAATCACTCTTCATGTTCACTGAGTTTTTTTGGTTTCCCTGTTACAACTTCCAGCAAGCGTGACAATTAAAAGGCAAAACTGTAAGGAGACAACACAAGTCTCTTGAAAGGGACCATAAATTAACTTTGAGAGCAACCTTCAGACAGATTGTCAAATGGCAACAACTCCTGTCCTCAGGAACCAACACTGGAGTCAGGGGAGGGAGAGCCTTACAGCATCGTCAGTTGCTGGTGACAGGGTTTCTTAGATGAATTCTTTAACTCTATAATTTGCTTGACTTGTCTGGTTCTGCTACATCCATACTTTCTCAAGTTCTACAGCAGCCTAATTTTCCTCCTTGGCTGTATGAGAAATGCATGCCTCGGGGTGTGTGGGGTGTGGGATGGGACGACCCACAAACGTTAAGCTTTGTAGTTTTTCCTCAGGATGTGGGAAGCTGTACATATCTTTTGGCTTTAGTCTGCAAGTTTATTACATCTTTGTGGTATTGCTTTTTCAAGACTACACTAAAGGTTCAGAAAGGCTGCAGTCCAAATTGAAGCTGAAATAAGTAAACGGGTAAACATAACCTCACAATTACTTCATTAATCCTCCCGCTTCCAGCCAACAGGCTGTATCTAACCTGTATCCTTAGGTTCAGGACTGGTGTCTCCCTTTCTTCACATACCCTTGGGAAGGGGATGTGCAAAAATATACTTTGATTGAAGTCCATTTGCAGTGTGCCCCTGCAACCTGGTGTTACTTACTGCCTGTTGTAGACTAATACGGCTCAGCTAGACCAAAAAAAGGGCAAAATTTAGACTTAAGTAGGGTAGCTTGTGCAACAGGAAATACAGGTTTTATATTCTGCATTTAGTATATCTGCACTGAGATGAGCAGACTAACAGTTTTTCTAGCCACTTGACACAATCTGTGTGAGTCACCTCAAGCATGTTATCACTTTCACGATGGTCTGGAAACCAGAGTGAAAGCACCTACCAATTACATAGTGTAGAGCACTAAATTGATTTTTTTCCACAAGTAGCAAAGAAGACAAATGAACCTATAGCAGGTAGAAACATGGAGAAGAAATAACAGCATGTGATCTGTCTTTGAGAAAGAGCATGCTACAGAGTATTCTGCAATAGCATTTCTGAACAGCAGTTGAAACTGTTCCACTTCAATGGCTTCATTAGAAACCTGTTGTGGAAATGAAAGAATAAGCGTGTCACCCAGCAGCCACAGTACCCACTTAGGCAGCTAAACTTTAAGCATTTTATGTGAAAGATTTAGTAAGACAAGAACTCTGATGCATCTCATTTTCAGGTGCCAAAAGCTCCTGATGCAGAGCAGATGGAAAAGCGACACCTAACTCAGGACCATGATTTCTGCCTGGCAGCATAGCACACGCAAGCTGCAGTAGCAAGTCCAAACTCCTCTTACAGTTTTTTCCAAAAGAGCTTCACTGAAGAGGGAGCTCCACCTGCAAAGACCCACATCCACACTGAGACCTGTCACAGCATCACAACTCTAATTTATATTCCGCACATACAAACTTAACACAATTCTTCTAAGTCCCTTTGATTGTACCCTGTGACAGTCCCTCTCATTTAGCATCATTATTTGGTTTTGAAAGTCTTGAAGGCGCTAGCCAAAATTATAAATCATTAGTATACAGCTTTTTAACAACAGTGATCATTCAGGTAGCTAATGGTGTTCCTTCCCTCCCATTTCTCTTTTCACTTCCAATGCACAAGCTTGTTAATTAAGGACATCCTTTGTGTGGGCAAGAGGGCTGGGCTGTCTCCTTAGTACTTGCCAATGATTCTTTGGCTGATGAAAGGGGAAGAAAATACCACTGAAACTCTAGGTGTAGAGACATTGGCAGTCCCTGTGCAACAGCTGATGACTTCACATGGAAAGGTCTGAATTCATTCCCTCGGAGCCCAGAGAAACAGCAGGGATAAATCTGGCCCCGAGTAGCCTGGAGCACATCACTGCCCATTTCCCACACTGCATGATGCATGGGTTAAGCTCTTGGGCAAAAGCAACACCTTGACTGTGGGGCAGGATGCCAAGGTAGCCAGGACCGGCCCCTCTACTTGGAAAACAGCGTTCAACAGGTAAGTGGGAAGGGGCAGCATAGGTACTGTGAAGGAAAACAGACTAACTCAGATCTTAAAGACTCGGCCATACTCTCTAGCATCCTGCTGCTTATGCTGCTAAGGCTAGAGCAAAGCAAGAATGGGAAAAAACCCAAGGAGGAAGGACAGATTTAGAGAAGGGAGAGAACTGTGTTTCAGGCAGTTCTGGGCAATATCATAAGCCACATTTATTTAGACCATGAGGAGGCACATTATGCTCCTTATTGATCAGACCCTTATTTCAACAGAGCCTTCCTGAAGTTCGGTTTGTTACTTGGAGAGCAAACCTGACAAGTCTGAGGTGCTCCTGCAATGTACTTCATAGCAGGTGTCTACAGATTTCAGAAGCGAGTGGTTGTGCCTTTCTTCACTTACCTTTGCCTGCCAGTCATTCTCGACAACTGTAAACAGTCGTACTATTCATATATCTAGCTCTGATATTATTATTAGTACCTAGTTCTCATGCTCTACCAAGCTCCTCTAATATGCTTAAAAAGATGCATCAGCTTGTTTTGAAAACGGGCAGCTTCTCTACACAATGCCCAGGGTTGTAATTACAAAGACCAGCAATGGGAAAGGACTGAAACAAAATCACATATTTCATCTGTTTGATTGTTTAGCAGTAGTCTTTGTCCTTAAAACCTTTTCATCAGGATATAAAATGCTGCACCTTCTCATAATCACAATTCTTAAGAAAACAATTGCAAAACATTTGATATTTATTTGCAGTCCGATTCAATAGGTTAGTGAAGTTGCTTTCCATTGTTTCCCTGGTCTACTCACCCTCCAGCTAAATGCCCTCATTAGACAGGGTGACCTAGAGCTGATGAAATGTAGATTCCAGTTCACTCCATGCTCACAATCAAAGCTCGAATCCCCAGCTGAGGCTAACATGTACGACACAGCCTAAATAGGAAGGCAGGCAAGCATTCAAAGAGAAAACATTAAATACAGTATGGTACAGGTTTACCCAGGGATAAAAAAAAAAAAAACAAGCCACGGTCACACGTTACAAAGGTTTTTGCCTTGGAAAGGAAATGCATTGCTAGACTATGCTTTAAGAAACTATAAAATACCTGCTTGATTGTTTGGTTTTAATTTTATACATGCCTATTGGCAACATAGCTTGTAATATGTCTTTCTGGATGAGATTTTTTTGAGCAATGGGTTCTTATATTTATAAAGGAGGACAGAAAACTTGTGGGCCTGAAAGGTTTCCTGTTTCTACTAACTATTTCTGTTTATCCAATAAAAATATTTTCTTCATGAAAATCTTACTTTGCTTATAGCCAAACAAAATTGAGTGCTGATTTTATGCTTTCCGCTGTCTGTAACAAATTCGTATTTGCGCTGTTGTGTTTAGAAGAACAAATGTACTGCTAAGAAACCAGGGATCTGAACTGTTTGCTGTGTATGATGGAAAGCTGCACAATGCAAAAAATCCAGAAATATGATGTAAGTTACACAGTTCCACTGAAGTAAAGCATTATACCTAGGACTTAGCTGACACCCATCAATGGCACAAAACCGTCACTGAAACAAGACAGCTGAACTTATCGTGAACCTTTGCAAAATATATTATGGCAATACAAAGAATCTAACTTCACTGCAAAGGGAAACATCAGATAATGCCACTACTTTTTCTTTCTAGTAAGACTGAATATTAAAGCAAGAAATATTTCCTATGTCTGTTATATTTAAACTGTGTCCAGGCAATGATGGCTTTTGTAAGAGTTTAAAATAATGACACGTGATGTTTTATGAATACTGACACATGTATCAAATTTTAACAGTATGAAGAATAAATGAAAAGGAGAAAAATAAAGATAGGTTAACACTGTTCTGTCAAGTAAGACTACAGAGACCCATCAGCGTTGAGCTAGAATAAATTCTCATACTATTAACCTTTATATGAAAAATGTGTGCAAATAGGCCTGTAAGAAAAATGTCAGTTTTATTTTATAGTATGATTCTTATTACTCTGGAATATCTCTCTCCAAGGCTACTTGGTATCATTTGTTTCCCAGAAAGATCAGGTAAAAAAAGTTCATCCTGACACAAATCCCCGTAACAGAGTCATACACATCCATCTTTACTGGTGTCAAGCTAACTCATTCTGCTTTGAACAAAATCAACTAGGATTTGAGGAAATAAAAACCCATCTAAAAACAACACAGCTGAAGTTTATTTTCTAGACCTTTTAGTTCTAAAATTATGCATGACCCAAACTTCTTAGTTCAATTCACTAACAGTAGTCGAGTTCTTGAACAAATCAGTTATTTTAGAACCAAAATATATTTTGGTAAACTTATTTTTCCCCTCTGTCTGTAAAGCACTGTAATAATTCCTAGCACTGTAACATTACATAAAGCTATCTTTAAAGAAGAGAGAAGCAGAGAGAATGCTTTCTGTATGAATGCATCTTGAACAGTGGCCAAACTGGTTCCCTCTACATGACAACAAATGCAGAACAGTCAGAAAAAGTAAAGAAAAAGACAAAAGGACAAAGACACAGAGCAGATTCCACATAGAAAAAAAGCCCCAGTTAAACAGACCAGGACACTTCAGGATCTAGAGAAACGACAGGCATCCATGAAATCCTCACTAGCTTGCAGAAGGTGAATAGGAAATGACTGTTCACTGTTTCTTCTAATATAAATAAAATGAAATCAATAAGGCCAGCATGTGGCAGGATAAAAACAGCAAAAGGAGCCTTTTTTCATGCAACACACAGTTCAGCAGTGGAAATACTTGCTATGGGAAGAGATACTAAAAATCTTACCAAGTTCATAAAGCATTCAGACAAATAAATGGAAGGGGGGGGGGGGGGCGGGGAGCGGAATATATACACACACACACACCACCAGGGGCTATTAAACATAGAAAAGCTTATTTGGCTCATATAATCCATAAGCTACAAATCTCCAGAGACCAGTGCAGTACACTGGGGAAGTATTACTATATGCTTACCTCATTATTATATTCTGTCCTAGGCATCAGCTATTAGATAGTATTAAAAAGAATCTAGGCTAAATGGACTTTCTGTCTGCGGCAGGATGCATGTTATTAAGCTTATCGAATAAAAACAATTCAAAATGCTGACATGAATCTCAATTGCACTTTCATTAGTTCCCATTCATAGATTGTCTGACAAGAGACAGAGGTAAAAAAAAACAACATAAAGACACCATCCAGTAAGTCTCACCAATTTAAAAAGTACTAAAAATTAAGAATACTTAGTATGCATTCATTTGGAACAGAAGTATGTAGACAATCACGTGCATTTGCTAGTTTAGCAAAGTTACCCTAGCTTTTTGTTCAAATGCTTTAACTAAATCAACATGTTTTGAATGGTCACATGTGCCCTAAGAATGCACGCTGCTTCTAGAAAATAACTAGCAAGAACAAGTTAAACAGAAAAAAATGAACTATTTATGTAAAAGATTTCTGCTGGGTGATTAAATAATCTATTTTAATCAGGATTTCAAATCCATCAACTGTTGGCTGTAAATACATTCCTTCTGTTTAGAAGCTATTTGCAAGAAATATCAATTCAAGAACTTCAGCAGACTGTCAAAAATAATACAGTGTTCTTAGGCATTAATTAATTATAGACAAACAAACATGAGTTGCCAGCACATTTTCTCCAGCAACTGTTATTGGAGTTTTTAAAAGATAAATTGGCAGTATCGAGTTTACTGGTTTTATCGGTGGCCTAAGGAAATTAAGTTTACTTGACACAGTATGTATATGTTCCCTTCTCCTTGTCCTTCCCAGTAACTTAATCTTGCTATCCAAAGCTGTCACTGGGTAGCAATCTTAGTAGCATTGCTGTTTCTGCAGGAAAAGACAAAATACTTGGATGATTCGTATGGCCTCAGCTTTTGATGGGTCTTGAGGCATCACCATGGGCACCTTATAAAGGGTGCCCACAGGAGAACTGCCCATTGGGAATGATCCCTGTACCACACTGACTCCTGAACAAGGTCCACAGGTTGTCTGGGAGAGCTTTTCTTGTCAGCCATGGTCAAAACCACACAAGGGAATCCCTCCAAGGATCATTTGGGTCAAGTGCTCAGAAACACCTCCTGTTCAACTTACTGGTATAGATACAGTCAGAGAGAGCGCAAGGAGTGGGAGAGCTGTGAGGGAAGTTTCTGCTTCATATTGCGCTCTCCTTCAACAGCAAAGACCGCAGCGACAGGGAGCAAGTCTGCAGAAAATCTGACTTCACCCTGCCTTGGCTGTGGGACCACATGTGATGATTAGCTTTGGATCCACTCTGTCCTTAGCAACTGAGCAGGGGCAGGGGATATCTCCTGCAGCAAAATCCAGTAAAAATGATGATCTACAGAAAAGGATAAAGTGGACATCATCATTTAGGCAAGGGGGAATATTGCAAGGACAAGAGAGGCAGCTGGGTGCTCAGCAAGAGCCGAGAGCCTAAATCTCACTTGAGACCATGACCCAGCCATTAGCCACCAAGCCCCTGCTTCCCCATGCAGAAAGTTGCAAATTCCTCTCTGGAGAATATTTGTTGAAGAAAATTGGCAAACATAGCTGGCAGGCTTGCTAGAGGAAGAGTCAATGACACACCACTGGTGTTTTCTTGTGGTAAAGGGGTATGAGGCTGCCTCCACAGAAATGAGACTGATGCTCCAAGAGTGTTTACAGAGTGTGTTACTCTGGGGAGCACACAATTATTTTTCTCCTAGTCTCATTATCATCATTATTTGGAACAGCATCTGCACATGATCACAAAAACAGAGTCAAGTGTGTTGCCATCTTTTCCCATGTGTGCTGTTAACTCCAATTTTTCAAACTAGCATTCTGTGCACACGCAGCTCCGCCAGCATGAAGAAATCTATTTTGGGACCGCTCTAATCACTGGGCATAAAACTGGGAGGCAGGCAGTGGCCTGTGCACTTGCAGGCAGCAACATTCGCATAAAAAAGAACAGATAAGCAGGTGTAAGTGAAGTCAAACAGATTTCTAACTAAAAAAACCCCCAACATTATTCTTCTTCCACTATGGGAGTTTTTCCAGTCAGAGAGAGTTGGGAAGAAGGTGGTTCAGAGTGGTGTTAGCCAGGTGTTAAGTAATAAGACGTGGAGAGAAGAAAGGGACATGCAAGCATGATGAGCTATTTTCTTGAACACAAAGTTACAAAGTATCCAGCCAAAATTTCAAAATGGAGATGAATGGTTGGGGTTTTTCAGTGCTTTGGAGATGCAAGTCAAACATTTGGTCAAAAGCAGCCCAAGAGGCAAAAGCTTTTCTTCAAGACCCTATCTTATTTTCTCAGCCACTCTACAGAAGACTACAATTTAATCTGGAAGGAGATTCCTCTGAGCTATCAAGGAGATGTGTCAGCGTGTTTTGAACAGACCAGGAAACACATTTTGTAGCAAGCTACAGCTAAAAGCACCTGATGGGTTGTGGTGCACTTGCCCTCTTACGTCGGTGGGATATCAGTACAGCCCTATCTGCTTCAGTGCAAGCACAGCTATTTGCACCAGCATGGAGCTCATTTCCCCAAACTGTTGTCCTTTTCCTCCCACAACTGCCTGCCCAGCACTCCTGTATCACTATGAACAGGGCTGGGCTCTCCTTTGGTGGCTGCTTGAGCAACAGGATTGTTCAGGGACTGGACTGCAAAAGTCTCCTTCAGCTGGCTACATCACAGACTCACATTATTTATGCTGGCTTTTATTCTCAGTAGGGTGCCAATCACCCTTTCAAAACTCAGTCAATACAACGCCCTGAGCAAGTCTATTTGAGCTATTTAAAACCCACTGAAATTAACTGTCTCCCATAACAGCAAAAAGTTGGAAGCTGAGGAACCTGCCTCGCACCAACTTGATAGCAAGTAGCATTAGTGGCAATAGACAGATCGGCACATCCTTCATCCTTAAATTTCCCATTGAAATGCTATCATAAGAATGTCAAAATCCCAAACTAGCATGATGCAAGTTTCCTGATTTTATATCTGTCCCTGACAACTCTCTGCTGTGCCAGCAAATAATGATTTCTGATGCAATCTACAAAGCTTATGGAGGGAGGGTGCTGGGGGCAAGGGGGAGGAAATCAAGCCTTCTTAGTAAAATCAGTAACTGCACATTTAATGAATATATAAAGCAAGTTGTCAGGCTGGCGTAATTGTGCCTGCTACAGTCATGAAGGTTCCTACAGGATAAGCTACTTACCCCTGGCATCAGGAGGACTCTGGGCCAAGGCAACCCATGACCAGAGCTATTCAGGATATTATTAGCCAACAAGTAATGCTTACTCACGTCTGTACCTTGGTCATGATCGTTGTTTGTATTTACAGTTCGGAGCCATTCTAGTCACTCACTTCTGTTGTTGGTTAAGATAGAATACAGAAGAACATGTAATGTTGATTTTATTCTGCATACTCGATTGTTTTTATTCTCATACACATTGTTTGTATGTGTTTCAATAAAGAAGCCTCACTTAGCAAGTAAATGCTTCAGTTGTAACTTCAGCTTGTGCAGATTGGGCTGAATACAGCTGTGCTGATCTAAACTAGTGATGCATCTGACCTTTTCAGCAGATCATAATGCAACCAAGTTCACATTAGACAGCAGCAACACTCTTGTTGGACAAGAAACTTCATCAGATAATATAGATTTAAATAGTAATCTGTCACCAAAAAAATCCCAGTTACCTCCCCTGATTAGTACAGAAGAACTTCTTTTAGAGGGAGTCCAATAAAAGATTTTGCCTTAAACTGGCATGAGATTTCTCACTGAGCTGAAGAATCAAAGGTTACTTTCTAATTAAAGTTTTGTGATTGACCCTTCCTGTTATCCTGGGTTTGGATGGCAGCTGAAGTACACAAAGACAATTGATAACTTTAATACTACTTTAAAATTGCAGCTCAATGTGCCTTTTAGTCAGCTGCATATTCTTTCATATGAATTTCAGAAGAAGTAGTGGAATATTTTGCAGTCATTTAATTTGTTAATGATTTTAAATTAAGAACAGTAATGAGAGGGGAAAAAAAGCCTTTCTATTGTCTGGGGAAAAATGTGAAAGTTGTGGTGCCTTAGAAATACAATACATTATGAAACTGGGGGTTGGGATGATGTTGATGGCCAGTTAATAGAGCCTCTCGTCACTTCTCCATCTACATTTTAGGAGAAGCAAGAAATTTTGCCTGCCATAAATGACACAGCTGAATGCCAGAAGCTCTATACAGTCTTCTGATCAGGCAAGATCACTCACCCACTAGTAGCTTCCAAAGCATAAGCAATAATTTTATCTTCTCCCTTCCTTAAGGAAAGCAGAAAAACAGATAATCAAGTTGCTTTTGAGTTACAGCTGAGCAATGAATACAGCGTAATACTGCACTACTCTTCATCATTCATTCATTCAGACACGTCAGGATTTCTCAGTGCTGCCAAGAACCACAGAAGCTAATTGTCTTCCATTTAAAAATCAGAATTGACAGCAGCATCCCCGATTATGAACTAGGATCCATTATTTCTCTGAAACTTACTTCAGAACAAGTAAGTTGCTCTAGTCATTTATTCTTTAAATATTTTATTAACTACTGTGACAGGCTTTTTTGGCTGGGGAAAGGAGTTTGTTGGGCTAGAGAACTCACAAGGAAATCTTAAGATCGGGTGTTTAAATGTCACTGTTGTCATATACCTAAAAAAAAGTGTTCTGTCAAGAATATCCAAGGATAAAAATCTGGTCCTACAGAAGTTAGTGGGGGAAGCTTAGCCCTTCATTTCAATATGTCTGGAAATTCACCCAAAATCTCTGGGTAGGTCTGGCACATTCAATATCAACTGATTTATTACTGAGAAAAGGGTGTGAATTATTTGATCACCACAGATGCATACTTTGAGGAGTGTGACTTCTCCCAGGACTCCCCCCGCCTGCATCAGGTCATATGGTAAAGGACATCTCCAAGTAAAGGTCAAGCAGATTTTCACAGGAAGAAACAGTTTAAAATAGTTCTCCAAGACAGTAATTTACTTATAAGAAGGGTACTTAACTGAAGTTTCATTACAGTGAATTATGGTTTGCAGGCACATTGTCATTTCATAACGCTGATGAAACACTTTAGATAAAAATGCAATGGAATCTCTCACCAGAGTTTTGTGTGCAGGACATTGAACCTAGACATGCCAAACAGGTGGAGATGCTAAAGAAATAATTACTTGAGATACCGTTACTGGAGTGCATTGATGAAGTGGAAAATAGAACACGTGGAAGAGATGCATGGGAGGCATAATTACCATCTACAGTGTCTCACTTTAATGCTACACTATAGTAATGCAAATAAATCCACATCTTAAGTGCTAAGGTGGCTACACTGAAGAGGCTCTCCTGAAACCATTGTGCACCATCCTAATACATACACCTTGAGGCTGCAAGGATCTACCTACGCATAACTGAATCCAGTCATTACCAGGTGATTGCAGCACCTCTTCTATGCTAACTCACATAGCTTAAAGGTGATTGTACACCGGAACAATATTCATCTACCTACAAGTATCATCATCTTCTCACTTCACTAAGACATTGGGCTAAACATCTGTATGTAACACCCCAAAACAAATTCTTAGCCAGCATAATCTAGAAGCAAGTGAAATAAACCTCTACTGGAAACAACAGGTACAACAATTTCTAACTAATAAAGCTGACCCTTGATATACATCTTTGTCTCTAACATGCACAGCTGGGCATGCAGTTAATTCTCACTGCTTACACCCAGAAAGAAAATCATCTCTTCATATATACACAATATCTACAGGTGTAAGCTTGAGCATCTGCTGCTTCTATGGATTTGCTCAAATTTTAATGAAGTACTCATCAAACGAGAAGAATGCCTTCAGGTACCCAGAGACTAAAAATCACTTTTACCTTCTCAATGCTCCGGGTTGTGAGCTACATCATTCTTCAACTAGCAGAACAAAAAGGTGTTGCCACATACCACATTTAGCCTTGAATTTCCTCCGTCCCTGCAACAACCATTAGAGATCTTAAAACAGCTTGCCTATTTCCTTAGGAAAGCTTTGACTTAGAAGAACTGCAGTGGTGCTTCATAGGCTCCCCTCCTGGAGGATCTCAGATGTGGGTCTTACTGACTGTCAAAGAAAAACACCACTTCTGGGAAGAACACATTTTAAAAAACACAATGAAACAGCATATTCTTTCTTATCTTGAAACAGTCATTTGTTTTATAGCATGATATCAAACAAACATACACAATTCTTAGTTAAATAAAGCCTGCAACATAGGTGCATTCACTGAAGAACAAGAAAAACAGCGTCCAGTAACTCTTTTGCCACTACAGTCACTGAAGACCCAGTCTGAAGTGCAGAACAAAAACAAAGTCATAAGGAAACCTCTTTTTTGTTCTCCATCTCCTGATTTTGAAGGTTCTGGGGTGGAGAAGCACCTTATACAACCCAGCTGAGGGCTGATAGTCTCTTTTCATCACAGGGACACATGCAGCTGTGTGAGCATCAGACTGAAGACAACTTGGTACATTAATCAAGCTCTGCACTAGTGGCCTGAACTCTGACAGCCACACTTTTTCCTTTCTACTTCATTACTCTTAAAATAAAATGTTATTGTTTGATTCAAATCAAACAGCTAAGGAAATCCAAAGAGAGGATTCCATGGAAGTAGCTAGTTAGAACTTAAGCAGCACAAAACCCACCTAATCCCATAGTCTCCTATTCCGAGTATTATTAAAAAAAAGCCCCGTATGGTTTTGTTTGTTTCAAAAAAGAAAATAAACATTTAAGGTATTTTATATAAAACGAGTTCAGTGTAACCATTCACCACAGTAAGATTTTTGGAAGGTTTTTATTATTACTGTTAGACCACTGAATTAGCAGGGGCTCATGTCACAGGTTAGGACCGGGTTTGGTACATGCATTAAGGACAGTGTTCTTTAAGCATTTTGAAAGTACAATATGGTTTTATATCCAAGTGCTATGAATCCCAAACACCACAGTAGCAGTTGTACGAGTTAACAAGATAAAAAAATATATGTTTTGCATCAATCATGTGTTCATATCACCACATGAACACACCAATATAAACATTTACATTTGAGGTAGTCACTATGTTCCCTTTAAAGTTGGGGGGCTGGGGGGTGTGTGCATGTGCACATGTGTGATGACAGTGGCTCATCTCCTCCTAACCATCACCATATGGAAAATGAATTGCTCTTTTAAAGCCTAAAAGTGTCTCTTAAGTTCTTTTGTCTGTCAATGGGACCTACAAGGATATTAGCTTAGATTTAGATACCTCCCTTGAACATACATAGTCCTTGTTAAGGGGCACCGATCCTACCCAAACTGTCCTTTTGTTATATATCTAGCTCTGCTGGGCCTTCCCATGTTATCCCATGAGCTGCTGCAAAACAATGGTAAATCCTAATAAACGGAACCAACACCTCTGCATCTCTGCTAGGCTATTTAATGGTAATATTTGATCCTGAGAATTCATCCCATACCATTACAGAAATACTAAATCAGTAGTAAATCCTGGGGTTGCAAACACAATGTGTTCAAGGAAGAAAGGAGGGACAAAAAAAAATTTAGGCTGTAAAGAAAAAATATGAGCTAAACCAATGCTGGTTTATGTCATCTGGACTTGATTTTTTTCTGGCTGTTGGCTTGACGGGAAGAGGAACCTTTTCAAGCTGTTCTCAGCAATGAGAAAGCCACCCTACATTTTTCTCAGGTACTTTGGAAGGCACAAATGCTTGGCCCTTATGGTTAGCTCCCACAAGCTTGTTTCATTTCAGTCATTGCAGCACAGGTTCTCCAACCCCAGTACAAGATGGCCTGAAGGGGAGAACCAGCCCTCTCCTTCCCAGCACACAGAAGACCCTTCATGGGTCAGCAGTGAAGTGGTAATCTACTTGTGGATTTCTAATTGAGGACAAATTATGCAGGGATACAATAACCTAGAGAAACAGGAGTTGGAAAAAGGTTCTTATCACTAAAAAAAAAAAGAAAAAAAGACATTTTTAAGAACTGTGGGGTTTGTGTCAGTGAAATACTGCAGTAACTGCCACATGTTTTCAGAGCTAGAAACAAATATTTCCTATTACTTTTTTTGCCTAATACCTGCAGCAGAAAGACAGTCATGTATCCTGCCAATGGGATGTCTCAAAAATACCCTACCTTATTCATAACAGAAGCAGAAAGGAGAAAGCTGATGAAGCTCCCCTGATCTCTGCCTCACTCTTGCTGCAATCCTCTTCTCTCCTTCCCTAGTTTATGCAGTCAAAATATCCACACTCAGAAAAACACATACAAAAAAACCCCAACCACCCTACCCAAAGATGGTGGTCACGTGCTAGGCGTGTGAAATGCTGCCTTAAAAAAAACATGTGTGCTTTTGGGGAGAAAGAGAAGACTGCGCCTGTTTTCTTTTGCTGTTGTTGGTTGGGGTTTTTTTCTCCATTGGGTTGAGCCTTTAGGATTAACACCATAACACAAGCAGCGGCTTAGGCTGTCATGCTTTCTCTGCAGTATTCTCAATGGACATGAATCTGGAGGATTCACTGCCTGGACTATTTTTCACTGCAATGCCTGGGATCGGAGCACAAGTCACTGAAGGCAAACAGCCACTCTACAGAGACTGAAGTTCAGGGATGTAACCTCTGCTGAGGATGCTCCAGCAGTCTCCACCTAGGAAAGCAAAGTCCACCCACCTCAGGGAAAGAAGTACCCCCAATATTTATTTTAAAAGTTGATGGCATTTTATAAGGAACTCCCAGGAAATCCTCAAGAGTTCATTCCAACCCATTACTGCCCTGGTGAGAATTTGTAAAAACTCAGCAAAGCATTCACCCCAATGCCACTTCCCCATAGGGAAGAATCTTTACAACTTATTTTTTTTTTTTGCTAAGCACAATATTATAGCAGCATTTTTCACGTTTCAAAAAGAAACTACTAGTAACTTTGATTCATAACACATTTAATGTGTATGGCACTAGAGAGGCCAATTTCTTGTGATTGGTTTTTGCTATAAATTTAAGAGACCAATTTCTCCAAAGTGTTTTGGGTTTTCTTTGGCAGGATTTGATGAAAGCAAGGGTTTAATAGCTTTCGCTATTTCACCTGTGCACCACTGAAAAATTAAAGACCTGTTCCCTGTGAGAATGACTGAAATATTAGTAACAGTATAGGATTTATATTTCAGCAATTTTGAAGCTCTGTGATAACTACCGCAGGAGTTTCTCAATAACTCATTAAACTTAAGCCAATCTGTCATGCTGTTTTCTCCTTTTGGTCTGACTGATATGTCCCTGCTTTTTTTACTGCTCTCTATTTTTTTGCCATTTAAGATTAGCTCCTGCAGAAGCACTGAAATGCAGACAGCATGCTTACTACACATGCTTAGAAAACTTTTAGGTGCTTTGTGTCCATCTTATTCCTCCTGTAATGCTCCGTAGCCAGTCGGAATGGACAGTGCTTCTCTAGGGCTCACCTGCCAACTTTATTTCTGTATTAAAGTGGGATTATTTACTTTTCTTCTCCACAATTGCTATTCCCTGCCAGTTTTCCTCATTTATCAATTTCTATTAACTTTTTTTAAAAAAAAACCCACTAAAACCACATGAAAAATTCTTACCTTCTATTACTTGTGACAGTCATTATATGACTCTTTCATAGAGATGGAGGCAGCATGCTGGGCACCTGGGTACTTTAAGAGAGTGGAGGGTATGCTCCGTTTTCCTTCATCACATGCAGTGGATTCACATGACAGTACTAAAAAAAAAAGTGATCTGTTCACCTAGAGACTTTATGGATCTGCTGATAGGAAGAAGGTTCTTACAGTTAATATGCCTTGCGTGTCTGGGCTCTGTTTAGACCAGCCAGATGAGGGGAAATAGCTGTCAGTAAATGCAATGGGGGAGATAGACAAAAAGACTAAAACCAGTTAGCAGAACCGTGAAACAGCAGAAGCCCTGCTTGGGTTATTTACAAAGAGGAGCAGAATGGGAAGACAGCTGGCGATATAGTTTCTTTCTGTCCCTTACCTTCCCAATTTGAGCTCACATGTGGAAGGAATGATGCCTCACTTCGGACCCGTACCCTATTCACCACTCCAGAGCGCAGGAAGGAGCACCAGGAGCCTGGCCTGCTAGATCAGCATTCCCAGGTGGCAGAGCCCAAGGTCTAAAACTCTACCTACCAGCACGCTAGGGGCTTACATCTTGACACAAAGGCTAAAACGCAGTAAAGTACAGCAACAAGGGTGGTTTAAGCCATTTCTCCAGGTATGACAGGACCATGGGGGTTTTATTCACTTTGTTTTGTTTGTGGTTGGGGTTTTTTTGTTGTTGGTGGTGGGTTTTGTGTTTTGGGTTTTTTTTCTTTTTTTTTTTTTCCCTCTAATCTGACCTGTAATTTATAGCAGCACTAAATGTTATGATCAAAAAACACAGCCCCATCTCCCTTACATTTTTTGCCCAGGCAAATACTTTCTCTTCCCCTTCTTCAAAAGGTAAACTATCACACAGCTTCTTCTCAAACTTTCAAAGACAATCTGTAACTGTGGATGAATGCATAAGAGCCCTTATAGCCTCACCTGAAGTTCTTCTACAAACCAACAGAAACCTCTTGTGTCAAAGGCCGCCTTTCAAGGCTTTGGCAGCTCTAGAATTGACACTGCATGATCAAGTAGAATTAATCTTTATTAGTTTTACTGCATACTCAGCTCCCTTGTGCTCAGACAACCTAAGCTGTACAGCTGGCAAGGCTGAGTAGAAAGCTTGTCTCCATGGGCATATGTTGAAACTAGGTCCTACCTATTCAAGCATTTGTATTGCTTTTCTGCATAATTATTTAAGACTGTGCTACAGCACTACAGTCTTCCCTAAAAGCAGGAAGGGCTGGAATTTAGCTTTGTACTTGTCTTATATAGGGTGAGAAAAATCTCTGCTTTGGGGTCTATGATGCTAAAAGTATTTTACCTCCAACTAGTACAGCATGCTGCTTCACATCATATCTACAGCTAAGAACCAACAACAAATGCATCTATTGTCATTACATGGAAAGAACGGCTCACACTTTGTCAAACAAAACTATAAATGAGTAAATAAAAAAAATCCTCTACAAAGAAAATAAAAAAGCTAATTTCACATTCTTCTCATGAATAGGAATATTAAAAAAGTATTTCACATTTAGACTCAGAAATGAGTAACGAACCTAGCAGAGCAGGCTCACATTGCAATACAGACTTGCAAAATTCTTTCATACATATGATTAACTTGTAATTGGTCTAGAGGAAAGGCAGTAAACATGACCTAAACTATAATACAACATGCAGAAAACATCACTAGTATCCAAGGCTTGTTATTGTTGCAATAACGCAGGAAGTGAACTCTGTCCAGTACATTTGATTAATATTAACAGATATAGTCCTTCATAGTCCTATTAACAGATCAGTCCCTTACTAAATGTTACACAGACCAATAGTTTAGTAAGATTATGTTATTTCCTTCAGTCTGAAAAACAAATACATTTTCTCAGTAGAATGCCCAGTTTAGGATAACATATATATACTGATCCCTCTTCAGATGTTTGACCCTCTTCAGGACATGATTTAGCTACATGCTATGGAAGGATAACTCTAGAAAAGCTTCATGAAGCACAGGATACAGCCACGGCCAGGCAGGACACTGGGGGAGGTTGACCTCTGGTCTGAAGCCAGTCCAACAGTTACCCCATTTTAAGTCGGAAGGACACCTAAAGTAGCAAGAGGAAAAATCTAGACTAAATATTTCAGAAGCAGTTGAAATCTCAATCTCTTTTCAGAGGTTGAGACTTCAAGTGCATCTCAGCAAGACAACTGGTTTTAAGAGAGTTCTTTCACTTCTGTAAAAAAGGCAGTAAATGCCAAAACCATCTGAAATGAACTTGAGCTTACTCAACCCATAATGTCAATAGAAGAATACATTTGCTTGAGACAACGATTTCCTACTAACAGAAGAATGGAGAGGTAAGGCAGATCATTTATCAAACAAAACATCAATGCAAACCAGAAATGTTTCTCTTTACATTTAGATACATTCCAGATAAATTTGTTTCCCTCCCACCCTGAGGTAGTATTCAATGACTCTGCTGCCCTGGATATCAAAATCCCCAAAAGATCCCATATGTCAAAGTAGCATTTGCTTTTTTTTTTAATTTTATTTACTTATGTAAAAGGAAATTAGTTGAATCTCTGCATCACCTCTGGGTAATCAGTCCCCTTGCAGTTTTAGAGTTGCCCCCCCATCTGTTCCCATCTGTTGAGCTCAAGTAGTAAGGAACAATCTGGTGCTAAACTTGGCACAAGGGCCGTTTAAATGGAAACAGAGCTTTTGCAAAGACAGCTTTGCTCTGTACCTACACAGCAGCAAGCACAAAAAAGTCCTGGTTTGAGACCATAGAACTCAGCAACACAACTAAGTGTAAGCAATTAACAGATGAGTAGACGTTACATATTCCGAAACAGAAAGCAGAAACCTTTTTTGTAATCACATGCTTTTCTGGGCCAGGTTCTACAAGGCCCATACAAACAAACCCATCCCCCCTGCCTGTCTTCTGTCCATGTGAGAGTGGGCAAGCAATACAGGAGGCATGACCAAGGTTTGGAGACCACACATCACACTCATGAGATTAGGTACATATGAATGTAAAATTTGTACTAATTATACAGTCAAGAGCAGAATCTGAATTCCCTTCAGTTTCTAGAACTTGTCTCTGCATCCACTTGAGGTGGGAGTGTTTTAAATTGATGCAATGCTTTCAGGCTCTGCACTGTACTTGGTGTAAACCCTTTCCCCAAAGAACTGAAATGGAAATAGTTAGTGAATGCAGCATTATCCAGAACTAATTTAAAACATAGACCATGCTCCTGTATTAAATTATTCTCAGAAACTTTATTATCTCTAAGCCTTAACTGAGGTTAGAATTGTTCAAGTAAAACAATATAACTGACTAAAAAACCCAACAAACCCACACTGTATCTTTTTATGATGTTTCTTTTATATACATATATATATATATATATATAAAATGAGCTTGGATTAATACAGGAGGTTTCCCATAAAGCTGTACAGGGGAATGAAAAGGGAAGCCAATTGAAGAAATTTGGTACTTTTCTTTGTAAATCTATGACTAAGCAAAGTCTAGATAGTCATATTCACTTTAATTGGCATCTCATTGTTTATCTGTTTAAAAAGACATTTAAATATTCTTTCATGGGCAACATATATGCATCTGGAGGTCCCTCAATAATTAGAACAGATGTATAAGAAAAAGCTAGGCATTTGTCAATATTGTCTAGCAGATCCTTACACTATTTTCCCTACTCAATAACTGGCATCTGCAAGCTACTGCCTGGTCTTTCTTTAAATCACCTTCTGAGTAAATCAAGTTTTTGACAGCAGCAAATACTAAAATTGTACAATTGGACCAATTTGATGAGAGTTTCACAGCTCAAAACTTCCAGAGAGCAACCCACTAGATAGACCTTGCAAATACCTAACTTCAGGCAATGCAAACAGAAAATTTTGGCAGGATTCCCCACCATCCTGGGTTTTAGAGTTTAGGTTTAAGAAAAATACCACCGATTTATTTATGACAGACTTCATCCTTGGGGCTATTTCTAAGGTATAGAATTGCTTTGTTCTTCTTGAGTTACTTAGTAATTCATATTTTATGATGTTTTCCTGTCACTTGGTATGTTATGTTTCACAGATAAAAAGTAGGCAGAGATAGAAGCCACTGTTTAGTTAGGTTGGGGTTTTTTTGTGTTGGGTGGTTGGTTGTGGTGTTTTGTTTTTTTCTTTTATTGTTGTTGCGATTATATTGTTTATATACTCTCCCCAGTCACAGATGCCAGATTTTTCCTCCCTCTTGTCAAACAAGAGGCTGCAAATACGTGCTCTGACACAGGTCCCATCCAGGGCAGGAGCAACCTGTGGGGAGGCTCCACACAAATCTCCATGTTGGGAACACACTTACACCACATCGCTTCCATGGCTTCCTTTCAGCCTATAGAGGAGGATGCATTAAAAAAGGGAAAGCCAAATCAAGAAGTTTGGTACCTTTCTCGGTAAATCTATGACTAAGCAAAGTCTATATAGTAATATTCACTTTAATTTTCCCAGCTGTCAAGAACTTCAACTCCCAGGGATATGTAATACTGTTTTTAAATACTGGGGTATGCGAGGAAGTTGTAGCATTTCTGAGTTTTCGGAATCAGAGAAATTTTTAATCCTAGTGTTTGTTCTAGTAGTTACTGTTTAGTATTAACAGATTTTTACTTCCCAATCACACATAATATCCAGATGTGAGCATGGATTTATTAGTCTGTTCAGACTCAAAAATGAAACTTAAGATCTCACAGCAGCTTCCTCCAGGAGTAGCATACAAGAATGGCGTGGGTGAAGAAATACATAAAGAATGGAGAGAATGTGTTCTGGTATATAGGACCAGATGAAAAGCAGCAATATATTCCGTTTGAGACAGTCATACTTCACGATTGGCATGACTTTAAACAAAAAGTACCTTAAAACTAGAATGCTATTATTTTTAAATGCCATTATTATGAAAACCTACATGCAGGGGAAACATTGTTTTGCCTTTTAATGTTTAAAAAAATGTACCTGCCTTCACTGTACACAACTCAAGAGGACATCATGGCTGTAATATTTCTTTGCAGTGGCAGTCAAACACGGGAACTAAGCCTGTGTGTTGACTGTCTTGCTTGTAACCCAGCTCACTGCTCGACGGGCACCTTAGCCCAAGGGAAAGCATAAGACTCACTTCTGCCCACGACACGTAAGACTTCTGCTCTGGTTTGAAGCTCAAAAAAAATTAAAAATACTACAGCTACTGTCATTCCTCTTCTGTTTCAGACAAAGCTTTCTTCAGTGATAATAAGCAACCATTAGCCTTATGGGATATTCTTGGGAGCAGACTGTTTTCTCCAGTGTTTATCTGAAACCCCATTACTCTTCAGCTCTATGTAGAATATGCACCTTCTCTCATTCTCATGTCATAATTTAACTCCAAACAAAGTTTTGATCTATAAGAGCAAAGAGAATAATGCAACACATGAACATCTCGTTTGATCCTTTGAATTTTTATGGGCTACCCACTAAATCGGTAAATTGGTGTTTTTATCGCTGATGCGATGTAATCGCGTGATGACTGAAAATTCACTGCAAAGACAATACATTAACTCTGTTCTACTGTATAGCATGTAACAGTTTCCTCCAGTGAAACCTCAACCCCTATTTTATGTTTTAGCTGTTATCATCAATATGAGATAAAGGTGTAGATTAAATATGAAACAGATTGGTATAAACTTTGCCTGTATGTGTCACTATCTACTCTTGTTGTATGGCTATCTGTATTAATACTCCTAGAGAAGTTTCTGACAGAATAATAAAGCACCGGCTGGCTGCATAAGCACGGTGTATGACTGCTATTCTTACCAACACGCTAGCCGATTTTTTTCTGCCACATCTCGGTTTGGTTTTGAACTTGGAACTCAGAAAACAAGTTATGGGCATTTTGCAAACATACAATTTGGAATTAGTTGAACTATAAGGAGACAATGCCTGGGCTTCTAGATTTTCCAGCTGAAGTTATTTGGCTTTGAATATAGAATCTTTCAACTGAGCCACACAGACAATACTAATTTTTATCTTCTTGCTCTTCTAGCTTTTATTTTTAACAACAAAAGGCAGAAAGAAAGGAGGATATCAGGAAGTTTTGTTATAATACAGCAATAGAAAATAGGTCAATTTTCAGAATGATACCTGCAATTAATCTTTCAGAATAAGTAAACCACAATTTGCAGTGGTTGTAATTGTAGTAGAGTGTGGAGTAACCACTCTTAGGTTAGATTCCAGTGATCAAATATATGACTATTTTGGATATTACTGCAGAAATAAAGGAATTCAAAATTCAGTCATAATAGCTCAACTTAACATATATCCATTGAGTAAATAAAAATCTCCTACTTTATGACAAACATTTGTGCTTTCAGCTATAGTATGACCAGAACAGATTTATTGGTAGCAATCCTCAGAAATCATCTAAATTACTACAATTCTCTGCAATAGATGCTGAAGTATTTTTCATCTTAGCATAATTCCACATTTACAAGACTTTAGTGTAGAACTACAGCTGTGTCACCGCATCTTTTCTATAGATGCATACATTTTCCAGAGTAATTATGCACTCATCATAGGAATATTTAAAAATAAAAAAAGCTCACATTCATACCTCCCAGTGCCATCACCAATGGATTACAGCGATTGAAGTCAATGAGTTATTTAATGAAATACACATTGAAAGAAGGAAAATGTGCCCACCTTAGTGTCATACTAAAAATCAGGTAGCAAAACTGCATTTCTTTCCATTGTTTTGGATGTGTAATTATTTCCTTTTCTTCATATGTAAGTATTACAGAATGCTTAATAGACTAAAGACCATCACAAACTTTAGATGAAAGGATTCTGCCATCAGATCATTTAGTGAGGATACAGCAGCGTATAAAACTGGGTAGTTGAAGTTCTCCAACTACGTTTTCTGGAAGAAGGGAAAGTGACTGGCATTTTCAAAACAGGCAGGAATGTTTGAAATGGATTTCTTGTTGCAGAAAAAAGTAAATTCTTAAGTCTTACAATAGCCATAGAACATAGAACAACATAGAATTGCTGTCTTCTGATCAGCTCACATCATCAGATGTGTTTGCAGAAACACCACCCTCCACCTCCATCCCCACCCCCCAAAAATAACCCATCACAAACCATTTTTGGTGAAGGCTGTACTTAAATCAATATAAACTGTGTCATTAGCATTAAAAGCAGCAGTTTTCACCCTTTCAATTGATAAATTCAGGCTATGTATAAAGTCAACAAATTTTCCATCTTAATTAAATGCCCTCTTCATCTGTTTAAAAACCCTATTGATTGCTGTTGGAAAGCAGCTGACTCCAGAAACTGCAGACTAGTCTATAATCCTGTTTAGCAGGCACAAAGGGCAGTATCAGTGCAGCAACAGAGATTCTGCAAAAGCAGGTAACTTCACAGACCTCAGAGAAGAAAGAAGGGAGAAAAAGGGGATTCAAGAAGTCTTGATTTTAATCCTAGCATAGCCAGAAGCTTCTGAAGTTTAGATGATAATAACAGATTGATTTAAAAAAAAAAAAAAAAAGAGGCAGAGTTCATTTCCTATTATCTAGGCTTAACTGGAAGCAAACACAATCATGCTGCAATTTAGTTTAGCACCCATGACACAGTGGCAGGCTAATGACTCCTTGTAACTGTGCCAGCTGAAATTTGTGGAGGCAGGATTCCAGACCGACACCATGTTGCAAGGTATATTATGACAAGATTATACATAAATGACCTTTGCAATCCCATTCTGTGCCTACACTTTTTAAATGCTAAGGCACAGAAAAGCATATTCATATAAAGTGCATAAATGCATATGCTATATTTTAAGCCTCAGCTCTATTATGGAAGAAGTTACCATTTTTAAAGAGTGCTCTGAATTTGACTGAACAAATTAAATGCCCTAAATGAGAATAATCTCCCGAGATACTCATGAATGGTTTTAACTTCCGTGTATATATGAAAAAAATAATTATCCCACAGTATCATTTGTCAACTGCCACATAGAAAGTCAACTCCTGTAAAAGAATTGCTTCAAATTTCACTCCTTTGACATTTTCTAAAATTAAAGTATTTCTTCATGGCAGGAAGTTCCAGATTATTAATGAACAGTAGAATAGCTAGTAATAAAATAACAATTTGAGACAACCCTAATGGTTTCTCTAACTTGTCATAAGGAACACTGTAAAATGAAATGGATTTTAAGTGGAAACCATCTACACCAGAGTATTTTTGATAGTAAATGGTTCAGATTTATCTTATAGGGCAACTTTTTCTTGGTTTTTTTCCCTTGATATTTAGTTCATATTGATGTCTTTGGCTTGCAGGACAGTGGCTGATGTTTAAAACTAACATAATGTATAGAACTAGCTGAAAAATTATGATCTGAACTTAAAGTAGAAAACTTTAGCATTTCCATCAGATTTCAAAGCATTTCTACAAACACTTCAGAACAGCTGTTATGCTAAAGTGATTGTATGAAATTTGTATAAGAGTACAGGTAAAACAGGGTTAGGAGAAATTAAAAGGAAGATAAAACTAAATGCTGGAAGTATGGATAGGGACTAAGTATGTAAATAGCAAGAATAAAGAAAATAAGTGAGAGTAGATTCAGCTGCCACCTAAACTTACAAGGCCTTATATTTGTTTATGAACCTGAACTTTCTGGTGTATTAGAACTGCACACCCAGGTGTACTGCAATTCTCCACTCTTATTGACCTGACACTTTATTATTATAAACATCTTCCCACCAAAGCCTCCCATCTGGCAGGTTCTTGCTGAACAAGCTAGTAAAATACTGTAATATTTGATCCCTTAAAAAAAAAAAAAAAAGAAAAGAGGGGGGTGGGGGTTGGTACCACCCACCTTTCACATAGCACAGAAGTAGGAAGAGTGTTGGGAGATTCGGGCTCACTCCCCTTCTCAGTCTGAAGGATTTCAGTGTCATAGCTCCTGCTTATCAGGACAACACTCAACACGTGGACTTTTATTTGGAATACTGGAACAGCCCCTGGTTTATCATACTACAAACTACACCACCCATGCATTTGCCGTGATCCTATAGAAAGATTCCACACCTATTTTCTTTTGTTTATATTCCTGAGGGACATTCTGAGTTGCTTAAGAACATAAAAGTGACACCAGGTCAGAACAACGAGCAATCTTGCCCAGTACCCTGGCTTGGACAGTAGTTGAAAAATAGAAGCCTAAAGGACAGCTCGATGATTGGGAAAGGATTGTTTCTGGCTTGCTCAGACTATTCCACCAGGCTTCAATACATGGAGGCTCACGACTACCTGACCCCAAAGCAATTATTTTTGTGTTTATAGCCTTTAACAGATTTCTTTTCCACGAAAATCTCCAGTTGTCCCTTGAAAACTCATATGTTTTTAGCATCAACATCCTGTGTTAAGGAATTTCAGAGCTTAACAGCACAACGTGTGAAGCACCATCTCCCTTCGTTTGCTTTAATTCTGCACCACTTGAACTTTGACTCCCTCTAGGCCTTGTATTGGAAAGGGTGCTGGACACCTGATCTACTTCCCCTTTCCACCCAAGTTTTTATATGCCTGTATTGTACAGCTGATAGGAGGTTTCTTTTGCAGGCTGAAGATTCCTAGCCTAAGCAAGTCTTTCTACAGATATTTTTCCCCTACTTCTGATGATCCTCACCACCCCTGCGGTATTGCCACCCAACTATATTTCTTCCCATACAGGCAAACCAGCACCACCGAGAGCATTCACCAGACAGGTGCCAAAATGCATTAGGGGCACACCAATGTTCTCAGCATCTACAAAATGATGGGAGGTCTTGGCTGCAGAAAGGCTCCAGGTCAAGACTCAGGGAGGAGAGGAACAGTGCAGTGTCAGAACCTGGCTTTGGAAACCAGCTGTGCTTGAGCAAAGTCAGTCTCCAGTTTCATGAACAGGCAACATAAAGACAACAAAGTTCAAGCAACTATGCCGCTGTGTTATGAACCACCGTCAATGATGAGGGGTCAAAAAAAACGAGTAAAGGAGAAAAAACAAGGTTCAAACACTGCCAGAGGCAGCCATGCATTATGGTCATGGTCACAATATCAAGACCAGTTAAGCAAAGAGTTCAAAGTAGTAACAACAAGAAACAGAAAAGGCCTCTCTAATAGGCTTTTTCTATCCAACCTAAGCCCAGGCAAATCACAACGTTACTTTTTTTAAGAAAAACTTCTGTCTTAAGAAGTATTAATTGATTAGTGCCACTTCTGGTTTGCGGTTGTAAGCCAAGATTCTCATCTAGCTCACACAGGAACTGCAGCCAGATAGAGTGATAAAGAATAACTGCTGGACATGACAGCACACCTCCCAGAGTCAGAAACCCCACTCCTGCCCAGAGGTACAATTGCTATCTAGTAGGGTGTATTAGGACCTGTAAAGCAAATATTCCTTTCCATAGAAGGGGACTGCACAGTTCCAAGACTACAGTGCTTTTAAAATTCAGCAAGGGCCATTTATTGACAAAAATATATCTTATTTTGCTTTGCCACTCCAGAAATGAAAAGGGGACAGGTGCCAGCCACAGACTGACAGCTCCTAGGAGAAGGAGGGATGCTGAAAGTGATTGGGAACAAGCCAGAGCAAGCGACACTAAGTCAGCAGATGTTCTGATGGCAGGGGGACATCAGCCAGAGCCAGGCAGGACTTGCCTCAGACTTCAGAGGACACGGGGAGGAGAAACCTCAGCCTAGCATAGTTAAATCTTGTTGGAAAACAACACATCTAGCAGAAAGGAGAAAGTTCCTCCCTCCCGCCCTGAATTTGGGATGAATGAAGGTTCCCCTGCCAATAAAAGGTTTGAAACTAATGGGCACCACGGCTGATTTATTGGCACACTATTTACTGGCTTTGTTCCGAGATGCTCTGTGATGAAGAACAAAGATAAACTAAATTAAGTGTACTGCTATTAACAGAGGAAAGTAACACACAATTTTATAAACTAGATTGAAACAGAAAGAGATGGAAGTAGTAGAATGCAGGACACTTTTGATAAAAAGCTGATATGTAGGTTTAAATGCAAAATTTTTAAAAAGCAAATAAAGTCATGGGTTCAGCGCACACTTTCAAGAGTGAACTTCACTCCCATCTGCTTGCTTTTCAGGACACTACCGAGCAGGCCTAAGGAGGCTGAGAAAGGAATGAACTGGGAAAACAACAGTATTGCCATTTGGGTGACCAGAGTCATTAATGTGATTTTGGCTAGCTGTTGACTATTCCCAAGAACCTCAATTTTTCCTCATGGCAAAATGAAGTTAGTAACCCCATTGGGTGAGTTACATGGTTTAGATAAGACATCTACTTTTTAAATGATTAGAACTAAGTGATAAATTAATATTTCACACTTTATTTTCCCTTCACTTAAATTTATTATGACCATACCCGGAAGCATGTTCCATCTGGCTCTGCAGAGTACTTTGATTTTCTTATTGGAATAAACTGATTAGTCTTCTTTGTTTCAGTTTACCCACTTGGGAACCAGAGTCTCCGAGGCACACTCCTTTCTAATTATGTATTAAATATTGAGAGCAAAATCGATTTTGCATGGTTAAATAGCTGATACACATTATCTCTTTATACTGCAATAATTTCCTTCTCTCCTCTCTGGCCCCATAAAAGTCAAAACTCAAGCCCCATCTTTGTGCCAAGCCAAAACTTCAGGCAGGGAAGCTTTTCACAGAGAAGGACTGCATCAAGTCAAATTAACTTCTGTTTCAGTTAGGAGCTTTGAACATGCATAAGTAAATGCTCTGCCATCTTCCTTCCTCATGCTGATCAAGCAGCATTCGAGTTCTTTAAGAGATTTAATTGATCAGGTGACCTGAATTTTCACAATATGGTAGAAAAATAATGCCTTCTGCAAAACTGGGGGGAAGAATGCTGCCAAGAAGCAATCAATAGTGTGGCTAAAATGTTTTTCCAGCAGGTACTTTTATGGATAAGATTCACAGGGCAAAATGAAGAAAAGGGATAAAATGAAACTACTGTATAGGAATTGACAAAAATTACTCTAAAAAAAAAATCACTGGTTTGAATGTTAAGAGATGGTCCCATAGTATAGCTGAGTATCAATGCAGCTTACACTTTAAAAAAAAGCAACAAAAACCCTCCAAGAAACACCAAACCAAACAACAGATACCTACTTGTGCAATTTAACACAAAAGACTCATTCAGTGCTGAACCTCCCACATTTGTTAGCAGGACTACTATTCTGCACTCTTCTGTATTAGATGGTTTAAACAACAAAAATTAGAACAGCATGACCCTATGGAAGTGTTGTCACTCTCCTGAATTTTCCAAGACTTATACTAACAAAGAACATCTGACATCTCCATTCTCCCCTTTCAGTGCCCATACAGTTTGCCGTGTCCATGCTTGGCCTCCAGACAGCGGTTGAATCCCTTGAAAGCTCACAATATCTTCAGAAGTGCCGTGTCCAAAATAATTCATGCCCAGAGTTGAACTCTGTATGTAAAGACACATGGCTGGCCTGTATTACCTAGTTGAAATACAATTGCATTGGCTAATTATGAAAAATAAAACAAAAAAACAACAACCAGGGGCAATTTCTATTTGAACTTTGCAACTCAGGCAAAGCATTACAGTCTCTTCTGCAACCACCGCCAGATAAACCTCTGCCTGTGCCTTTTGCCGCAGTATCGTCTGTCTGGTTGCAGCTGCCAGAGCACCATGCTGGCACTGCCAGCCCACTGATCCACTGCCATAGCAGAGATTTAGTTAAGTAAACCCAGCCTACAGCTCCCTCTTTTCACAGATAATTCTAGCTCTGAACAAACTGTCAATCGCATCAGGCAATTGTTCCCCTTTAAGGAGAGGAAAATTAATGGTTGCCGAATCAAGGGAGGTAATAACTAACTGATGTGTGTAAAGAACTTGAATGCTGAAAAGCATTGCAAAAGCGCTATTGTTCCTGCTGTTGATGGCTTGTCAGCGCCCTGATGCCACCAAGAAGCAGCCCTTCTTCCCTTCCTAGTCCTGAAGGAGTAAAAAAAAATAAATAAATCCCCCAACCCCACACCATCATACACACTTTGGGCTAAAATTATTTTCACCTGTAAACTGGCATATCTTTACAGAGCTCAGAGGGCCTGGGGTGGAACATAATTCTTGACAAAGCTTGCACTCGGACAAGCAGCTGCTGACAGTTGTCTCCTGGCCTCTAGTTCCATGGGCCCAGTGATAAAATTAAATAGCTTTAGAAATGTCTCAGTGGCAAGTGTGCTTGTTCAGCAGCCCTTCTGCTAAGGGTATCAAGCTGGATCAGCCACTGCATGCAGGATTTATTTCACATGAATAAGAAAAATCTCCTTACAGCCTTTCTTCCCCGATAATAATTCTCAATTTAATGTCTTTAAGGCTAGAGCTGGATTTGCATTTTCAGCGCCACATGGGGGATTAGGTGCATTGAAACAGCCCATCCAGGAGGCAGACTTCCACTCCCACTGACACGGGGCCTGACTCAGGCAACCCAGCTTTCCAATACCTCATTTTAGGTCCCCAAGTGTCTATACCACCTGCTAGCTGCACTGGGAAACCCAGCTCCTAAGAAAGCTTAGAAGCCTTGGATAAACAGTAAGAACAATTCACATATTGTATTATTATCCTTAAAGACAAAGCTAGTACTAAAGAGCTCAAAAAAAGAAACTGATATTATTATATCATGAAATATAAAAATATGTTTGTACTAGACATGGTTGTTAATTAAAAAAGGAAAGATATCCTTGCAGTGTTTAGATTCCTGGATTTAGTTCTAAAATATATTGCTTTTATTACACAACGTCAAATTACATAGCACTTAAAGGTATCGGTTTCATTGTGGTTACCTAAAAACATGTTATTAGGAAACATGGCTGTCACCAGAGTTCTATTAATACAAAGTGACATCCGATTTTGAAAAAAATTTAGAAACTTGAATATTCACTCTTCTCAACAGAAATATTCATTTAAGGAAAATCTTCTGCACTGAGAACCCAGTAGACAAGTTACTAGCTATCCACACAGTGATGAGAGCAATTTTCCCCTGCTCTGCCTCTTCAGTTTCCTGCAAAGTAGTTGCTTTCTTTTTTTCAGGTTAGCTCAGCACCATCATTAAATTTATTTAGAGTAATTCCAATTCTGGGGCATTGACACAAGTGTTACATAAGAAAATTATATTTCCATTTGTTCTACTACTTGCTATTTTTTCTAAATGGAAAATTTACATGTATCTTGCTTGAACAAAGCTACCTATAGACCAAACCCAAAAAGCAGTCCTCAGGTTAGTCACAACACAGATAACTGGGGGGTTTTGGTATTGCAAGTCTTGGTGTGGCTTGACTATGAAGAAATCTGAGCTGAGAAGACAGAAGTAGAAAAGGAAAAAAAAAAAGCACCAAGATAAATTAATCTTTAATCACCTAGAGAAGGGAGATTCAATTAAGTGAGTAAGTGGCAATATAGAGTAGGCAGAAGTTACATGCCTTTAAAAAAAGGGAAAGAGTGTTTAATAATAATGTGAAGTGTAGTTAGGTAGGCAATAGTTAGCAATAGGACTGACTAATAAAACCAGGATATAGGCTGGGATCCATCAGGGCAGAGTGCAGGATTTACATTATCGTTGCTGGTTCTATCATATTTTAAGAACTTCAATTGCAAGCGTAGGATGTAAGTTTACAGTCTATAGGGGAAAGAGTCTTGACCTTGAAATTTGGTTTTGTAACCATAGTGAATGTGCAGAAAATAAAAGGTGATGGGGTAGCAGTATTTGTTTTGTTAAAACATTATTTTCTTAATGATAATTAGTGAAATTAGGAAAGGCAGCCTCAAGATCTATTACAGACCCAGGTCAAAGTCTGAGTCTCTGTAATATCACTAGGGAGAGAATTACTACTGCCTCCAGAGTAATAGCAGGCACCTCCACAGGCCTTCAAATTTGCTAGCAGAAGCGTTAAGAGACAAGTGCTCCTGGTTAATGTCACAGTTAATATTTTTCTTCATCATTTACGGTTATTAATATTGCCTTTTAAAAACATGACTAATTTTCAGTTTGGAAAAGAAAGAAGTATACTAAAAATGCAATCATTCAACCTGTTCTTTCCTCTTTAAGCGATTTCCACCCTTCAGAGAGGCCACACAAAGTCAGCTTGACACCACTTGCAAAAGTGAGGAGGGATGAGCAAAAGCTCCCTCCACAGCAGAGAAATCCTCTCAAGCAGCATTTCAGCTGGATTACAGGGTTCCTGCTGCAAGCCATCTCTAATTCTTGGTGCCCCTGCAGGGTTTTTCACAAAACTCGTTGTTTCGGAGCTTGACCTTACTATAGCAACAGAAACATCTCCTGAGGTTGGTTGGTGACAATAAGGTGAGTAAACCTACTAATCCAGAGTAAAACTGTTTAACAAAGCAGAAGTTGTTTGTCACCACCTCTCCAGGGTGTCTGCTGTCTTCGCAGAGTGGACAGAGCTAGGTTTAAACTTAGCTGTCAAGTGCAAAGATACTTCATCTACAATTTTACCACCAATTCATCAGGCTTAATTTTGTCCTAATTATGCTTTCCAAGATCCAGGCTACAAGTCCTAACAAGCCTAAACGCAACTAAAAATCTTTAGTTTTGACTTTAGCGTTTAACGTTTTTTCTGCCAGTTTATTACTACACACATTAACAAAACCAGTCCTTCCAGGGATCTCTGGGGGTGTCCTGTCCTACTCTTTTCCTGTTTCCCCTTGACTGATGCTCAATGTCAGCCTGAGAGTCCTGCAGGAGGCTGTAACAGTTGCCCATGTTGTGCTCATCCAGTCCTGCTGAGTCCAAGAGCTGGAGTTCCATACAGCCACAGAAGCAGAACAGAGTGACATCTGAGAACAGCAAATATCTGAAAAGGGTTCATATAGTAGTTTTAAGCTTATCTAAGTAGACTAATTTTAGCTAAAAGATTTTTATGAATAAGGAGACTTACTTCTGCAGAGTGGAAGGAGAAGGAAGATGCCATTTATATAGTGGAAGGAAGAGGAGACAGAAAAGAGGGCACAGTGTAGCATGCCAAAGCCTTACCTGTTTCTGCTATGCCAGACCAAGAGGAAGACACCGGATCTCTCTGCATTCAAATACATTTCCCCACACCACCACACACACTCCTCCCCAATAACAGATACAGAGTAAGATAAAAGATGTTGAAAAGGAACATATTAGAGTAAGTGACATAAATACAGTGAGGAAATGCAGCCTTACGTTTGAAGCAGAGCTCTAGCAGCACAGATTCTTGGGGTACCTTTACCCCCAGTAGATACAGTGTTGCAACAATACTAGTGTTACCTTAAACAAGCTACAGATACACTAAAAGCCAATGATCTTGGGTAATTAGGCTCAATCCAGGTGGGTGTACCTTGGTTCTCCACAGCGTGATGCTTGCTCAGGTGTCTCTCCTCTATTGTATCATGCTTACAGAGACAGGTTCATTTTCACTGACCTTAGTCACCATGTAATTTATTTCTGTTTTTATTTCAGAAGTCTCATCGATTTAAAGGGATATTTGATTCTTTGCAATAAGGTAGGATGGGAGATGTGAGTAAATTAGTTGCCTGTAAAGTGGTTTTGAAACAGTTAGGTTTTATAACTGCAGGATGTTTTACTACTGTCATCCCTCAACAGGTGTGCAAAAAGACACTGAAACTAGCCTACATGATTAAACTACTAACAAGGAAACCAGATGAACAGGTTAAGTTTAATGAAACTGACAACAAGTTGGCTATATTTCTGTTGTTCTCTGTCATATTTAATGTGGCTCCTATAGAAGGAAGGATCAACACCTGTTTGTGGCATATGACAAAAGCAGCTGGCAAGCACACAAACCAAAGGTGTAGAGTATCTTGTTAAGAAACGACTGAGTTCACCAAGTCAGCAGAAACATTTTCAGGTGATACTTTATAAGCTTCTAAAGACCTCAGTGGTTACTTCTTTGAATCCATGTATGTGCTAGGATTCCTTTGATCCCTAACTGCAGGTTTAGGGAGCCAACGCAATGGGACTACATCCCAATAGCAGCAGCACAGCCCTGCTTTTCCCAGGACTGTAGTATAGTTTGGGGTACAGGGAAAGCATGCCTTGAGTTCACTGGCATTGCAAGTTCACACCACTTTTTCAGAAATCTAGAACACCTCTATGGCTTTTTCCTTATGGATGAGCCCATACACTGCCAGCTAAGACACTCATTGTAGAATCATATTATTCCTTTCCCAAATGGATCTTCAGCGTCTCCCAGAATAGGTTGCAATAAACAGCACGGAAGGACCATCAGAATATGAAAACATGAATAACAAACTTCCACATTAACTGAGACTGTTCGGATATTATTTGCCAGTAACTATTTGGCCAGAATACAAATGCTTTTGTGGGTATATGCACTGTACATCTTCTGCTAGCATCGAACAGCTCTTTGCAATAACAGGCTGAGAAGGCTCCAGGGAGCTTCTCTATCTACTGCTAATCACGAGAACTTTTAAAATCACTTCTGAGCAAACAAAAAAAGTGCAAATGCTTATTTATACATTATACATATGTATGCAGGACTACATGGTAAATCCATGGACACACTTTAAGTTCAAGATAGTTTTTCTACACCCTATGAAATTGTTTGTACTTCCTCCCTCCTCTCCATTTCTGATAAAACAAATCATTTTACTGTTCTGGAAATGGAACTTCAAAACCACAAAGTTTGGCACTTGCATTCTCAGTGTCACAATTTGCACTGCAAAATCATCTCTGGCTCATTACATTATTCAAGAAAGTTTTGGTCTAAATAGCAAACTGAAAGAGTGAAACTCCTCGATTCCTCAGTTCTTCTGTTTGGGAATATACCAGAATATACCTAGTCTCAGTGGTTTATGTCCCTCTCAGATCTCAGAAAGCTGTTTGTACAGAGACCCATAATAAAATATGGAGAGTACAGGACAACTGTAGAAATAAATGAGAACAAGATATTGGCCCATTAAGGAGCTGTTAAAAAGTTCCCACTCACTGCTATATGGGATACTAAAATCTGACAGCCAATAATCATTTGGACTGTACGTGCTCAGTCTAAAAATTTCCTTTTGCTACATTTTAAATGCAGCTATTTTTAAATGAGAAAAAAGGAACAGCTGGCAGATAGTTTTAATTGGGTGCCTTCCCTGCGGCTGTTTTAATTTCCTTCCTTGAAGCTTTGTGAATAGCAAAAGCTTTCTTCTTTTTGTGACTACATTAATCATTTATCAGATTAAATAACTCTCTGCTACTGGACAAATGTCAGAGCTTTGCAAGTTTCCTTCAGTGCCTGAACAAGTAAAAGTCTAGGTTCTGCTCCATACAAGATAAAAGTCACTTGAAAGCATGTTTTTGTATACAAAAGATCCCCTTCTGCCCCACACAACATTTCCTAGAACAAGTTATAGACATGGATAGAGGCACAGATAAAACTCCGAGTGGCCACCTCGAATCCATATTCCAAAACACAAGAGCTAGGTTCACCGTTTGTGCTTAGACCTGAAACTTTCCTGAAGAGGCTTAAACACTTCGCTTAACCTGTAATTCCAATCCAGTTGTTACAAACACAAAATAAAGCAGTGCTTTATCTACTACACTATGCAAACAGCAGTAACTCTTGCACAGCCACAAGTTGCAGGACAACCTTACACAGAAGCAAGTTCTTGAGCCCCTCAGATTCAGTGTTGTAAACTCTGGTTTTTTATGAGGACAGCTTTTCCCGGAGCATTTCAGTTCTTCCACTTTATTAAACAATAATAAAAAAAGTAGAAAGTTAGAGACACTAACGATAAAGCTTTAGGAATACCAAGGACTCAGATGGCAATGAAGCACATTTTTCATAGCTTTCTATGAAGTGCTTATTTGCCAAGAAAACCTTAGTGGCGGTCTTAAACTTGTTTTCATCACAGACTAAATATTAAAAACCTGAGAGGCAGGATAACACTTTCTCTGTTATGGAGCCAAGGAGGGTGTAAATATATGTATTTTACATAGAAGTAACCTTTTGAACATCTACCTACTTGAATCATGTCCATGATCTAATGGTTACACCAGTGAATTTGACATGACAGTGATTTTCACTCATACCATAAACCTGAGGAACCCACAGAACAGAGAGTCAGTTCTGCTCATATTGATGACATCAGAACCTGAACACTGCCAAGGAGTCAAGTAAAATGAAAGCACCGATTTTGCTGTTTCAGAGATATTGAACCAGTGCATTCCTCATCTTGAGGGTAATAAGGCATTTTGTAATTAAGGGCTGCAAACTGGATCTACAATAATTTTCAAAAATGAAATGAAACCACAAGAAATAAGAAAAGAGAGATTCAGAAAACCAGCCTCCACTTGGGGCTGTTTGGTGGGTTTTGGTTTTTTTTTTGGGGTGGGGAGTGGTCCCCCCTCTTTTTTTCTGAAGGCTACAACTCCACCATAGAGGATATATGCATACACATTTCCTCTGGTTGATGAAAAAACACAGTCCGTTTTCTATACCAAACTTAAGCAATCTTTTATTACAAACCTGAAGAAACCCTCTTTTATTCTCCTAGATCTATTAGCAAGTTATAATTTGTATAATAGCTTGCAGTCTCACCCATTTTGCAGTTTTAGTAAGCAAGAAAAATAAGGCAACTTTTACTCCAATTACTTTTTCAGTTAAAAAAGGAGAAAAAGAAAAAAAGTCTTTTGTCAGAAACCTTAGCCGGCCAGGACAGCAGTCAAGCACATGACTTAAGGAAAAGATTAAACTCATCAGAACCAGTGGAAAACAAATGAGACTGTAGAATAAGAGAGGATAAGAAAACACTCCTAAGGAAATGTTCTTAAGAATATGAATAAATGGGAGCTATTTCTTGCTCTGCAAAATACTTCCTCAATGGCCTCCAAGAAGTCACTCGAAACAATAGGGTTCAAAATATCAAATAACCAGGATATGAGTCACAGACACAGGTTTACTACTTGCTCTGCCATTAACCCGCTGTGCCGTGCCTTGGCAGGCCATGTTGCTTCTCTAGACCTTAGCTACCTCACTACCAAAACTAGAAGAGCGTTTTTTTAATCATTAATTATTTAGAATAAAAGTCAACCCTTTTCTTAAAATAGGGATCTCTCCTATCAGCTTCAATAGAGGTTTTACTCATTCAAGAGCAGATGTTGTTCCAGTGTCCCTCTACAGTGGGGACAATATCATTTGGCCACTACAGAAGGTGACAGAATGACAGTCTGTTGCATAGAAATTCCTTAAGCAGAGGAAACGGGAGAGAAAGTGGGATTATAGAGGTCATCAGTTATGATTCAATCAATTGATTCTTGAATCATCAACTGATAAATGTTAAAGCTGTTTCAAGACTGTCTGCTCCAAAATAGACATTTCATGTTTTCAACTGAGAGGTAGAAAGCAATTTTAAAAGTTAGTATCCTATTATTTGCCTGAAAGTTAAGGAGTGGGAGAGTAAACTTTTCAGAATAGATGACCGAGAAATAGGAAGTTTTAGGCTTGCTTACTCTTCAATAAATCCTCAAGTAGCACCATGCAGCTTAGGTGACCATGATGGGCTGTTGGTCCAGAACGCCTACCATCACAAGCATGGATGAACAGCCCACACTGCAACAACAACTAGGAGCAGACCTTGTTAGTTAAGCTTTGAAAGCAAGACGAGTCTTTAAATACAGATTAAAAATTAAAATAAGCCATTTCTGAGCAAGAAGGATGACCTAAAACTTTACTGCAATATAGTGCCTAAAGTCCCTAGCCAGGCTAATATGTTCTACAAACTTGGGACCACCTGCAAAAGGGACTCAACAAATATGCTGTGGTAGAAAAGAAAGCCACTCTCACATGCATACAACACGTGAACTGTGAACATGGAAGTTTGCTTCTAAAATAAGCCCAACAAGTGGTTGTTAGTGCAGTCCAGTGGGCAGCCCTGGGGCTGGATCTGGCAGGCAGCTTGCTTCTGTCCAGTCCATTGCCTTTGCTCCAGAAGCAGGCAGCCATTCCTGAGGAGGCAACACAGCCCAAACAGTTGAACATCTCCTGAGCTGGCTCTGAGCATGCACAGCTGAGCTGAAAATGCTCCTGTCTCTATGCTAGGAAAGGAGTTTATCCCTCATTGCTCTCCTGTGGAAACCTGGGTCTTTGTCCCAAGCTGCAGTAGACAAGACATCAATCCCTTTCCACTGGGCCAGCAGGATTTGCCCAGCTCTCTGTGTCAGACTGCAACAACTCTTTTCTCAGCAGCTAATGCATCGACAGAAAGGAAAAAGAGAAGAAAACCAGATGCTGTTTCAGGGCATAAGTGGAAACTGCCCATCCCAGGAAGGTGGTAAGGTGGGGCCTGTGGTGCGGTCCTCCAACCACAGCTATGACATTTCAACACCTTAGGCAAATAATACAACAGCAGCACATGCATACAGGTAATACTGAGCACAAACACACTTGCACTGTTCAAGCTGTTAATAACTATGCAAGCCCGTGCTTTCTTTCTCTACCCATTTTTAAATCTTTCTGCTACACTACTGTTAGCAAGAGTGTTTCCTCTGTGTTCTCCTCTACAGCAAATATGTCCTCCCAAGCCTATTCTGAGATCATTGAAATGTTTGAGATATGCAGGTTCCCCCTCCCCACAGCAGATGCATTATTTCCTTTATTAAAAAATATCAAATAAAATTTCTCCAAGAGAATAGTGTTAAGCCTACATACACAGAAAAGAAATATTTCAACATCTCTTGCAGTATGGGGAACATTCTACCCTAAGGACTGAATTATTTTACCTACAAAATGACAGAAGTTAAAAGTCCATTAAGTTAACCCCTTTATATCAGAGTAGAAGAACTGGTCATATTTCATGCCCAGTATTGCCAAAACAACTCTACAATGGGAAACATTTCACTTTCCTAAATTGTGTTTTCTGACAGGTTACCTTAACATCACGTGAAGGAGATATTTCTCACCCTCTCCTTACAACTTCTTCACACCTTGAACAACAACAATAACATTAAAATTTAAAGTCTGTATCCAGAAAGACAACAGCTTATGATAGAATAAGTAAGGCAGCAAGCGTGGGCTTTGGTGTTCACACCAAAGAGAATCTTAAAGTTGAAAGACCGTGGAGAAGAATACAGAGTACAGAGGCTGTGACAGCAAAAGCCGCTCACTTGCTGACCCAAGGCACTACAGTACAATCACGAGAAGTTAGACGGCACATGAGCATACGCGTCCTTCAGGACATAGCTGGAGGAGGCCTTGAACAGAGTCAGGGCTTGCTACCTGTCACAGCGCTCTCTAAACTATCAAGCTGCAACAAGGTCTTTACCATCACATACCAACATACTCTTCATGCCAGCCCTCTGCTGCCTTCTCCTAGTCTCTCCTCATTCAGGGCATGCTCTCTCTTCTCTCTGCTTCTTCTTCCTCCTCTCTCTTCCTTGGCTGTACTCTCCTCACTGGCTGTCCAACCTCTTAACAGAACCAGCCGCAGCTGCACCTTATCCACATCAGCCAACCCACCGCCCCTGAAGCCAGCCCACAGCTGTATGTTATCAGTGTTAATTAACCCAGCTTCATTCCTCTACAGCTACCTACAGCAGTAGATGCTTTAAAAGCAGTGCCAGTTCATAGTCAATCTGCCAGGTTATAAGCAGCAGAGGTCTAATGATTAGAGCTGTTCCAGCCAATGAACAGTTGTACAGCTTCATCAAAGCCAAGCTAAAGCTAATGGCAAATACCACTGGCATTCTTGCAGCTCCACGGGGCACAGCTTCTATCATCATGATAGCCTGCATCTTATGTTTTCAAGGACATCACAGACTGTTTAAGAGAGAACATTCATAAAGAAAAAAAAATGTTTCAAGTCTATATGAGCTTCATTTCTGGAAACACATGAACAGAACTATAAAATTCTGTCAGAGTGGTGCTCTGAAATCCACAACAAGTTATCTAAGCTACCTACAAAACCCCCATGCCTAGAGTGTGGATAATCAGTCTTAAAATCAGTTCAACTGAAATCAAGTTACAAAGAAGGAAACTGCTGATCTAATATCAACCTTCCAAGTTAATTTGTTGTCAGGTCATCAGGCACCAGAAAAAAAAAACCAACCCAACCATCAAACTGTTCCCTGAGCAATGTTAGCTTGAAGTTTTGACAAATAAAAGCTTTCTAAGAGTTAGAATAAAGTTGCTTTGATTGGCTGTCAACTGGATGGACCAAAACAGATAAACCAAATGAATTCCAGGATTCCTAAGATAAGAGATAGAAGCTTACTTGACAAATGGTACATTGAGAAGCGATATCAGCAAGAAATATCATTACATATTGGAACGCACACATAGCAAGCAGAAGAGGAGAGAATTGGTCCTGGAACAGTGCTACACAAAACTCACTAATGGCAGTTGCATTTGATGCCACTCCAAATGACTAATTCTGAAATTCTATAAATAACTGAGGTTAGGGTAAGACAGGAACACAGTCTTTGTCACTAACAGTTGTCAGTGTAACAGTTGCCTGCTGCTTCTCTTTCTGACAGAAGAGGTATGGAAGACTTACAAGGAGAAACCTTTGATGGGATGTCTGTGATAGTGGTTAGACTTGATGACCAGAAGTGTTCTTTCAAGCCTGTGTTCCTGAAAGAGGTCTGACCAGGTCCACCGAGCTCACACTCAAACCACGCAGATATTTTTTTGGGAACAAATAAAAAAAAAACAACCAACATACCGAAAACCCAACAAAATTCTCTAAAAAAAATCCCCTCAGACAAAACCACTCAGATGACAGTAGCAGCTCTCCCTGTCACATTATCTCTACAAATACACCTGTTAATCTCCAAACCTGCTGTAGTTTCATCACATATTAGACTCTGAAGTATTACACTAAACCATACTACTTGAGAAGCATTTGCAGTGAGTAACAAATCACAGCCCTAAGAACACAAAAGTATACCACAATCTTGAAGTGTCAAGCTATCCCAGAAGGGTTGAAGTTACAAGGGTCCTCCAGAGGTCATCTGGTCCAACCCCCTCATTCTCAAGCAGAGAGCTTGATTGCCTAGGACCATGTCTGGTTGGGTTTTGAGTATCTCCAAGGATGGAGACTCCACAACCTCTCTGGTCATACTCTCAGTGAAAAAGTGTTTCCAGATGTTCAGAGGGAGCCTCCTGTGTCTCAGTCTGTGCCTATTGCCTCTGGTCCTGTCACTGGGCACCGCTAAAAACAGCCAGATTCCGTCTTTATGCCCACTGTTCAGGTGTTTACACATATTGATGAAATCCACACACACACACCGCCCCCCTTCTCCAGGAAAAGTCCCAACTCCCTCAGCCTTTCCTCACAGGACAGATGCTCTTGTCCCTTAATTTTCAAGGCCCTCTGTTGGACTCTCTCCAGTATGTCCCCAACTTGTAGCCAGATGTCACCATGTCATGTCTTTAATGTGTTGTCCAATATGAAGATGTCTGTAAAGCTAGAGACCAAGTATCCTAAAAGAAAGCCTTAGCAGGCGCTCCAGAATTCATCAATAATAAATACAAAATAAGAACAATGATATTTTGTTTTTAAATAAGCTGTATCAAGCTGTTAGAAAAACATCTTTATCCCTGTCTTTTTAAGAAAAGCAGAACTGCGGTTATGGCAAGGGAGAATAATAAAAGCACAGCAAACAACTAAACTAATAAGGAGCAATGAGACTTTAAAGATTTAAAAATCAGGAGGAGAACACAGAGGCAAAAACACATGGCTCAACATTCATATGAAGAGAAAAATCAGGTAAAATGGTAAAGAGGCAAAATAACTTAGAGCTAGTGAGAAATCCAAGTATATCAGGAACAAGAGGAAGACCATTATCTCAGTTAATTACCAGGTTCATTAGTCAAGGGGGAAGGGGAGCCTACAAAGAGACTAAAGAATTCAAAACCTCCTCATCATATAAATAGTTAGTTAAAGCTAATTTAAGTACTTATTTATAACAATGGAGGAGGAATACAGGTCAAAATACAGAAAGAACAGGTCAAGAAATATTTAGTTAAATTTGTTTTATTCATGTCAACAGGATGATAGTATTTACCCCAGTATTATTTAGGAACTAGCCAGAAACAACCATGGAAAAGCCAACAAGTGTCATTTCTGGGGGAAAAAAAAAATATAAAATAGTATCCGGTCTTTTAAAAGGGGGAAGAAAAAGGCTTACAGACAAGTTAATTTGATTGCCTGGAATGATGCTAAATTATTAAACAGCTGTATGCCACCTTTGCTCCACCCCAACCCCAAATGTCACAGACTTGTCAAGAACAATGTTAAGTCTAATCAATTCAATTTCCTTCTTAATCTCATGGGTTGGAGGGAAGAGCAGAAAGAAAGGAGAACGGGAGCAGAAGAGGTGGCATCAAGTATTGTGTTTTATTAAGCCTGTCGACATCGTTCCCTTAAATCACCATTGGATTGATCAATTGGTTGAGAACATCTACCTAAAAACGTAGCTATTAATCTTGCAGCACAAACCACTTAAGTGTCCCTGTAGGGAAGTCTGTCCTGGGCTTGGGTGCATTCAATATTTTCAGCAGTCAGTGACAGAATTGGAGAAGGCATCCAAAATTTGTGGATGGCTTTGGATTGGAGGAGCAGAAAGCAGTTTAGAGAACAAGATTAGAATTAGAAATCAGCTTGAAAAATTTATGAAATAGCTCTATGTCAATGACACAAAATGAAGTAAAAAGGCACCACACAGCAGAAGGAGAAAACCAGAAGCAGAACATGAACATTGGGGTAACAGCAAAACTGGGATAAAGAAATATCTAATAGACATTTGAAATTATATTTCTATTGGAACAAGTCATCTATGTGTAAGCACGAGCTAGACAGTAGAAAATACTTATTTGACATGTGCTAACAAATACTTTTTACAAAAAGAACATACCACTTGTTCAATATTTCTATAAGCTCCCACTGAAGTCTAACAAACATCCACTAATAAACAATACGTAGCTACTGAATATATTAAAAAAGATTTAACAATTAAAAAAATATTAAAACCACATATTCAAGTGATAAACAAGTCCCAGTGACTGTTTTCATCTTCCCTTGTGTTTTCAATGCTCCAGCACCATCAAGACTGTTTTTCATTACGGAAATGACAAAGCTTTACAATATATTAGGGAAATAAATAATTCCCATGCATTAATTATTAAATCTGTCTCTGCTGCAGCTCCTCAGCAATACTCATGCATATTCCAAATACTTTCTCATCAATAGTCTTAACGGGGGAGGGACTTGGGGGGTTAAAAGAGGTTTTTCCCTTACTTACCACAATTCAACATAAATTTTGCTTTTGTTTTTTAAATGGAAATAATTGAAAACAGAACAAATGCAATAGAAGTCCCTTATCTTCATGTTTTACACAAGTAACTGCTGTGCCATCTTGTAGAAGTTGCAGTGCCTGTTAATGTTTGTGAAAGATTCACATTATGATGATATTGAAATAAAATACATAAGTCTATTTTAAAGTTATTTGATTCAATGAAAAGCTTGCAAAATCCTGTAGTCTTTCTTCTCTCTTCTGCCTTAAACACCAACACTTGAATCAAAGGGGCTCCCTTTTAAGTGGGTATTGTAGTGTTTTAAATTAAGATAGTCTTTGAACATACATTAATGATGACATTAAAAGACTACAAAATTATCTAGAATGACATTGCTGATTTTGCTTACATCTCATAGAAGTCATCTACGCATAGCTGTAGGATATGTGTTCTGGCTTGTGTCTTTGTCCTTATCGTTGGACAAATACTCCCGTACTATACCAGATCAAAGCAATCTAGTTTGTTAACAAGATACATAACTGACCTAAATCAGTCCATATGACTAAACATTCAAGGGATGAGTTAAATATAAATTCAACAACTACACCAAAACGACAAAATAAAGCATGATAACATTACATTAACTTCTTAGTACGCAGCATTGTGGTCAGGTGCTGACAATGTCATTGAAGGTGTATTACAAGCACTTTTGAACCAAAAAAGCTGACTTTCCTGTCAACCAACCATTCTTACAGTGAACTCAACTTAAAGTATAGTAAAAAAAGCACAAACCCACCCCATCTCTCTTCCCACTTCAACAGAAGTCTTTGAGCCACTTCAGTGGAACCAGGCAGGAAACAAGTGTGTTCTACAAATGCTTGGAGGGAGGCTGGAAGCCCCCTGTGCAATTTCCTCACACCAAATGGAGAAAAATTCAAAACTTTTAAAGGCTTTTTCAGAGCAAAAGAAAAATATATATTTTTCTAAAAAAACCAGACTCTCCTCACCATGCAATGACATTCATTTCCCACCAGAATAGAGACCATGATTCAAGAATTTGTTACTGCTCATTCAGGACCAGCTTGAATGCTCATCTCCATATCTCAGGACTGTTTTCACCACTGGAGTTTCCCCACACAAGTTAATAAATAAATAAATAATTCATGTCTACAGATACTCCCAGTCCTACTCCTCAAATGCTTTTCTTCACATATCCAAACAGTACTCAACTTTTTGATTCCAGCTTTCTCCCTCAATCACCTTTTTAATTTACGCTTACAGATCTATGAAAGAAAAACTGTCATTCATGCCTCAGTGCAAATGAAGCACTGCGCCTCAATTTCAGTACAGATGTTTTCTTCCCTTCAGATTTCAGCACTGTGGCTAAACCTGACACAGAAAAATAAATTAAGCATCCTAATAATCATTACCTAAAGCCACTGCATAAGAGCTTGCTCACAATTTATTTTAAGTATTTGTACAGCAATTACTCACGAGATACTGCACTTAGTTGGGATTTCCTGTTCAGCTTGATCTGATTACAAGAAGTATTTTGTAATCAGGGCAATCTGAAAGCATTTCATAGAAGTACTGATGTGTACATATTAAATCTAATTTGGGAACCTGAAAAGCTACATTCGTTAACTGTCTCTTGGACTAGAAATCTTTTACATAGGACAGCCATTCTGAGAAAATGAGAGCTCCCACCGTGTTCCTCTCAAAATATTTGCAATGTAGTTGCAAAAACTAATTTGGATCCTCCGCCAACAGCAGTGATTATTTTATTTGGCCTTCTACATTCATCTGCTCCAGAGAATGCCGAGGTGTGGATAGACTGTGGGGATAAACCCTGCCAAAGAGCATTACTGGTCAGTGAAATGGAAAAAGGCACTGGAAATCCAGATATGTGTGATTCCAGGAACAAGTCTGACAATACCAGATGAGATAGCAGGGACACTAGAAGTTTTCCTGTGACTTGTGCTAGATGTCACTTGGCTGCAAGTCAGCATGCTTTGTAGAGATTCTCTATGCTTAACACGACTATGAATGACACCAGTGCAGAAACTATAATAAAAAAAAAACAAACCACCACTGCAGAAATATGCATACTAATTCTTTCCATAACCATTCAGACTAAACCCAGGACCGGAACATGACAGATGCAGCATGTACTCCTGAAAGCAAAGAGAAGTTATGTGACTATCGGGGCACAGAAGGGAAAAATCAGCTAAATCGTCAGTAAACATGCTTACATCATGGAGATATGTGCATACCCAAGTGTTTCTCCATGTAGGATAGATCATATAAGATAATGACTTCTCTAATTTCAGAGACAGGTGCCCAACATAATTAAGCGGGTATGGGAAGTAAGGTGATAAAGGAACAGTTTTAAGAGTTCTATTAATCTGTGTTTGAGAACAATTGCTCAGTTTAGCAAAGCTGTGAGCCCTGGGGATCTAGTAGTGTCACAGGCATGAAGTGTACAGTGTCCTTCATGGTGTTATACTTTGGTGATCTCAATGCCTGCCTTCCACAAACAAGTCACCACTCTCTCTTGTTCCACTCTCCCTACCCAGAAATACTTTGTATGCCCCTGGACTTCACCTACGCTCCTCTGGCCTCTTTCAGATCTCCCCTGAAGACCACAGTAAGAACAGCCCCTAGTGGGTGGAGCACATTAGATACCCTAAGAGCATACCTTTTGCTTTAGCTTAAGCCGAGATGAACCCAACACCCAGAATCACAGACCGGGGTGCTCAGAGCTTTGGCCAGTTGGGTCTTGAAAGCCTCCAGCAACTGAGACTGCACAGCTTTTCTGGGCAGCTTAGTCCACACCTTGACTGCAATCATGGTGACTGATTTTAAATTTTATTTTTTTAAAAAAAGAATTTCTTCCCTTTGGCTAATCAGACCCTCTCCCGTTTCAGTTCATGACCATTATCTGTTGGCCTGCCCCTGTGCACCTCCACAGGGAGCCTGGCTCTGCCTTCTCAGTAATGTCCCCACAGGCCTGGGACAGCTGGGCTTCCCAAGGCTGCCACAGGACACCAGCCAGCTCAAGGGAAGTGGGGACCAGGAGCAGATCAGCGTTCAAAACTGCCTTCCTGATCTGCATATCTGCTAACTATGGGTGTGATTTTACGCCCTGATAGACATACACCAGAGGAACAAAACAGTATAATTTTATACCAGTAGAAATAAACTAGTTCAAAGTCCTGCAAGGATACCCAGCCAAGTTCAGGTATGTTCTTCAGACTAGCCTATGCTCATTAGTTTACAGGACACAGTGTTTTAAAAATGAGTTGATATATTCAGGAATGAAAACTTTTAACAGGTTTAAATATTGCCACTTTTGTGGGACCTAAAGAGTAGTGCAGCTGAAAGAGGTTGTGCTTTAAGGAAAAAAAGAAAAACCACAACAAAAAACCCAAACCCTACCACATTTTTGCTTTCATCCAAATATTAAATATTTTTCATGCTATAAGTACCAACTCCTCTGTTCTAGTATGCACCGTTTTTCACACTAGTTTTCCCAGCAAATGAACATACTTTTTACAAAGTATAGCTTGTTCTGAACATTGTGAAAGACACAAACGAGATCACAAGTAAGTTTATGCTGGACACCTCTTCCCCACCATTGCTGCCAGCAGGAAACTCTTGAGGTTTCAGGCACTAGCCAATACTAACTAATGCTTAATTCCTTCTGTAGCCAGCTTAAATGGCATAGTGGTTAAAGTACTGCAGCTTGCCGTGCCATGCCCACGCTTCCAGAACCTTCGTCACTTCCCAGCGCAGCCAGGACTTGCAAACCCATAACTGCCTTGCCAAGGGAGGGGACTGCAAGCACTGCCACAAACTGCAACCGGACCCAAAGCATTGCCAGCACAGGAGGGTCATGGAAACACCAGCTCTGTACACCTCCCACCCAAGGCTGGCAGAGTGCCGTGAGACCCTCTCCTGTGCTTGCAAGAACACTGTCATTAGTGGAAACTGAGGTGACAGCTTGTTCCAGCGAGTCTCCAAGCAGAAGTCACCGGCTGCACATGGACCACGCTCACGCGTTGCAGAACAGAAAAGGAAATGCAGATTGATTTCTAAAAGGCACAGAATTCGCACCGGACAGGTGGCACCAGTCAGAAGGTGAAATACCACAGTAAGAGCCATATGCTTCAAAGACCACAGACTCAATGCCCTCATATTCACTGAGCTCGTTCCTTTGCTTCACATCGTACCACTTCAGAACAGGCCTTCTACAATTAAAATGGGCAGAATTTGAGCAATACAGTTTCCAGAGACTATTTTTCTTTCCTTTTTGTGGGGGTTTAATGGGAAAAAAAAATAAATCTGTTTTCTTTGTGTTTTGATGAATACTGGAGATTCAACACAGGCCAGGGAAATCCTGTTATTTTCTTATTTCCAAGGGACTACCCTTAAACTGGACAAGAAACAAAAGACTCCTATCTTGCCCATTTGCACCATTTAGCTACTGCTGATTCCTGGAATGTCTCCAGTGCTCAATGTCACCTCTCAGATCTGGAGCATTCAGTGTGATATGACATGACTAATTATGCAGACTGAATGCACAGTGCTGTGATTTCTTGTTTTTCCAGTTTAAAGGAAATTGCTTTTATATCTTATGCTGACTTAAATACTTTTTTTTTTAAAGTCCCCCCATAGTTCCATTTAGAAAACAAACCATAGCAGTGCTTGTATAATTAGATTACAAATGACCGTATTACATGAAATTCAGTATCTGTATCTAATTTCTATGGCATCTTTTACAATGGTATCCAAGAATCAGGCAGCTTTTTCATTCCTTTTTCTTTTTGTGTTTAATTTTGCCATACTTTCTCCTTATCTAATAAAATATATGTGCATGTTTGAATTAGTAACACTCTGGGAAATACTTCCAATACAGTTCCTGATATTACCACAACCACGTAAGGGGCAGAACAGGTGCAGCTTCTCACAAAATCTAAACATGTTCTGCTTGCTTCTGGTCAGAACGTATGGCCATGCAGACTTGGAGGCCACCTTTACTCCACTCAAATTTCGATTGTATCCTCTACTGTATCTCATTTCTGCAGAAGATCAACCAGGCAGAGCATCAACAGCTACCTGAAACTGGCCAACACATTCAGGTTTCAGCACACAGAAACGTGGATACAGTTATCAATGGAAAACTCAGTATATAACTCCTGCACTTCAGTTTCATTTATGAAGTTTATTTGCTCAAAATTATAACTGCTGTTTTACAGCTAATGACAATTTCTTTGAACTACAGAAGTGGTGCTTTGCTCTTGCCTCCCAAGCTCCTGTCCCCAGGCCATGCTCACTACGAGAACACTGCAACAGGTACTTTTGCAGTGGTGGCGTATACATCTAAAAGCATCTGTAAATGAATACTGGAAGACAGGCTTATAAATCTGTATGCTCATATTTTTCACATTTAAAGTTACTCATGAGTTAGAGGGTTGTGCAGAGTAGAATTAAAGCACAGATATGTTAGTTACTCCTCAAAAGCAAACAAAAAAAAAAGCTACCTTCAATGAGCAAAACCTGGCTTTCAGAAGTAAGAGTGCAAAGGAATCAACCTGTGCACATGTGCAACACAGCCCCTGCCCCATTCCAAGCCATGTTCTGCACCTAATCCCTCCAGCCTTCCCTGGTTAGGTGGGCAGCTTACAGAGCAGTTTTCCACCACTGCAAATTACATTTAGCACTTTTTTGATTATCCAAGTTGGCAAAAACAACAAACAAGCAAACCAAAACTGCACATATACTATATGTACCCAAAGAAGGGGCAAGTAGGGAGATCAGCTTTTTTATTTTAAATATAGTGTTCATTACAGCTTACTTGAGCAGGCTGAGAATGAACCCCAAGCAATAACTGCTCACAAAAATGCTGGAAGACCCTAGTCATCAGAAAAACACAAAATCTTCCCTAAACTAGAAGATGTTAATTCCTCTTTTTTTTTTTTTTCCCCTTATAAAGAAAAAAGCCTACATCGTCGAGAAAGAGGAAAAATTAAGAAAAGCAGCTATCTTATACCATATCATACCTTCTGAGCCTGCCTACCTGATTGATGCCCACAGGCAGGTGACATGGCTAGGCTGAGCTAGATTCCTAGAAAAATAATAAAAAATAAACACTCCTAATATACAAATTATTCCTTTCTAGCCAAGTAGCAAATGATTGCTGCAATGTGGAGTTACAGAGCTAAATGATGCCCTGTTTTCTTATTTTGACAGGAAAATGAAGAGGCCAGCACACCTTACTGGCTACCTGGGCAGGAGAATGGGGACAAGCTCAGAAGACTCTTCGCTCTCTCTCTTCTTTAACACATAAAACAGAACAGAGGATACATAATTTTACAAGCATAAAATATAGCCTATGCTCAGAGGGTAGCTCTTCCTCTGCATAGCCTTTTTTTGGCTGTATCCCACACTTAAACACTGCATCCTCACAGTTTTCTCCCACTCTGACTATATGTGGTATAGGGGGTCCTCCAGCAAAAGAAACAAGAGCACCACCACAACAGGTCTTCTTGTAGGAAGGTGCATTTTTAGAGACAGAGAAATTGCATCTCCTCATGCACTGCAGCACACCTAAGGATGCTTCTGACACATGACCTTGAGTGCAAGAAAATTTGTTCCTTGCTATGCATCACCTCAGGCATTAGCACTGAAATAAACTTGTGAAAAAATCACCTCCCATTGCCCTACTCATAGGGATCGTGGTTAAGTTTGCACTACACTCTTTGAAAAGGTATATAGGCATACTAAAACCTTGAAGTATGCACTGTGCTTCAGGAAAACACTTCACATCAGATTCAGAGAATCTGTTATTTCAGCTGAGTCCACTGACCTCAGCTTTAGTTCAATCAGGCCTGTAGACACCAATAACAATGGCACACTGTCCTGGTTTCAGCTGGGATGGAGTTAATTTTCTTCTTAGTAGTTAGTACAGTGCTGTGTTTTGGCTGTGTTGATAGCACACTGATGTTTTTAGTTGTTGCTGGGTGATGTTTACACTAAATCAAGGACTCTTCAGTTCCTTGGGCCCTGCCAGCCAGAGGGCTGGGGGTGACACAGGACATTGGGAGGGGACACGGCCAGGACAGCTGACCCAAGCTAGCCAGAGAGGTATTCCATACCATATGATGTCATGCTGAGTATATAAACTGGGGGAAGAAGGAGGAAGGGGGGGACATCCGGCATTATGGTGTTTGTCTTCCTGAGTAACCATGATACGTGATGGAGCCCGGCTGCCCTGGGGATGGCTGAACACCTGCCTGCCCATGGGAAGCGGTGGATGAATTCCTTGTTCTGCTTTGCTTGTGTGCATGGCTTTTGCTTTACCTACTAAATTGTTCTTATCTCAATCCTTGAGTTTTACATCCCTTTCTGATTCTCCTTCCCATCCCTCTGGGTGAGGGGGAGTAAGCAAGCAGCTGCGTGGTGCTGGGTTGCCGGCCGGGGTTAAAGCACAACACACACAATCACACATCTTGAATAACAGCAAAGATAACATCATTGCTATCAAGAAACTAACAGTTTCTTGAACTGTTCAAGAATGGTCTTTATGAAAAGGATATTTACAGTTTTTCTAATATTAGTGGAAGAACCATGTAACATTTAAACTAGGGTTTAATTATGGTTGCCCATGAGAATTCAGACTTGGATAACCAACCTTATGAAATCTGGAACTAAGAAGATCTACACTGATTTGAGATGCTACCGTAATCAAATTAATGCTCAAAATTATTCAAATTATTATTCTAATTACCATTTCATGCACATTCTTATTATTCCCAGTAGGATTGCTCTTTTTACAGTTGCAGCAGATGGGAAATACTGTAAACTATGGCAGAGAAAACCATTTGATTATGAGGCTTCATCCCTTTCCCCAGCACCTCCTGTAGCCTTGCTTAGGCTGCCTTCGGACCAGTTTGTGGCTCTCTGCCAAACCTGTTCTTGGGCACTCAGCTATACGATCAGTCCATGCATCAGGATTCAAGTATTTAAGACTCCTGTTCAAAGCAAATGACACAAGACATCCCTTTGCAAAGGTATCAGCAAGGCCTCCGACACATATGTAGCACTAAATGGCTTTATTAATACATATTTTTACTCTTTCACTTCCAGGAATTTCCCCCAATACATTGTTGAAACCTCTGAAACTTTTTGCACTAAAGGCCTCAAAGTTCATTTGGGAGCATGTTCTAACTCTCTATAGACCTAAACTAGATGCTCTCCATTTCACTCTCAATTAAATCTCCATAAAAGGTTGTTGTGGGACTCAAAACTTGTGAGCTGCTTTTGCTCCAAGATACTTGGGAAAAGAAAGAAGGTTCAGAGATTAATCTGTTGACTCTTACCAACGCAGGATACACTCAGGTTAACAATACAATTCTTAAAAAAAATTTTAAGTACATTGAAGGACGTTTTGCAAAAAACATTACCAAGTCCTGCCACAGGGCAAGTCACCTAAAAGTTCACTCTAAATACACCTTTAAACCTCTCTCCCAACAGACAAGGATTACTCAAACCAGCTGCTTTCACAGCATTCAGCAGTCCCATGTTGTTTTGCGAGGAGTTAGCACTGATCTCATTTGGTCCCCCTGATCTTGCTAAACGCAGCAGGGTAACATCAGGAGGAATACACGGCCCCTCCTGGGCAGGGCCCCCCAGTATCACACCCTAAAAGCATTGCCTGGTAAACAGCCACCTTACCATCCCTCTCCATAAGTAACGTCAGTTTAGAGGGAAATAAAAATACATAACAAATGAAAATGGTGGGGTGGAAATCACTTCAAGAGAAAAAAAAAAAAACCAAACAAACACACAAACCCAAATAACTGATACAGTAATAGGAATTCATAAAGGCAACCATCAGCAGTAGAAAGAGACTGTCAAAAGACTGCAGTTCTGTTTTACAGTACCTCTGAAGGCTTAGAGTCCCAGTAAGTCTCTGTAGAGGCTGAGAGATGCCAGAGCAGCAACTGTTGTGATTGAAGCTCTCTCTCTTCCCCTCCCTAAATACCACAGGGGGATGACCCCAAACCCACAGCAACAGACAGCTGGTGCACCCTAAAGAGAAATACTACTAGGACAGGAGGCATGTAGAGTCCCCAACTCACTTGATAGCTAGTATAATTAGCTATATACCCTGCACCTGATGATGGTTGCTTCCTGAGCAGATGTAGTTAAGACAAAAAGGTTTGTTTCTGTCCTCCTACACCTGCCTACAAACTTGAGTGACCTGCATCTTTGATCAGTCCAAGCCTCTTTGCTCCCAACAGCTGTACTATCTGCTTGATGTTACACAAAACAAAGCAAATAAGAGATGGTCTCACTGTGCAAAACAAAAACAAAAACAAACCAACAAAAACCCAGGAGAGAGACATTTACTTTTCAAAAGTTATCACATCTTTATGAAAAACTGAAAAGAATGTTAAGGGGAGCGGGGGAGGGGTACTCATGCTAACAGCTTGAGGCTGAGGGTTTTTTTTTACTTTCACTTGAAAGCACTCTTAAAAATCAAATACAAATTCAGAAAAAGAAGAAAAAGTCAGTGAATGGTTCCTCTCTATGAGACCTTACATGAAGTTTTCAATCTGTGTAATTATAAATGGCATAAATTACAAGTTTTTGTAAGTCAAGGTTCATTTTCAAAGATGTACCCTATCAAATGTAGATGTAATTAACCAGCATTTTTTTATATGCCAGAGAGAAATAAATTAAAATTTGGCATGAAATTACAATCTCTGTGGGAAAAAAAAAATACAGTTCCCAACATTTCCCTAATGAAAACTGTATTACATCATCTTTAAATCTAGACAGAGAGAATCATGTATTTCTCTAGCACTTTTAACGTCATTCACATGATGTTTTTACTTCTCCCGTATTATGTAAGACATGCAGAGAATCCTTCAGTCTCTAAGAGCAAGGCTAGTGTTTGTGCCCTAGTATTTTGGCTCAAATAATCACTTACATTTCAATACTTCTCATATTCTAGATGATTCCTTCCACACTCACAGCCTACTTCAAGGTAGTAAAGTGCTGGTCCCAGCAGATATATATTGGTGTCCAAATGTAGTTGTTTGTGTGGGTTTTTTTAAAGAGCTCAACCTTCCGCTACAGGGATAGTCCTTGGGGCGGCTCTTGAGCTCTTCAGAAAAGGCAGCACAAATATTTGTCACGGCATCCAGAGAAAACTGCACAGCTGATGAAGAAGGGGCAACTCAACTACTAATAAAACAAACTGGGTCCAAAGTCTAGACTTTTGCCTTTCAGTTATGTGATTCTTATGTCTGTCATTCAGTTTCTCCATGGAGGTTGTCACTAAAGTCTTCCCACAGAAAAAATGTTGAAAGGTCAGCAGCACAGTTGGCCAAACAGTGCAGTTTAAACAAGAATTGTATCATTTTTCCTTAATGAGTTCATGAAAAAGCCAAATTATGCATTATTTTCTCATAAGCTTTCTGAATATTTCACTGGTAGCTCTTCTGCAGTCCAAAGAACCCAGGTCTTGACCAGTACCTTTTAGAAAACAGTGAAATGATGTTAGGTTCCAGCTGAGCAAAAGGTTAGACCCAGATATGGAAACTGAGTAACGCCTTGAATCAGCAGATTGGGATTTGAGTGAAATTTCAGAGTATCAAAGGCAAGTCCATGCTCTCTAGTTGGTGCCACAGCATCATTTGGCAGGGACTGCTCTTTTCAGGTTTTCCAGAGACCTGCAGGCATTTCATCAATGTGCAATGTATGTAACACCTACCTAAGAACACCACGCCATTGAAGAGGTGGAGACTAGAAGTATTTCTAAAGTGATAGTGGGGACAGGCAGAGAAACTTTGAGTGATACTTCCTTTTTGCAATTGGGCTACAAAGGATAAGCCTATCTTTTGGGGCAATTTCTGTGTATCAAAAAACAGTGTCTCTACGTATCTAAGCAATTAGAAACAATAGCTATGCTATAGGATAGGATTCCTGCTAGAGGGCAGTACATAAGCATACTCTTAAAAGCCAGCAAGAAAATGCCATGGAAAAGGTAAAACTTAGTTATCACAAATCATCTGAGCTTTATTTAGATTTTAATCACCTTTGCCAGAGATTGCACCAGGACTAGAAACAATTTCTTCACGATACACCATATGTTGCTGGACTGTACTAAGACCCTGATATGGTGGATCAGTATGAGAATCCAAGATGAGCAGATGAGCACTGAAATGAAGACAGATTATAGCAGCCAGCTCTCTCAGAACATGGCATTATGAAAAGCAAGCAATTTTTGTCACAGGTAGCAAAAACGTTAACTCTGAGGGCTAGGGGAACAGAAGATGAAAATACTAAGTTCCAAAAATAAACCCAGCATGAAATAAACCAAAGGGATACTGCCAAGAAGTATCTAGCTTCTTTTTAGCTTTACAAAACACTTTGATTTTTCCTAATTTGCTTAAGTTTCTCAAATATCCTGAGCAAACAACTTTCAGCATATAAATCGTCTGAGAGCTGCTTACCTATGTGAATTGGGGTTTTGTACTGCTTCACTGCTCCCTTGCTGAAACCTTTTATAAAATCAGCTGGAAAATCTAAAGGTCTATTTATATTATAAATGATTATTGTATTGGAAAGACTATTGAAGAATTGCCAGTAAGGTGGAGTTCTGCAAACATTCTTGCACACAAAACATCACTTCTGTCACTGCTCATGAAAAATGAATGAAACGGTTCATGAATATTATCAGAGCGTTCTGGCTTCTGTTTTCAAGATGATTTTGTACATGTTCCATTCCAGATTCAACCCTGTTTCCCAAAATCTCTTCTGATTGATATTGGTCTATGCAGTTCTGCATATATATCTTTTTTTCTCAAAAAGAGTGAATATATAGAGACACAACTCTGCTGGGATGCAAATTTTACATTTCCAGAAATTTTGGGTTATTCAAGACAATAATCAGTTCCCCACATTTTATGCAATAATATTGTTCAAGTTATTTACTTGAAATAATGAGAACTATGAGTATAGTCTGTTTGCTCTTTTTAGAAGAGTCATAGAACAGACACTGTGAAGTAGTAAAATGTCAAGGAGATGCAGTCTCCAAAATAATTCTTTATCTTTTTTGGGTGTGTGACTAGCTTGAGTAACTAGAACAAGATGGACAGATACCACTTTAAGAATGGCTACAGAGCTTGGAGAGCAGAGGTGGAGAACCTGAGGGTCCAGGCGATGATGTCCTTGGTCCTGCAGGTAGAGGGGAAGGCCTGGACAGGAGTGGAGGCATGTTGAGAATTAACAAATCTGCAGCCAGTGTTTCAAGCAGTGCTTTGGCTTTCATGGCCAAGGATCCCTCTTTGAGGAAGAAGAGTTGAGAGGTGGGACCCATTTGACAATGTTGGTTAAAAGCACCTTTGCCAAAGGCTTGCCAAACCGGTGCAGAGGATTTTAAGCTAGGTACTTGTGGGGACAGGGAATACAGCTTGCAGTTCAGTGAAAGACTGGAGCTAAAGGCGAGGTAAGTACACCGGGCAGGGTGATGGGAGCAAAAGAGCCCTCAGGGAGGATAAAGCAGGTTGAAAGGGGGCCATCCCACATGCCAGTACACAACTGCACACAGCCTGTGTGCCACAGCTCTGCAAAGGATGGATGCAGGCAAATGAACACAGAAAATTAATCCCAACCTCCCGCAGTCTTACTGCATATTCAAAGAGAAAAACTCAATTTTAAAGTATCAAAATGAGTAAGTTGGAAAGTGCATCTAGTGCTGCACCTTTGCAATATATTCAAGTTTGCATGCAGAGATCATGATACAGGCTCTTTTAATATGCAGATCTCTGCAGCCAAATATTTCTTCTTCAAGTATTTCCCCATATCTAACTCACCTTAGCAGTCATGAAAGCTCATCCCTAAGCTTGACTTCATGCTGAACAGTTATCTTTTCTCCATTACTCACTAGATTTTTGCCTTCAGGAGAGTGGGCTAATACACATGAATTTGCAAAGGCATGCTACCCCCAACTTCTGAATCAGACAGAAGGTGTTACTTCCGTGTTCATTAAACCACTATTTTTTTTTTCATAAATTTTAATTAACGTACACATGGTATTCTGCTTTGGAATCCAAACGCCAGAATATAAATTGTATCAAAATTTTGATACAAGTGCTAGTGGTAATGAAACACAAACAAAATCTAATGCCATAAGAAAAAAATGCCTGCCATTTCACTCCGAAGTGATCCAAGCAAAGCAAGACCTGAATGAGAGAACTCTGTATTCTTTCCTTCTGGAGAATACAATTCTTCTCACACTTCAATGAATTAGTGAGAGTTCATGTATGGTGAAGGTATGGAGATGAATTTGGAAACTGGATTAATAAATCCTCTGCAGAGGAAAAGCTCCGACATCCTGAAAGTTTTACCATGCCAGTCAGAGAAGCAGCACAGTATCACAGTGTACATACAATTCACACTCTTTTTCTCAAACCCATATTGGCAGTTGCAGCATATTTTTTTTCTTTCTAGAATTGGAAATTAGCAACTCAGTAGGCTTTCCTGGCAGGTACTATAGGAGCTCTGAGATGCCTCCTGAGGTTCTCTGGTGTCCTTTGTTCTCTTCTCCTGTACAGAAATGCAAGTACCTTTTTTTTTTTTTTTTTTTTTTTTTCCCCCCCAAAGGAATACTGGAAGCATGAGAGAAAGGATCACTCCGAATGACCACAGGAGACAATTCCAGAGCATGAGGAAATACTTCAGTTTTCAAGGTGATCTTTGGGGAGGTGGCGGGTCGACCAGGAGAAGAAAGGGGACAAGGAATATGCTTACGTTTAAAGCTTAAAAGTTAGTGATTCAATCAAATGTCTAAATTTGGGGATTCTGAAGCATACTGTACAGACATATGCGCTGTCAGCTGCAAACTACTCCTACGGCACCAAGAGTTGAATGCGGTGCCATATGTTATGCCAAGATTACTGATTTTCATTAGATATGAAAGAAGATTTCCAATTTTAATCTTCATTTTCAATCATTATTTTATTTGGCAGTCTAAACAGAATGACGACAGACAGTATCTTGATCCCATCTCTCAGCACCTGCTGCAGGTACATTCCCTCTCACTTTCTCCCTCTTCCTTTCAAGTTTGAAGGGGGAGAAAAAGAGAAACCTTGAGACTAAGCAAGCCCTAAGGATTTTGCTAGGCAAGAACACCAAGCTTATCAATCCTTCTGCTTCCCTACAAGAAAGCTGTGATGGATAGTAGGCTGTGACTTGCAGCCTTTAAAGAAAGAGATCAGTTTTTATAGTAAAGTTGGGACTGTGTTAGCACAGATTATTTCCCGTATAAAGCAAGGCAATCCTGCGAAGGAGCTGGCTTCCCCTCCAGCAACAGGATGAGAGAGGAATGGGAAAACTGTGAACATTTTTGCCCTCTTTGTATCTCCCCAGGGATGGGTAAACAGGCAAGAGGGAACATGTAAAAGAAAAGCGAAATGTCCCAACTCCATGTCCACGTTGGCTGACTAAAGTAACATGCTGTGTGCTGGCCCCATGAAACGTGACAAAAATCATTTAATCTCATCATTGAGCAAATGGCAGAGGATGTGAAACAATGGTCAGAGTAGTTTACTCTGCTCCTAATGTAGCACAGCGGGAAGCTGTCCTTAGCTGGTGCACTGTGAGAAGCTGCAATCCCACTTAATTTTCAGAGATCAGACTAGTGTCATCAGTCATATTTTTACTTTATTACTTAAAGGAGACTGAGTTCCCTAAACAGTTAAAATAAGGAACAAAAATTACTACAGCAGGTGAAGCCTTCATAACGACTTATTTTGCTTCACCAAGGGGCTTACAGTGAAAAATGTAAACACACAAGAGAGAAATACTTAAGGCCACAACAAAAGGGTTACCTTTCCAGAAAAGTCATTTGTGTGGAGACGAAGCAGCAATAGTATATCAACAGAAGCAGTGCAAACGGGTAATGTTCCATTAGGAAACAAATGTGAAATGCAGCTATAAAAAATGAACAAGAGTTCTTCTGGGAGGAGAAGGGTGATGCTTATGTTTTGGTTGCTTTGATAAGCAATGCCCTGTATAAGCAAAAAGGATATCATTCTCCACGGACAGCTGTACAGCAGCTTCATGAACACTACACTTCCTTCCACAGAAAAATGCCAAGCTATCCATTACTTGTTTGCAAGTACATATACTGTACTTCCATGAATCCTTTTGGATCTACTTCCACATCTTCTGTGAGTGTCTCACCATTCTTGTTCTAAGAGAAAGACCTCAAAAGTTTGCGTTACATATAACAGCTTCTAGGTGCACACAAACAGCTGGGAATGCGCATGTATATAGCAGAGCAGCCAGCAGCACAGGGCACAGACTGCCAACGGTCACATAGGCACTGAGTCTGATAACGCTGTTCCCTACCCCTACCTCAGTAACCACGCTGCCCTCCCTGTTTCCCATCATTTTTGATGTCTAAAGTAACCTCAAGCAACCAACCATACCTGATTACATTTTGGTTTGTAACCAGCACTGATCATTCATGTAGTCTTCTAATGCTACCAGATTAATGGCTTTCATTTTCCCGTCTCTTCACACTTGGAGGTGAACAGTTCTGCAGTTGGATGATCTGTCTCCCTAACTTAATTTTTCCTTCATTTAGCAGAAGATTTAATATATTCTCCATCCACAATTCCTTATTAAATGTTCTTTCAATTTACATAAAATAGCCTGCATTTCAGAATATCAAAAACAGCAGCAAAAGAGTACATTTTCCTCATGGAAATTACTCACATAACATCTGATAGTAATAGTGGAGACAACAGAACATACATATATATGGACTCCTTATTTCTTGATTTTCTTTCCAGCTCCTCAGAGTGCCTCAGGTAATAATAGCCTGACAGAACAGCACGAGGTTATGAAACATAACTGTGCCTACCTTTCAAATCAAAACTCACTTTGCAATATGGCTAGGGCATAACGCTACCATAACTTGGGTCACTGTTAGGGTCCTGTTTATAGGACAGCCGGTGCCCTGTTAGCCAACATACAATAGCTGGTGATGCAAGGTCAAATACAGCAAGCACTGGGCTGTGAAGAGGCATTTATTCCATTTGCTTAACATCACGCTGAGCTTCTGGTACCTACTGTAAAGTGGCATCCCCTTTTCAGTACAGCTTGTGCTAGCCCTACCACTGTGCAACTTAATTAGCAAGTAATTTTGTATGAAATAGCTCTTGCAGCTTAGGCAGGGCTGGAGCACAGGTAGGTCAGTAGCTTCTGTGGCACTTGGAAAACCAGCGATGACACAGCTACCGTCAACCAAAAATAACACTGCTGCGGCAGCACCACGCCGTCTGGTGGGAGTGGAATTATTCCACACTCTTATTTTACTTGTCATCCAGCAAAGGGCAAATATTTCTATTCAATGTGTCTCTGACAGATCATTACGGTGCCTGCACGCACCGATGTCTCAGATAGATGTCATTTCTAAGGAAGGAGCCAGTTTACAGACAAATATATGTCTCTCTGTGTGTACATACACAGGGAAAATGCAAGCCAAGAGACATGTGGCCAACATACTAAAGTTCGTCCTGTTTTCTCAGTGCTGTGGGAAAACTCAATGTTTTCTCAAAGTCTGACCAGCCCAGAGCAATGAGCCAGGAGATTGTTCACGGTTTTAAAACAGATCTCTCCGGACTGTTTTGCTGGGTTCTCCATGGCAAGGTGGCATGAAGAGACCAACAGCTTGTTCAGTGGCCTGGAAACACTGTATGAAACCTTCGAGTTCTGGGTGTCTTAAAACAGATACAGGCCACTTTGGTGTGGTGGCTAAAAGATACTACTTTGCAACAGCTCCTCAGAAGCTTGTGTGAAAGGGGTTGGTGGCCAGTCTACCTGCAAGCCTGAGGGATGGCTGCATCACAAAACCCACACTGCTCACAAGGGAGATGCCACAAACTGAACAAGCAAAGGAATGAAACAACCCTACAGGCGATTTCTTCAGGTGAAAACTGAGGCATCCCAGCAAGGAATTACACCACCACTTCCCTGGTCTACTGAGAAAGAATGTCTCCTTTTTCTACGCCTGTGTTTCTGAACAACCACTCTAAGTTGGGGTTGTGGGGTTTTTTTGTTTTAAATAAAGCACATGCTGTACGCTACTTCCTGATTTCTTCCAGGCATAAAAGCAGTCCAGTGGGATCAGATGCAGCAATTTTAAGTATATTAAAATCTTCTGGGAAGAACATGACTAGAATATTCATTTTAAGCAACAATTATATGCACATTTTCTAGCAGAGGTGACTGTAGGAGCAGACAACAAAAGCATTCCTGATTCTCTCAACAGAGTCTGTTTGTTGAGTCACACATGGAGAGGGAAGGCTGTCAGATGCGTTTTTAAGTAAACTACCACTGTCATATCCCCTGTGAGAAGGACTAGAAGTATGATAATAATAATAGCAATAACAACAAAAAGAAAATGGGTTGACCCACAGGTTTTTATGCCTGGCTATAGTCATAAAGGCTTGAGCTCTGAAGGGTCTGGTGAGTGATATACTAAATATTTGTGCAGTGCAGATGTGATCATTTGGTTTCTATACTGAAGCACCGAGTGCTTTGATTTTAGCAGCTGGAGACAAATCGCTAAGCACACTAATACCCACTGTATCTTTGTAGTAAGATCTTCAAAGGACTCCAGCAGGTTAAGTCTGGCTTTTCTCTGCTCAGCTTAATTCTAGCATTTTTTAAATCAGTCTATACTTTTCTACATGGCTTCCCAGCACATCAGTTAAAGACAGACACACAGATGCTTTACAAACAGGCTGACCTACATGCAGAATACAGACTATGGCTCTAGATAGTGCTCCTCAGTTAAGCTTTTGACCACTCTAAGAAAAACAGAGACTTATCCCAAACCTACCGTAATCCCTCCAAACTGGAGCAGTATGTTGAATAAATCCAAAGGATGAATCTACTCTCTTCCCACCACTGCATTTCCCTCATTTTCTATTGAGAGTCTCAGATTATGGTTACCCGGTCAAAAGGCCTCTACTCCCTACACAAGTGAAGCTTTTTAACATCAGCCAGGGTACTGTCCTACCAGTTGTCTCATTTTCGCAGGCTGTGTTTACTCCGCAGCATCAGATGGATGACACCCACATTTCCTCATTCCTATTTTTAGTCATATTTACTGCCACTTCAAGGTAAAACAGTAACCCAGGAGGAAACACTTAGACTGTCAGAAGAATAGCAGATGTTACACTTGTACCTGGTGTGTTCTGTGTAACGCTTTGCAAAAAGTCAGATTTGTCTTTGGCAACAATTTGTCCTACGGCTTCTCAATTATCACTGCAATCTGCTGGTGTTCTTGACTCATTACTTTTCAATTAAAGTAGGTAACTCTCACTTCGCGTTCTCTTTCCACTTTGAGTTCCAAGATGATGGTTCCTCCTCACTTGGGTCAAGCAAGAGCAGCCTCAGGACTGCCCTGACTACTTGGTCTGTATGTAGTCAGCTATGACCAGGGATACACCATCTGGAAGTCATTTTAGCAAGCACTGCTTTGCTCCTGCAGGGAGGGAATCAACATTAAATACCTTCAAAACATGCACTAACTGGGACTTGGCACAGCAAAACTGTGTTTTCTGTAGGTGAAAGTTTTAACTGTACAACTGCAGTCAAAGACTGGCTGCTTCTCTGCACTATCCCAGTGACATAGAATCATAGAATAGTTTGGGTTGGAAGGGACCTTTAGAGGTCAAGAAGGAACCTTTAAAGGCAGAGAGGTCAGCATGTGTTTATAAACTGATCTTTTAATACATAATAGTTATACTATTACTTGTAAGTGGGAGGGAGGAAGGAAAAAAAGGGGGGTAGGGGGGTGGAGACTATGTCTTCTGGCAGTAGTCACCTCCTCGCTACACATGATGCATTGAACTACCACCATTTCTATCCCCATAAAAAAATCCTCTCTGATGCATCTTCCTGAGTAACCATTACTTCTCAAGAATTCAAAAACACTCTGCTGCTGCAAAAAACAAAATACAAGCGTATTAAGTGATGCCTTCCTCAGAGTCTGTGGTATTCTGTGGCTACTATTCAAATCACAAGCTCTTTCTATCTTGTTTAGTAACAACCGTACACTAACCATTAATAAATGTCATTGTACCCTCTTCAGACCTGCTCCGGATGCTAAGGAAAGGGAACTTGGCAGCCAGCAGCACTGCTTTCATTCAGACAGGATCAAGTTCCCTGGGGTTCCCTTGTCTGACTCTTTGCTTCTGCTCATATATGCAGCCCTTTTTCTGTCCTACACAGGATCACTCTGTGCTAACATCTTATATGAGAATAATCATGAGTTATAAAAAAACCAAACAGCATTTATTAAATGAGCAAAGTTCATTTCCTTAAGCTGTGTTTCTTATTCTGCAGTCTGCTGTGTTTATTCACTTGTTCATTGATGCATATTTCATTACTTTGGAACAGGCTTCCTAGTCATTGTTTCAGACTAAGCTCCAGGCCAGTAAAACAGTTAAGCAAGTGCAGGACAGAAATTTAGGAGTGTGGATAATCCTACTGAGAGAACTGAAGCAGAATCAGCTGCACTAGAAACATCTGCCCCCGATGCAGAGTTAGAATGAAAGAGGAAAAAGTTCATTCTCTACTCTCAAAATCTGTGAAACATAGTCTGTTTTTACAGTACTTAACAATCACACTTTTCTCCAGGAAAGGAGGTTGTGCATTAATTGCCAGAAACTGTATGCCTAAAAATAAAGACGCAAAAAAAGAGTCTTACGATACTGATGAAGTGAGAAGAATCTCAGAGCTTTGAGCTAGATTCTTGACGGCAATAGAGAGTGCACTAAGAATAGCAAATGAGTAGGAGTAGTCAAGGCTGAAAAGTTTCTGAAGTGCTTTGATTGCCAATTTCTTCATAAAAGCTCTTATTCAGGCTACCTGTTATGTGAGAAGGTTAAATCTTTAATGGAGCTTCAGTGTCTTGAAAGATAGTTGGGAAACATCTATTTTTGGTTTGCACACTGTTCTGGAGTAGCCAAAACATCAGTAAGAACGGCATTTGTCTTAAGATTTGTTGACAGAGAATTTCTCTGGCTGTAGTAACTGAGTGAAAAAAAGGACATAGTGACATGTTAGAGCTGGGGCCATAAGACACCTGGAAGTGCCTCTCTCCCCACACGTAGTAATGCACAGTTAGAGAAATGCATAACATAAGGATTAAAACCCAAACAAATCCCCCCAAAACTCAACCTTCACTAGGCAGGTAAAAAAAGAATGCTTGGTTAGATGAGTCAAAACCTATTCTTGCACAGCTCAACTTGAACCTCTGTTCTCCAGAAGAATATATGTATTAATCGAGAAACCGAATTAGCTAGTCAGTCAAGTCCTTGACATGAGAAAGCCACCGATAAACTTTTTCATGAAACTCTGAAGTGAGCAAATCTCAGAACGGGCCCTGAGAATTTCTGTAGGCCAGAAGGAACTACATCACAGCTTCAAACTCTTAGCCTTTTTAAAGACAAGCCAATGCCAACACTATGGGCACCAGGACTCTTGACACTACCTGAAGTCCCGTGCCCCACCGTCTTTGGGAAGGCACTTTTTTACCTGACCTGTGCATAAGACTTGTTTTTTTACCTATCAAAGGGAGCTGGGATTCCATGGTGACAGGAGGTTTGGGGCGGAAAACAAACAAATGAACACATGGACTTGATGCAAGGACCATGGCATTTGCATAAGTAAGAGTATTAAGGAATCACTGGGTCTTTGTAAGAAACAGGTATTTGTATACGCAAGGGCTGCAAAAATAAACATGCAAGGGCAGTTTACATAGCTGTATTAACACTGTGGTCTTGAATAGCTCTTAGGTCAGTGGGAGTAATCACCTGATAGTCAATAACTTTAGAAAAGCCATAACATTGTTTTATTTTAAGACTAGCACCCTTGCTCTAAAAAGCAGCAATTTTCCATCTGGAATAGATATCCTCCTCTCATGTCCTTTCCTGCGGCTGAAATTCGCACTCAAAGCTAAATATGTTATAACATTATGGCTACTATTTGAAGGCCTATGTGAAGCTTCATCACCTTTTGGACTGTCACACAGAAACACCCGTGCTCCCTGCAAGTGAGCGCATTTTCTACGTTACCCTGGTTCACACAATCCAGGAATGAAGAGTCCCACTGAGGTACTCAGACCCTGTACGCCGTACAGCTGACTGCTGAACAGAGCCTGTTTACCTGATCGGAGATGTCAACAGAACACAAGAAATGTAATTTTGTGGGGATTATTATTTTAGATTGGCAGCATCATCAAAAGCTGGAGTAGGCAGGGATTTTACTTGCTTTTCATTCTGTCTGGGTCACTAGTTCACAGCTTTCTGCAGCCTTGCACTCGTGCACCAACCCAAATTGCCTTCTGCTGCTCTATGGAAAATGCTCAGTCAGAAGGGCTGTTTTCTTTCCCTTTTGTGCCCTCACCTTTCCTTTATTTAAACAACTGATTCCCCTGTCCACAATAAACAAAATATTGCAAGAAGTCTTCTAGGCTTTCCAGCTGTACTTTTGCTCTGAACTCTGATTACTGGGAAGCACGATGGCACCACTGATAATGCTCAGATCTTCTGCTCCCAAAACATAAAGTGATTTCTGGGTGCAGGAACCACGATGATCCACTGAGCAGCTCTCATTCCATGCCCAGCATACCCTGGCTTCCAGGCTAGATCTCCAGTATATTCATTAAAGTCTTCATCATAGCATTGCTGATACCTGGTCCTATGTTTAAAGTTAAACCATTTATATAAACAACTGAATACTATCAGAAGTAATGTATTAAACATCACTCTCCTTACTCTTATCCTTACTGACAGCATTACCTGAGAAGATTTAGTAACATATTCCTATATGATGCTCCAAGGCTGTGAAACTGGACAACTGGTGAAAGTCTTATTGTTCCCAGTGTACCCTAATGTAATCTTAAATTTCGTCTTAGTGCTAATATTTAAGCTCCTTTCTTGTCACCTAGAGACTTGCAGCGCTGCCACTGTGGGAGCCCGTCATTTAACATTCCTCGCAGAATTCATAGCAACAACTTGAGTCATCCGCATTCTGGTGACTCACTCCTGTCACTTGATACACATCTCTTTAATTTTAAGTCACACAAAATAATCTGAGTGACAGCCAGCAGCAGCCCTATGATTTTGTGTCTTCTGCATCATTACATCTCTCTTCTTAGCACTTCTTAGTGCTCGCACACCTTCACTATGAGAAAAATGTAACTTTAAAAAGTAATTTATATTAACATCACAAAACCACAGATCCTTTACATGTACACAGGGGAGAAAAAAAAATATCTGTCCACCTGATGGAATCAAAGCACTGCATAAGTGCTCACAAAAAGTTCTCATTGTCACCATAAGGGATCTAAAGCTGATGCTTGCAATCAGTTTTCAGAGACCAACAACAACCTAAGCCCTGCATGGGCACTTCAAAATACTGCAGGAGTGTTGTAAGCTCTCCACTTACAACGAGTCCTACTGCCTCCTTGTTTGATATCAGGGTGAAAGAGGCAAAGGAGTAAATACGTGGAACTAATATCTAAACTCCGTTGCTTCCATGAAAGGGAGAGGGGTAGCCCTTTCCCAGCTTCCAGCATGTATCAATGGTCTGTCTTTGGTGATACCACCCATGTCTTTTATCTGAGGCCAAGATAAGAAAATTAAGTACTCCTTCCCCTGGTGGCGGAAAGGTTCTCTACTCAGAGGCTGATAGATGCATCAAAGTAGCTGGGAGGCAGAGCCAGGCATCCTTCTGCTTCCATCCACTTCTGTAAGAGGAAGGCACGCGTGCAAGGCTTTGCGGTTCTTACACATGCCTGGTGTGACAGCAGCAGATGGGCTGGCTGGGGGAGCTGGCTGCCAGGCTCAAGGTGGCCACCCAGAAAGAAGCAGTGAATGAACTGGGCAGCGGGGCAGCAATGTACATCCAGGAGATGCATGTGTATTTGTACCCTGAAACCTACTTCCATGCATCTTTGTGGTCACTGGCCAATATCCATATTGACAACCCCACATACGCTCAATCAGGACTCCATTTTATTCCTTGCTGTATTCCAGCACGGAGATTTATGGCCTTGTGTTAGTTTCCCTCTGAGGATAATTTTGGCTCCTGGTACATGACTCCTGGGAATGGACACCTTGCTCTGCCACCATACCAAAAGGCGATGGGAAACTGGACATGTGTGAATGAGGTTTGTCTGCTTATGGGCTTCTAGAAGATGGGAGGAGTTATATTTAGGGAGAAGGAAAACATGATGGTCTGGGATCCCTCATGCTTGCAGTAGGAAAAGATAGTTATGAAGGAATGTTGCATGCTTGAACCAGCACTGACGTGGCAGCAACCTGCTCCCTATGCACTAACACGGCACTCAAACCAAAGACCTTGAGTTTCAGCACACAGATGGTGAAGGTAAGAGACCTTATGAATTGCTGTGTCCAGTTCTAGGGTCCCCAAGTTCTGCATTCCCAAAGACAGGCATGGACATACTGGAGTGAGACCAGTAAAACAAAGGGCTTTGAGCATCTTTAATTTGAAGACAGGTTGAGATAGCTGGGACCATTCAGCCTGGAGAAGAGAAGGCTCGGGGGAATTTCATCAGTGGATAAAAACATCCAATGGCAGGGCAGAGAAGACAAAGCCACGTTATTCTCAGCAGTATGCAGTGAACAGACAAGAGCGAATGGGAACAAACTAAAATAAATAAATTCCACTTTAACGTAATAAGTGAGAGCAGTCAAACCCTGGAACAAGCTGCCCAGAGAGGTTGTGGAGTCTCCATCCACAGAGACAATAAAAACTCAACTGGACACAGCCCTGAGCAACCTGCAATAAATGACCCTCCTTTGAACAAGGCTAGATTATCTCTAGAGGACCCTTCCCACCCCAACTGTTCTGTGTGAATAACCTATTAAATACATGGAAGTAGATCATTGTCCCCTGGGTACCAGTACCTGGGAATATGTCATACAAGACCATTACAGAGTCTTCAGAAGTGGTACTTATCTGTCAAAGATACCAGTAACCACTGTCAGCTCCTTAGGAGGAGTTTCCTGGCTCCTGACAAATAGCCTGTGTCACTCCCCAGCTGGGCATCCCCCGCTACATCATAATTTTCAGCTTTTACAATGTCACCACCGCTTGACTCAGGATTTCTCAAATTACAAAAACAAACACACAAATACTCAAACAAAACACTGAGGAATCACTTGGTTTTGGTTGCTAGCTGGCATTGCAGACTGTACTTGAATGCTATTGGGCATATTTTGTGATACATTTCAAAACAAGCTGGCAAGATGAGACTTTTAGTACATGCAGGATGTGCCTGCCTTTGGTCTTGCAGTCTTTCTCCTGGACAAAAATGAACAACCACTGATTTCAGCAGACTGTTTATCCTTTCCAGGGATTTTTTCCTTAGGTAAAGATTGTCATAAGAACACAGTAACCCTAAGTCTTTCCTTTCTCTTGCTGCTCAAATCTAAATAATGATGGTGAAGTTTGGGGACTGGGGAGCTAATGGTTCCTATTTTTGAGTTATTAACTTTATCACAGGGAGAACTTCCAAGTTCCCCATAGTTCTTTCATGGCTGTTTTCACTATGGTGTTAAAAGGCAAATTCAACAAAGTGCAACACAGATAATGGTGCAAGGCTGACACTTGCATGTACAAGCAATGAAAAACATGCTATCAGACTTATGCTTGGCTTATGACCTAAAAATGAGCTTGGATGGAGATTATCACTTTCAAATGTTGGCAAAAGTGGGTCAGAACATACCTGTGTTCACATGTAAGAAGGAAGAGATGTACCCAAAGAAAGAAAAAGCAAGAAGTGAGAGATAGTTCATAGCCGCAGTTTTCAAACTGGCAGTTCCCACGCCATTAGCAGAGCACCAGTTACTCCAACAGCTCTAAAACTGCATGCTGCCTCGCCTGTGAGTAGCCAGAGGCCATTACTCCTGTCACTGGCAATATCTGGGCAAACTGAGGTCAGGGACCTCTGCCAATGGCAAAGGGAATGGATGTTTCTTATCCTTTCCTTTCTTGCCCTCAAGAGAGGAGGAAATGATACACGGTGTTGCAGGAGACCCCTCTGCACACAGAAGCACAAGCTTTGGTCTTCTGATCAGTCCCACACCACGACAGCCACAAAAGCCCAACATCTTTTAAGTAGTGAAGCTTCACCACCAGTTCAGTTCTCCGTGCTAAGTCACCTGGGAAGACAGAATAGCAAACACCCTTTTTCTTCAGCTTCCTGAAGCTCAGGGGAGAAAATGCTGAGTAATGTCTAGCTTGCTAATAATCATTAAAAATGTGTTAGAAAAGTTTATACTCTGCTATTTTATACAGGTTTAAACCACTTTGCATGCCAGAGAATGTATACAGAGACCAGAACAATCTTAAGTTCACTCAGGCAAGTGACCTGCCTTCAGGAGGCACCTTGCCTGGCTGGAGCAGAAGAACAGTACTCATGCGCATGTCCCACCTTACTCTGGCACTGAAAAGGAGATGTTTATCAGTTACTCCTATTTTGGACAGCATGTCTGCAGCACATTTTCTAAACAACATCAACTCAGCTTTGCCAATTATATTCATCCAAATGCATATGAATAAAAAGACAACTTGTATAAAACCCCAATTTGATTTTTTTTTTAAGATCCCCTAACCTTACAAGTCTGACATACTGAGGAATAGTTCCTATTACACCTTCTTCTGAGGATTTTCTAAAACACTAATCATTGACCTAGCTGACACTACCAAAGTCAATTGAAGTTTTGTATGGCAGGCTCATGCCTACCATTGAAAACCATGAATCTGAAAAACCATTCCTTAAGTAATATTGAAAAAGTAATGGTATACATTCAACAGTACATTGCTACAATAAAGAATACCCAGAGGCCAAAATTATGGTTATATGGATACTGTAAAACATATAGAAGTGACAGTTTAGTGAGTCAATGAAATAACCAATGCCTTAAGAGCTGATTTTCAGGATTTCCATTGCATGGTGATTATTTGAACTTGTACTTGCACAGGACAAACTGTTATGATGGTTGAAATCCTGCTCTGAAAATCCTTAACCAAGTTGGTTTTACAGGCTAGAACACTCACAATTAACTGAAGTGAGGACTGTTGCAAGAGCACTCCTTGGGTCTCAGTTCACTGAAATACTTAAGTACAGACAAGCTTTTAAGCTCACATTTAAGGCTTTTGTTGCTTTAACTAGAGCAGACAGAGTCAATGGTTAAAAGCAGCAAAATTCTCTTGAGTGAGGATATGGCTCTACTGGTATAAATGCTGCAAGTACAGCTTGTTTTAGTTTTGGGATCCAATGTTTTTACAGCAATAAGTGTCCCACTGTATGATTCATGCTTTTACATATGTTTAGAAAAACAAATGCATACAAACAAAGAAAAGCATACACCTTTAACCAATGTTATGCTGCCAGTAGCACTTCTGAAGTACAAAAGAGCTCAAAGCTCTTCAACCAGGCAGAGAAGGCACAGGTCAACCCTCAGACAAGCTTTGTGAGCAGAGAGTTGGACACAATGATCTCTTCAAAGTTCTTCCTAGTCCTGTTCCATGATTCTTTGCTGATGTACACAAAAGCATAAACTTTGTTGATGTTGACAGCTCTTTGAAATAAGATGTCAGAGCAGCCATCCTCATGTTGTTCATCCTCCTTCCTGAATGGTAGGAAAGGAGAGTGTTCAAGGGCATTTGCCTTCCTCCCTCACCTGTTTAACAATAAGCACATCATCTTAACCAAGAAATCATAGAGAATTAGGGGGAGAAGGCAATAACCTGTTCTGGGAAAGGAAGAGATTCCATTCCTCAAGGGCATTAAGAAAGCAATGAGAGACTTAACAATCCCTCTACCGCTTCCACACTACAGCTGCTTACTGTGTCCCTGACTCAGCTGTGAAGTTTAACCTTAAGCACAGGCTTAACTAAACAGAAGGCCACTGAGTAAGTTTGAGGTCTCATTGAGTAAAACTCATAACATACAGCATTTGAAACCAGTACTATTTCTACTGTTAGACATAAGACATAAACCAGCAATAATTGACAAAGGCTACATTTAGTAGCACAAGTTACACAGCATGGCTTATCACTGTCATCAGAGATTTTTTATTTTCACCTAGTGCATTGTATTCCTACAGACTAGTTAAAAGTATGACTTTTCTTTGTCTGCCTTCTTAAGGCACCAGTTTTACTTTAGACCTGCATGACTCAGTTGAGTGTATTCAAATTGCACCTTTTTGGCTTAATTCTCTTGAAAATAATACTAATGCATACAGGACACATTTGACTACTAGTGCCCAATCCTCATCAGGTAATAAGGTACAACACAGCTAGAAAAAAAATAAATCAGTGATGTTGCAATACATTTATAATTACCACACATGCCAAATACAGCTCCTACATGCAGTTCTGCCAAAGAGAAGAAGCTTCTGTGTATGACCTAGTTAAATCACAGCAGTAAGTATTTCTAAATACTTCTTGTGCCAACAATAGCTTATGGAGGAAGCAGTTAATTTTCTGTCCTTGCTATATTTATGGGCCTGATTCTGCCTTTAGTTGCACCAATGTAAAAGTGTATTATGTTCAACCAATTTAGTTCTAATCACTTTACACCATTACCCTACCTCAAAAGTCAGAATCTTGTCTCTTTCTTCCTATAGGAAGGTACATTAACAACAGGAGACTGATGCTTTGAAGAGACAATAGGGCAGTTCTGCTTCTCCCCGCTGCCCTTACTGTGGCTTTAGGTGTGGTTCCACTGTGAGGCAAACCAATTTAAATCTAAGCTGATATGGGATATTTCCCTTCTAGCTGTAAATGCCTGTGCCCTCCCTTCAGCTGGCTGCTATAGCTGTGTGAAGAGCTGGTCCAGACAGACATTATGACAAAAAACTTTTTTTGCTGGGGCCTTTCTTTTACTAGATGGTTTTCTGGACAAGCGCTAGTTCCAGTTAAAGTGAGGAAATAGGTGGATACGTGACAGGCAATGGCAGTTTGCACACAAATCAGCCTGAACTGCCATGAAACTATTTCCTTATACATAAGAGTAACTCCCAGGTTTTCGTGCATGAAATAATTAAATGGTGTTGGACCGCAGAAGACAATCATGTTTCTGAAACCTTCCTTCCACAATCTGCAAGGCTGTGTTCCACAGCCATCGTTCTCTCAAATAACAGCCTTTATCAGATATGAGCTTTGGGTCAGAACGCATCTTAATCCACAAACAGCTTTCATTTTCAGTTAATCAGCACTCTAAGTCAAAGGCTTTTCATTACAGCCTTATCCTGTTCTGGCTATTCTGCTTCTTCCCCCATGTGAGAATGGAAGGTCTTATGGTTCTAAAATTTTCATAAATTTTAATCAAGCTGTGAAAGAGCAAAGCAGCACTTCCCCAGATTTAGAAGCAGTACAGGGGAACGAATTTCACAGAAGTTAATTTTCTGAAAGTATAGAGAAATCATTTTTAAAGCTAGCCAACTCTGAGCTTTCTGTGTCAGCTAAAAATACAGACGTCTCACACCCAGTGATGGAGTGCAGCGAAGTACTTGTGTAACACCATAATGAAAAAAGACACTGCAAGAGTAGCCACTTCCATCACCAGGAAGCTTTCAAAATATCTGGAAGTCAGACAGTCAGCAGAGGGAGATGAGATCAAGTCCAGCAACTGATAACATTGGACTGCAAAGCATGTTATTTTGATGAATCCAGAGCTGCCCAAGGCCTGCAAAACACAAGTTGACTGAAGAGATTTAACAGCTTTAACTGTCTAAGCAAACTTCTTTGATCGAGTACATTTCCAAAGCATGAAATCCCTGCCACTTCAACAGAAGATTAAGGAGTTTCTCTGCACAAAGGCTGTGATTCTGCAGGAAGAAATCCAATGAACCCTTTGGGAAACAGTGCCCTCTTCGCTGACCATGGAGGCAGCCTCAGTGTTATTTTTCAGCTTCCGTTGCTGCACCTTTTCCTCAGACATCAGGAATGCTACTCACATTTATCCATTTAAAAAATAATTTGTTTAACTTTTGTATCTAGATTTGTGTTTACAGTGCTGGCAGATGTAGGAGAAATACATACACTGAGAAAAGCTTCTTTAAGAAAACATTGGGGTAAATCAATACCTGGGGACATTTCCCCCCTGCCAGAACCTCCTTCCTCACAGATACCACATAAATGCATATGTTGCTAGATCTAAACTTGTGCGAATAAAAAAATGAAAAAAACCAACATGAGCAGTTCATGAATCAGTTCAAATCTTCTGCCAATAGCATATCTGCACTTCCTATTAAATCTTGTTCAAAGGTTGCTTCTCTGGCTTATGCTTGGAAGTGTACTGAAAATACAGCTGCGCGCTGCATTTTGCTGGCAAATGCAAACCAACCTCCTTCGTTTGTTCAGAGAAGAAAATCTTGATTAAAAAAAACAAACAAAAAAACCCCCAAGAAACAACAGTTAGATTAAAATATTTAGCATAGTATACAAAACACTTTTAATTTTTTTTAGGAAGAAAGGAACTGATTTAAGTGTATTCTCTTAGGTAAGAGGGAACCCATCTGACAGGAAGAGACTCGAGTGTAAAGAAAGCACATCTGATTTGTAGCAATTAACAGGCAAAATGTAAGCTCTAGTCAGCATTTGAGTGCTTGTTGTTTGAGCACTTTTGTTGTTTGAGCTTCCACATGGAAAGAATTTGAATCGAAAGGGTGATGTGTTTTTCTTAGGGATTATTTTGGTGGTGGTGGGCTTTTCTTGTTTTTGGGGTTTGTTTGTTTGTTTGTTTTGAGATTTTCAATAACCAAACAAGGAACCTCTAGAAAATTTGATAAGTTGTTTTATTGAAAAGGTATAAAACACACAGCTACATTTATCCCTACCCAGCAAGTGGAGAAGTTAAAGGACAACCAGAGAACAGCAAAATTACTCAAAAAAAAAGCACAGGAACTATTCTCAAGCTTCAGTGAGAACTGAGCCAATAAAAGCAAACACGATACAGATAGCCTACGTGAAACAACTCGGAAATATATCTAAAAATAGGACAATAATAAACTCACACTCATCTATGGCCAGGAAACTTCATCACAGCTGACGTTCACCATAGGTGAACTAGTAGAGCTAGATGTAGTGCCACTGGTGACTTAGATGGCATAGTACAGTTTTGGCACTAGGGACACAGGATGCCTAAGAAACATTTACTTTATCATCTCCTTTCCCTTCTATCAACCTGTAATCTACCTCATGATTACCCATAGACTGAATTACCTTGAAAACTGAACTCTTAAGAAAGTAGAAAAGTAAAGCATGCATAGATATCAGCTGTATTCTATATTCTTTTAGATTAAGAAAAAAAATCACAAAGGATTCAAAGATGTCCTTGGAGATCCAACAAGCACTACAAAATAAATACGAAGAAATGTAAGTATATCCAAGGCACTCAACACTCATTTCACAAGAGATGCATCTATTTTTTCTTTAGATGACTGGCTCATAAAACAGCGCTATGCTGCAGAAAGCCACACAAGGACATCACATCAATTTTTAAATGACTACAGGCAAATTTATGTTTTCCTACATTGAAAGTTTTGTCAGAAAATATTCAGGTTGATATTTTCAGAGCTTACTGTCAGTATGAATTACCAGCAACTCACATTAACAAAACTGTTCAGTTACACTAGATATATGACTAATTTCTTATCTGTTTGAATAGCCACACAGGCATTCCTTAACGGTGGATTTGCTACACCTAAAACAGATGATGATACCCAACTTTTTGCATTTGGTAACTTAGGAAAGTATTTTTTTCTAAAAAGAGGTTTTGTAAAGAGGAGTACATTTCCCCTTCTGATCTGTGTAATAGTTCTCAAAAAAATGACACACCCTTCCACTGTAGACATATCCAGGTCTGATTAATTCTACATAAACAAAATTATTAAATAGAGGGTATCTGGCTTTGGTACTGGTTTCCAGAATCTGGCCCTCAGAAAGAAAAATAATTCCTGAAAGTTCATGTCCTTAAGGTACTCTAAGTGAAACCAACCAAACCAAACCCCACAATAACAAAAAGGGAGGAAAACTCTCCACACAGGTAATTCAAGCTCCTGTCATGATGCAAGGCTGAACCATTGTGAGCTGAAGTGAACCCTATCTAGCAAGGGCCATTCAGCAGAAACTCTGAGCTGGAGAAATGTCTCAACGACCCTGCCTCTCTTAAAAACTATAGTTAAGACTAGAGAAGGCATTTAAAGATTAGGGTCATATATTGGAGGGGAGGGGTTGGGGATGTGGGTGAATGTATGAACAAGGGCATGTTTTTTCACCTACTCGGTACACACTTGTATTGCAAAACATCAGATTAAATCCCATTTTTAAAAGATTCTCTCTGTGTTTCTTTTGTCTGGTTGAATATTGCTTTCCCATGGCAATGGAGTAAAATCCAACATTCGATATCTTACAAAGCAGCATCGAAAGAAAAGTGTGAAATTAATGAAGAACAGGGATGGTTAGGTGATACTTGTACCAAGTAGTAAAGACACACAATGTTTCTGTTTTAGCTGAACCACACACCACCAAAACCAAAAGGAACCCCAAGAGCCAATGCCCCCTTACCTACAAATGAATGCAGAATATCCCTAACCTTTCAGGGTTTTTTTAAGCTGCTCCTTAGGATAAATGCTCATATTTCATTCAAAAGGCTGCTAAAATACAGATAAGGGTAGCACTCTCAATTGGCAACCCTACTGGCTGGAGAGATGGTGAACTATGACTGGTTTGAACCTCCAGTTTTTCACTCCTCACTTCAGATTATCCTTGAGTAAATCATCAAAACCTAAATTTATGCTCTCCTAGAAGGTCACCGATTTCTGCGATAAGGAGAATCAACATGTTGTTCTGGCCCTGTTGTTACTCTGACCTCTTCCAGCAGAACAGCACCCGAATGGCTGTGATTGAGGGCTTCAGGCTTCAGCCTTCATGCCTTAGCCTCCAGGCAAAGGACTTGAAAGGTGGATGAGCAACATGAAACTACATATCCACTAGCTGAGAACTAGCAAGCAGAAAGAACAGCACAGGGCTGGCCAGGGATTGGGATTCAAATGCACAATACAGAGAACTGAAATTATGTTCATGAAGATCACTTACCGGATTTTTCAGTCACTCTGCTTGCCATGAGGAAAAACAACTCTCTGGATACTACTGAAGAACTGCACTTAGAAGAAAGCCAGAGCAGGATCCTGCTGATGGCAAAGTCCGTGGGTCTCAGAAGGGTCACTAATATAACACTGGGCAATATTTACACCAGGCTGCAAAAGGCATGACCTTCATTCTCTTTCAGCTTCAAATACAACTGATGCTATCCCCCATTCTGGATTACTCAGTAAAAGCCCAACCAGATTCATCAACCATCTCACCTACTAACACATCTTACCTACAAACCAGCAAGGCAGAAGGTGAAAAAAACCAGATAATTTTAACATGAGGGCTTACATTATTTACATCTCCTTCTCACTGGGTTTACAATAGCTTAGCTCACAGGCATTCCTTGTCACTGACACAGATATAAACAAGAAAGGAACTATTAGTGCTTTTCAGACAAATATTAAGGGACAAATATTCTTGTGTCTTCAAGAGATAACTCCACATTGGCAGCAGCACAGAATGGCATCACAGCAGGGAAGCCCTGAAGGGCAGATTTCTTCCCTGACACGAGTAGAGCACGGCTGGCACCGAGACACATGAGTGACCCCAATGCTCCTTGGGCTAGACATCTACCCTGGCTAGACACACATCCCAGCAGGAGGACAACTGCTCAGTGGGGTTCAGACTGACCACATAGGGAAAATAGGACTTCCCATCCTGTGAAGCAGAAAGATGAAACAGTGGCCTTCTGCTCCAGGAGGCTTGTTACTAAATGCCTTGCCCTGCCACCTTCCCAAAGCCTGGACAGCAGTAGATCAGAGTTGGGTTTCAAGGCAGAGTTTTTTTCTGCAGCCCCTTGTCACCTCTGTAGCCCCACAAAATAAACAGGGTTGCTAAAGGAAGTAGCTGCTACTCAGAACCTGTCACCTTTGGATTCGGCATAAAGCTTCAGAATTCAAAGATTATCACTTTTGTGATGATTCATGTAACAAACCAGTCTGTGCGGCAGCGAGACAAAAATTCCTCCTTGATCTTTTTTCTTTTTTAAAAAAAAGAAAACAGCAATAAAGCAAGCAAAAAGCCCTCAGTGTATATTCTGAGCTCTAAGTGAGAGCTTTCTTCCCTCCCTTCCTCCCCACAAGCTTCAAACCAAGATATCTGTAAATTACAAATCTGATTACAACAGAAAAGTTTTTTTTTTTTCTTCTTTTCATTACTGTACTGGGTCTTTAGATGCCAAGTTGTTCTATGAACACCACAGCAGGAGCACATTAAAAATTTAAAAGGTAGACAAAAAGAAACAAAGAATAAAAACAAGCTTGTATTTTACTGATTACTGATAATTACTTAAGTTCAGAATCTGTCATACTTATTTAGATGGAATATCACCTCACCCTTCACATCCCATCACTAACTCTAGTCTCTCTTTGAAAAAGGAGTTCCCAAGTACGAAGGCAAAGCCTGGACCTCAAGTTTCACCATCTTTTTCCAGAGTGCAGAGTATTTGTGACAACATTTGGCTTTTTCATTTCTTGGCATTTAAGACTCTAGTACTAGGCCCCCTGCTACTCCTTTAACTGCCAGACAATGCATCATCTGACAATCATTACTATTTTAAAGGAAACCTGCTGGAACTCTGACACCCACTATTTTATATTTTTTTTATAATAAATATAGCTTTGAAAGTGCATTAGTATTTGGAGCTTAAACGCTTTGAAAGTATGGTTTGAACAGTGAAGAGGCTTAAGACAGAAAGTATTCCATATTTCATAGTCCGGGGTTTTCATCAAATCCTTCAGAGACACAACCATTGGGCTAGATTCCTCTCTCATACCTCCAGGTCCCTATACCCACAAAGTCCACGTGCCAGTAGCTATCCCAGTTTAGATCCATGGCAGCGAACAGACAAGAAGTGGATGTGAACAAGCCATGACTGTCAAACTTTCTGCTGATTTTCTTTCAAATTCTGCCAAACGAGCCAACAGTAGCCATGCTGAAAACCCCAAGACATTAGCATGCTTCCATAAAAGCATGCAATCAAAACTACATGCAGGTCATTCAGTGAAGAGCAATGTTGAATTAGGGAGTAAGATGAGCTCTTGTACAGGATTTTCAAAGGCCGTATGCCAAAGTAAGCTCTCTGCCACCCTAGGGCTAGAACAGTTTCTGAGTACTGGGTAGCAAGCCCAAATTGAAGCAACCAACCATCTATCAGGAGAACAATTCCCTAGCTTTGCATGTATTTCGAATAAACTTCTTAGTAGGAGCTTACTGATTTTTTGACATCATATGGGTCACAATTCTAAAAAAAAATCAGCAGCAGTGAAACCTGAATCCATCACTACCACCAGTGCCTGGTAAGCCTGCTCTAGGAGAATCCAAACCCGTTTACAGTGTTTGTATAGATTTAAGCTTCCAGGTTCTTGATTTGCCCAATGAAATGGACCCACCTGCTAGCTGTTAACATCCATTTCTCTTGCTCCCCTTCACAAATGTGTAAGACCTAACATCTTAAGGATGTGAATTGGCAATGAAATAATCACCTTGCCCTCCAAATGACCAAAATGAAACTGTTTCCATGACTTCCATATGAAGAGATTATGTTAATCTATTATTTCTCTGACCTTCTGACAAGCATGACCAATGTTTTCTGCAAGGATTAAAGAACTGCAACAGAAGCAAACCCCTGAATTCTCTGTCCTTTAGACAATACAGAGAACAAGAGCTCGAGGCCTCAGGGATTCAGTGCACCAGTTCCTCTGTATCATTAACACAGGATCCATTTAACTCAGCAGCATCTACTAATATTTCAATATAGTCAATTAATACTTATCTGCTAGCACTTCTAAAATGAGAAAACACTGGAAAGCTGGGCTTTTTTTTCATCTAGCTGGTGCACCAGTGTACTAATACAAAGAAGTGTACAGCACATCAGTGTCCTCATCAGGCCAGAAAAGGCTCCTTCTAGTGCAGGCACCATGAGGTCACCTGCAAATTACTTTCCAGAGGGCATCCTGTGGACAGCAGTAAGATTGGGGTGGTTAGCTTTCCCTAGGATATAGTTTTTCCTAGATAGAAATACATAGATTCTAGGATGTGTCAGATTAGCCATGCAAGCTCTGTGGAGATGATCTCTGAACGTAGAGAAAAGTACACTGACTTAGAAATATCCAGAGACAGGTTTATACTACTGCTCTGACTGGGTTGCTTCAGAACTGAAATCCCTGGTAAATGTTTGGCAGGCTTGGATTTCTTCCCCACAGAGAAACTGTGTTTGGGCAGAAACCACAAGCAGCCCAGCACATCTGGCAACCATAAACCTGTCCAACTTCAGAGATGTTATGAGGCTGTGTGGGCCAACAGCTCAAGTGGGATGGAGGAGGCTACACAAAAATTAATGGTATAAGGTGATAAGGTATAAGGTGATATAAGGTGACCTAGGGAATGCTCCTGCATTCCTAAAAATGGGGCTGTGCCTAAGTACCCCTCAGCTTTATGTTAGGGTGCACATCAGACACACATCTGTGGCCCTGATTTCCAAGAAGCTGGTCTAGCAGACCCAATCTGGCCCAGTTGAAACTGAGTGTACAAGCAGGGAAAGCACAAAGCACAAAAAAAGTTATGAGCAAGAGCAGCAGGAACCACTATTTCAGTTGATGTGGTGAAGTATTCCCCTTTCTCTCCTGCACTCTTCTCTGCATGGGCACAGTTTGGTTCTAAACACGATACTTCATAGAACTGCAAACAGTTCTGTAGAGGTGTGCCAGCACCTCTGGGGTCTGTGCTGTGCCTCCTGAGACAATGCAGGAGTCCTAATAGGAATATATGAGAAGAACCTCATCTGCCCTGCCTCCTACAAACACTTTTATTTGGGACTAGTTTACTATCTCTTTTCTGAGACAAACACAAAAAGAAAGGTGTTGAGATGATTAGGGAGCTGGACAAGCTCGAGAAGTATGCCCACATGAACCTCATGAGGCTCAACAAGGCCAAGTGCAAGGTCCTGCAGCTGGGTTGGGGCAACCCCCAGTACCATTACAGGCTTCAGGATGAAGGGATTGAGAGAGAAGGACTGCAGAGAAGGACTGGAGGGTACTGGTGGACGAAAAGCTGGACATGAGCCGGCAATGCGCGCTTGCAGCCCAGCCAGCCACCCGTGTCCTGGGCTGCAGCAGCAGCAGCGTGGCCAGCAGGGCGAGGGAGGGGATTGTGCCCCTCTACTCTGCTCGGGTGAGACCCCACCTGGAGTGGCTGCGTCCAGCTCTGGCGTTCTCAGCACAGGAAACACACGGACCTGTTGGAGCGGGTCCGGAGGAGGGACCACGGAAATGGTCAGAGGGATGGACACCTCTCCTGTGGGGAAAGGCTGAGAGAGCTGGGGCTGTTCAGCCTGGAGAGGAGAAGGCTCCGGGGAGACCGTACTGCAGCCGTTCAGTACTTAATGGGGCTTGTAAGAAAGATGGGGACAGACTTCTTCATAGGGCCTGCAGCGATAGGACAAGGGGTAATGGCTTTAAACTAAAAGAGGGCAGATTTAGACTAAATGTAAGGAAGAAGCTTTTTATGATGAGGGTGGTGAAACACTGGCACAGGTTGCCCAGAGAGGTGGTAGATGCCCCATCCCTGGAAACATTCAAGGTCAGGTTGGAAAGGGCTGAGCAACCTGGTCTAGCTGAAGATGTCCCTGCTCACTGCAGGGGTTGGACTAGATGACCTTGAAGCGTTCTGTGATGATCTCCACAGAGCAGATTTTCATTTGCAACTTAAAGACCAATTCAGAAACACACTTCTGATGTTTGCTAATGATGAACCTAGATGCATCAGTGCTTTCCTGAACTGGGCTCTTCTGCAGTCACCATAAGCCAAAGGAGGAGGTGGTGAGGGAAGTCAGTATCATTGTGAGACAGAAGTTCCTTCTTTCTCATGGCTAATTATGGAACTGTAACAGAATATGTATTTGTTTATTTGAGTAAGGATGCTGTAATGGTGATCTATCAGAAGCTGTGTTATCTGTAAATACCAACCATACCAGTCATCCCACTAAAGCTCCTGCAAGACATATTTCATTATCTTCCTCAAAGGACATTTCAGATATGATCCAGCAATTCTACCTTACAGAGTCTAATTAAATATAGCCATCTAGTTACCGTTGTACCAGTGAACCTTAATTACCCTGCAACCCTTTAAAGTTGTTCTGGGACACTTATTCTGATACAGTGTAGAAAGTAAGCAGAGCTTCAGATAATGACTTCCTACCCATTGGGGACTAAAAATCCTATTATATATATGAGGGCCTTTGGATAGACACATAATTTAAAAGAATGGGAAATCAGTCAGACCTATTTTTCTGAACATTTTTCATTTGTTTTCAAGCCACTCTGAGCTACCCCAAACCGGATTAAAAGGAAACTTACTTGCTCATATTTTGTATCGTTTTCCTGAGGGGAGAGGGAGGTGAAAGGAGACTGAAAAAAATTTATAAAGGCATTGCTTTTACTGAATTTTCAAGGTACCATAAAAGGTTTCTAAGGTGAGGTGCATGTTAAGTGAACACATCGCCATAATCCTCGTGGGATAAATCATGCAAATGCAGCAACAAGATATTGCAATGACACAAGAAGCTTCTCTGCACAAAATGTGTGCTTAATTCTTTGCTCTGAGGCCAATGTGGTTTCAGGGTACTGTTCAGTCCATAGATAAAGGGTTGAAAAAAAGAACCTTTATTGGCTTTTATAGTCACTTTAGCCAGTATGAGGAACAATACAGAGAACCTCTGCTACAAATAACCGCTAGTTCTCCAGTCTCAAAAGAAAGATGACTGTGATGCAGACCTCAGAAGGCAGGATGAATCCTTCAGAGAAAGCATCCCCCTTACCACACAGAATGCCACAGAACTAAGGAAGAGGATTCCTAAGCCGAAAGCATCAGAGAACTTTGTCAGAAGAAGGAGGTTAGTACTCAAGGCTTTAGTTTACAGCTGAGAATAAAAACTTTTAAGGATACACATAAACACCTGTGCATTTGTGCCACAAGGTACAAAAGATCTAGCAAGAAAAAAATATCTTTTGCTCACATAGAGATTTATATAAAGTACTTTGGTAATGTTCTATAAGAAGTAATGTGAGACATTAAATTACAAAAAATACAGTCCTCTAAAACTCAATAAGCAGAAAAAAACCCCACCCAACCAGCACATTTAATTCTGGCACAGAGGAACATCTTTCTTCAGTCCAACAGTCTTCTTTTCAGGGAAAGAAATACATCTTAATGATTGAATCCACTTTGGCCATTCTCCCCCTTACTCCACATATACCGGTTCTTCCCAGAAAATGTCTTGCTCCCTCCCAAAATTTGGAGAGGAAAAATTGTTAGCAAATATAATTATTAAGCTCCCTTATTAAGGACACTGTGACTGGAGAAAGACACAATACAGGTCTTCTTTCCACCACACTAATTCTTTCTTTCTGTATGATTTCTAGGTCTTCTGAGCTTCCCCCTCATGGAAAGGACATACAGGGAGGTTGAAGATGACTTATGCTGGAGTCTTCAGGGTATGCTTGAAGACAGGGGAAGGACAACAGATATGTTCTTTTGTTCAGTGAATGACATATTAGTTAATATTATGTCATTATGCTCACATAATATGTATGAGCATACATATTATGTGAGCAGCAGCAGTAATACCCCTCCCACTCAACGAAATAAATAGGTGAGGGGCATCTTTATATACTACAGTCCTAGATCTTTTTCTAAGATTACAAAAACAGCTAACCCAAAATAAGAAAGTTGATCTAAGCTACAGAGAATACCTTCTTCAACATCCCTACGTTTCCTTACTTAATTCACTGTAAAGCTCTGCCTTATATTCAGCGTAAAATCCTAAAAGGGGTAAACCACTCTGTTCCCAAAGGCAAACCACCCACAACATACCATTAAGAAGGGAAGTTGGACATACACTAGTGGCTATGGTACAATAAAGCTCTACTGCACACATAAACCTAATCCTGTTGTTTCACAGGAGTGAAAAAACAAGACCAAATGTATTCCAATATAGCGACAAAAAGTTATATGGGAGGTCACACGTTTTGCTAAAACAACTCTGGATTTTACTATGTCTAATACTGTCACCATGCCCACTTCCTCCCTATATCCCTCTATCTCTTACTGACAATAATCTTTATCTTTCTGTTCAAGCTTTAATGAAAACTAAATGCCTCCTTATTCACCGCGCTGATACATAGCTGATACAATGTTTTATTTTAGCAGGCAGAGGGAAGAAAGAAGTTTAAAAGCAGGATGTATGTCCAAAAGGATAATAAGCAAGCAGGTCCTACCTTTTGCTCCCTCTCAACTCTAGGTGCTACTTTAAATTGCAGTTGGCTACAAATATCAGTAAGCATTGCCAAAAGCCACAGAGGGAAACAAAACCTGAAACAGCTAAAGGTGAAGGAAGGAACACCTATGACTGCTCCTGAGCCGTCTACCTGCCACTGACTTGGGTAATTGAAAGAACAAGTGCACATCTTCCAGAGCAATCCCTCTGCTGCCCACTTCAAGGCTTTTAAATTCATGCTGGTTAACAGATGGTCCCTGCACGCTCCTAAGGCTGCTGACACATATCTCTAGGTATATATACAGACACTTAGGTGGGGACCTGCTAAGATCACGTTTCAGCTGCCTAGGGCAGCATTAACCGTGAGCAGCTAAGTTTAGCAAGCCCTGCCATGTTTTAACATGACATACCCTATGCTGCTTCGATCTCGGTGACTCTTTCCCCTGGTTTCCTATTATTATGTCATGAAGACTGTTAACAAAAAGCTATATTCCATCTGTGTAATGATACTTCCCAACCAAACAGTTTTGCCACTCTCCCCTTGGGTCTCCTGTAACACTGACAGAGCTGTTACACACACCGCTTGCAGAGGGGAAAGCCGGCAAGGTTAGATCCCAAGGTTACTCAGTGATGCCTATCTTGTTTTCTTTAAAAAATAAACATAATTTATAAATTAATTTGTCCCCAAAATTATTATTTCAAGCAGTCTTATCAGATTTATCTCACAGAATGGTTTGTACTTTCGAGACTTGAGATAAAACTAAATTAAAAACCCAGCCTTATTGATTTCCTTTTGCCTTATAATTATAGGCTATTATTTTACAGGTTATTAGTTAACCCCAGTTAATTTTTCATTATTAGCTTTGAAATACTCCAAGATTTTGCCATGCATTCACACAGCAAAAAATTAAAATTATCAATCACTTTCCATTATTTTTGGCTATTTCAGCCTAGTAATTAATTGTGATAATTTTGAAACAAACTTGATTTTGGAAAAATCACATCAGTGAAATCTACAAAGATTCTTGATGTATAGTGTAAGTCATAAGGACCAATGAAGAAAGAAGGTAGTAAGACAAAACTAAATTGTTGATGAATGGATGAAGAACATGCCAAATTGCTTTAAATATAAACAATGACTACTCATTAGCAGCTTAATGCTGTTTATTCCTAAGTCTCAGTATTTTCAATAAACCACCTTTGCCCACAATGAACTGAAGAGCACTCACTAAGCAGAGAGAAGGAGGCAGGAGTGATCATTGCTCTGGGGAGCGATTGCCTTAACTGAGTTCGTGGAAGCACTGTGTAGATTATGCAGCTCTTTATCAGAGGTCCTAAGGATACAGGGTGATCATTTCAAGCCATAGTTCCCAACTTAAAGCTTTAAGTGCTAGTATGTCAATCCTCCCAACCCAGTAGGGACAGCTTTCAAGAATCTGCAGGCCAACATATTGCTGCTGCCAGCACACATAGCCCTGATAAACACAGGGGAATGGAAAAGGCAGCAGGAAAAGAGAGATGCCAACAACAGCAGCAACAACAAAACCCCACAGAAGGCAGAAGCTGAGAGCATCGCATGAGATACTCAGCTACAGACCTCTCCACCAGCAGTCTGCACAACATGACCTTTACGCTCACATGCCCCCGCAACAGCGGCTGAGCATGGGGAAGAGCCGCTCTCCTCCAAATGTTACAAATGCCTCATGCATCCAGCATAGCCAAATCAAGGTCCCTGCATTTGTTTCTAGCACTTCTCTAGTACAAGAAAACAGAGAATTAAGCAGAAGAAGAAGAAAAAAAAAAGATATCTATGAAAACTGAACTATTGTGATGTCAGCAAGGAAAACAAAGGACCATTAGAGATGTCAGAAATCTCTTTCTCAAGGAATACTGCAATATAACAATTAATTTCTCATTTCATCCTAACTGGGGCATATTTTCTGTTCTGAGAGAGATTCCTAAGGCTTAGTGCAAAGCTGCAGCAAAATGGGACTAGCTTGAGACTCTTTTAACTTAAGGCTGTTTCTGATGGCTTAACACTGTTGTAACACTTGACTGACTTACGTTTTATGACTGGCTGAGGGAACATAGGAGCATATCTCCTAAAGAAAACACACCCCAGTCAGTTCTCAAATTTAACCATCGTAGACTCTTTACACTTTTATCCACAGAACAGGCAGACACAGAGGCAGACAAGTGTCACAGTCAAAACAGGTCCTTCCCAGTCTGAGGCATCTGGCTTTAACTATTTCCAACACTAGCAAAGAATTACATTTAGCCTTGATGAAATTTCTCTTCCATTTTAATAATGCATCAAGTATTTAATTTGCTTATAAACTATTAACCAGATGTCTGTCTGTCCAAGTACTGTAAGCACTAACCGTAAAAATGATATTGCAACATAAATTATGCATAGCAAGGATTTTTCTGATTAACTGAAATATGCGCTGCAGTTGTTATCCATCGTAGTTAAAATGGCATGTGTCCATACAGAACATCAGCATGCAAACACTTGTCACATACTTCCCCTATCTTACATACTCCACAACCAGAATGAAACCACAGTGAGTCTGGCGTGCAGAAGAAATGCAGGCATTTCATTTTTCAACTCTGCCTCCCTATGTTCTTGCTGAATTTGCTACTCATTTAAATTCTTCTTTGGACGTCATCTCCATTTTGTTTCTTACAGATTGAATTGCAATTTCAAGATACAAAAATTATTACAAAGTCTGCAGTAAAGGCAATAATTATCTTCTTTCAAATATTTAGTAACATTGGCTCTGCCACAAAACCTAGGGAAGCAGCCATGTACTGAGGGTCAAGCCGTAGCCTCAGCATATCAATGCAAAAATGTAAAAAAAACCCCTAAAACCCAAAAACCACCACAGCAATGCATTCATAATGAAGGCAACAGAATTGCATGTTTATAAATGGTTATCACATGATTATAAATAGTTTTACCCTAAAAGTATTCTGAATGAAGGAAACATCCTTACTTGACTGTATCAAATTGAACTACCACGTAAAATACATTAAATTAATCCAACTAGCATGTCATAAATGACACATTTTTCACCTTATCCAGAAGAGATACGTTATCATGAACATTTGTCACCAAGAAAGCGTGAGTGCAGCCAAGTTTTATTTTGCTACAGAAGTATAATATTCCACACTGATTCCATGGTCTAAAGTCTAAGCACAAGAAACAGCTGCTAATAACTCAATATTTCATTATCATTGACATTTTATATTATCTGAAAACAGACAGGCCAGGACATTCTTTCTGCACTAATGACTTCTGTCACACTGCAAAAACTTACAAACTTTAAGACTTGATTCTGAAGGCACTTACATGCCTAGCTGTGAATATTACTGAGTAGTCCCAATGAAACCAATTAGTTGACTCAGAGTAATTAAGCATTAAAGCTAATTATACCTGTTACTGAGAATTAGGCCCTTTCTTTTCACTAAATTTTCCAGCTAATAATTCTGAACAGAGTTGCCAGTTCTGACGATTTTATCTTAAGTTTTGGAAAAATGTATTTTCATTAAAGACACATACACCTGAAAAAAAACGTGGTTCCTGATGAAACAAGAAAAATAAAAAGGTTTTGCAGTGTTCCACCTTGCAGGAATAAACTCAGTTGCATTAACCCAACAAGCTCATCAAGCAGAAGACAAGTAATAGAGATAACTTCTTACTCAGGCCAATTCTGCCACATCAATTTTCTTGAAGAACGAGGTTAGCAACAAAGCACTACAGCAGTCTTAAAATTCTATGTACTGCAGACAGCTGTTAAGAGGCATCCGATCCCAAAGCAAACATGTACCTTCCTTCCTTCTATCTCCTGCCACGGTTGTTCCACAGCAATGTCAGTGCCATTGACTGCACGGGTATCAGCTGCACCCTGACACAGAAAGGTGATGCACATGTGCGGTGACACAAGAATGGCTAAAATATCAAAGCTTTTATTTTTAGCCAATTACAGCAATATATTCAGCATTCAGAGAAATGGATCTTGTATCATTTTCCTCTTTCCAGTTCCAGCACTTTGACTGTCTTTCCCTTCAGATTGTCCCCAGTCATATTTGTTAACTAAAGCCTGCATCAACCATTTCTCTTGGATGACAGCTGGTGAAGCAGGGGCATCTCTCCCCTTCACAGGACTGGGGGAACCTGTATGCTTATTCCCATCTGGCGCTCACTGAAGGTCATAGTCTTAAACCAAAGACCTCCGAAGGCAAGCGCAAGAGTTAAAACCTCAGTTGCTGTTAAGTTCCCTCAAAACAGACTGTCTACCTGCTGCATACATGTTGATACAGAGGCACTTCCAGCCACTCAGCTTAGGCCTGGCGAGGGCTGGTTATCTCCGATGGCGTGTGCATCCCACACAGTGGGTGGCGTTCAGTCGGGAGGCTCATTTTTCCTGGTGTGTGAACTCACACTCCCGGGGCTGCAAAAACAGCCATGAAATGAATGATGGGCACACAGTTGATCTCTAGCTATACTCCAAGTTAAGCAGTGTTAAGACTAACAGTCATCACTCAACAAAAGTGCAGGTGCAAGTTTTGGTAACGCAAAGCCTGATGGCAAAGGAGGCCAGTTCTTCAGGCCCCTTTATAAAGGTATTAAGAATTGCTATGCCAAAATCGGTGATTTGGCTGCCTAAGTATGAGAGGATCTCCATGACAATAATCTGAGGGAGTGATTAGAGCAGAGACAGAAAGTGGAACTTTTCCAAGCATGCATTTTTACTAATCCTTTCCAGAAAGAAATAAAACCTAGTACACATATTAGAAAGCCTACTACTGCATATTGCTCTCCCCTGTTCTCCTGAGCCCAATCTTTTCTACCTGAAATCCTAAAGCCACCATAATTTGGAAGTATTTTTAATAATAAAAATATGCTCTTCAGATTACCCCTTCAACATAGTTTCTAATTTGTGAGCTCTGTAATTCCAAAGTAGTTTAGATTCTTATATCATTTTAGGGATTATTTATTCTAATCATGAAGCCATGTAAAATATTTTATGATGGATATACACAAACATACACTGGTTAAACAGGAAAGAAAAAAACACAGCTCCAAATGGGATAACATTTCAAATGACTGCAGAGATGATTAATTGGGTTACTGTACTAAATCATATGTAAGGATGACCAGGGGCAAACTCAGAAACTTCAAAACAGATTTTTAAATCAAATGGTGGGTTTTAGAAAAAATTAAAAATGGATGAGATGAAAATTTCCTGCAGAAAATCCAATCAAGTAATTTCACTTTACTTACACCTGTTTAGAACGTACCCACCTCAGTGAGCTGTATAAATATTTTTTCTTATTTTACACAGTGACAAAAGTTCAGTACTTCCTCCTTCATCACTGCAGGAAAATGTATCATATCCTTCTAGACAAATCGACAGGTATGAGGCTAATACACATGACACTATCTTTCCATTAGAAAGGAAAATCATCTATCATTTTACTCTCCGTAAAGTATTCAGCACAGCTCTAAAGCTATAAAATGGAATGAATACAGCAACACAAATAATAACAGCAAGGCAGCCTATCATGAAGGCTGTAAGAAGCACTTGGGCCCAAAAAGAGTGTGGAAGGTTCCAGGACAGTGAAAATGGAAGAATCTTTTGATTTCAACTTTGTGCCCAGTTCGGACCGGGAAAGTTCCCTCATATAAAACCAACAGTCACCCTTTGTGTCCTGGCTTTCCCCCACCAGCTCTGCATCACAGAAACAGCCGACTATGAACATTTCCCAGCTTGCTAACATTTGTCTCAGCCATTCAGCAGTTTCTGCCAGGATCCTCCTCCCTCTTTACACCCTGTGAATTAATTCTGCTTGCAGCAGCACTAACCCAGGCTGCCGTGGGTTTTTTCCTCTCCCCAATGTGAGTTACTCGTCGCTGCTTAAGAACAGTAAATGGTACTGAATTAACTTGCCTTTCTAGACACAAAGACCTTTCTTCGGCACACATGGCAAAACTGTACAGAGCCACTCAGTCCTTTCCCTCCCAGCTTTGCTCTTTCAGAACATATTCCAGGAAAACATGTGGCTCCATACCACAAAGAGATAAAACAGATCTTTCATCACTGAAGAGAAACAGAGATGTATATTTCTACAGCCTGGCTCAGATCCCTGGCTGAAGTCAACAAATTACTTACATCACTTGAGGATCCAACCACTTCAGTGAGATTACTGAGTAACTTCAGTACACTTAAAATCTGTGCTGCACTTCAGGGCCAAGCAAGCCAGCTGGGCTCCATAGCTAGCACAGACTGCATCATCCCCATCAGGTCCACTTTGTCACTACCTCTCTCTCCACCTTCAGAGCTCAGCTCCTGCACCCCTCTGGCCACAGGCTTCTGTTCAGTTGTACCACTGGCGCATGTTTTAAATCAGGGTGGGTGGGATATATCCACATTCAAAAGCTCCCCTCCCTTCATTTCATAGCATGGAAACTAAATATATTCTTTCTGAAGGAACACCCTCTCTTTGCTGACCCCTTGTACAGCTATTGCAGTCATTCTGGCCTTATACCTTCTCCAAGGCATTGGCTTACTTTCTCCCCAAGTCTCCATCCCCAAGTTAAATTCCAAGTAGACAATCAGCCTTGTTCAAGCAAAGACTGACATTTGGTGACCTCCATGAACGATCCCAGAAAGGTCCCATGGCAGCTGAGATAAAGACAACTTCTTGCACCACTTAACAAGAAGGCAGTCTGCTAGAATCAACTTTGCAAAGAATTGCAGTACAAAGCTTACTCTTCTTTGGCTAGGAAGGAGTGAGAGTATCTGTATACAGAAGTACCTTCAATAGTGACTGACATTTCAAGGGCTGAAAGAGAACTTAATCAGCTCAGCTTAATGTGGTAGTCCCCCCTCCCCTAACGAACATCAATAAAATTCAGACAGGGATTCCGCAAGCAGCTGCATGAAGGGGGAGGCAGAAGAAAAGCTCACACATCTTGGATCATTCAGTGCGAGTTTTAAGTGGTCTATTTCTTTATCAGTCATCACCTCTGCTAATTTATCAAGCCTGAAAGCTACCTACCATGCGCTGTCATTTAAAAAGCATAATATTTTGCAATAGGAAGAATAGAAATCAGTCAAAACCTGTAATAGGTTAAAACCTGTAATAAATCACTTGGACTTGTCAGCTGGCACAGGACCAGGAAAGGTATCATGCTGTTGGACAACTGTCACAGATGGAGGTCCAAGTTTTCAGAAGTAATTTGGGATTAGATTTTAGATACCTGAATCAGAAAGTTAGAAAGACAATTTGAAAACTGCTTTTAGGATGCGTACAAAAAGCCAAAGATGGACATTAAGAGATGGAGCCACTCCAGACTGCTAATCACAATAAAGAAACAAAAGATCACCACCCGACAGTGACAGCACATTCCTCTAGTGTCGCACAGGAGAACGTATTTCAGAAAATTAAAAAAACTAATTTCTGTATGCAGATTGATCCAGTATCAAATATGCAAAAGGAATTCATATCTGTCTATGTTTTTATGAGGTTATATAGCTACAGTAATTTTGGCAGAAGAGGTAATTTAAATCCTTTGGGAAACATTATCCTCCTGATATGAGCATATAACTCAGATTAATAGGATTTGCATATGTATATCAGTAGAGAGAATAACCCTGAGTTTGGAAAACAGCTTTGTATTTTAATCAGTTTGGGAACATCAGCCGAAAAACCATACCAGGGACAACTAATTGAACAGCATTTGTTAACTCATGCTAGGTAATAATTGTGAGTTAATTGATCAATATTTAGAAACAAACATAATAAACATCTATGTTTTGGAAAATCAAACAAAGGAGAACTGTTACTATAGTGAAAAGAGAAGGGCAGGTAGAAGTTGTAGTGTTAATCACTTATAAATTGCGGGGTTTTTTACAATCCAGTCCAAATCTGTGCTATACTCAAATTGTATAATTGACTCTGTGTATGCAATCGCTCAGCTGTTCAACAATACAGATAACAGCAGTAATGGTATAATTATAACTTACAGCTGAAGTAGATAAAAACCGGCTAGTTCTTAACTAGTGGTTGTAATTAAGAATGGAGAAGAGCAGTAGACACTGCATCTGCTTATGTTCATTAATAAAAGTGGATTTTAAGTTCCAATACAGCAAAGCAGCTGCACACTGCATCCAACTCCTGACCATGTCCCAAGAGAAGACAATGACTGGGGAATGCAGCTAGACTTGTAGCAGCTGTAGGAAAAAACAGCTCTGTAAGCAGTGGTTGAGTGGCAGCTGTAGATGTAGAATGCACTACATGGAAAGCAAGCGCTAAGCGCATAAGGAAGAGGTGATTTCCTGCACCCCAAGCATTGCTTTAGTTTCTACTGCATCAATGAGTTGAAGAAACAGCATTACTTCCTTTCCATCACCTCCCCCCCGCCCCCCGCACAAGTAAAGACATACACCCCACTCGTGCATTGCCAACCCACGGACAGCGAGGTGAGAACAAGACAAAGCGGGACATGTAGTTTCCCCGCCCCGGCGGAGCGGCCAGCCCCCGGCCAGCACCGGGCGCTCCGGCCGACGGTTCAGCACCAGGGGCGGCGGACAGCGCCCGAGGGCTCCCGCCCCGCCCCGCCGCAGGGGCACCCCTGGGACCCGGAGTGACCTGGCATCCCCCCGGCCACATGGGTAACACCGCCAGCAGCGAAACCGCACATGAAAAAACCCAACACAGGTTCGTTTAGAAAAATGGGATATCTTTTTTCACACGTGTGTCCCCCCCCCAAAAAAAATAATAAATCAAACAACCATCAAGAACTGCACCTCATAAATAATTAAAGTTTCAAAAGCAAACCCCGCACCATGCAGCATTATTAAGCATGAGCAAAAGTGGCTGAACAAATTTCCTAACAGCTGTTTCCTTGCAATAGAGAGTTCTCAAACCCAGGCTGATTGGTTTGTGCTTTCTGAGCAAACAGAAGAGTAAAATCAACAGCTCAGAAATGAAGTGGGTACCAGTGGCACGTTTCACTTGCTTTTTGGCTCACTCACTCAATACTGGTTGCTAAGCAATTTTAGGGGTTTTTCAAAGCTCAAAACTGCTCACTGCCAGACGGATTAATGAAAACACACACTTGCACTACTTACAACATTTTTCATTTATATTTCTTGATACACCAGTACTGTTGCTTTTAATTATTTCTTTTACAGGAATTCCATTCCCAGGTTTGAAAGTAAAGACGTAATTAAAGAGAGCCAGGGATAGGGGAAGCCAACTGTAATAACCAAATTTTTCGGTGGATTGCAGGAAAGAGGTGCCTAGAGACTTGCACATCCTCTGGGAATTGTGGTAAAGACGACATGTCTAGCTCAGCATAGAGATGTAAGGCACCAGGCGACCTGAAGGTGCCTTGCCCTTAACTGGTTTATCTATTTATAACTACATGACATAACATTACCTGTGACAGAACAAGTCAACACAGGGTTATTTCAGCAGTCACATAACCATATACAGCCTCTTTGTATTTACACTTTACGCACAGTGATGCTCTTTCCATTTTCACACCCAATTCTTTAGAGCTGAAACCTGGTATCTGGCAGTGTCTTCCAGCCTGCACCCTGAAATACCACCCAACTTACCTACAGCTCAGTAATGTTTAAAAAGTCATGATCTGAAAGAAATAATGACCCACCATACCACGCAAGCAACTGTTCCATCAATGGTAATACCAAACTGCGTATTAGCCATTACCAAGGGTGTAATTACAGCAGTGATAATGGGAGGGGGAGGGGAATCCGTTCCCTCCCCAAATGGAAGAGAAAACGCATCTCTGCCATCTCCAACTTTCTGCCAGCTGAAAGCAGGGAGGAGGGATGAGGAGACTGCAACATGGCAAGCAGCAACTCTGAGGCAGCCCTTTTCCCTTTACAACTGGTAGGGAGCTGACAGGCTCAGCATCAAAGACTGTTACACAGTTGGGTCATTCTGTGTGCTGCTGCCGGGACATGAGGCAGACTGCAGCAGAGCTTCCTGGCTACAGATCCTCCCTCATGCCCCCCCCCCAGACAGAGGAAGTCTGGTTTGGTGCAAAGAACTAACAGAAAGAACTTTCTTTTCCTTTGTTTTTGAGAGCAAGTAACTTCTGGTGTAGTTTACTGTTGACAGAGCCCATAAGGAAAGAAAAGGTCAGGGAAGGAGGGAAAATGCCAGGCCTAGTAGGAAGGGAACGAGAGAAGTCACCATGTGCGGGACAAACTGAAGCGGACAGCTGAAATATCGAGGGAGACATGAGGAAGAGGTGGCAGGGAAGAAGGAGCAGCAGTAGTGCAGGGGGGCAGAAAGGTCAGGTGGGGACCTGCGGGAGGCTCGCCCTGACAACGGGCAGGAAGAGGTGAATGTGGGGTGCTGGAGGTGCGCTGGTAGAAACCATCAGGCTGCACACCCATCGGGAGTCGCAAAAAGCAACGCTGAGACAAGCGGGGACTTCCCAAGACTGAGAAAAAGTGGACAAGGCAGGTGCAAGTTTCCTTGCACTTTTGAGGCACAGACCCATCAGGGGAAGGAGGCAAAGAGGGAGAAGGGAAGAGACTTGCCCAATGCCAAGGGCGGTGTTTCCAGGTGGAACGCCAGAAGAGCCTGGCGAGGTGGGACAGAGCAGAAGTGCTGTGGGGCAGAGGCACCAGGCTCTGTGTGGTGAGCGGAGGCTGCGCTGGCAGAGGGGAGGCTGGGACAGGCCGGGCGGAGAAGGGGAGCCGGCCCCCGGCGGGGCAGAGGGGGGCCGCTCGGCGGGCCAGGCCCGCAGGAGGCCGGGGAGGTGCGAAGAAGTGGGCGCCGGGGCAGGGCCGGGCGGCGGTGCCCGGGGAGCCCGCCGAGGCTGGCGGGGGTGGAGGCCGCGGTGCCGGGGGCGGCCCCTTCTCTCCTGCCGCCCCCGCCGCCGTGGCAGCCGCCGCCGGTCGCCGGGCGGCCGTGAGCCGGGCGGGCCGCCCCGCCGTGCCGTGCCGTGCCGTGCCGCCTCTCACCTGTCTCGAGGTTGAAGGAGATGCGGGCCTCAGCGAGGTAGGGGGTGTCGCTCTTGGAGCGGACGCGGCGGATGGGTCTGCGGTCGATGTCCTCCTCGGAAGATGCCGCCATTAATGTGGGCACGGTGAGCAGCGTGGCCCGGCGAGCTGGCGAGGGCGAGCGGCGGCGCGGCGCGGGGCGGCCGGGCGAGGAGGGGGCGGAGGGGGCGGACGGGGAGGGAGGCGCGGGGAGGGGGAGGGGAGGACGGGGAGGGGAGGACGGGGAAGGAGAGAGGGAAAGGGAGAAAGGAGCGGAGGGAGGGAGGGAGAGAGACAGGGAAAACCCGTCAAGGATCTGCGGACGGGAGCGGCCACGGCGGCCCTGCCCGCTGCCCGCTGCTTCTGCCCGCCGGCAGCGCCTCCGCCGGCCGCGTCCCGCCCGCCGCTGCTCGCCTCAGGGCGGCGGCCCTGGCTGCGCGGGGCACGGAGCGGCGGCCCGGCCGGCCCGGGGGTCACACCCGAGGGGGCTTCCCGCCCCCGGGGGAGGGTCCCGCTGAGGTGATTCCCGCCCCGCGCCCCGCGCCCCGGCCGAGCTGAGGTGCCAAACGGCGGCGGCCCTGGCACCTCCCGCCCGCCCCCGGCAGCCTGAACCGCCCCGTCCTGGCCCAGCGCTCCCAGAGCTCCCAGCACGGATGGAGCGAGCCTTGGTGGGAAGGCCAAGGGCTCATCCCTTCACCTCCTTCTCCTCTTCCCTTGGGCAAACTCATTAAGGCAACCAGAACGGTGCACCAGGCCAAGCGCCTTAAAATGCATCGAGGAGCCTGCGCTTGACCATCACTTGAAGCTTGGAGCTCATCTTCATAAGTCGCTTTGGCAAGTCTTTGAAAAAAATGTGCCTGTAGGCCAAAATCAGTGACCCCCTTCCCCAGCTGCAAACTGGGGACAACGTTTTGTTGCTTCTCCCCTACTCTGCCTTCTCTGTGTAATCATCAGCCCCGTATGTCAATGTTCCTACCCCTGGTTGTAGGCTGCCTGCCGCATTAAGGCTCCAATTTGCGTTGGGACCTCTAGGTGTTAGTGCAATGCAAATAACTAAAAATGCTATTCAAAAAATAATAAATCTGAGTAGCACAAAAGTACTACATAAAGCGAGAGTTAAACAGTTAAAATATGTGCCAGGGAGTGTACTAGTTCATCTCAGGTGATTCAGATCTTTTAAAGAAAACCCAGTCTGCTTAAACTCCCAAAGTTTTCAGTCCTTCCAATATCTTTTGTTTTGGTCACCTTCTGTAAGAAAAAAGACCAGAAAATGCTGGGGCTCAGTAACTCTGAAGGCAGTAATAGTAATGTTAGCTGGTCTCAGTTTTGGGGGACAGCTCTCATACTCAGTCCTGCAGAATCAAGAGTTTTCTGTTACACTTTTGCCAATTAAACCTGTAGAGGTTTCGGGACATGCTGGGTATTCTTCTGTAGTTGTAATGTGGGGTTTAGCTGAAGCCTGCTGTTAGCAGTAATCCCTTCCTGAATGTTCACAAGAACTTCCATGTTTCTGGGTGCCTGTAGTGGATAAGTTACATTTCTGTCTTGGTTGCAAAGCCATTCTCTTTTGCTCTGCTCTCGCTGGCTCACTATAGCTAAAACGTGGGAAAATCCTTGCAGGAGAATTTTGAAAAGGATCCCTGTTTCTACATATGCAGGTGCTTGTAGTTAGACAGCTGTGACATCCTTGGATGTCTGGTGAACCACCGTACCACTTGTGAATGAGGACATACCATCTGGTCCATCTGCAGCTGAAAAAAAGTCTTTAATTAACACCATATTCTGTTTGGGGAAGGGGTGGTCTTACCATTATCAAGGTTGAAGCAGATCCTAGCTTCTTCCAAGTAAGGGGTGTCACTCTTAGACCGGAGTCTTCTGATGGGTCTCCGGTCTATGTCATCCTCAGAAGATGCTGTCATCAGAGTGGGCACGGTGAGAAGAGTTGCCCGACGAGCTGATAAGAAAGAACAAAGGAAGAGGAGAATAGCAGGAGAAAGGAGAAATGGAAGGAGGGAAGACAAGGGAGAAAAAAAAGAAGAAGAAAAAAAAAAGAAAACCACTCAGTGGAAAGGAGGATCTTTAGCAGGTACTAGAAGAGACTGTTTGCTGTAAGGTCCATGCCTCACATGCTGCAGAATTTAAGGGCTGCACTGAATGACACCAAGAAGCAAAAAGATTGCTGTGCTGCGTGCCCCAAAGACACAGGTTATAGCTCTGTTTCTGCCACAGATTGCTTGTTCAAAGTTCCTAGTTTTGCCACTTAAACCACTCTTTTCAGAAATTCTCAATAGCTGCAGTCTCTTCTTTTTCTGAATACTGTTTTTGAGGCTGTGATGCCTAAGTGTTCACTTAATCTGTAGAGATCAGTGGAAGCTGTGCTTGGGACACGTGATGTAATGCCTACAGCAACTATTCCAAAACTCAGTCTCTTGTTGTCTTGATTTGGGCACTCAAAATTAACAGCTACTTGTTGCTCTTGATTGCTTTATGGTTAAGTTTCTTAACTGTGAAACAGGAAGAATCACTGTTTTCTTTTTTTCTTTCAGTAGGGATTTTGTGAAGGTACAAATTCATTAGTATTTGTAAAGTATTCATGTACTTTAGTGAAGCACTAAAAAAGCATGAAAAGCCCATGAGGAAATTAAGATTTGTACCTTCTGAGCAGTGTTTATATGGCTTGAGGCTATGCCTTCAGGGAGGTGAAAGCAAAATATTTAATACTGGCTCATTAAGTGAGTGCTGCCCACTCCATGCGCTGATGAAGCAAATGGTAGGATAGTAAAAAATTACTGTGTTATCATGCAATTAGAAACTGTACTATAATACATATCTGTAAAGAAACTGAACTAATGTTGCAGAGGCAAGCTTCATTGTGGCATTGTGTAAGTATTTAGCACTTGACCTTACAACCTCGATAATGCCCTTTAATGTAGATATTTTTTATGTGAAATATAATTATGAGTGGCTGTTCCAATGCTTTGGGAGCTGAGCCTATAAATTACAAATCACAAACATAAGAGCTTCTGTAAATATTTCCACCTCGGTTCTCTCTCTCCGAGCAGAGATTATCACAAATGCTAGATGAGATCTGGCTGATCACTGAAAGTGTGAGCACCGTGCACAAGTACCTTCTCAGTGTGTTTCTTTCCCCTCCACCTCATATATAGCTGCAGGGAGAGTTTCAGCTTAAAATCCTGTCCTTACCCTTAACATCTAAGAGCCTAGGTGCCTAAACCCTGAATGTTTCTTGCTGTTTGGGCATTATCTGGCGTAACAGTCTTTATCTTAGGGCTTTTGTAAGTCACCACACTTCATGTAACTAATAACGAACTATATTGTCCTGCTGGGACTGGAGAGCATGACTGATAGTGACTAAGGACATACTCCGCAGCCTGCTAATTGTGATTCTTTCTTTTAGAAGTTTTTTTAGAGTTCCAAATAATACCTGTCAATCAGAAGCCTTCAGATGCCTAAAACCTGACTTAGGTGTTAGGTATGATAGCATATAATTAGTATGAGTTAATAAAAGCTGTCACACAGTATTTTTCAATTTGCAGCATTATGTAGTTTACTAAACAAGCAAATCTGCACTGCTAGAAGTAGTGGTTATTTCTGGTCCAACTTACTTGTTTTCTAGTTTTAAACAGATTTCTTTCAAGTTCTTGCTCATTACTAGCCTAGCATTTGAATCTGAAGTAAAAGCAAAGGGCAAGAGTTGAAATTGGTTAAATGGGGTCAACTCTTTAGCTAAACTATTAAGCTAAAGTAAACAAGGCGACTGGACTGTAAACTATTACTCCCATGTAATGGGGATGTACAGTAATGAAGATAAAAGAGAGTGAAAAATTTCTGCTAGGGAGAGTTTTGTGTACTGCATCACCAAATTTACACTTAAGGAAGATTTATCAGTATATGAAGTCAGCATTGTAACGATCATCTCATAAAACAACCATGTAAAAAGATTTGTCTTTTAAAATTGGCATGATCCAGCTGTAGTTAATGTCAGTGAAAGGGCACCCATGCATTTCAGGGCTTGCTGGATCATGGCACTATTTGAGGAATCCATTTGAGGAAAAACTACCAAATTGCATATACATTTATAATAAACAGAGAATAAGAGTGGGCTTTTCTATACAATTGTTTATAAATCATTTTTACCTTTTGGGTCAAAATATTGGGATCTGGCTTGTATTCATTTTGACTAGAGGTAGGTGGATGCTGGAAAATGTTTCCCGGAGTAATCATTATATATTACTTTGACAACCATGATTATCTCCCCTTTGTGTATATTACCAAAGGGAGTTTTCAGGAATGACTGGAAATTTTAAGTAAGCATTGGAAAAGTTTCAGGGGATGCTAATAAATATTGAAACATTTTGCAATAAAAAACTAAGAACAATTCCTATGCAGCCATGGAACTGGAAAGTATATGTGATCACATTCTGATATCTGTACAGCAACACTGAATATTTATGCGTGCCTTGAATATACCTGTACACACTTTTTTCCCAACCATAAGCCACAGCACTCCTTATTAAAAGATAGAATTACCATACATTTTTTAGAACACTGTCAACATTTGCCCAGTGTGACCATTGGGTCTATCACAGATAACCCACCAGTATCTCTAGCTTCAACTGCTCTCCACAAACCAGCTCAGTCTCTGGGACACATTTTTAGATGTTTTTTCAGGAAAATTAGAAAATGTCCTCTTGAAGGTCTTGGAGTAAAGGAATGACATTACGATACACATTAAGTGGCCCACTTACGCTGCAAATGGATTTGAGACCAGTATCTGAAAACTCATTTTAAGCAACCACTCTAACAGCACACAGAAGGCAAATCGGTCATTTTGATTAAATTCTTTCATTTTGTTTGCATTGTTTCTCATAGATTTAAGCCATGGTTGGCACACTGTAGCAACATCTTGTCTGATATTTCTTAGAAAGGGAAAAGATTGCTTATTAGGGAAAAATACCTTCAAAATAGAAATGCCATAATGTATGTAATGACACCTTAGAACTGATTGTATATAATCTCACATTTCTTTCTCTTAAAATACTGTGTGTTACTGAAGTATGACACAAGTATGAATTTGGGAGAATGGGATGTGAAATGTGTCAATGATTATATTGCATGGTCGAAGCATTTTGAACATGTAATTTCAATGTATTTAGTTACATCGACAGTTGGTCCAATGAATTTTTGGTTTGAATGCTGTTTGAAATTTACTGAAAATATGGGGGATGGTTTGCAAAGAATTTTTGACAGGTTCTGTATTTTCCATTAAAATATATTTCTACATATTTTAATGACAGAATTAGTACTAATGTTTCTTTGCCAAGAACAAATTTTATGTTTTGAAGATTTATAATACTGATTTTTTAAAGAATTGTGGTTTCTAGAGACATTTTGGACATTTTTAATTGGAAAACTTTCAGAAGTGAATAGCCATCCTCCTAAAAATCAATCAGAGAAAACATGAAAAATTAATCCAGATTTTTCCATCCATTTTTATAAATCAACTTTTATTATTATTTTTTTTTAATATCTCATTGGTAACACAAATACCCTGGTCATTTTTGGCTCAATAGGGTGTTCATCTAGAAACCCTAATTTGCGTAACAGATTCTTATCTCTAAATGGGAAAAGCTTTTGAGAGCTGATGATATTAATCTTAGTACAAGCAAAGTGCTATAATGTTTCTGCTGGAGGCGTCTAGACCTAGATGAATTGGAAAAGGTACATTTCTGACACAATCACAAGCAGTTTCAGATGGCGTGGAAATAGCTGTAAAGGAATACTGGTTTATATCAGAAATCTTTAAGACTTTTTTGAGGAAAACCTCATTTCTCAGGCCAAATTTTGAACAACTTCGTAGAATATCTATGAAAATATTTTAATTGCAGTGCTGCTGTTGCTGGTTGAGTAGGATTCTTTCTTGCTGCTTTTTTTTCTCCATTAGAGAAACATATGAACTTCTTATTAAACTCTCCTCCTTCATGCATCTATAGAAAGGGCTCATGATGGAATAACATGTAGATAATGCACACATAAGTATATTTTTGGCTAAATGGAAGCTTTAAAAATAGTTCAGATACATTTTGATGCATCTAGAACATGATATTCAATCTGTTCTAAAAAAACTTATTAGATTGTGAATATTCTTCTTTAAAGACAGACTAAGCAATGGATCCAAAATGGATGTTTACCAAGAAAAAAATCCTTTGGTCTGATTTAATGCCACTTCACTTTTGTCTGGTTTTAAATGCAACTGATAAAGAACATTTCAAGGGTTGGCGATGAGGTGTGACTGGCAGGAGAGGGTGGAATATGTAGGCAAGCATTGGGGAGGACATAACTTTTCATTCATGAAGAATGATTTATAGGCTTGTGTCTCCCAGATAAACACAGAAGCATATGCAAATGGATTGCTCTGTGTTTCTAAAGCAAAGCTGTTGAGATCTCTGACACTGGTTCAACAGACATCAGTAATCTGAAAGAAAGTCTTTAAATCCATAGTATCACAGGCCTGAGGGTTGCAAACAGTAGCACACATGCAAAAAGGTACCTACTTTTACACACATGATTGTTATGCTTGTTTGTGGTATTTAGGTTTACCTAAATTGTGCACAATATGCCTAACTAGCATTTTTTGCACATTTTAGAGGAAACATACTTGTTCCTCTGGCATTGTGTCAAAAGGCATAGGCTTCAGAAAACAGACTGTCATAAAAAAATAAATAACCTAAAGTATTATGAAATATGGGCAAGTAGAGGCTTGGTTATTTAAAAGTATTTGTTTATAGAAAAAAAAACAGGTTTAGTTTTCAGAATCAAATTTTTTCAAGTGTGATCTTTGCGTAGGTTTTCTAGTTTTCAGTAGTTAGGGGTATAGAGAACTGGATCTCAAGCATCCTGTTTTTATTCAGATATGCTGCTGAGAATTAGAAGATAGTTATTTCTTCTGACTTTAATTTGGCTGACTGGATATTGAAATAAGTGAACAAAAGTAGCTGAAGTACAGTAACTGCAACTCATCATGAGCTATTTTTATACAATTAGTGAAGCTAGGCTACCTGACTCGGCAAGCCAGAGACTCTGATCATGACGCTCAGTTGCCTGTTCCTAAATTCTCAATAATGGAGAACTGAGAATACAAAATAATGGCCTCCTGTGCCAGAACAGGAGGTAGGGAAAAGGGAAAATAAAAAGTCTTAAAAGGGTGAGGAAAAGGTTGATGTTGATCAGTTACTTCCTGGGATTTAAAGGGAGGGAAATTGCATTAGGAATGCACATTTGCTGTTACTAATTCTTCTGGTATTAATATTATTAGTCTGAGAACTAGTGGCATCACATGAATAAAAAAAGACCTGCAAAATAACATAACTTTGAAAAAATTTTAATCTGTAGGATTGATTAATCATAAAATTTTGGTGGATAGAGTATCCTAGTGTTACTTTACACAATGAACGTCTGCAGTGGAATCATTCTGGATTAGGATCTGGAGATACTGCAGCAATAGACTTTTGTAAAATATTGGACATTTAACATGCAAAAGCAGAAGGGAAGTAGCACTGAGTAGTCAGCAGTGATTTAAGTCAAACATCTAGAATGAGTCAGCGCTGTATGAATTAAAATAAATGAGCAAAAGCGAAGCACAGTGAAATAAATCTTTTGGGGAGACAGAGTGCAAGAGAAAAATGTGGAATTAAGACTATACCTGGGAATATTTTATTAAACCTGGAAAACTAATCAAGAAGAATTTTCTGAGATCTTTTGAGAAATCATGCCCTATGTCTCTATACAATCTTGTGCATCTGTTACCTTTGGCCATATGTACCATATTTTTATTTCCATATTTTTTCTACATTACATTTTTATTCATTCCTTACATTGATCAAGTAGATTGCAGGAATGTTGCCATCACAAAAAGCATACCTCATGCAAATGGATCTGTAAATTATATATAGATACAAAAGATAGTTTAAGATAAGCCTTCAAGAGAGTTTTGTTCAGTTATTTAAATATGCACAGTGTATCCTGCCAAATGGACTGGCAAACAACTTCAAGGTATGTAGGAGCATCTTGGAAATACTCAGTTAATGCAGTTAATTTTAAGCTAATTAAACGAGATAAGAACGGAAAAGTGGATGCCCAGGTCTCCACAAATTAGGAACAATTTTTCCCTGGAGTTGGTAGTCACTGAAGAGCAGGACCCGGGCTCCCAGCAGGGACCAGGGGGTCTGACTGTAGCACAGAGGTGGATGCATGCAGACCAGAATGGCATCCTGACTGCATGATGTCCAGCCTGTCCTGTCAGGCTGTGGTGTGGGGTTGCTAGAGGCACCAAGAGAGAGGGTATGTCCCCTTCCATCAGACTCATGGCTGCCAATGAGTGCTATGCACAATCTGTGATGGGCAACTGTCCTTTTATGACGGTAGCTAAAGCCTTCATTTATAATGTACTGGGCAGAAGTCATTCTTCTCATAGAGTTCATCCAAGGAACGAGACACCCCCTTGTATACAATGGAAAGGAGGGGTCTCTCTTCATCCTGAACAAGCCTAGGTGAGAGCTAGGTACCAACAGCCAGGGCCCTGCATGTGCTCCTCGTGCACATTTTAGCTGGCTACGCTCACCAAGCTGTTGGAAAGAGTGACTTGAGAAGCCCTGACCAGCTTTGGAGCTGTTTGAGAAAGCAGCAAGAATACTCAACAACTGCTTTCTTATTTCTTGTGGCAGCTATGTTTGCCTCGAGGCCATTGCCCGCTTGCTGAGCAAGGCTGCGGCTGTGCCTGTTGCTGGCTGCATTCCTCCCTGAGCCACATCCAGACTGTTGATTTGATGTTCTGCTTGGCCTCATACCTGACTCATCACCATGGTCTTTGATGATCTGGACTCTTGGCTGAACCTGGTGACTGTCACCGGACCTGCTCTGCTCATGTACTGCAGTGCTTTACCTCTCAGAGGCCAGGCTGCTGCCTTTGCCCATGTTGCTGACTCTTGGCTCACGTTCCCTTGTGGAGCAGCCTGCTTCTGCTGCTCCTCTGCACCAGCCTGCTCAGCTCTATCAGATATGAGGTCTTTCTTTGCATGCCCCAAAGCGTATCTTTTTTTCAGGTAGAACGTCAAGATCAAAGCTGATGTCTCTCCAAAGTAGGCTACAGCTGAGATGGGATCTTCACATTTACAGCTCTAGATTACAACTTGACCTGTTTTGGGGAAGTTACTCCCTTTCCTAAATTAGGTCCTACCTTGCCTGTCAACATGATTCCTCTGTGCAAACAAATGGCATTAGCACAGGCGTCTTTCCCTCAAGTCTAGGCTTTCATAATCGGTAGAGAGAATAAGGCAAGATTTATATTATCCCTAGGAAGACGTCAAAGATTAGGTGAACAGAGCTCTTAAAGTGACTGTTTCTCTCCACTGATACATACCAGGCTAGCCAAAAGTCTTAGGTGGAAACATCTTCACTGAGGACACCTGAGGAATAAGTGAGCTGAATCCTATTCCAGGCCCTATTTTACACTTTCAGCCCTCATGGTAGATTTATATTTAGAATACGTTACCATGCAAGAGTGAGTAGTTATCTTCCACACACTTCAAAGGGAAAAGAATTTTTGAAAATTTAAGTCCAGCTCCATGCTTAGATTTCAGATTCAAACTTTCCGTGGGCAACGGGCTGGATCCAGGGGATCACAGTCCCTTCTTTCCTGCTTCTGATTTGCAGATGCGTCACCAGGCATTATGCACTTGGCAAGGACACCCCCCCATCTCCTAGATCCCAACATACGGCCACAGAAGAGACAGTTAGGGAGGGCTGCGGGGCTTAGGATATTTCTGGCTTGTATCTGAAGACTACAGCCAGCTGGCTTCATTTACCAAGTTTTCTAAATCTAGATAATCCTACTGCCAGAGTCAGCTTTTGTGACTTTTCCATCCCTCCTGCTTCACTTTCCTTGGAGGAAACGGGGAACAGCTGTTTGAACAGCAGATGAAGCCCAAATGGCCAAACATCCTCTGTTCTGCGCTCAGCCCACGGGAGCGAGGTGATGGCTGCTTCTGCAGAAGGAAAGGATGGGAGAGGAGGCAGCTGGTAAGGTAACACCTCTCTCCTCCTACCCTACAGCAGCAAAGGCAGTTCTGCAGCTTTCTGCAAGAGCAGGGATGAGGCGTGGGCAATAGTGTAGGCAGCAAGGGATCGAGAACCAGTTAGCTGCTGGGGGCCAAAACCCCATTTCAGTCTGTTTGCTGAGGTCAGAGTATCCTGCACTCAAACTACACAAGGCCTGAGGTCAGCTGGGATTTGATACCGTCTGCTAGTAACGCCATGGGAGCTCCTTCCCCACGTATTGTCGTCCTATTCCTTCCCTTCTCTTCCACCTGCAAGGAGTCGGTACAGATGAGAACAAGTGCTTTACAGCTGCCACTTGGAACATTGTCATATCATTAATGTGAAAACATTGGAAAGGAGGTTTTTTTCTTGATCTGGAGGATCAAAGGATTAAAAGGCAGAAATCTTCAAATCTCACAGAAAGAGTAAGTGGGTCATAAACCCCCATTCTGCAGTCCATAAAAGAGCATTTTGTAATGCAATAACTAACAATATAACTAGAGTAATAATAATCCATACAATGTGTTCTGATGTTGTTTCTAATTAAATGGCAGAATACTGTTGTCTTCTTTCACTCAATTCCATCATAATGCAGGTTTAATGCATATATACATGCTGTTTGATAGCATGTTTTGCTAATGACATTACGTTATTATAGTAACATGAAATAGTTACTTGCGATCCCACTAGGTAGATGTGGTGACAATGCTTTCTTGCAGACCTTTTATTCCGTTCCAAACTAGCTACTTGAGCTACACTATTTATGGTGGATGGATGCTTCACAGTGTATTTTTTCGTTGTTTTTTCAGAAAGTTAGAGCTAACACAGCTTGATTCTCAGAAGGCAGAAAAGGAAAGAAAGGTGTTTGCTCACATTTGGAGAAACCATGCTATTATCTTATATATCAATGCCTGTTCTGTGGAAGACAGCCTTAAAATTTGGCACAAGGTACAAGAACGACAGGAGTTAATCAGAGCTTTACAGGCAGCATCAACACACACTCGATAGGTTTGAGTTCCTTCTTGTGTACAGGGGGTGAGATAGCTCGGAGGAAGGGGATGCTACCATCAAGAAATTTGGGGCTAAGGATAGCGATAAAGGCATTTGCTACAGGAAGCCTTGATGATGAAACTTTTCCAGAGGTTTATCATTTGGCCTGCTGAAGCCATCTCTGTCACCTCAGAGATGCTCAGTGCTACCTCAGACAGTGAAAGCCCCCTGAAACTTCTCTCTGCACTGGCCACATTTTGTCTCTTGCAACTATTGGTAGTGGGGTTGTCCATCCATCCTTCCCCTCAAGCACCTCTCCTGTTGCCATGGGGCTGCTGTGTTGCAGCATTTGAGAATGTAGAACAGAAGCATTGTCACTTCTGTGCTTCGAGCGATTTGCCTGCTGGCACCCAGCTTGTTGGAGGGAGCTGACCTCAAACACAGAGTGGTGAAGAGAGGGGAGGGTACTAGAGTATAGGAAAGAGGTCTCACAGGCATGTGAGGTAAGAGATGTGAAGGACAGGAGCTGGGGAAAATGCAGTAAAAGGAGCAAAGAGAAAGCCAAAAAGTTGAAGGGGATGGAGCATAAGTGCAGCATGGCTTTTACATCACTGTACTGTTTCCAGCTGTGGAGGTAATTAGGGTCTGGGATCCTCTGTACTCTGCTGTGGTACACAGTGGAAACATGTCATTGGCATCTTTCATAAAATAGTCACAAGGAGGGGGACAAAAAATGCCCACGTCTTAGTGCTGGCTCCTACTTGTTTTGGCCAAGGGGTAGAAGCCTGCGTGACAGATCTAAAGGTCAATGCCCTGCTGATGACTTTTGTATCACGGAATACAGTTCTGCATGATGGATTTTTTCCCCACATTTTGCATTTTAAAAAAGCAAAATAATTGCATTAAAACAATCAACCAGATGCTAAGGTTAAAATTTCAGTCATGCTTCTAACTGATCGGTACAAGCATTTCTATATGTGCTAACAATATAATTTCTCCAAGTACGAGTAAGATAATGTTTTTTTCCCTTGCTCTCTTGGAAATACTTACAGTAAAGGTTGCCTCTGCAACCCTTATTAGTCACCTTGTGCACATTACTGCCACAGACTTTCATTGCATGAATTTCTTTTTCCTTCTATACATTGCATATATTCCTTCTTCCATAGTCCCCTACGTACCTTGCAGTGTACAGGGATGCTGTTGATAAATTGCTATAGCTTGTAAAGCAGTAAGTTGTAGATTCCTGACGTTTAGTTTCTATGGAATAGAAAGGGGTTTGTTCTGATAGAAGTACCGAAGATGATATTTTAATATTACTTTTGTAGTAATGCCCAGGTGTCCATTGCATTTTAGACATGGAGGAAAAGCCAGGAAAATCAGTCATTGCCCTCAGCCAGTTTTTTCCCTGATTTTGAGGTGCTTAGCATTTGCTTCTGTTGTTCAAGGCAGAAGGCTGTGTTGTGACAAGAAAGGTTTTCTGTGTTACTTTTACAGATGAAAATGTATCACAGCAACTGGGCAAAGCAGCATGTGTCAGGGAGCAGCACCTCAGATGAGCCAAAGTTTAGAGGTGGTACTGACCCCCATGTGTCCTGGGACAGTGGCATCCCTCAGGTGGATTAGGTCTTGCTTTGAGAGAATGGTGAATTCACTCCAGAGTGAAGGCAGAATTCTGTTGGCTGGACTTTGGATTTGATTAGCAACTGATGTAATTAGTGGTGGAAAAAAGCTGGATCGCATTTTGAGAAAACAGGTGGTATATAAAACCAAAAAAAGCTGATAGAGCTACTTGGTTCTTACGGTTTTCTTCTATTTAATATGGTGTTTAAAGTTTAAGGAACAAAAAAACCCCGTTCTCTCTGAAATGGCAAGTTTTCTCCAAAAATAGAGCTGGTGAGAAAATGTGAACTGACTTTACAAAAAATACCATCTATGTCGTGAACAAGTCTCAACTACATTAAGGCAAAGCAGCTTGATTACCCTTTCCCTCTCTCGCACTGCTGCTGCTCGGAGGGGGCCAGCATTTCCCAGGGGAGGATGCAGACTAGGGAGAGCCTGCTGTTTGCATACAGTGTGCTGGACTGCCTCAGGGCTTTCCCAAGCCAGTTATTCCTGCAGCACTGAATAACACCACATTATGATCCTGACAGCATCGATAAGCAAGGAGGAAGGGAAAGGACGCCACAGGCTTACACAGCAAGCAGCAAGCCACTGCTGTCCCCTCTGACTTGTCCACTTGGGTTCTACAACACCCGAATCTGGATCTTGGCAGTTCCTTTTGCTCCTGCGCACCCAACAGTTGTCATAGGTTTTCCTTATCCTCTGAGAGGGCAGATTATTGTAATACCTTTTGCACCCCATGCTTTTTGAAGGCCTTTCGCTACGGCCTCTACACTTCAGTAGGTCAGTCACAAGGGCTGGCCCTTGTCTGGCCCCATACATCTTAAATGTACACTTAAAATAGTCATTTTCTGAGTCAGTACCAGCATTTCTTACCTTGAGCTCCCTGACTGTAAAACAGCCTGTGAGCAGACTCGACATCCAAAAAGTAGTCCATTTTGAAGGAACTTGATGTTTGTGTACAATACTCCGGTACAGATGATCAGTCAGATTCCTGGGAGAGATTATAGAGGTGTCAGGCAGAAAAAAAGCTGGTGAGTTTCTTTGTGGAAAGAATTGTGTAGGCAGTCACTAAAGTACTTCATCTGGCATAATAGGGTCAAAGCATTTTCAAATCATTATTCATAGAACTTCATAAGTATCCTTTTCTATTTTAGGATGTTTGGTTTAAATCCTTGTCTAAAGACATAAAAGTAAAGTCCTACCGCAATATTAGCAAGATTCCTAGTACCTTCCCAGTACGGTCACCTTTATTCTAGCCAGTCTGCATTCCTTTCAATACATAGTTAGATTCACCTGCCTGTTATATTTGCTCTTAAAAAGAAGGTCAGAAAAGCTTGGGGCAGGGACCTCCTTTAGCCAGATCCACAGCCAGCACCCTCTGAGTAGGCACTACTATAACAGAACACAGTAAAGATAGCATTTGTGCTGCTTATGCCAAAACACTGCACTAGAAAGGAAGACACAATATTCTGGATATTTCATTCCACCTAAATGACCAGAAGCCAGCCTTGCCTTCCCTCTCCCCACTTACCGACCAGAAGTAGCAACAGAACATCCCATCATCAGGTTTAAAAGATGTGGTAAGAGCAATCATTAAGAAATGCTAGGCTGCTCCTAGCGCTGCTTTTTCATTAAGGTTTGTATTTTTGGCATTCTTCTGAACCTCAGATCTGGCTAGATCCTAGATTACAACTGTTCAAGATGTACACTGAATCAGGTTTGCCTCTGCTGGGCAGAGTTCCCAGGATTATGCACCTTATCGTGACCCTTCTCCAACCTTCTTGCTACCTTCTGCATTTTCTTCTACTCTGAACAACTCACATAAAAACCCACAGGATTTGCAGAAAGCACACAAACCAGTTCTCTCATCCACACCTCAGTTAGATACAGCATATAATCATAAGCATACAAAGAGCTCTGCACAACATATATTTTAAGACAGACAAAAATACCTCTAGTCCTCTGTGCAAACCTAACAGAAAGGTTTGAGACAGGGAGTCTGACCCTTGCTTCAAGCAATTCCTTTAATTACGTTGGCAAAAATCAGGAAACCAGTGTTCCAAAGCTTTCCCTTTTTCCTTCGATTCGGTTTTCATCGATCAACATGCAGTCCTTTCTAAAATTGAGAAGCCTATCCTGATGAGAAAACTTTTAAAATTCCTCAGCAATTCACTCTACTGTAGCACTCCCAAACCAGAAACGATACTTACTGCAGAGTATCAAGAGCTGCCTGGCACTGGTGTAAGCTCCAGCAGTTTCAAGGAGGGTTTCTTTGATCTTACTAAATGTCCCCAGTGTAAGCAAACAATTTTGATTGTTTGATTGGAACTCTGATGAATAATGCATAACGTCAACTGGACTTCCTTTATCAGATAAAAATGGCCAGGAGATGTTGTTACTTAGCAACAGGAGGTGACACTACCATCATCTCCCCCACTCCTCCTCACCCTTCATACTGAAAAATTAAGCCCCTAGTTTTGATTTGATAAAAACTTTCCCAAGGAAAAAAAAAAATTACAACAAGGTTCCTTAAGAATTTGTTGTTCACTCTGATCTTCCTTGTTGCATCTCATATTCTGAGATATTTTTAAGTATTTCATAACAATTAACTACAGCATTTTGTTTTGTCTAATAATTTGCTTTCAGTAAAATCCCTACGTTTACCATCATTTACCACAAGGGCAATGAGATTGTTAAATGTTTTGCTATGAATATAATGCAAATAACATCTTGAAGAGATTAATTCTTATCTGGTACTGCTTGTTGGGCAAGGCAGACAGAAAAAGCAATACACAAAATGTTCCGGTGATGCTATGAAATATATAGATAATCCAGAAACCTTTTCTATTACAGAATTCCTACTTTAATTCATTCATTCATTCTTGAAGGAGCTCTAACATCCGATACAAGCATTCTCGAGGATTCATTGTGTTTCTGCTTAAGATACAGCCTTTTACAAAACACACGATGTAGCTTTTTTCAGGAAATACACATTGATAAAAAGCTAAAGCACTGTGAAAGAATTTTTAAAATAAATAAATAAAATCAGATGCAAGAGATAAGTACTTACCAGTGTTACTGACCTCTTTCCATCCTACTGTCATGGAATAAGACTAAGCAAATGCAACCCAGTCTGTGAGCCAGAATGAACAGCTTCTAATTTTCACTTCAACCTCGAAATCAAGAGTACTGAATAGAGAAAGGTGACGGGTCTGCTGTTTTATATTATGATGAAATGAAAGCTCTTAGCACAGATCTGAGTAGAACTGCTTTTTTTTTATACTACATTAGCCTGCTAATTTAAGAAAAGTGAAAGGCTTTGTTTTACTGTCTTTTATCTGTTCTCTTTGCTACCCCCACAATTTAATTTGCATTTAAAATTATTCTTATGTCTCCACTGCACTCTAAGGTATGGAGCATTTTCTAATCACGATGAATGTTCAGTGTGTTTTTTTGTGCAATGCCACTTTTATTCTGAGCCAGAAACATGGTGAGTAATTATAATTGCCAGCTATTTTCTAGAATGAAATACAGAGTATTTGTCTGATGCAGTTTCTGATTTTTCCTCCATTTAGCAGTACACTGCAACAAACTACTCAGTCAAAGCATCAGTAAAAACATAAATCAAATAGCACAGTGTCACTGCATGATAGCTTAAACATGCATACCCATAGACCGTGAAAGCAGAATATGTTGCTACTGAGATCTTTCCAATTATAATTTGCCTTTCCTGAGTTCGATAGTGGGCTTGGATGGTTAATAAACTGAAATACAGCTCAGTTATCTCTTGGTGGCTTCCAGTTCATCTAGTTTAGCGTTACTGGAGCTGCACATTGTTTGGAATCCTGATGAAGTCAGGCACTAGGGGCTAACAAGGGCCATGCTATTAAGTTGCATGGACATCTGTCACAAGAGGGCCAGGACCTTGCTTCTTCCAGCAGGTCTTATTGTAGTTCCCTAAAGTCTGATTTTGGTAGTGGATCAGAAATTGAAGAAGGCAGTGATAAAGTGATCCTTTGATAAATTTAGACTCAGAAGTTCTGGCCAAGAGAAGTGTCAGGAAGCAATCAGGCGTAGTCTTCCCATATTTGCAGATATTCTGCTCAAAAGATCGGGTATAAATGCCCTCTGAAATCCATATTCAGCAAACATTACTGGTGCTAAAAACTGTGGGTTCTGAAAGGTTACGTTTTCATTTCAGCATCAGAAAACTCTATGTCAAGTGCATAGGATATATTATTTTGGCTTTTAAGACGAAACCCCAGAAGACAAATAAACCCTCAGAGTTCTTTTTTCTTTTGGTGCAGGTTAGAAAGGAAGAATCCCCGTGAGCAGATTACTCCATGGGTTTCCACTCTTAAGATTTCTTACATGCTTCTTCAAAACACCCAGATAATATCAAAGATAAGGATGAGCTATATGAACTCCAGGTAGAATCTGGTATGGCTGTTCCTACACTGGCAACCCACTAAATATGGTTGGATCGAGTAGGCGTCTCACAGTGCCACCTTAGTAGTAGATCTGGATCATGCAAACTATGTTCCTGTTTTCAGAGGTGTGACAAACATTTTCATTCCTAAACACAAATTAAAACAAAGACAAACAGCAAGAACATTGCAAGCTGCCTTCTTTGCATTTTGGAGAGTTTGTGTTTGCCATGGCTACTGAACAACAGGTCCCTCCAAGCTGCCCTCTGGTAATTATTGGATCTGTTATCTTATGGACCAGGGGCCAGTTGTCTGTTTAGCCCAGCTGACTTTCTTCAACAGAAAATCGGAAAAAAAGAAAAAGGTCTGGCAACACAGAGATGCAGAAGGAAAAATGGAAGACAGAACACTATAGCTCATGCACTCCAAGGATCACGTGTGCTTGTTTGCAAGCAATATGGAACACATTTTTTTCCCTAGGGGCACTAGATCTCCCAGGCAGGAGAAGCTCAGAAAATACAACCTTCCATGCTGCAGAATGCTTTATAACACCTGTCCTCTAGCCACTGGTGTGCCCTTCTGGTCCTCTTCACCATCACTTTTTCAATCCGCATTGTCATCTTCCACCACAACTGACAAGCATAGCCATTGAAATCACCAGCAGCCTCTCTACTGACCATTGCAAGATCATCTGTCTCGATACTCTCATCCATCTCGATACCTTCATCTATCTCAGGGATTTACAGTTCACTTTAAATCATAGTGCAGCAGTTCTGACAGCTGCTAAGAGCTCTCTCTGACTAGGGGGTACTCAGCAACAAGAAAGATAACAGTGCCTTTATATTTATATGCTTCTGTGGCATTCATCACCATGAGGGAAATCCTTGCCTGCCTGGTTACAAAGTCTTTAGGATGGTAGCGTGAGCTCGGATTTGTCCTGCAGTCCAGAAAGAGCTCTACTCTCAGAAAGGGCAATCCATTACCTCCAGTTTAGTTGAAATCCCACATGTCTAGAAGAATGTTCCAGTGAAACAGATCTGTTTTGAGTTAGGTATTAGCCAGATCAGGCTTTACATATCCTTGAGGCTCACTCTGAAAGTTTTGCACAGCACAGTACATTGAGATGTGTACTCTGACTTGGTTTCCAAAGAACAGCAGAGCTCCTCAGGGGGCAGGACAGGGAAGGACAGCAGTAGGTAGAACTAGAAACTCTACTTTCCAGCTCTCAGAACCTTCCCTGTGCTCTGTCAAGCCCTGAAGCCAAACTTGCAAGACCTCTGCTATTGACCGGACTTCTTATCAGCACAGATCCCTGTTCAGGATAAGGAGTGCAATGGTTTTGTAGTATACACAGATACCCACCGAGGACTAGACTGAGACAGAACTCTTTGTGAGCTAGACCATAAAACCAACCAACCAAGCTCTGCTAAAGAAAAAAACCTTGGAAAAAACTTGTCATGCTTTGAAAAAATCTGAAGCCTACATTCCTCATCATGAGCTTAAGTGACCTTCTGCATCACATTTGACTTTTTTCCCAAATTAAAAAAAGAAAATTAAACAAATAAACCAAAAATAAACCTCAAGAGGAAAGTAATTGAACACTTGGCATTTAAAAGGAGTGAGTGGCCTTCTGGTTTTCTATCAGTCAGATACATGTAGGCATAGGGCTGGGGGTTTTTTCCTACCCTGAACTCTCTATTGAGAACATAACTATTACTGTAATGACTCAGAGCTTTGGAAAAAAAAGTCTGCTGCTGACAAACACTAATATTAATCTGAAAGAAAGTGGGTGAAAGAATGTAACGTGTGACTGAAGAAGTGTAGGCAAGGTGATTATTAGAGAGTTGTTTCCTGAGGGATACATTCAGAATAAAGGAAGAATACAAAAGTTTAAGCCACTAAGCTATGAAGAATAGGGGGTTTTGAAATTATAATTATCAGTCTTGTGCTTAAATATATTAAAAAGAGAGGATTGCTAGCAAAATTAGGACACAAATATGTTCTCTATTGCTTATTTGTAATGCAAGACAAATATTATGATGCACACAACATACAATAAACCACAAAAATATTCAAATGAGGGTTACAGACATTTTACAGTGATAGAGACTAACATTGCTTTCAGAAGTTTCTAAAATTTTGTACAACTCCATCATGGGGTCCTCAGGCTGAAACCGCTTAAGAATTTTAGGAGAATTGTCCAGAAGAGACACTCCCAGTGAAGAGGTATTTATTTTCAATGTTTCTGCCATAAAAAAAAAAATATCAATATCCAGAAACAATGAAGAAAGCATCAAGGTAGCCCTGGCTCTTGGAATCAGTGGAAGGTTTGGTATTTGCTTTCATAGCATCAGGGTCACGTTGTTATTTAGCTCCACAGCAAGAACTGCATGGATTCCAGTGCAGGAGAGGTGACCTTGAAAAGAGGCAGCTCCAGCATCCTGTGCCATGAACAAGTTCGAGAAGTTGCTAGTTGAGAAAAATCTTAAAAGTGCTGTCGTGGAGAACAAAGGTTATCTGTCCTGCATAGAAGAAGTCTATTCTAAGATGATATATGGCAGTTTGATACACATTCATCTGAGGGAGCAGAGGCTGAAGTCGTAATTATATGATAAATATATTAGAGAAGAGAGATTTTGGAAGAGCACATATCTTAAAACCAACCCTTCAGTCACATTTCTTCTACATTAACAGATGTTCATTATCATCCTCAATTACATGACCAGATTTTGGTTTTTTCCTATTAAAAACTGTGCAGGAATTGAAGAAGAGGAACTTTCCCTAATTCATTCCCACAGGTGACTTAGTGGAAGTAGAGAAATGCAGAGCTATCTGTGGCAGGGGAAGTGGGTGAAACGAGTGAAATAGATGTTTTGGGTAAGCCTTCCTCCACTGCCCCACGAGCACGCAGCAGTTGTGGAGGTGGAGGCATCCCTTTCAGCTTCCTACTCACTTTTCAAGGAGTTCCGGCAAAAGAACTTTAAAAGGATTCAAAGTGGCAGCTGGAAGCAAAGACAGACAACAAAATCATCCTTCCTCTGTGCCTTCCTGGGACTGAGCAGTCACCAGAGCTTGAGCTATGCCCATGCAAGCAACAGTGCAATTGGCCAAAGATGTAATAGGGAATGCCTTTAATTTGCACTAACGCAGGTACCAACGATCTCAGTCTTAACCTTCATTGAAAAAGGGGAATACCAGCACAGGGAAACTGGAAACAAATGTCTGCTTACAGACCCCTGATAGCCTTTGAGAAATTGCACTGGTAGCAGATCATTCCTAGATCTGGTTTCAGTTGGCTGCTCGTTTAAACAGGATAAACAATCTAAAGTAACTAGGCAACTGGACATAAATACAGTAACGTGATTACATTTGATAAAAATCTAGGAATTGCAGTCTGGTTAGAAGAAAATCAAATTACTTCTTGCCAACTGACTTTATATAAGGCAAAGACATAACTATGGAGTATTAATGAAGTTACAAGGTGTAGTCCTTGAATAACATGATGAGATTTAATATTCATAGGGCACTGTGCATACATAGATAAATAATGCATATGAATGCCAGTCTGAATAATTTACATAAAAATCAGTCTCCTTTCCTGTTTCGACACTGTGCTATCCTCCGAAAACTGCATCAACTTTTGATACAGTGTTGAAAAGTATTTGGCCTATGGGTTTTATGATTAACTTCCCTAGGAAGATGGATCAACAATGAGAGCTTCAGGAAAAACATCCATCTGTCTTATGTTTCCTACCCTGTGTTGCTCTGGAGCTACTGAGGAGCCACATCTTTTGCAGTGAGAATATGTATAGGACTTGTAAAGAAAAAGGTGAGCATAGTTGTCAAAATCATCCAGATACCTTGAGTATTCCTGGACAATATGACTGTACCTCCCTACTGGAATTATTATATGGAATATATATTATATGGAAAGGTTTGCATGCACCTTTAATGTAGTTTGGACACAGGTTTTTTTATGTGCACAAGTCGGATTTTTTGTGCATTTCAAATGTGTAAGTATGTACAACTACATACTGCTGTGCTTTCTGTACTTTTTTGAAGAATTTGATCCTGCAGGTCTACGCCATGTCAAAAATGACAAGCAAGATAACAAGCCAGAAGAACCTAATTCTGTCTTAATGATAGTGAGACTGTAGAGCTGTCAAGTTACTTCTGCCTGGTAGCAAAAGTATGGGCTAAAAGAGGAATATGTATTGCAGCTACGTGTTGCATTAGCATGATGGGGGCTACACTAGTTCTCCTGTCTCCTCAGACATGCCTGCTTTCTGCCCACATCCTCCTCCTTTTTCACCATACACTGCAGGCTCAGGAGAGTACTTCAAACTCTTCATGTTGTTCGTGATTTCAAAGAATTTCTGCTTGCCTTTGAGCAAAACCTCTTTGCACCTTCAGTAGGAATTCATAGGATTAACACCAAATTTGCATTCCACCATGGAACAGCTAATGCAGATCCTCACCTCCAGTTTCCTCAGCCTGATGGATGATCAGGTCTTTTAAAAGAACACCAGAGTGGAGACAGTTTCTAAAAATCATCAGCCAAGGACAGGTCCAGTGTTTTATGTGGGTTGCACTTATTTTCAGTCAACCCTGTTGAGAAGAAAAGTTGTTGGTTTTTTGTTTTTGTTTTTTTGTTTGGTTTTCTTTTTGTTGCTCAGGTTTTACTAATTGTTAGAGGCACTACAGTCACATTAGTGAGGTGCATCCCCATGAACTGACAGAACAACGTGTACAGGCAGACTGCAAATAATTGCCCTGACAAATGACATTTCACAGTCTATGGGTGGTCCTCTCAAAATAACATTCAGTGTTTGCTCAGTGCCCCCCAGGCTGATAAGTAATTTTAATAAAACACTGTCTTCCAGAGAGTGAAGAAAAAAGGCATTTGTGGCACAGCCTAGAAGTTAGATTTTTTTTAAAAAAAATTCATTTCACAGGTGCTTGTTTAAAAATTACTGAAAAAAATCAATGTAAAGTCCAGTGGACTCCAATGGAATTTAGACTAGACTCAGTAAATACAGTGCCTGAGTTTTATTCCTGACGGGGCAGAACCTTCTTTTATGGACTGCCTTCAGAAACACAGAAAATTATAAGCTTAAGCCTCTTGATTTGCATATTGTGTAGTAGTCATTTCTGAACCATTTACATTTTTTAGTTAGCACAACCAGCAGTTTTCCCTTGTGTGGTGCACATACCATCCACACAAAATTTCCAGGGACTGAATGCCAGCAGACTACACAGCCAGCATCCTACACTGGTCATGATTGGCATGAATGATGGTTTTGACATTGGACGGCTTCAGGCTTACATCACATACTGAGATACACTACTCGTACATCTTAGTTTATTGATGTGATTGCATGGGAGCTCATAGCAGAACTGTAAATCCAGGGCTCGCTTTCCGTTGTTTTCCAATATTGTAGTGATTTGACCCTGGCTGAATGCCAGGTGCCCTCCGAAACTGTTCTATCACTTCCCTCTTCAACCAGACAGGGGACAGAAAATATAACGAAAGGTTTGTGGGTTGAGATAAGGACAGGGAGATCGCTCAGCAATTACCATCACGGGCAGAACAGACTTCGCTTGGGGAAAGTTAGTTTAATTTATTACCATTCAAATCAGAAACACACTTTCCCCCCACCCCTCCCTTCTTCCTGAGCTTAACTTAATTCACGATTTCTCTACCTCCTCCCCCTGAGTGGTGCAGGGAAATGGAGAATGGTGGTTACGGTCAGTTCATCCCTCGTTTCTGCTGCTGCTTCCTCCTCACCCCTGGCCCTGCCCTGGCGTGGGTCCCCCCCGGGAGACACAGCCCCCCCGCCCTGCTCCGAGGTGAGCCCTTCCCAGGGGCTGCAGCCCTTCCCCCCCTGCCCCGGCGGGGGTCCCGCAGCCCCTCAGGCCCAGCCGGCCCCAGGGGGTCCCCGCGGGGTCCCCAGCCCTGCCAGCAGCCCTGCTCCCGCCTGGGCTCCTCTGCCCACGGGGCCACCAGCCCTGCCAGGAGCTGCCCCAGCGCCGCTGCCCACGGGTCACAGCCCCCTGCGGGCACCCCCTGCTCCGGCGTGGGGTCCCCACGGGCTGCGGGGGGGGATCTGCTCCCCCGGGGGCTCCCCGGGCTGGGGGCACAGCCTGCCCAGCCAGGGGCTTCACCGCGGGCTGCCGGGGAACCTCTGCTCCAGCGCCTGGAGCCCCCCTGCCTCCTCCTGCCCTGGCCTGGGGGGCTGCAGGGCGGTCGCTCTCACAGTCTCACTCCTCTCTCCCACTGGCACAGATTTTTGGATTTTTTTTCCTTCTTAACATGCTGTCCCAGAGGCGCTACCACCATCACTGATGGGCTCAGCCTTGGCCAGCGGTGGGTCCATCTGGGAGCCGGCTGGCACTGGCTCCATTGCACACGGGGGAAGCTTCTGGCAGCTCCTCACAGAAGCCACCCCTGTAGCCCCCCATGCAACCAAAACCTTGCCACAAAAAGCCACTACAAATATTCAAGCCAAGTGAATGTTAAAGTGAGCAAATAGAAGAGCCCGGCCTGACAACCAGGTCTCACCAGTTCTGTTGTCATTGGGGTGGGCACAGCAATAATTGCAGGACGTGTTTCTTCTTGGGTTACTGCTGCAGCAGATTCACAGATACTGCTCGGGAGGCGGGGTTGTGGTGATAACTCCCATGTTGCACAACAGAAGGAAATGTGAAGCTCAGAGCAGCTGCGGAATTACAGCCCTGGAGCTACAAAGATGTGTATTTAGTAGAGGCCAGTGTCTCCACAGGGAGGTGAAGGTGATGCCTGGCCTGTTAATGTAAGCCCAATGCATTTTTTTGAGAAATATGACTTTAATATTTCCCCCTACCCTATAAAAGTCTCCCAGGGTAATAATAACAATAAAAACCCCTCCCCTCAACGTTTTCTTTTTAAACACATCAAGCATCAGAAAAGCTGTCATTTCAGACCAACTTCTGCCCATCCCTATGGCAACTAATGGAAGCATTTAATACTATATATACAAAATGTAATTTGCTCCCCCGCCATCTCTAGTTATACTCTTCTTTTTATGCTAAAATTGCTTCATGACGCCTACAATGTTTGGAAAATGCTTCTGAAGTGACATGCATCAGAGGTTCAACGTCACTGAAAAAAAGTTCAAGTGACCAATTAAAAAATATTGATTTTGAAAAAGCCGTTGAGGAAATCAGCAAAGGCCCAAAGTATCTTTTCTGAATGGTCATATTTGTAGTCTTGGAATGCCCAGTATTGAAGCTAACAATGTCTTCAGAAAAGAAGGTGGAAGAAAGAAACTAGGCACTGATGATCAAACCAGCAGAAATAGCGGTATTTAATATATTTGCAGGCTTCAGTCAATGGCCTCTGTCGTAAAAAGAACTTCAAAAGCTACGAGACAGTCTCTGGAAATCCCTCCCCTGCCTCACCCCTTATAGCTTGAGAAGTCACTTAAAGTCAGCTTGAACTTGGGGCTTAAACTATTAAAATAAAAATAATGAGAAGATAAAAGTAGTATGGATTTTTTTAATCTCCTTTTCAGAAGGGAGATATGTAGATTATTCATGGCTTACAGCTCTGTGTTACGAAGCTTCTGTAACAGAGAACACACAGTTGTTACTGTTTGGCTGTCCAGATCACCTGCCTTGGTGTTCTCCATTCCTTACACCTTTTATCTATACATGTCTCAAACCAAGCTGAGTACCATGTAGTACAAAGCATTATTAAATACAAGCATACTAGGAAATAAGTTGTTTCACTTACTCCCTTTGTAATGGTCAAACATACACAAAAAGCATCTCAGTTTCAAGTAGGCCAGATTTAAAGAAATATACAAAGATCTTTTGTAGTATGTAAACATATAAATCCACATATATATTTTTACGTATATATATATATACATACAGAAACTAAACAAGCAAGAGGAGAGCTGTGTGACAATACAACACCTCTGTCATTGTTATAACAGTAGAAGAAGCTCCCAGGTTATCAGAACGTCTCCCAGGGATCTCAAGTAGGGATTTCAAGTGTGAAAGGGATCCACTTCACTAAACTCAAGAGACGAGCAGCTCTGCCATTTATTAGAGTACGGGGCTCTGCAAACAAGAGGTCTTGTAACGATCACCAGTCAGCACGGACAGGTATCACCTACAATCTAGGCCGAGTAGCTTTATAGCAGGCTTAGAGAAAATATGAAAAGTTAATCAGAATTTTGTGCTTCTTAGAGTTTCCTGGCATGGGCAAGAAAGACAGAAGTAGCAACTAACTTAGGGGAGTGTTTTTTACAGTATTTCTTTTGGAGTGTACAAAGGAAACTCAGCTTCTGCAGCGGAGGTAAGTGGGCACAGCACCATTACAATCATGACTGAAGCCAGACAGTGCCAGCTACTTCCTCTAAATCATTTCTCACACCTTCCTTGTGCTAGTCCTCTAGCAGGCGTAAACCATTGGCAAGTACCTATACCCTCCCAACATGGTTCAACGAGGTGGAGGTCTACCCAGGTATATTTCCATCAAAGGAACCACATAGATGATATTTCAGGGATGCAACTTGCAAAGGTGTGGTCAATTCCTCCTAACTTCAGTTTTCTATCTGAATTACAAGTGGTAGATGGAAATAGCAACGTGCCGAAAAGGAGAAAGGAGTAGGGCAGAGTCTGGAGGAAGGAGGAAACAGTTGCTGTATGGGGTGAATATTGCAGCATGCTATAAACCAGCTATCTGTAACCCTGTGATATGGGGCGTTTCATGTATTTCTTGTTTGTGTAGGTGCAGGAATACAAGCAGCTCAGTCCAAGCTGTGTAATGAATGCAGATAAAACCAGTCTCTGTTTAAATCCGGTCCTAAACTGAAATTCACTGACTGTGGCAAGAATTTGGTATTCAGGATGGTTTAGTGCTGGGATGAAAAGGGCCTCTGCCAGCAAGACATGAAGGAAACATACTTCGTCACAGAGTTCTGTGAACAACTTCCACAAAACCATCCAACAACAAATTTCTCATCAGGGCTGGACCAGGAGAACAACTGGAACTCAAACTGGGCCACCACCACCCCTCCTGCTCCAGGTTCTGACCCCTGAGGAGGTACTTTGTATGTAGTCAGTAGCCAACCAGAACCAATTACCCCAGAGGTTACTTCAGAGTAAATACTGTCTTGCTTTCCTAGCTGCTTTTATGAAGAGCCTGCAGAAATGAGCTCTAGGGTAAGATTCCTCCTTTTCCCCTCCTTCAAAAGTTTGTCCCTGTGGTGGCTCAACATCCATGGCCCACAGGGAGACTTTGGTGGATCTCATAACAAATGAGGGTGAGTTGTCTGGCTGTAGAAATAAGGGAGAATGTGCTGTACTTGGTTTGGCTTAAAAACAGGATATGGTGTATGACTAAATTAAAGTGTCCCTAACCGAAGGGACTGGTTGGACACTATCTATGGCAGCTCTCTGTTGTGTGACAGGCTCCTTTAGCCAAATGCTGGCGCTGCTGAAATCAATCTGTGTTTTATACCTGTCTTCTGCAAGCCCAATGATTGACCCCATGTGAATAGTGCATATTGGCAGACATTAACATTTTTTAGTTACATGAACTTTCACTCCTAGGCTGTAATTTCCCTTTCAATGCCTAAAGCCTGTGAGAAAATGCAATTTGCTGGAAACAATTGTAAAAGCCTGAGGAGGTGAGGACTGGAAAACACAAATAGTATGTGTTTAATAAGAGAGAGAGGTAGCATGCTCTCCAGGAAAAGGATTACTGGAGAAGGAAAAAGACGTTGAAGGCAGTACTTAATGCAGAGCTGCAGTCTAAATGACAAACAGCATAGTGGGATAGATCAATAAAAGGATAGCAAATGACAATAACAGCACAGATTCACAGAAATACAAGACAGAAGGGGACCTCAAGAAATTATCTAATACCTGCACACTGAGGCAAGTACCTCACCAAGCTCATTCTTCACTGATGTTTCTCTAACCTACACTTTAAAACCTCGCTGGAAAGACAGAGCAACCTCCCTGGTGGGCCTTTCTAGTGTTACAATACCCTTAGGGTTATAATTTCTTTTCTTAAAATCTCCCAATTCCTCTGCTGCAAATTGAACTTCCCCCCCCCCGCTTTTCCTCTGGTGCATATCATGAATAATTGAGCAAGGTGGTGTAACTAGAATGTCTCTCATAGAAATAATGTATTCACTTACTTTGCTGAAGGGAGAATTGTAGTCCTCTGTAGGTGACTGGAAAGCCACCGTGATATTCTGAAATGTGAGAACCTTTGAAGAACAGAGTTGATAATTTTCTTCTTAATGAAGAAACACATTTGAGATGCTTGCGATAAATATTTGTCTAGCTTCTCAAGCATTCTGCTCTTCAAGCTCTGTCTTCTGCAAAGGTTTTCTACTGAGTTTTGTCACCTCAGAAAAGGATTCTGTTTAGTTAATTTATTTAATAATCCATTGGACTTCCCAATTATCTGGAGAATTGTGACAAAGCCACATATTGTCATTATTGGTTAAAAAAAGCACCTATTTGTCATTACTATTCCAATAAGATGGCCTTCCATTTTCATATCCATGACTTCTTTAGTCTTAAAACTCATGTGTATTTCTGTAATAAATAATTTCTTGTCATGTAGTTACAGACTTCTCGCCATCTTCTCTCTTGGAGGATGTCTATCAGTATCACTTTGATTTGTTCCTTTAAGTTATACTGACCAACTGAAGCTGGGCTAGGGCACTGGTGAGTCTGAGATTCAGCAGCTGACTCCAAAAGAACAAGATGGCTCAGAGATGACAGGCAATCACAGGGTAAGACCCACTCTTCCCCCCTAGAAAAAAAAGAGTAATTTATTCCAGAGTAGTCACGACCATGGATATTCAGATTGGACTGGCTAATAAATACTCTGAGGAGGATAAAAGCTGAAACTTGGCAAGGGAAGAGCAGAGTGGCTTGAGCTACCCCCTTGCAAGGCACCAGCAAACGCTGCTGCTCCCAAGAGCAGCCACCGCAAGCCCCGCGGGTGCTGGGTCTCTTCTGCTGCAGAACCTGCGCTTGCATCTCCACTGCTGCTGGGGGAACTGGAGGGGCTGGGGCAGCAACTGCTGCTTCTGGGAGGGACTGAAACTCCCTGACAATAGCTGCTTGGCAAAGTAAACAGCCAAACCAGGACTCTGGCAAAGAGCCCTGTAGCCACTGCTGTTGTAATGCTCCCTTCCTCCCCAGCAGCCTGCGTCGCTGTGCAGCTCTGCCTTGCCTAAACCTAGAGCTGCCGTGAGGAGCCCACTCATGACCTGAGGATGAAAAGATCATATATCCGATACGTAATTAGCCAAATGGATTCCTTCTACTGTGATTAGAAGGGACAGCTCCATCCCGCCTGCATTTTGTTCCTCAAATGGTTGCGGATCTGGATTTTGCTGAAGATTTAGCTAAGCCCTATGAATGTCTGCTTTAAACAATCTTCAGGAAATAAATCATTCACAATTTGCATTATGCCACTACTATTCTTCTTCTTCATAATTTGCCTTTCTGAGTCCCTAATGCCTGTAGTCATAGCTCAAAAGTCCCACTGTGGCAGCCAATGAAGAAATAATCCCTGCCTGAAAGGATTTACCATATAAATATTTTCTCACTGAAATAAGCAGCAAAAGCTGCCGGAAAAAGGGCCTCCTTGCTCCTTGAAAGAAAACAGGGGAATAACAAAGCAAGCACAAGGAGGGGACAGACCATTGTTACCATCAGTGGGACACCAGGGCAGGCCTGCTGTGTCTTGCCATTGCTTTAACTCACAGGCACAATACACAAGTCCTTCCTACATTTCACTGAGGAGGTATAACCACACCATTACTTCTTCCTTAGGTGACCATGTGCAATTTCCCCCCCTTCCCAAGACTTCCTTCATTGCTGCTGCTCTTGGGGGATTCTTCTTTTTTTTTTCTGCCACACATTTTGTCCTTTCTGCAAATTTTCAGTTTCTATTACTCCTCCATGCACAAAGACTCAACCATGTGAGACTGAGGATACTAATTTTTGATGATAAGAAGTGGCAAAAATATACATCAAGCTGAAGGCAAGCAGCATGAACAGCAGAGAAAGCAATTTCCTCCAGGACATAGCTGTTCCAGCTCTAGCACACAGAGCGGCACCCCAGTTACAGGCAGGACATTGCCTTTCACGTCTTGATCTCTGCCATACATCAGCTCCTGCTTTAGAGCAGGGGTTGGCAGCCATGACGTGGGTGCCAGGCAGGGTGTCTGAAAAGATGCTACAAAGGGAGCAGTGGCACCAAGAGACACATCATTAGGAGGCAGCCATCGTCAGCTTCTGGCTCCCAAACTAGATGCTGTTGATGCGCTACACAGCATTTAAGTGTCTTGCGTTTCCACTAACATGTACACAATCTAACTTGGGAAAGTAAAATAGAAGCTAGACAATTCTGTCTGATTGATGTCTTGGAAGTCACTAAATAAGGCTGTGAAATATCGGAAGAGATCCTGAAATACAGATTCAAGTAACTAATTGGAGAGGTGTGGCCCCTAGGAGCTGGGTAGGATGGAGACACCATTCACAAAATATATAAAGCAGAGCAGCTCCCATGGAGTACATACATACACAGAGATGCACACACATATAGAAAAGTCTGTAAAATAAATTTACATGGTACGTTAAAACTGTTCTCCTTTCTGCAGTTTGTTGCATCTTCAGTGGATGTAGACCCCTGTGAAATGGTGAAATAGCTGCCCTGGCACACATGGACTTGCTAAAGCTGCAGAAGTATGCTTTTTACCCAGCTAGCTTAGGAAAAAAGTACTCTTCTTCTCTAGTCATTCTCTGGCAAAGTGCAGTATATCTAATTTTGTTAGATTCCAAAATGCACTATGCACCAAAGTACTTGTAGGTGTAAAGTAGAATGTCAAGGATGAGTCAAAGATTAATACCTAAATTATAGAGTGTGAAATGGGAATTACAGTCTTAAATATCACGTTAAGAACTAGGAAGTATTTACCTAGCCTAAAGCACTACTTGGATTGTAATAGGCAAAATGCTATTCCCTTTATTTAAAGGGAATTCTTTAATAGTCCTAGGCTTGGGCAGGAGTACTGCATAGGATGGAGTGGCAATTGGATGATAGATTTGCACAAACTTCAGCAGAACTCTTATTCAGTACAGCACTCAAGTATAAGGCTGTGCTTCAGTCCTGTCTACTTCCACTGTTCCGCAGAGCAGGGATGAATTTAAGACTGTACTTAGGTGCTTAGAATAATAGATGCTTGACTAGTTTATTTCCTTCAAATATATTGCTTTTTCCATTATTGCACTGTAAGATTGTCAGGCAAGTTTTCTGCTTTCACCAATCTCCCCCTTCAGTTACCTCATTGTCCTGTTTTTCATCCATCCTTACATCCTTGCTTTCTTAACAAAAAAAGAAAAAGAAAAGAAAAAAAAAAAAGAAAAACAAACTTGGCTACCTTAGCAGTAGTCTTAACAAAACGAAAAAATCTATGTGATACTGTCAGTGCTTCCTGTTTCTTATTGTCACCTTTTGCCTCTTATATTTAATTGTCAACTCTTGTGGCTGGTCCACTTTTTTTCCTGTGTGCGTACAGCCCTATAAACATGGAGCTTTTAAGTGCTCTTTTAAAAAAGGAAAAAAAAAAAACAAACCCAAAAGACCATAAAAGATTAGAGTTTTAATCAGCTTGTTAATTTTTCACTATCATTGATGTAATGATGTAAACGTCTGAGGATTTTTTATCTTTTTTTAAAACAAACCTGAAGAAAGAATAATGATACCTTATTTAATTCATAGGCTAACACATGGAAGTGATTCCAGCAATGCTCCGAAACAAGTTTCAGCTGCTTCCCGGAGCTTTACCAACGAACTTCTGATTTAGTAATCGGTGTGCAGCAAGTCCAGTGCTGCTCAAACCACATGCTCCAGCAACTGATACTTTGCACTGCTCATTAGCTGCTGACGAATAGGGTACAAAAATAAAACTTTGGGAAGCAGACTTAAATAGACTTGTGAATTGGCTAGAGAACCCTGCCAAAAAGTGATTTTATTTTTATTATAAAGGAAGGGAGGTTAATCAGTGAAATAATTCCAGAAACCAGAATTTTGAAAAACTTGCATTTCTATCAGTTAAAAATATTGAATAGCTACTCACACATGCTTATTTTTAGTAGAATCAATTAAATATCACTTCAGCTCAGACTCACTGTACTTCAAAGTATCCTTTTCGTATTTTAGCTTCTTCAACAAGTTTTAAGATGACTTTTGCTCTATGCTTTACTGTTCAGTCCTCTACTTAGCAGAGCACAATTGCTAAAGATGATAACCAGAAACAACAGAGATGAAAAATCTACAGGTAAGTTATTGTCCTTGTACTTCTCAGAAATCCCTGATAAAATCCGGACTACGTTTATGGAAGAAGGCCCAAGCTGTCCCTCAAACCAGTTTTCCTCTGTACTCTGTCTTGTTTTCCTTCTAGCTTTTTTTTGTATTTTGGAGACTCAGACACTTATTTTGCCGTCTCTTAAGGAAACTCACTTCATCTACTGTGTGGATGGGTCAGAGAAATAGCCCTCTATCTCTAGATACAGTTATACTGTCCAAATCTCTACTATAAAGACTGGAAAAATGACTTAAACTGAATTGGCACTTGGTACATGTAAATGAAATAGGGAAAGTAAAGCTAGTTACATGCCTGTAAGGATGCAGGCTGCTGCATTTTGAATATACTAAAATACAGAATAATTCTGAGAGACCTGGCAAAACAAGGTATCACAACTCGAAAAACTTAAAGATATAAAAGTTTTCATCCTCAGTCCAAATATGTTTTGCTGAGCACTGGTCTGTGGTTTTGCTCATCAGCCTAGCGTATCTGTCCATCGCAGCGCTTGGTGCCGCGTACGATAGTCAGCCCTATAAAGCCTGGTAGAACTAACGCGATATTGCGGAACAGGATCACTGTGGTTCAGTAAATGGCAGCAGCAGACATGGCCACTTATTCAGTTTTTGGGATTCTGCTTCAAGCCTATGCCACACTCACCCATGAGCATCTCACAAAAAAGAGAATTCACAGTATAACATTTCTAGGAAATAATGAGGTGCCGCCTATATAATTAAAAAGATTATTTTTTTTTTTGGTGCCTGTGCCGACTGTAAGCACGTAAATGGTATCAAAGCCTGTCAGCATCTTACTGAGGTGGCAACCCACGGAGAGACCTGAAGAAAATCAAGGTACTTAGCGTTTATTCAGGTGTTGCACTAAATGGTGGTAAGGGCCTCACTAATACAAACTATCATGTTGAAAGAGGGATTTTGCAAAATCTCTGGCTAATTTCAATTTTATTATTTTCAGATACAGGAAGGAGATTGAAAACAGCAAGAACATGGGCTTGAATCTAATGTTAGTAGTTCTATTTCAACAGCCACGCCAAGGGAAGTTTGCATTTCTGAAAGAGGTCAAAGTCACTAAAATAAAAATTTCAACCTGTGAGAAATTCTTGCATAAAAATTGACAGAAATTACTCATGCTGAAATTTTTCGAAATGGAGAGGGATGCTGTGAAATAATTAGGCTGATAACCTTTTTGTAAAATGGGACTTCTGGTAAGATTTGGAGCAAACAAAATAGATCGGAATCATAAAAAATGCCCTTAATAAAGGACCAGAGAGGAGACCTTTAGCCCTGTTCTTGTGTCTGTAAGTAGGAAACACAAGAGATCTCCCGAGCTAGTAGAACCGCAAGGGAATTCACATGCCCTTTCAGATACGGTGTCTCGCAGATACACAATGATTTATGTGAACGTAGGCAGCATTTTCCTGCACACGAACTGATTCCCCTCTTTAGGCAGGCCCCTAGGAGGACTCCAGTGAAGTAGCAATTCACTCTGCTTTTTGGCTTTAGCTATGACATGTAGGGAAATATGTTGTTCATCCACAGCTAGCATATTTGTAAGTGGGCCCTAGCATTTTAGTAATGCGGGGAAAAAACCCCAAACAAACCATAACTGGATTTTCAACATGAGAATTTTGTGTGACTGTGTAAGCCTCCTTCCTTCCTAACTCTAAAATATCAGGGTTGGCAAATTGGAACAAAACTTCAGACAAGTATTCAGAGTCATGTGGAAACCCATTTTGGCATTAAAAAAAAACCAAGAACATATCTAACAGCCATTAGCAAAAGCTAGTCTCTGCTGGTAACTCTCAGTATATGTTTGGAGTAGTTAAATTAACCTTCAGGACAGGACTTCTGGACCTGACTTTTTAAGTACAAATCTTCAAGAACTGACTATCTTATCCCCCACTCCTTGTCCTGTTGCCCTTCTGCTTCCTTTTTAGCATGCTCTTATCAAGCCACCTGCTTCCAGTCTGCAATAAAAGGAGAGTTCCAGATGGGTAAGGGTCTGCTTCAGATGATTTGCCATGTTAAAAAGAAGAAGAAAGTGTTACTAGACTGTCTCTAGCAATGGAAAATTTTATTTCTTGGGCACAAATCAAAAGCATTATGAAGAGTATTAAAAAGGAAAAAAAAACAATTTCCCAGGATCTCATATTCTGATGAAACAGAAACAAAGTTCAAAGAACGCTAGTTATGTATAACCTGAGAGAAAACAGCAATGAAAGCGTAAGGTAAAAGTGGATAAAGTCCATGTTAATCACAACAGAACCCTGGAAAAAAAGAAGTCTGTGGTTTAAGCACATCTGAGATATTGTATTTAGTTGTAGAAACTGATCTGTTACTGGAAAGCACTGTTGACTTGCTTCAGAATAACACAGCAGGACCAGAACCAGAGAATTATATGCATTTCACTTCCCTGACTCTGAGTTTGGGCTGCATACTGCTTAATTGCATTTTGGTCTGAAAAATGTATTAGTATCTGCAAACGTATTGCCATTTATAAAAGCCTCCTTTGCTTCTGTCATCAGCAAAATATGTTATCCATACTTTTTTGGTAACAGGTATTTTTGCTGCATAAAGGAAGCTGAGACACTATTCAAAACTTGTTCTTTTTTCCACTATGTCATGCTGGTCTATGACAGCTCTCAGCTTAATGTCCCTGTTTCGTAGGCTTCACCTTGATAACAGCAACGTGTGAGGGAGACGTATATCCAAGTGGTTTCCTTCAGACCTGTTACTGAAATAACTCATACCAAATGTTTGAAGTTTTGGGTAATTTTTTCAATATTTGCTACATTATTGTTATGGTAATGACTAAGAACATATTCAATCACTGCACTGTTTGACAAATACCCCATTTTAAATTGAATGTTGCTTTTTTTTTTAATAAGATGTCATAAAGTACGCATACAGTGTCTCTATTACCAATATTACTGCAGAGCAACTCTTCTGGTTCTCCCCTTCTTATTCTAAATTCTTGCTTAATATTACTGAGAAGCATCAACCCTTCTGCAAAGGCTGATTAGCATGCAGTGACTTGATACACGTGTTGGAAGGCAGAGCTAACTGAAATTTCCAGCATACCACTAGATTATGCATTTCTCTGTGCATGCAAAAAGACATACTTGTTCTCGTAACTCTGATACTTCTGTTGATACTTCTGTCAACATCTGTTCACAGAAGTGGCTATTGGCATGCACTTATCTGTGAATCACTATGCAAATATATGCAACTGCAGAGAAAGAAGTCCCTAGAAGATTTGAACAAACCCATTTCGTTTTCGCAGAGCTAAAATTTTGAGGTGACTGACAGGTCCATTGTCACAGCCCCTGTGGAAGCTGGTTGCCTGCTCTTTCCACTAATAAAGCAGGATATTATTTGAGCACAAGAAGCATTACGGTGAACACAGCAATTCTCAGTTCTGGTTTGCTTTGTTGCAGAACGGTAAGGTACGTCCTCGAGGGAACCAGGCCTGGACAATGAAGATGATATGAAGTGAAAGTGATATTGCCATTTACCAGAAAGGACAGATCCTCTATTGATAGACACCGTTCAGCACACTAAAGAAGAATCCTGTACAGACACCTTTAAGATCAATTGTCCCTTTATCCTCATGGAGACATGCAAAAGACAAATTGGCGTGGTCAGACTGTTGTTCTCTTGTTGTTAGTGGTGCTGGGCAGATGCTCATGATGAAGGCTCAACCAGAATAGTCCTGACTGAGGCAGATATTCTGCTCCTTACATGAAATACAATACTCTAATGTCTGTCTGATCAGTCTGGGCTAGACTGTTTAGAACAAGAGACATTATCAAAGGCATTTTTCTCAACAGTGACCTTCTCAGTCATTACCCCCTTCCTGCAGCCATTCCAGGAGCCATGCACTGACAGGCAAGTTTGAGGCTTTGTTATTCTATTCCCTCACTTGACATAGGAGGAGAAAGAACTGGTGTACTATATTCTGCAGCTACCTATCTCCAAGGATTTGGTAGCTCATGCAAGTACAGAGGCAAGAGGTCAACAGACACGTGGGTTTTACTATGTCTTCCTCCCCTTCACAGTGCATGCAGCATAAAGCACGGTATCTTTACCGTGACTGCAGCAGCTGAAGTGAAGAGGGACATTCTACAATTTAGTTTGAGATAGAGGGAGATGTGCTGAATCCAGTAATGCTCAGACTTCCATGCCCTAAAATGCTACGTGACAATTGCAGACAAAAGAGTGAGCAATTATCCTTAATCCCCACCTCTGCTAATTCTTCAAAACTTTTTTTTTTTCATTTAACACACTCTGCATACCTCAAAGTAACCTTTTCCCCTATCTCAAAACAAGTAAACAATTCTACTCCCTCTTAACTTTCGGAATAAATATTATTCTATGTGAAGGACCACTAGCACAGCTCCTAGCTTTTCTGCACCAATGTTAAAAGCTGTAAACACCCTGTTTAGAGATGCTGTTTGATAATGAGTCAGCTGCTTCTACACTGAATGTTGCACAATAAGCACAAGTAATCTTGCCCTCCGATCAAGCACTGCCAAACAGGGGGCTAAAGCAGTAGCTTAAGATACAGGCTTAAGCAAAGGCAGCCCCCACTTTCAAAAGCAGATTAAGCGTGTGACAGATGCTTTATGGTAATTTATGAGTAGTGTATGGTGACCTGGTTTTTATGATGTATGACCTGATTGTATGACTATGTTGGTTTGATTTAATTAAAAGACACAGGCAAAGCCTGAAATACTTGGTAAATATCAGCTACCCACTGATAAACACCCCCAGGTCAATTTGGGATAAAATCTGAGTTCTCAGATGCGGAAAGCCTATTTCTGGGTTCCCACCAAGCTGCTACAATTTCTTTGGTCAGTTTGGAAACTAAAACAACTCCAGCAGCTATGCAAAGGGTCCACAAACAATATGCTAAAAAGCCAAGTAGATTGTCATAGAGGTTCAACTAGTGAAGGCTGAAGGGAACTTGTATCACCTTGTCCCCATGACATGCTGGGGAAAAAAAAAAAAAAAAAAGAAATGTTCTGGTAAGATAAAACACCTAAAGTCAATTTTCCCCAGTTGTTTTCCTCTTTTCCTCTCCATTGCTTATATTCTTTTAAGACCTTTGCATACTCAGGTTAAATTGTAGATGCCCACAATCTGGGCTTGAGGGACTCATGATGTGCCAGAGCCATTGGCTCTGAGGGTATGGATATCACACTGATCTGCAGCAAGTAAAGACACTAACCCTTGCGTGAAGGGGCTGAGCTCAGGGGCACCAGATGTAGCTAGCTCTAGTTGTTATAAATAGCAGCTTAAAGTTTCATGATTAAAATAATCTGTCCCTTATATATGGAAACTTTGAAAGCATTCACACAATGTGAAAAAATCAACATGAGTCGATTTCCTTGCTGTTGATCTGTCATTGTAAAAGACTTGCCAACAGACTACCCGGGGGAACCTGCACGAGGGCAGGAAGGAGGGACATGGGGTTCCTCCAGTCTGCATCCACTCCTTCCCACTGGGAAGATGACATTCTGCTAGGGCATATCCTAACATTTGGACCTCCTGGTCACCCAGACAGGGTTTGACATCCCTCATAGCTGGGCTTCTGTGTGAAACAGCCCTATGCATGGGGCAGGCAAAGAAGAAAATTAAACACGTGCCCCGGTGCGTTCCTACTTGGTGTGCAGCTGGGAGGCAGGCTCAGGCTCACAACCCCGGAACTAGCCTGACTCTCATCGCAAGGAAGGCGGCAGTGGAGTACCTCATATTGCAGAGTTCCCAGCTGGTTCAATGGGGTCAGGATTTCCCCTGAGAACTCGGTATTTCTGCTATTGCTTCTTCTAGCTGACCTCATCACAAGGTACTTTTGCCTGCACAGTGATGCTCAGTCTCCCACAGTTAGCGAACATGTACCCTTTGTACATATCAGAAATCCGACCGCCAGCTTTATCCAGACTTCTGTGTTCATCACTGCATTAGTACGTGACAAATAGCTCCATTTAAACCTTTGCTCGCCATGCCATCACGGACTGATATCTTACTGCTGACACCGACACACTGCCTATCTTGCCGCTGCTCACCCGCAAGTTATCCGTTTGTGGGGGATAACCTTGCTGAGCCAGCATATACCCTGACATCTGAAGGATTATGGAGGGCAGTGGGTTATAGAGGTAAAGTGTTATTAATGTGTCCTGCGACATACAGATCATAGCTGGACAAAGTACTTGGCCGAAACATCAAATGAGAAAGATTCTATACAGACTTACAGAAATATGTTTTGGATCTGGGTCAGTTTTACCAGTGTCTGTTCTTTGAAACAGTTGTTGTTGGGCTGGGAGTGCATGACAAGCAAACCTGAAAAAGGAAAAATATTGTACTTTGACAATTTTGGTAGTGATGTATTTCGCTTTTCAAGCACAAAAAAACCTTTCCATTTAAAATTACTTTCAAAATGTATTTTAAAACTCTTCAGAAAGCCCAAATTGATAAAAACCCACATTCTTTCAGACCAATCAAGACAATTATTTACCACAAGTGATCCTTGTTAGTTCTTTATTCTGTGAATTTTTGTTTAAATATTCATTGGCTCAAATCAAAATGACTTCTTTATTTTCCTATGGCTGTCAGCAAATCATGAAACTCTTCTTCACATTCAGCTGTAATCCTGGACCGATTTAAAAGAATATTTAAACATGCCCTTAATTCTGAGACTAAGTTAAGTACCTTTTCAGGTTCTGCACTGAATAACCATGAATGCCAAGTACGCTGAACTGCTAAGCTTAGCAAGACCTCCTCAAGCCTCCTTTCTCCTCTTCAGATTTTCTAAGTAGGATTTTTCTTCATTGCTCAGTGGAAAAATGGAATGACAGTGTTTTAGAAGTGGAGAAGAAATTTCATAAGTTCCAAAGATGCTGATCCTGACCTTTTGATCAGAGAGAAAAAATAAAGCAAGATCTACAAACCTTCCGTGTTTGGAAATAATGTGAGTTCTCTTGAGCACCCAGAGGGTTTTTCCCCTCCTGTCTTCCCAAACAGGTATTACTTGCTGATTTAAAGACACAGAAGCAAGGACTGAGTAAAAAAAACAACAGGAAGAATGTTAAGAGAAGGGATATTATTCTCACAGAAATCACCTGACCAATTAAATTACCATTATTCCCTCTTCCCCCTCCAGTTTTACTCTATACAAATATTGAAGCAATCAAATTCACACTGAAGTCCAGTTCTTCATTTTTCTGTAGTGCAAACACATTTTGCAACAGACTAGACCCCATTTCTACATACATATATTAAAAAACAAAAACCAAACACATTTCAATTAAAAAAATCCCAAACTCACCAACATTTCAAGCTGCTCACATTTTATACATACGCATACATTTCACACATCAGGGGAACAAGCAGGCAGAACCAACCACAAGCAGTTAAGTTAACAAACTCCTAGCACTCTTCCTTTGTTCAGCTCCCACCAATTTCTGCTGCTGGTGGGTGTAAGTCTTTTGAACTTCTTGAAAGCAACAAAGAGAAAACTGTAGATCAGTGCGTTTAACCACGTATTTTCCCGGGCTGCAGGCAAGAACAGCTCTTGACTAGAAAAGGTGCAATATGCATGCATCCAGGGACATGCTGGGGAGCAGCTCACAGCATTCCCTGGGGCTTTTGTCTTTATTCTGTATTTGTGTATCAGTTTCAATAGGACACCTGTATCCAGAGTATCCAAGTGCCTCAGCATCACTCAGTTGACTCTCCTCACCAGCAAGAGGAAAAATACCTTGAGCTTTGCTCACTGGGTTGAAAGCTGCGATGAGCTGGTGTGACCAAAGGGATGCTGGAGAGTGTGCCCACCCCTCCTCACGATGGGAACTGCTCTCCGTAGCAAGCGTTGGTTGTATTCCTCCTACCCATCCTAGCTGCTAAATACCATCAAATACATCTCTTATTAACTTGTACGAGGCCATAGCTTCTCTAGCTAATGAAAAGCTGTTCTAATGCCTTGTACCAATATTGACAGACAGAGGCATAATGAAATATTTCTAAACTATTGCATGGCCAGAAAAAGAAAGGAAACTACTGTTGCTAAGACTGCAGTACAGAAGTTTTCCAATATTTAGGTAGTTAAAAGGAAAAAAAAAAGGGGGGGGGGGGTGGAAACGTAAGGAAATTTGAGGGAAGGAGTAGTAAACTCTAAGGAGGCCAGAGTCAAGAATCTGGAAATAGGTAAGACTCTTTAAAGGAGAGGACAATACAGAAATCTATTACTACCCGGCAAGATAGAAGAGAGCATTAACTCATATTTGCTGCTATTTGTAGACTCACTCCCATATGCAGCAATAAAATAGATGCTCACCTACCTCATTAAATCAGCTTCATGATGTACCCAAGAAACTCAACTCCTGCTTGCTCAGAAAAGGAGACATGAAATACCTGTCACACCTTTTCCTAACCCAAGATCAAGTTAGCAAACAAGGAAACTCTTCAGAAACCCTACCTGCCCTGCACCTATACCCAACTGGCTAAGGGCAACCCACCCTGACCAGGTGGAGACCATTGCCCCATCCATCCCTGGGGAATCAGCAGGGCTCCAGCTGCAGCTGGGCAGCCCCATTCAGGCTGGGCTCACCATGCCCCATGGCAGGAGAGAGCCTCCGGGAGGTTAGGGGCTGCTTAGAGGTCAACAAAGGAAAAAAAAAAAAAACCCTGACACGTGCTGTACCCACAGCACGCGCCTTCCCGCTGCATCCCGAGGCTGCAGATGAGGTTTCCTCCAGCGAGGAAGAGCAGGGAGGTTTGTCCCTGCACCGCTCCCCGGGGACGGGCTGCGCTGCCAGCCTGCCTCTGACTCACTGTTGTGACATTTGCTATTAAAGCTTTGGTAGTTTGAAGATCAGCGGAACAAAGGCGTTTAAAAACCCTGTTATTTCACCTGTACGGTTGATTTTTAAATAACTGTGCTAATTCAAAAAGCCTCGTTGTTATTTACCGCAGCAGCTCCCCTGAATATACTGAACGTTGTTCCAAGTTATTGCAACCCTCCTTCTTAAAGTGGATTTAAGTCGTTATGGTCTATCACATAAATCCTTCTTAGTTTGTGGATTACTGACCTGATAGGCCCAAACAGCTCCATCTGCCCATTTAAATAGGCACAAATGCTGTGAGTGTTTATTTCTTTCAATCCTATTGTTTGCAAAGTGCTTTCTCCCTCTGTTCCTGCATGCGAGTGTTCGGTATTCACGGACAATTTATTGCCAAGTTCTTGTCTAAACTCTTAATTACAGGGCTTTCCAGGGCGATCTGCCCACATACAGCAGCATAAGCAAGCGTACTGCCACTTGACTTGGGAAATGAAGCTGTTGACTTAGAACCAACCCTTAGGAGTGATGTAAGAGTTGATAAACTGGGGGAACATCTGAAAGGGAAAAGAGACTCCGCTTTGAAATGAGGACTTGAATCCAGTCTTAGTTAATGAAGCTTTTAAAGCCATAGAGAAAGTTACTGTCAGGTACCTACTCCAAGTGTTTCTTATGAGTGATGCTAAGACTAAATGAATCTATCTAAATCGATGCTCTAAGGGACATTTTTTGAAATGAAAACAGGAATAAAATAGTTTATTACTTGTTGATAGGTGTCAAGGGTCAGGGTAAGAGTATGCAGAGAAAAACAGGCATTTTCTATGAGTCAGTATTTGTCGGTCAAATCATTTAGAATGACTGACTTAATCATCTTGACGTGTTGAGTCAATTTCTGATGGAAATAGTAAGGTTCCATAAAAAGGTTCTCTGTGCACCTGTTCTCCTGTGCCAGGGGTATTCCACACACATAGTTATTACTGTTAGGCAAGGTACTGAAAAGGCTGGAGAACAAATACTAAGACCGAAGTCTGCAACATTTGGCTGCCACCTCAGCCTGATGGATTTCATTGCTGGAGTTTTGTCCCCTTCCTGTGGGTGACCCTCTCCACTTGCCACTAGCCAGCCAGGCCAGGCAGAACGTGTGGATGGAGCTTCCCAGTATGTAGAAGGCCTTGCCTCTGACATGGCTGGCTTCTGTTTGCAACATGAGTCAGTGGAAAAGTGAAATTTTAGCAAGTCAGTCCTGAATAAAATTTTAAAATCTCAGAAAGTAAAAAAAAAAAAAAAAAAAAAGTTGCTGTGATAGCTTGTGCCTACATAAATAGAGATGTCTTAGGTCTGAGACTTGGGAGAGAGTGGTTTGTATCCTGCTTATACTTTTTTCAAGGTGCTTCATGTGTTTGATGCAGAACTAAATATAACTTATGTATGTACTGGAGACACGGTTGGTTTTTTCAGGGATGAGGAAACTCAGGGAAGTGGGAGGATATTCTTAGCAAGCTACATTTTTGGAAAAGAAATGTCAGGTGCCAGGACCTTCTCAAATCCAGAGCCAAGGCCGAACTGAGTGAAGCTGTTTAGTACATTTGGTCATACTGTTTCATACATGATGGTGTTAATCTAAGTATACTTGTGTGAATAGAAACACACACAGCCCAGTCCACTTACTGCTTTTTTTTCCCCCTTATGTAAGTGATTTTGTGCATTTCTTTAACTCATCTGCATCTCCTGACCCATTCTTAAGTCTTTGACTCTCTGTAGGATTTACCTACAATACCAGGAACAGACTAAAGCTTGCATGAAATATTTCTTCTTTGAAGTGAAAGTAATTAACGTTTTTCTAAAAATGTCCCACTTACAGCAGTTAAATTTATTGCATCCTAGGCGCTCACACTTCACTTTGGCAGCAAGAAATGTGGTGGCCTCTGAGGACAGTCCACCTAGCAGCTTTTAGGAGGGAGCAGCAGACTCCCTGGCTGAAACAATTTGAAATTTTGGCTTGTTATATAAATCCAACGCAAAAGTTTGAAGTATTTGTGAAACTTTCACTCCCCCTTTGGCACCAAACCGAACAGTTATTTTGGGGGATAAGCACATGTAATCCTGCCATGCTGGATACTCAGCCTAATGGAAAAAGAGAGTGATCCAGACATTCTGCTGCACCTTGGGCAACTGTTTTAGCAACACTTGTGAAATGCTGATATGCCTAAAGATATGGAAGACAGTGATAAAGAGCATCTCTGCAACATTAAAAATTAAAGCTTTGCTCTTTGAGATGTAAGCAGAACACTGCCTTGCATTCTGCAATATAGCATATCCATAAGCTTTAGGATGACGTCTAGAATTTCAAGTGAACATTAGTTTCCTTACTGTATAGTATTAAGTAGCATTTTTATTCTACAGAAATGGCAGCTGAGCATTTGATAGAGGAGCATCTAGGAAATGCGGGTATATAGATTTTATTTTTATATATATATATATATAATATATATGTATGTATATACACACACTAAACTTGCATGTAACCAGTTCTGGCCAGTCACCCTAGCTACCAACAGAACGTATTTAACCCTGAGATATTTCTGTGAAAAGTCAGTAAATTTGGCAGCATTATGTTTGTCCCAACTGCGTTTCATAGAGTTGCTGAGATGAAATTACCCAGAGCACTTTTGCAAGGGCTTTTTTTGCACACAAGCCCACCTCCACCAGGGGAAGGAAGCTGGGCACACTAAAGGGTGCTCAGCTCCATCACCCTGAATGAACGTGGGGCCAGAAGGGAACCTCTCAAATGCTCAGTTACTGCTCTACTGTTTCAGTCACCAGGAGGAGGGAGGAGGTTTTGGTACAGTACTAGAAGCTATTAATTTTATGAACTGTATTGATAACGTGGCTTACATTCCACTTGGCAACTAAATTAGTTTCTGAGTTTATATTCACAGTAATGAGGTTTATCTAGTTAGGCTATAAAATTGAACGTATTAATCAGGCACTAGCAAAGATGGGTTTTGAACAAGTTTTTTAGTTATTTTAATACTGAGGTCACTGTTTGAGTGATGACTTTAATATTGTCTTAAAAATCTGATGCAATGAATTATGGAGGCTGAGGGCACACAATCACTGCTGCAATACTTTAATAAAGCAGTCCACATTACACTGAAGGCATGTAAACTGACATGCTTCTGTAAAAGCCACTCTCCTGCCCCTTGGGTTTATAGGCTAATAAAAAGAACGGACATATTGTAGTTGATTATAAGCTTTTTGACCTTATATTTCAGGAGACTGAAATGTAAGGGATAAGACAGTACACATTTCTTCATAAGAAACTTTGGTTCTTACAGGGATTCACATATTCTTCTTAGAAAAAAGGGTATGAAAATTAATCGCTATATGTCAGTCTTTCATCATGAAACAGCAATGAAAATTCTGAAGGTTATCAAGTTATGAAGTTGATGGTTATAATCTCAAAGCATACCACTAAGTGGGAACATTACATAGTACAAGTCTCATTGCCACCTGGAACTCTTTTAAGCTATGCAGTAGTTATATCATTTAAAAGGGAAAGAATGATGAATGCTCAATTAATTGTAAAATCAAAGCCACTAAAACATCTGACTGTTTTAATATGCTCATATGAATGATCTTCATGGCTGCATTATTCATTTTAACATGGGCCAGTTCTCCTAAGATTTTGTTAAAAATTTCATCCTGAGGCAGGTGGGAAGGCCAAGGCCAGTCAGATGCATTGAAACCTGTGGGATGTTTGAATCTGAAAGCAATCACTTAGGTAAAAGGAATTTATAATCGGATGCAAAGAAAAGCTTGGACACAACCCAAGTGTAATCAAATTACTAAAACCAAAAACCACATGCAAAGATTAATGAGAGAAGTGACTGTGAAGAAGCACGGGGATGTTCAGGGGACTCTAGCCAGACTGGGAGGGGGTTTCATAGACTGGGATGGATCCTGCAGTGCCTGGCTGCAATGAACCTTGGCCGCAGTGGCAGTACACTGATGGGCTGCTGGCTGGGCACGTTTGGAAGCTTGGGATGCACACACTTTCTCAGTTCAGGGATCACTCTCCTCTTTTCTGTTGAATTTGGCTGCCAGCGTGGAGGAAGGCAACTCCTGGGCGGGGGCTGAAGGGTGCCACCCACCTCCTGCTCCTCCGTGCACTGCTGGAAAGGTACAAAAAACTGTGCAGGGTTGCAGCAGGGTTCCAAATCACAGAGCCAAAGGCATGCTCTGGCCTGATCTCTGCTTGTAGCCTGTGAGCAGAACATGATGCAGAACAAATCGTGCAAAGGAGTTTTAGCAGGAGGAGTTCAGCTGGCCTTGTACCTTCTTTCTGCCAGGCAGCTGCTGTGAGTGGTCCTAGGACAAAGCAATGAGTCTATGGAAGCCAAACCAGGCCCTTTTCCTCCAAATGACTCTGTTCTTTCAATTATTTTTTTTAAGCCAGTAAAGATTATACAAGGAAACTCAGCACGACTGAACAAAGCTTGCTTTTTAAGCAGCGAAGGGCAACACACGGTTCTGAAATCACAGTGAATATCAAATACCTGACAAATTGGTGGTGTCTCCAGATGCTGAGAAGAAAAGATGCAGAGGAACATAGCTTGTCTGACAAATAGCTGGAGCGATCCCCAGGGCCCCTGAAGGAGGAACATGATCTAGCTTGTGAGGACTTTGTTGTGTAGCCCTCTACTCCCTCGAGAGATGAGGCTGCCTGTGAACTCTGAGCTCTGTTTACAGGAAGGACCCTTCTCCTTTTACCTCTGCAGCAGCTGTAAATGCTGAGAGCAATCAAGCTCGTTTGCCTCCTAGACACTGGAAAACCTTTGTGGCAGAACTGTCATAAAGCTTTATGTTCATATAGCACCTATAGGACAGATCGTCAGAAGAGGCCCCTGTGGGATTCCCCCTAATAAAAGTAATGAGTGAACAATCATTGGCAATATACATGCAAATTGGCTTTCCAAAGCGTGGAGCCACAAGACAAAGTTTATCAATCAAGGGCACTGAAGCAATTGTGAGCAGTCCCCAGAGCCCGAGTCCTCCAGGAGCGCACGGGATCCATCTGGCAGCCTGGGAAATACACAGTCCAGTTACCTCCATCCACGCAAACATCCACCCTCTCGCCGCAGCGGCACCAAGGGCTGCGGATGGAAAAGGGCTCTTGCAGGACTGAAATCGTCACTTGGTAGTGAGAAGCCAAGTAAAGGCTGATCATTATTTTATCTGTGCTGAACACATGTAAGCAAATTGCACATCATGATGACAAAACACCGGCAGCAGCATGACAGTCTTCTGTCATGTGCTGGGGCATTTGGCACGCAGCGCTGCCGCGGCGGCTGTTGGTTCCCTTCCTGGAGCTCGGTGTTTGTGTTTTGCCTGTGGCTTTGACTCAGTTTGCTTCATTAAAGACTGGTTACACTGTCGTCGTGTAGAGCCCTCGCTGATGTGTGCCAGAGGACTGAACAGCAGTAGCCACAGTCTCAGCTCCCTTCCTTGCTGCAGGGGCTGCTCCCTGGCCAGAAGCTCTTTCCATTCCCTGGGGAAAGAAACGAACCCAGCCAGCGCCACCCGTGAAGGAGAGGGCTACACATGCTGCTGCCGTGGAGGGCAGGTGGAGACCCCTCCTCAGGGGATGGGAAGGTCGGTTTGCTCTCAGAACTTGCTGGAGCCCTCATGCTATCAGACTTAGCTTTTGACACTCGTGGACGGGGAGTCTTGCCCCACGGTGAAGTCACCTGTGCCTCTTGGGGGACTGGTGGGCTGTCCCCATTTCAGCCATGCCAACAAGAACCTTTCTGCTGGCTTCGGCAGAAGGTGGCAAAAGCTGTAAGAGTGAAGGCTGAACTCTCCCTGTCAGGAGGTGCTGTACAGCAAGTGAGATGATCTCATCCTGTTTGACGAGTCTAAACTACCTGCAGATGGACTCCAGAGGTTTCTGAAGTTTATAAAATCACTAGTCAGAATAAGTGGCTTCAGCTTTCCAGGTGCTTGCTTTGCAAAGTGATCCTGTCCCGTTACCCCGCATTAGGATAAAGCTGAACAAACGGGCAACAGAACTGCGTATGGGATGTAATACTGACAATGGGGTGGTGTTCGCAGGGAAAGTCAGAGGGATGACTAAACAGTGCTAACAGTGTTAAAGCTGCATATTCACAAATTTAGTTGCAGGTGTAACTGTTGCTCACAGAAAAGAGCTTTAAAAGTATGTTGTGCGTACTTAGCAACTGGTCCTGGAGAAGCAAGCCAGTCTTGAATATCTTCCAAGGTTTTGCAAGTGTTTGGAGATACAGGTCCATCTACCTGATGAAGCTATCAGAAAACATGGGATTAATAAGTATGACTTCTGTCTAGGTTTCCCCTTTTCCTGGTCAGAGATTCTCTTTAGATGCAAAACCTGGCTGTGGCACTGGTCTTGGATTTCTACGCTTCTGGCAGCCCATCTTGAAGAGCAGGACAAATAACCACGGCACACACGTGTGTCAGCTCTGTGGCAGAAGTGCTTGCCCCAGCAGGTGTGCGGCAGGGTTTAAGTGCAATGGAGGGCAGCATTTAAGGCCTTCAGCTTTTGGAGGGTTGAAGGATGCAAAGGGGATGTGGCGACACGGGAGGTGGGCAGGCAGCAAATCCCCACCACCACCCTGATGGGGAGCGTGAGTGCGGGCACACAAACCCCTCGCACCCCACATCTTTGGGTTTGAGGTCAAGCCGCTGGAGATTTGAGTGGAAATAAAGGGAAGATTGAAAAGCAAAGCGACACATGAAGCATTTTTCCGGCAGCGGTGCTGTGCAAGGTGAGAACAAAGGCTGCTGCCTCTCCAGCAAGGCTATGAGCCCTCTAGAGGCAGCTGCCACCAAAGCAGTCCTTACCGTGGTGGTGTGGCGTGGAAGGAGAGCCCACGTTGGTATCCCAGGCCTTTCCACGCTCTCCGAGCCCCTGGTTCCTCTCCCACAGCCCTTCCCTGCATCCCAGTGCCCTGGCACCCACCCCGGTCCCTGATAGCTACTCCCACCATAGCCAGTAGGCTGGAGATGCGCTGGGGCCAAGGAGGCGTAGCCAGCCACGGAGGCAGCAGCGGTTTTTCTTTATCAAATCATTTAAAAAATGTTTGCAAACCATCTGCTAGTACATCACATACAGACCGTTGAGCAGTCCTCAACCTACCTGGTGTTTCTTTACAGTTGTGGCAAGAACTGAGGGAAATGGCTTCTCTGCGCTACCCAAAAATCCTTTCAATCAAACTATGTGTGAGGCGGATCTAATCGCGGTTAATCTCAGCCCCATAAGTCGTTAAGTGCAGCATGCATAACCTCCCCCGCCTGCAGCGGTGACCAGGGCATGCCTCCCCCTCAGCGTTTCCCCCAAGGCAAGGAGGAGGGAGGGAAAAGCGATGGAAAACTACTGGGAAGCAGTGCAGGATGCAGTGCAGGTTCCAACATTAAAGGCGATTCATTTATTACTGTTAATGGGTTAATTAAAAACAGAAAGCAGTGGATACTGTGGGTATGACATGATTTTTACCGGGCCGGTTTTCTAAGGGCTGCCGGAGCGGTGGAGTTGGCTTGTCCCTGGCTCCCCTGTGCCATGGGTGAGCCAAGGCGGGGGGCACGCTGTGGGCCACTGGCTGCATTTCATCCCTCTCGCTCCATTTTCAAGGACCTGGAACTTACCAAAAGCAGCAGTTTACTATATAAGAGAAGTTATTCAGGCTTTGAAAAAAACCCTCCAGGCACTTTTGTACACCTGACTTAACAAGACAGCACAACCCCCTTCTGCAGCCTTCCTCAGGAACGCATTCTGCCCTGGTCCTGTGGGCTCAGCTCGGTCCAGGAAAGTGCCCTGCATCTTTCCTCTGCCTCCTCTGCAAAGCTCTGTGTGATTCCTACCTACCTGCCATCAAAACAGAATTTCTCCACAAGGAAAACCTTTCCTTTTACTCCCTGTTTCCTCAAAGATACCACCCTGTAAGCTCAGCATCAAAGGGCTTAACACCCTAAGCCCCTCATGACGATGTTCGTGCTACTAATTGCTGAGTGATCTTGCTCCAGCAGTCTGCAAAATGCAACAGCAAAATGGTTCCACCTATTCGTCTGTTGAAATACCTAAGCCTAGCACTAGCATCTCCTATGTCCTTACTTTTCTTGACTAGATCTTAATTAAAAACCTATTAAAATTCCATACTTTAAGAGACGGTGATAATTTGAAACATGTAGTTAATTTCTCTGCACCACTGCCAGGTTCACCCACCCATCTCAGACAAAGAAAAAGGAAAAAAGGAGGGGAAAAAAAGCTACAATATTACACAAAATTAACAAAAAACCCACAAACCACCTTATATAAGTCTCTCACAGGATATTTGTGGAATGATACGGAAAATGGCAGGTTTTTTCACTTTATTGTGCACATTATTTTTAAAGGTGTGATGTTTGATTCAATTCAAGTAAGAATATATGTTAGCTAGCCTTCACCTGTTGGCTTTTGGAGACTAATTAGGGGAGGTGGTCTTGATTTATGTTTTTTTTCCCTCTCCAAATGGAGGCAAGTATTAGATGCATATGTTCTGGAAATGAATGCAAACATATCCTTTCATGTAATCTCGTTGTTAATATTTGTTTTGGTAAACTGAGAAGACTTTTGGAATCAGCATCTTTAAGTGAGATAAGACTACAGCTTGATGCTTGGGCTGATATGTTCGCAAGGCAGGGGAGGGACTGTTTATTCTTGGAAGTCTTTGACAGAACTGATGTTAAGCCTAAAAAAAGATTTGTTTCTTTTGTAAAGATGTTGGTGCTGTGTAAGCAACAGTCCACACATTTCATCTGCTTGTTATGTTGTTGGTCTCTTATGAGCTACAAACCCCCACTGCTGCAAGCAGTAGTAACAGCAGTCTCTAGCCCACTAGCATCAGATCCCTAAATACTTGTAATGCAGCCTAGTCCTAAACTGGAAAAACACATAACTAGCTGGTTTTTTTCAGTTTGATTTTAAACTTTCAGCCAACAGAAACCTCGGTTTCCCGCATGCATTTTTTGGGGTAGAAAGTTCCAGTTTAGTTAATGCCATCTTGAAGGAACCAAAAATTTACTTTTTACTCTTGACTTTCTCTTTCAGGCTACAGAACTCTAATGGTCAGGATGTATTTTTGTTAGGGTGAAGAGTAGAAAATAGTATCTTGGGTTTTGTCAAGCTATTCTCTTGCCTCCTTTGAGAGCTCAGCCTTTGGTAGCTGCAGCGGGGTTGGACATCCATCAGCCTTTTGGACCAGCCCATTGGGAGGGAAGGAACATGGCTTAGAAGGGGCCGCTGTCTCCCTCTGAGAGCACCCCAGCCTTTTAACCTGCCTTTGGGTACCATTTTGCAATAGGATGAAGAGCTCTTGCCTTTCCTTTTCGTAATCTGAGAGAGATTCGGTTTGATGCCTTTCTTTTGGCCGATATACTGGTATCTTCTTGGGGCTCAGGGAAGGAATTTTGCCCTTGTGATGACTGCCTACCCAGTGCTGAGGTTTCGTTGTTATTTCTGAATCCAGATATCTGGTAAGATAAATTTATAATTTGTGTTATGACAGGTGGCTGGTGCCTAGCAGAAGGGACTGGTTTCCCAGCAGACTGGCTTTGAAAGGGGAAGAGCTGCATAGCCACAAAATGTTTTCTTGCATTGAATCAACCTCCCCCACATTTCAACTTGGATCTATTGCCTCTTGCCCTTCCAGCAATCCCAAGAAGTGTGGTGTTCAGTATTTGCAGAGAACTGGTCTTCCCGTCACCTTCGTTCCTTTTGGCTGAACATATCCAGCTCTCTCGGCTTCTCTCCGTACATCATGTGCTCCAGCATCCTGGTAGCCCTCCGCTAGACTGGCTCCAGAGTGGCATCATCTTTCTTGTACTGCAGAGGCCAGCAGTGGATATAGCACCCCAGCTGGGTCTCAGGCTGCAGAGCAGAGGGAAACAATCGCTTCTTCATTCCTGATAAGGTGGCATGGGATGCTGCCGGCTTTCCTTGCTGCGAGGGTGCATTGCTGGCTCCTGGTCAACTTGGTGTCCACTGGGACCTGGAGGTCTTATCTGCAAAGCTGCTTTCCAGCCAGTCAGACCCCAGCCTGCCCTGTGCATGGGGTTATTCCTCACCAGGGCAGGGCTTGGTGTTTCACTTTTGAACTTCCTGAGGTTCATCTTGTTCCGTTTCTCCAGCCTGCTCTCCAGCTTTGCCTTCATATGAAAACTTGCAGAGAGCTCACTCATTCCCCTCATCCAGTCCCTTACTAAAGACACTAAACAGCAGTTGGATTTCTGAGGGACCTCAAAGGCAAGTGGGTGCCATTTGGACTTGGTACTCATACCATCCTTGGAGTCTCATGGTTCAGGTGATTTTCTACCCAGCTTCTTGTCCCCTCATTCAGTCCACCTCTCACCAATTCCACTTCCAGAAGAAGGTATGAAATAAGTTAGGATTTAAAATAATCATTTGGGTTCTGAACAAAATGTTTTTATTGGCTTGAGTAACAAGGAAATACATACATTGTGGTGGCAACCTATGCCAAAAACTTGTTTTGTGGCTTGTGAAACTGCTGCGGGTTTGCCCAGAGGTCTGCCAAAAAACCACTGGAGAATCAATAATATCTGGAGATGGAGAGCACCTCGTATAGGCTGGCTCTTTGAAGGAAACTTACATAATGCATATGTCAGACTAAGGCTTGATCTAATGATTTTAAAAACATTAAGCTCATTCAAAAGATAATGAGTCCATGAGCTAATCCCTGGATGTCAAGCTATCACTATTATTTGAGATATACCTGCCAAATACATACAAACAGTATTGTTATTGTCTGTAGTAACTGTTTGTAGATAATTCCCTACAGTGTATGTGCGTTATTTCTTAATTCTTGGAAACATAATTTTTTTCCTTTGATTTGAATTACAGTAATTATTTCAGTTGTTCCTTTTTGAAGAGTAGCTGCTGTAATTATCTCTCCGCGGTAAGCTGGGAGAAAGGAAGACCACAGAAATCAGAAGATACTAAGGAAAGTTATAAAAATTAAAAATTACCAAACCATCAAGAAAAGTTCCTCATAACTCATTTCCTCCAGAATATTTCAGAATTATTTTTAACTCCCTTGGATGCTACCCTTGCTGATGTCTGTATTATATATAGAATCCACACTTTTGGAAAAGTGACTCGTGATTTTAGACATCACTATTTCGGGTGCTTAAACGGAGATATTTGACTGGAGACTGGTCATCAAAAGGTGGTATTTATCACTCTCTAGCAGCTATTTGCACTCCCATCAGATTCCACAGACATTTTGGAACTAGTGGTTACCTACCCCTTTGGAGCTATGGAGTCCCAGGTGGTGAGACCCTAAGTGGGGTACCCTGTCTCTGTGCATTACGCACCTGCGTGGGTGCTGCTGGGGATGGTCATTAAACACACACCTGACTTTCCTCTTTGGCTGAAGTGTTGCTAGACACTGAGGAAGCCAGGCTCTGAACTTCAGAGACATTTAGGATGGTTGAAATGGGAATCAGGACCTTTGGGTGCTTAGGCTCAATGTAATACAAGTAGGATGAACAATTCCAGGTCCTCTGAGGCTTACTGTGCTCTGCAAGGGGACCCATGCTGGAGGTCCCCAAACTGCCCAGCTAGGAAAGAACAGTGTGGCACACTGCATTTTGGCTTGGCCACCTGCGCCTTCCTCCAGCCCAGTGCGGGGTGCATGGGGGAGTGTCATCCAGCCGCCCCTTGACTCAGGATGCAGGTGGGACGTGGCTGGGGGGCTCACCTGGGATGCAGGATTCAAGGCAGCATCGCAGAGGGCATCTGCTGCCCAGCACAGACACAGCTGAACAAAAGTAACTGGGAAGTCTGGAGCAGGCTAAGAAACTTAAGAAGAACTGGAAATGCACTAAACCCCAAAAAATAAAAAAAGAAGGAGAATGAAGTTAGCCAGGCAGACCTTTTCAGATTTCAGAGACACATCCCCACCTCACCGGCAGTGGATGGGTGGATTTCCCTCCCCGCCCCCACCTTAAACTAGATGCACAGATACGTGTTAATTTTCTGCAGCAAAAAAGATAGGGTAATAGCAGACCCAGAATCTAAATATAGCGGCTTCTACACTTAGCTACTATGTAATGCAGCTTGATGGTGGTTGCCAGAGAAACCCATTTATGCTGTTGAATAAGGTTGTGCTGTCCCTGCCTTATCCTCTCCCACATAATGAACTTTTTAAAAAGTGAAGGTTTAGTACAGAATTGAACTATGGGGAATGCACTGCATACGGAGGCAGTAAGTGTTTGGATGTCAGCTGCGTACGTGTACTTTTCCATCGTGGGGCACAGTGAAATAGCTCAAGGTGTCTCTCACCAGTGCTAGAGAAGGGCAGCATCGCTGGCTGAATCTGAGCTCTTCTGTCTCAGATGTGGGGGTGGGCGAGGAGAGGAGAGGCACTTTCACAATACACTCAGCCAAACTTTGCCCTCTTTTCAGTTCAGCAAGGGCTGAACTTTTTTTACAGATATGAGGTGCTGGACTGCTTCATGACTGCCTAGCTGTTCATAGTCATGGGTTCTGCCCTGCCAAGGACAAGAAGCAGAGAAGCCGATGAACCACGTAAACTGAAAGCACCACTGATGGCCATGGACTGCCCGTTGTGGATCTGCGATCTAGATCAGCTAGGCTGATGGTAGATCAAGACAGCAGTGGCTGTATTAAATGGTGGGACCTAAGCATGAAGATTCAATAAGGCTGCCAAGGGCACAAGGGAAATGAGCTAGCTGGCTTTGGTGGGGTAAAAATACAGGGCTACAAAATCCCGAGCCTTGCCGAGCAGACGTACAGGGGTTGAATAGCTGTTCAGCCTCCTCCGGTATGAGCAGTAGGGTCCATGAATAGTTCTGGTTCCCAGGTCTCAGCTAGGTTTCCTCTCTCCCTACCATGCCTTGTCTAAAGGAGCACAGCCCCACTCAGCTGAATCTTCACCTTTTCCTGGGCTTGATTTCGGTGAAGGTGGTGCTTCACCCACGCAGTTCTTTGGTTGCTGGAGCTGACCTCCTCTCCCTCCTGGCCTTGTCTGCAAGGAATGCATCTCATGTTGGGCTGTGAATGGAGAAGTATCTGTTACTCTCGGGCAGGATGAAGAGCAAAAATGCAGTCGTCCGATACTCGCTGTCTGTAAAGCCCTTTCATTAGCCCTGTGAACTTTGATGAGGCTGGGGGCCTTAAAGACTTTTAAAAGGAGGCACGCAGTGTATTTCCCTTGGGATTTCCCCTTTAGCTCTGGAATTAGCTCAGTCTTATTACTTATTGATTAATCAGAGCATTAGTCTTGTGACAAAGGTTTCAGCAAAGCATCGAACAGGGAAGAGACTACACTGAAAAGCAACAAGGCTGAAAATATGGCTACAGAAAATAAAAAGTATTGATCTCCAGAAATACTGGCCCTGGCTGGGGAACAGCAGAGCCGTGGAAAAAAAATGGCATGGCTTCATCTCAGAGCAGAAGCTTCTCTTTGGTAAGGTGGGAAAAATAAGTCAGAGAGGGGAGGGATGGTGAACCAGTGAGAACACTAGGGGGAAAAAAAAAAAAAAAGAAACTAGGAAATATCACAGACACCTGAAGCCAAATCACTAAGCAGAGAGTGCAAAGTCCCCTAGATGGTTTGTATGGTGCACTTAGAAACGACTCACAGCTGGGCAGGAGATCAATAGCACAGTGACAATTAGGTATTAAGTAGAAGGAGAGAGTAGTATATGAATATCACGACCAGATTGCTAGAAATATGTGAACACGAGGAATGGAGGTGGAAATAGTATTTTGAAGGCATGATACTGGAATTTCTGCCCTCCCCCCAGCCCCGTAAAACACCTTATTCTGAAAGGTGTCTTCAAGGCTTTTTAAAATAGCCTCAGACATTTCCCTTGCTGCTGCTCTAATGTTCCTCTCATTTCTTTCCCTTTGCTTAGGATCTCCTCATGACTCCCTTTACTGGTAAATATATGGAAGACAGCCTTTGGTTTTCACATATTTTGTTTCTCACAGGACTCATTTTGTAAAACCCGCTGACATGGTGCCAATCTGGGTGTTTGTTTCATACTCTTTTCTGCCTGAAATGCCTAAGACAGTAAGTTGCCTTTTTTTTTTTTTTTTCATTCCTCCTTCACACAATGACTTCTGCAATAAGACCCTGTTACTTCATTAGAGTTGCTAGGCACTGCTGTAGCACTGGTAATTATAATAAAGAACAACGCACAATCCCAGAACATGTTTCAAAGTCCTTGTCACCCCAGCAAATACATGCAGAAACACATGGGGAAGTTTACCCCTACCCGGTGCAGTTTCCTAGCTTAGAAAAATCCTGCCTTCACCCTCCTTGTGTTATTGTCACCTTGATTACTGCGGCTTTCATTGTCAAACTTCTTTTTTCAAGGTTTCAGAAGTCAGCAGTTAATAGTACTTCTGTCATAACTTTCTGGCTCTCATCTTTGTGAGCAAGCAGGAGTTGTTCTCTTTCAATTTACAAAAGGACAAAAGGTTTCCATAAGCTTGCTGCTCTACCTACACACTGGGGAAACATAGGGAGAGAGATGCTGCTGAAGCACGAGATCCATTAGCAATCATTTCCCTTGCAAGGGCATGAGAAAACGTGATTCTCTGCACGACGTTGATCACAAATAAACTCACAGGTCTCCCTTTAGCAGAGGGGAGAGACACTATGACTCTCAGCTTTGCAGCCACGCTTTCTCTTGCCATCACTGTAACTAGATGTAACCACTGCCAAGTTTTAGACAGATCTTTCAGTGAGTGCCAGCAAAAGGGCTTGGTTGTAATGAGGGCTCTAATTCTGTTTTCACGATGGTGAAATGAAAGAGGAGCATGTCTCAGCTTGGGAAGCCTCTGAGAGCAATACCTGTGCCTTTGCACTAGGCTCAAGGCAAGGACTTCTGAGGTTTTGGGTCAGCCAAGATTTGACTGTGGCATGACAGAGGGGTCACGGCCCCTGGCTCCTCTAGAAAAGGAATGGGAGACCCATCTCGTACAGTAAAGTAACAAGCACGGGCTTGCTTCCCCTCTGTGCCAGCTCAACCCCATCCAATGGCTTTAACGGACAGGGTAGTGTTGGAGTACACCTGCATGATCAGCTGGAAGAGGCACACCTCTGGCCAGGGGGCTGGCAGTGACCCCGCAGGGGACGTTGAGAGGGCTCAGCACCACGCTCCGGTAACCACATGGCACATGTAGTGAGCCCCGCACCCCCCGCGCAGGCAGAGCTCCCCTTCCCCATCCTGTCCCGGGGCACAGCAGATGTGAGACCCTCCCCGCCGTGCTGGGTGCGATGGGCGCAGCTCGGGTTTTATACCCCCAAGATGTGGGTGACGCTTGTGACTGTGTAAAGGGCTGGGCAACACAACCCTTCTGCCTCAGGTGCGATTACTGCAAGTTATTCTTCAAATGCTAATGAGTGGAGTGGGGAAATAAGAGAAAGAGAAGAGGGTAATAGACTTAGCCACAGGAACACCCATGTTCCTGCATTTCTTGGGGTTCAAACAACAAAGGAGACAGAAGAAAGCAAGCGTGATGCCAATCACTGTTTTCAATATCCTCCCACGTAGCAACTGCTTCTATTGAGACTTTCTATTGTGAAAGTCTTCCTCCCGCTGCAAAGAGAGCGGGAGCTCTCGGTGAGCCTTGGCTCCTGGCGGAGGAAAATGCTGTGCTTTGGTCAACAGCAGCAAAACCTTGTTTTTGCCTTTGCTTTGCTGGAGTGCTGCACCAGCTGGGGGCTTGCCTTGGCTTGGCTTAGTGGGACTTGGCCCTGCAGAGAGAGCCAGCTGGGGGTGGCTCCCTAATTCACCAGTTGGCTACTTGCCACAAGAGAGACCCCATCTTTCCTCTGAACTTAACCAGTATGTCTGCAGCAGCCCTTTGGCCCTGTTGCCTGCAGGGCTCCACCTCTCAGGGTGGAGAAGCTGGGTGATGAAATGTGGCCGCAGACCATTAGGACCATATGCTCTTCCCCCAGTACCAGTGAAATCCCAGCTGGCCCCTTGCAGCTGCCTTGTTCCCTTGGAGTTCCCATGTGGCATTTCTGCCATCAAAGCCACTGGAACAAGCCTCCACCACCCCCACCTGGCCCACACCTGGACTTCGACAATGTTTGTACCTGGATCTGAATTTTGCTGCTTGGACCCACTTCTAGTTTTTAAATAATGTTTTGTTGGCTTCCAAGAAGAGCAAAAGGGACCGCACATCTCTAGAAGATGTGATCAGAATGACAGTAGAGAAACGTGAATTTAACCTGGAAAATATAACAGAGTACAAGCAATTAGCAGGGGAATCCCTGTAAAAAAAACCCAGGTTGTTAATACAGGTTTAAGGAAAAACCCTAAAACTTTCTTGCAAAGCAGAGCTAAGCAGGCCCAAAGGATATGTATTGCAGAGCACTAAGGGAATATGCCAATTTTCCGTAACATTTCTGAAATATCTTTAGTGCAGGAGAAAAGAGAGAAGCAAAAGATGTGCTAATGCTCAAGAAAAAATAAGTTTGCTGGCCAACTGCTATATTCTTGCATCTCAGGAATAAAATCCGGGAAGAAATATTAGTAGTAGTAAAGCTACTGGAGTACCAGAGACTAAAGAAATGTTTGAAGCCACCCTTACTTCAACTAAATGCTTTGACAAATTATTTTTAAAGGCTTATATATGTGGCTAGATTAACAGTGATGACAGCTGTGCTGTAGTATCACTGCTCTGTTATTTCTGTGTGAGAATATTGGTTATAAAGCAAAATTACAAAAAAAGTAAAGCCACTGCAATTCTCACTATTGGTCAGGAAACTGTAATTGAAGGATCGTTAGGAAGCGAAGATGTGTCTTAAAATAACTTGTTCAGCAAAGAGCCCCTTTTATTGGATTTCTTTATCTGAAGACCAGCTCCAGTACTCCTCAGAGCCGCAATATGCTGCGTATGCACGAGTCTTTCCTGCTCTCCATTAGAACTTACTGACTGAGCAAAACAACTTCTTGATAGACTGAATTTAATGAACTTACATGGAAAGACCTAATCATAGGAATAAAACAGAGCCCTCTGTGGCCGAACAACATCCGCACACCTGCTGAGAGGATGACAGCTTGGTGGAGACATTGCAGAAAATAGGATTCCCAGGGTTTCAGAGGAATGAAGCGCTGCAAATAGCTGGCTTAGGGATTTAAAGGGAGGGCTTTAAGAGCTGCTTTTCAAACTTAGCAGTAGATCCAAACAAAATCCCCTAAAAGAGAGAAGCTGGAAATTTGCACCTGTCTTTATGTAAAACATTAAAAAAAAAAAAAGGCTTTCCAGCTCTGGTCCCCTGACAAGCAGCGCACCTTGAACATGAAATAAATCCCAGGTGCTGAGGCTTTGCTGTAGCTGTTTTATTTGCACCCTGCCTTTCAGCAGCTTCAGAGCTGGGAGACATCCGTGACCTCCTCACCCCATCTGCCTCTCCATCTGAGGGTCAGCGGGGTACACCCTGGGCCAGCCCAGCGCAGGGTCCCCCAGCTCTGCGGGGAGCACAGCAGGGTGCTCAGCACCCAGCCACCCAGCGACTCGCTGCTGCCATCCTGCACAGACGCTGCAGCCTCCATCCTTCCAGGCTGCCGGGCTCAGAGCCCGTTGTAGGAGCGGTGTAATTACCCTGACTGCTAAAGAGCTTTGGATAAACATCGCGGCGTTGTTTGGCAGTTTCATTACGGCTGCAGTGGGATTTCGGCCTCCCCCCTGCACCGTGCGGTGGATACCTCAGGGTACAGGAGAGCACACCAAGAGGGAAGGGCTCTCTATAGACCTTCACACTGGCAACGTGAGCTCAGATCTGTCCTATTCTCAACGCAGGTAATTATGCCTTCCCACTGCTTTAAACAAAAATACATTCTTCTCTTTCGAACAGTCAGATTTTGATAACTTTTTTCCTGCCCACCTTAGCTCATATCAATCAGGCTTTACATAACGGTGGTATTTTGGGAAGTGACACCTACTCTGCAGAAGAGCTATTAGCAAAGGCCAACTTAAAAGGGAAAAGCGAACACAAAATGTTATGTTCTGGCTAGGGACAGTATTTTCACAAATAACAACCACAAGGAAAAGCTGATCCAGAGGGAGAATTTGACGTGGAGCCATCCTTAGTACTAAGTAGGATTTTGCTTCTCAGAACATCTTCTGGCCTTAATTCTGTTTTCATTTTCAGTGCACTACAGGAGAGGGCAGTATAAACTCAGTCTTTTGCATGTAGCAAAAAGAACGCTTCCATGGTCACATCACCAGCATGGAACCTTAAATTAATGCAAATATGTAAAATGTAAATAATGTGAAATACACTAGGGAATAATTTCTTCAAGAGCAGAGCCAACCTGTTAAGTGTCCAGCAACTCATGTTCTAGAGGATTTTCTATTCTGGGTGTTTTAAAAACACAGAACTGGGAGTTGTGTTTCTCCCTGCCTGTACATACAATCCATAAATCCCATGTGAAGTATAGTCACGATTAGTGCCAAACATGCAAAAGCAGGGTCAGGGTTTAGTAAGGAATAAGGATGGTAGGCAATTCAGCACAGTTCTTTACTTATTTCCATGGAGCTGGGAGGGCTGTGTCACAGGACCAGCCTGGCTCCATGAGAGTTGTTCTGCTGATCTTCACGAAGTGGAATATCCAGCTGCAGGGATGGATGGGGCAGCTGGAGGCCACCTGATGAAAAAGCCTTAGACACTGCTTCCAGGCTGTAAAAGTGTCTCTGGAAGTTACTATGCTCCCATAAGCTTGACAGGATGGTATGGACAGGGACAGCAGAGGGTAGGTATCAGTCCAGCTTGGTGCTTAAAAATATGGGGGTGGATAATCTTGGCTGCTCAGGTCAACCTCACTGCCACAGAGCCCTCACACCTTCCAGCCATAATCCCTATGATCCAGTGGTATCACATCACTCTGAATGTGGCAGCATCACTGTGTCTCACCACGGTCTGGAGAAACAAGTGCAGGAAGGTTTCCAGGCAGAGATGATACCTTAATCAGCCTAACCACTGCGTTAGAAAACCGGGCAAGACCTCAAGATCAAGATCCATCAGGCCTTCGAGGAGTTAAGCTTGCAGAACGCTTTGCACTCCCTCCTTTCCATAGCACTCTTTCCCTTACATAATTTGCCTTCCCTTACATAATAGTAACTTTCTAAAATCTCCTTTAATTGCTGATTTTTATTTTTTTTTAATGGTTTGCATCTTTCAAAAGACAAATTTCTCTGTGAACTGTGACGGGAAATTTCAGACAGCTTACGGAGGTTGTGTGTGCAAAAGGGAAGAAAAAGTTTCCTCCAAAAGCTGAAAGGAAGGGGATGAATATATACTATCACAGACTTAAAGTTATAATTTGACATTTAAAATGTGCTCAGTGAGAAACTTGCGTAAAATCAACTTTGAAAAATCTAACAGGATACCACAGGGTCTGTAGGTGGTTACAGTCTTAATGGAGAGTTTCATGGAAGTGTTTAGTGGGGATAGTGCTCTAATAAAAAGAGTCTATAAAAAGAAGTTTCTGTGAAAGTGTTTAGGATTTAACAACAGAAGGGGGAAGAAAGAGGGAGAGGTAAGGGAACAGGCAGAGGGAAGATGTGACTTAAGTAACGTCTGCTGAAAACTGCGTGTTTTACAATCCTGTGTAGGTGGACTCTAAACATTTTAATGATGCAAACGTCAGACTCAGATTTCAAGTGCCCCAAAGCATGAAATGTTCAGATGAAGGGCTGGAGTTTCTGCCCCTCTGTAGCAGAATTGTACTGCTATTTATAGACTTGCTTTTCTTAAATACCTAAGACACTTTCTTTGCTTCTCATAAACAGGCATGCCTATAACTGAACGTAACTGAGTCATCTAAATACACTGCAGTTTTCATCAAATTAACAGGAAACCAAATCCTACCTTTACCATATGAAAGAACCTCGGTAAGTAGCTAGCCTCCAAGTGCTGTCTTTTCAAAAATATTGCAACTCCTGTATGAAAGGTGATTTTGTAATTCTTGAACTTGGAGATTTTGCACTGATCCCAGTGTTGGGTTTGGAACTTCCCCAGGCTCTGCCAAATTTCTCCTCCTCCACTCGCAGACTCTGCTTACTTTCTCCTGTGTTTTGACAGGGAGGATCATGACTGGATTTGCTGGGGAGAGCCATATTCAGAGAAGGCAGTTTTTAACCTACCCACACAGTTAACCTGAACACGTCCCAGAAAACACGTTAGTTAAGTGCATTATGTGCATTTACTTTGTCAGCTGTTTTTCATGCATGTCACTTGAGCAGTCGCTGCATAGGCACTCTTTGGTTGGTTTAGGTTTTTGAAATCGTTGTCAAACCTAAACAATTTCTGTGGATAAGGAAATGTGACCATTAGCCAAGCTCAGCATTGAATACTGTAGAAAAAACATCCACCTGACATTGCAGTAATTACAGTACAGAGAGACTATAATTGTCTGGAATGGCTGGAATTGTGTATTAGCCCCATTTTCTTGACAAACAGGTCATGCATTTATTCAAAAGGAAGATTTGCATGACGTTTGTTACTCTTATTCAGTCTTTTCAGGCTGTCTAAGAGTAAGTTATATATTGGCATTAAATGGAGACTGAAGTGCTTAGGCACAAGAAAGGGGTGATTAAAAGTGAACCAGAAACACAGATGCAAATGTCTTCTCTGCCTCTTTATGCCACTTTCTACGTGTGATACAGACTGTTGCTGGGAGGCAGTTGTGCCACAGACTGTGTGGCCCTTCCCGTTTCTGCATCACTTTTTTGCACAACCCACACTTCCTAGGGGCTGGGAGCGGTGCCACTGCCTTCGCCAGTCTCAGAGCGACCTAGAAACACCACTTGTCCAGAAGATACAGAAGATGTTTAATGTTAGCCTTACCCACTAACATTCTCTGCCAATTTGAGGTTACACAGCTTCTGTCCCTGGTGCACACGTCCCATGCACATGGGACCTCTGGGGAACATCACTGTGCCGTGCAGCGTCTCCACAGCACTGCTCTTTAGCCAGGACTGCAGAAAACTGGTTCTCTAACCTATTGCCATCACCATCTCCCTGCTTGCTTTTGGCAGAGCAGTAAATCCCTTGGGCATGTTTTAGGCTTTCCCCTGTGTGATGCAGCATGAGGGCCAAATTTCTCAAGAGTCCTGCCAGACCCTGGCCACAGTAACCTCAACTAAAGAAAAAATCAGTCAACATTTTCCTTGCTAAATGCATGCTGTGCATGCCATGAATTTGAATGAATGTAAATATAAGCACCTTAATTTCTCCAGGAATAACTTGCAGAGATCAGCCCAGCCCTTCAAGGAAATGAAGCAGACGTCCAGTTCTTAGAAACTAGATTTCTCATGGAGGCTTAAAATTGTGGTGTGATCATAAAGGTGACATCCTTCTAACAGGTACATGGAAAAACATTACACCGTGCCTTGGCTGCCCAGTTACCACTAACCAGCAGATCCATTATAAATCCCAGGTATCACAGCGCTCTTTCCTGCTACTCTCCACATCATGGTGGGTAGCATCAAGATTCAAAGCCCTGCTGTACGGTCATATATTTAAAAACATGTCCAGGCTTCAATGCACTTAAAAGTTTTGGGGGACAAGAAGAGAGGACTGGCTAGGAAGGGGCGACACTGCTGGAAGAGGAAGCACGGACACGATGTCTGAGCTTGCATGCACAGTGAGGAGGGGCAGGGAAAGAGCATCTGGGGGGTGACAGGTGAGTGTATGGCACAAGGTGACACTACAAATACAAGTCAACACTACAAATAAATGTAATGCAAGCATGAGAAAAGAACAACTTGCTTACAGATAATGTGAGCTTAGAAAATGCTTGTAACTGTTTCCCAAACCATACAGTGTGAATTGCTTCACTGGCAGTGGTCCTTCGGGTTGCAGAGGTGCAGGTGTCTATTTTTTAATATTTCAAGCTTATATACAAATTTAAAACCAGATTGCAAGCTCGAGAAGATGGAACACCTACCTTCTTTTTGCCATGAGGCGCTGCTCAGTAGAGGGCACCAACACCTCACTTAGTGCCAAACTGCTGCCAGCAGCTGGAATAAAAAAAGGCCCCTGCTCACAGCTAGGATTTAATCTATAAGAAAATAAAAATTGTAAATAATAACAGTAAGCAAAGTTGCTCTGATTAAAAGCAAAAAGCTCAGGTCAAAGATCAGGTTTCCAAGTTTGTGCTCAACAAGAAAACTGAAAACCTTCCTGAAGTTAACTGCAAACGATCACAACTGAAAAAAAAAATTAAGTGTATAAAATAAACTCAAATAAATAAAAAAAAAAAGGTAAAGTTATCTAATTATAATTCAGTATACACAGTTTTCTGCATCGGAAAAAGTGAAATCAGTACTGAGTGATTAGTTAACGAAATACTGCTGTTCTTCAAGGTGCTTTAGAAGTGGATGGAGGCAGCTCAGAACCCCAGCCTGAACCTGGAAGGATGCTGCGGGTGAGTCTTTCTCAACTTTCTGAAATCTGCTTCCCTGAACGTCTAGAAAAAAGCCACTTTCACCCTTTAGAACAGCAGCAGCAGGCACTTCCAGGCCCCACTCCCACCCCCAAGGCCATGGGGTTGCACACCACGTAGGACAGGCAGCTGCTGTTTGGCTCACGTGTGTACCCGGGTACCTGCTGGTTTGATATTGAGCATCGTGGGGTAATGGGCTGTGGCTGCCACGGGATGCCCCCATCCCAGCACACTGCAGCCAGCTCTGCCATGCCCCAGCCTGGCCCAGTCAATTCAGGACAAACTGGTCCAGCCTCCTGGCACTCTTCTTGATTTTGAGCCGTAAAAAGTCAGCTCTAGCCTAAAACACTGCCCAAAACGGAGTGCCTAAGAACAGGCTCTCCTGAAGCCAGCAAGATAACAAGGCCGTTTAATCATCCAGAACTATGTGGCCTCAGCTTTTCTCCCTCAAGGACGTAAACATCTCATTTTAACCAGACTTGGCAGCAGCAGTCTTTCTCCTGGATTTCAGCTTTCTAAAACATTCATAGAAAAGCTGATCCTTGCATGACCTGACCAAAGAGGTGCCTGTGAGGGACCGAATGACCGGGTGGTTAAAGTGCTGGCTGGCACATGGGGAAACCAACATCATGCAGGGGCAGAACTCGAACCTTTGTCTGGGACAGCATATTTGAGTACCCCCTATACTGCCATGTCCTCTTTTTTGCCTAAAAGATACTTTTGGGAGAGAAGAATGTGTCCATGCCCACATGTCTTGACAGCAAAAGGATTAGAAAATAGGAGAAAAAATATGAAAAGCGTAGAAAAATTACAGCTGAGAGGCCATCTGAAAACAGCCTTCTGAAAAGTAAAACACAACGGGGCAGTGCTCATTCTGCAAGTCTTGGCAGGGCTGAGGTGCACCATCTGCTTGGGGGAGACCTGTGTCATCAGACCCAGGTGGATGTGAGCAAAACCCAAACTTCCCCAATGGAAACCCCAGCACAAAGAGAACCCAACACAACTAGATGCTTAGGAGGTTAGTTAGCATTGTACGAGTACTAGTGTTGGCCATATGCCTCTAGACGAGCATCCTGATGCCTAAGTCTCTGCATGTTTAATAAGCCTGGAGGACTTGTCTCCAAAGCATCAGTACCAAGGGGGAAAGAGGCAGTAACAGTCTCCTGCGGAAGCCCTCGGACCCTGCTTCGCATGACACTGGCATTAGTCTCCCCAAATCTAACCCCTACCAAGCGCTGCTGTGGGCTCAGCTTGGACACTGGGTCTGGTCTTGGGTGCTGTGCTTCAGCGAGGAGATAGGTGAGGTGGGCTGGGCACAGAGATGGGCAAGAAAAATGACAAAAGGTTGGGAAATGTGGCCTGTGAGGAGGAACCCAGATGCCATGTGGTTAGCCTTGAGTAACGCACACTGAGGAGTACCGAGAACAGACCCAGAAACTCCCAGTGAAACATGTGGAAGAACGCCACATTTGAGAGGGATGCTGTAGATTCTCTGAGGCTGCCTTTCTGGGGTAAATTTGTATAATTCTGTGAATTCTCAGATTTAGAAATCTGTCTAGAATAACAGGGGCAGTGAGCAAAAAAAGTCTTATAGTTTTATCTATCTTTTACAGTCAAGAAAATTGGAAGCAAGGACCTAATTCCTTGATTCTGAGGTATTGCAGTTTTCAGATGGAAAAACCAACAAAAAACCCAAACAAAAACCCCAACCAAAACACCAAAAAATCTTAAAATGAAACAAACGTGTTGTGTTTTAGCCTGAGTACTGGTAAATACATTTGAGTTGCCACCCTCAGGATTCTCAATGTACAGGACGCACATTTCTCTTCGCCTCTCCAATGCCATCCCTGTTACATCCAGCTGCAGCCCCTCACTCCTTCCCGCAGTGCAAACCCAGGCTCTAACAGCTTCAACAAGTGACCTGAGCAAATACGCCAAGCAAGACCAAAGGCCCAGGGTAAGAATAATCAGCAGCCTGATTTTTAGCTTGCTTTTTCATCCTTGAAAGCCATTAGCGAACCCAGCCTGAGCATCAACACACACACACACTGGCCCACAGATTATCAGGATCTTCTCTGTTTGGAATAGTCCTACCACAGTGATAGCTGAGTCACGCTGGGATGTTAAAAAGAAGGGATTTATTCAGTAAACTTTAGGAAGGGGAAAACACATCTCACTAAAAGTCAAGAGGAAAAGACTCCACACACCAATGAGAGAGGCAAGCCCAGATCACGAAGGGGACAGCTGCTCCACTGCTGCCACAGTGTCCAGAGAAAACTTGACTAGCAATGCTCCGAGGGACGGCAGACAGCAGCAAAGCCAAGGGAAACGGGCACGCTGTGGGTACACAACGCGTGAGCACCAAGTCTGTCCCTTTCTGTGTATGCCTATTTTCTTGTACAGATAATTCTCCATGCTGGCCTTCTAAGGACAGACACATTGGGGAATTTCAGATGGTGCTGTAATGTCTTGGCCATTGAAAACTCTTCCTTATTTTGTCTGAAATGTTCTGTGGGTGCTTTCTTTAGCAGCTTTATTGGCTCTGTTACAAGTTGCTATTTAATTTATATCCAGCATATGAGCTGGCTGGCAGGAACATCAGGTAATTTTAGGGGGAGAGGATTATTTTTATGTTTTATAGTCAGTAATTTGCTAACAGTAAGTAATTTGTCAGTGAGATGTTACATACCTAGTGATTCCCATTCTCTTATTTTCTTACTCCCCATGTTCATGCAGTTGTGGTCAGCGCTGTGTAACTGGGGAGGGAGAACATGGGCTGAACAAAGAGGTGAGGTGAGACATTTCTCATTCCTGACTCCATCATCAGCTATGAAAAAAAGGAAAAATCCAAGGCCAATAACCTTCCAGAGGGGTTGCAGAGCCCTCCAAAGGGTTCCTGTGAGGAACTTGAGGGGCTGTGTGTGAACCCAGGTCCAAGGGCAAACAGCTACCAGGGTACCAAAAAGCAGAAAGCTCAGATCCTGCCTTCCTGCTTTTCCCTGAAGGTTTTGTAGCATTGCTGTCCTTCCTGTAGCTTCCTTCCCCCTGACTCAAAGTCACCGTGACTGGTCTAGGCACTTGACAGATAAGTCTGTACTTGAGCACGGAGCAACAGCCTCCAATGCTCATCTCTCAGCCTCAGGTGCAAATCAAAATGGCAATTTTGAGTGCAGGCAAAGGAGTCCGAGGAGTATTTTAAGGACACTAATCCAGGGGGAGCAACATCTATTAGCCATCACTTCCACCCCTTCAGATTCTTCCTTTCCAGTTAAATGACCATGCTGCTCCAGCATGGAACTCTGGTTTAGTCACGTACAGAGGAAATTTTGTACTTTGTGTCCAGCAGGAGCCCGTTAGCATTCCCAATGCTTCTCTTGCACTCTGCCATGGTTTGCCAACCATCCGTCCAGGGGGCTTTGCTCTCTAAAGAGCTCTGAGCCCTGCTGTGCTGGAGCTGCTGGCTGCTGCCTGCCCTCTGAGCCTCTGATTTAGATACTTCAGATGTTAGTTAATGCAATGTCATCACCTCCAGTCTTCAGAACCGTTCTGGACTGCTTAACCACATGCACTGCATTTTGGGCTTCCAAGTGGCCATGAAAGACCCGGCCATCCTCCTTGAAAAGCGGCCAGAGTCCATACTGTTCTTGCCCGCCAGCATTTCCAAAATCTGCTGCTTATTCTTTCACCCAGACCTCATTTTTATTTCTCTTCCGTTTTAAAACTTTGTGGAACTTAAAAATAGCTTCCTGCAAGTTCAGAGAAAAACCCCAAAACAAAAAAATAATGCAACAACAAATCAGATAAGATGAAAACAGAAAGGGAAAGGGGGGGGAGGGCATGCCACAAATTATATCACTGTCAACATGGAAATACTTAAAGAATGCATATTGAGAAACAACAGGAATTAAGAGGCCACAGCTGTGTGATGAGAAGTGATAAGAAACCTGCCATCCTTTAATAAGGCATCCTAGGAGTCATGCTTCAAATGCCCCTTTTCCCCAGGCCTCCCTAATCTGCAAACAAACAGTACCTGCAAAAAGAGAGTCATCATCATAAAAGAGAAACCCAGGCCTCATTTACTCTTGTTGTTCTGGATTAAACCAGCGTTGAGCTGAATCAATGAGCAAATAAAATACATATGGGCAAAGCTTCTGAGACCATCAAGGGGAAAGGAGGAAGAAAAGGAAGGGGGGTGGTAAATAACAGTATAAACTCTGCAATTGTTACTAGTCTGTCAACAAACATACTTTAGGGATTTTCTTGTTAAGCCGGGGGGATATATAGTGGTGGTGGAGGATTTCAACCTTTCACCTTTATTTAAGGCTGTCCACACACTTTGACTAAAAATGCATACAAAAAATTCTCCATGGGCTTCTTTCATGTTGCAGGAGTCTTAGGTAAAGGTCTGGTTTAACAGCCATTTGTTTGCTTGATTTTTTTTTTCTTGAGGCTTTTTTTTTTTTTTTTTTTTTACTGCTGTGCAAACTTTTCACATAAAAGACAGAGAAAAGCACTTTCACTCCTGCTGGGTTTTAAACACACCGTTCTTTGGGTTATTTATTTATTTTGAGCATTGTGCTGAGGACCAGAGCACTTTGCAGAGCAGTCTAAATGCAAATGTATCTCAGCTCTGCAGCCTGTTCTTTCAATTATACCTTGGTCTGATTTCTTCTGAATTGTCTGTGATGTTGCCAACTTTAACCATGAGTTGGGAAATAGTTCTTGCCCTAATTAAACCTCCAGCTTCTGGGCTCTTGGACCAGTGTGCTATTTAGTTTCCCTTTAGAGAAAGGGTGCCTGCACAGCTATAGGGAAAAGCTTGGAAGTGCCAGCTGAATGTGTCCAAGAGGCTGGAAAGCCAGAACATAAGTAAAAAGAATCTCAAATTCTTTATAATATTTAAAATAAGGACAACACCACTGAAGATTTGTGAATGCCAGGGTTGGTAAGAATGAGTTTGCATAACGCCCTAGAGGTTGAATGTGTTGATTGAAATCAAACAATTAACAATAAGAAATGATAATAAAAATTAAGAGCAGTAGAAAAGAAACATTTGGCAAGGGGCTGAAACTGTAAGCGTACTAATGCTCTCTGAATTTTGCATTTCAAAATTAAAATTGTGTGAATTACTCTGAATACCAAAAGAAACCCAAAACTTTGGAAATACCATAATCTAGAAAGAAGCTCTTGAATTAGGTGACTCATAAGCACGGGCTGATTTTCAGAAGCAACCAGTTCTGTCCGTGAGAGCAACAAAGTGCATTACGCTGGAAAACGGAGGCATGCAGCTTGGTGTCTCCATACAGACTCTGGTCCCGGTGTTAGCCACTTGTTATAAACAAACAAGCAAACATCTTTTGGTGGAAGTGAGCTTCCTGCCCCAGTCACACAAGCTGTGCTGAGGTTATGAAGACAAATATTTATCATTTGATAAAGGGTTACGATCTGCTGACCTTGGGATTAGTCTTGATGGCCAGTAAAGCAGAGTTCTACAAGCTGTTGTTACAAGCAGGGAGCCAAACTGGTCAAAAGCTTCCTGTGTAATTTATGTCAGCTTGCTTTGGTGGGGTTTTTTTGTTGTTGTTTGGGGTTTTTTTAACTTTATTTTTATGTTCTCCAGAGAGCCATACTCTGGTGGTTAGTAGGAACTACAGATAGTCTTGCAGGTTCTGCTTATCAGCTACAGCTTCAGACATCTCCACGCTGAACGCCTGGGACGGTCGTGGGGAAGGGTGGGGAAAGGGATACCCTGCAATATTCTCACCTTTTGGACGGGACAAGGGAAGAGAGCAAGTGAAAGATCAGAGCTGTGTATGAATAGACAGCCAGGTAGGCAATCATGATGCTACTTGCTTGCTCCTAGCCTGCATTCGTTACTGTGCCCCCGAATTTGGAACTTCAGATTTATTATAAAAATACTGGCCACAGTATTTATTATAAAAATACTCGTCACAGAGTTTGCAAACACCTGTACAGGACACAGTCATTTCTTTAAACCCCTGGCTGCAGAACGCTGGGACAGAGTTTTGTCATGCACTTTACAAAATGTTTCTCTTTTTATCTTGAAAATAACATTTAGTGGCTCCGATCCCTTTCTGTCCTTTGCCATGGGTGCTTGAGAAAGGCTTATAGTAGCTCCCCTGACAACCTGCTTTCTACTCCTCTGGGCTCCCTCCTACACCCTGATGCTCCCTTTCTCCCTTCCTTGCCACATTTACCACCTCTACCTCCTAACGGATGAAAGTATTTCTCCCTACAAAGAGGTTTTAATTCAAGTTAAGAAGTCCTAATTTTTCTAGGTACTCCTCAAACAAGTGTTTTCTACTCCTTCGCTCTTTTTCATTCCTTTCTCATTTACTCATCCCTAATCTTTAAATGTCTTCTGCCATATTTCCCCCTTAAGCAGCAAATTCCTAGTTTATTGGACTGCATATCTGTGCTTTTAAATCAGCTCTCCCAGTCTGACACTGCCGTCTTTTCCCCAATAGGCTCCAGTTTTAAGTCACCCCTGTAGTTTAGTTTATTAGTTAGTTTAGATTATTCCTTTGGCTGACGATGGCTTTGGGTCTTTCTCCTCAGTATTTCACATTTGGAGTCCAAGCCAGACAACCAGCTTCTTATTTGGCAAAAAAAAAAAAAAAACCAAAAAGGGGGAAACCCTGCCTTTAGGGTGGGAGTGTGTTGGTTTTTGATGTGTGTCCTATGTGTCTGTGGGCCCTACAAGACATGCAGAAGTGGTCAAATGAGAAAAAGAGAGAAGGTCCAAGAACGGAGTCTCAAGACAGTTGCTCTGCTGCTTTCTGGAGGTCACCCTCATGACTCACCCGAACAGCATGCACAGAAACATTTCTTCAAGCTCAGAAGTTTCTAGGAATGCGGTCATCGTCTTCCTGGGTACATGTTTTCAGTTTTCCAAGAAGAAAACCAATAGGAAACGGAGTGAGTGATCATATCTGATAAACTGTGATTAACCACCCGAGAGCTGCCGTAACGAACAATGCCGGGGGCGTCCGAACCCTTCAGTGCTGCTGAAAGGTGGCCACTGGGTTAGTAGAAACAGGGCTTCACCAGCAAAGAGCTGAGCAGTCACCCTCCATCTGGCAAAGCTCGCCCGTGACTAATCTTAGACATATGAGGGAACCCAGAGAAGTCAACATTATTTTTAAGATTCGCTTTGTCCACCTCTTCATTTTGCTTCTTTACGTACTCTGGAGGGTTCGGTGCGCTGTGTCTGAACAGCTTCTAATGCTTGAACCCCAGTTAGCTGCTAAAAAATCAAATTAAGCTCAGATCCTTATGCTTGCTCACACTACGTACGTGCGTGCCAAGATTTTTTTCGAAGTGACTAGTACTTGTAAGAACCTCAGGTTTCTAATTTTTGTTAAGCTGAGCCACTTCTCACCTGTTCCCTCCCCAAACATTGTGGTGTCTGTCCCTAGCTCCCTTAGAAGCTCCCACCTCCTGGCACTTGGGAGTTACCATAGTCCACTGATGTCCAGCTCTGTTACCCCTTCTTCTCAATACAGAAGGACTGCTGGTGAGGCTCCTTAAAAATTTCAGTGCCATGAGGTACTAGAATTTGGATAAAGACAGAGGGGAATGAATCAGAACATTTTTTCTGGATGTCAAGACCGATACACAAGGACTTGGAGAGGGTGGATGGGAGGAGATGTGCAAAGGGTACATCAGAGGCCAAGGGCTTTCTCTGCTGAGAAAATACTGCCTGCCCCAAAGGATTTTGCCAAACCGGTCTGTGAGCTGGTGGTGCCTGGGATGGGTGCCTTCCCCTCTGACACCTTCCTCGATGGCAGGAGCTATTAGCGGTGTTGCGATGGCAACAGAGAGGCCCAGCTGCAGCCCAGCAAACAGGCTCCTGTGCAAGTACTCTGCTCAAACCCCCGCTTCTGCTCTGGGCTTCGAGTTTTAATTCATGTCAAGATTCAACAGGTGGATAAAACGAACAAGTGAGAGTGCTCAAAGACGCCATGGGAGGGGATGTGAAAGATGTCTATCAATAGCAAGCTTTTCATCCCTCAGCATCTGCTGCAAAGGTTAATTATGTGTTCCCTTAACTCTTCTTCTTGAGTTTTATTTATTAGAAAACAATGCTGTACTCCAGGCTGCCTGGCTGGCTCTCGACTGTTTAGTCCTGGTCAGGGAGGAGATTTTGCCTACCCAAGCAAAGTATTTCCCTTGTTCTGAGGCCAGGAGATCTTCCCCTGTGATGCAGAAACAGCAAAATGAACAGGACCAAGAGCAGACCGCTTAGTTTAGGACATATTTCAGGCAATTTACCTACTCCAGTGGCCAGATTTATCTCAGGAAGGGGGCAAATTCTTTCCCCTGACCACAATCAGAGGGAAGGAGAAGGTGAACCAGAGCGAGAGCATGTTACGGCTTTTCCTCAGCTGCTGCAGGGGCTGGCTGCATGGCCCCCCACCCAGGGGCTGTTGCTGAATTCTACGTCCACAGCCCAGACTCCTGCCAGCAAAACCGGCACCAAGTGACCCCTCGGAGGTTTCAGCCATGTTCCCCATCTTCCTCTCCCAACACCTGATGGATGCTCCCTTCCTCCTGTGAACATGCTCCATTTTGATTGCAAAGTCCTCCAAGAGGGACCTCTCCATATCGATTAAGTTAAATCGCCATTTAAGGCACAGCATGCCGCCGGTTGTCACAGATCCAGCAAGTCCCCTGGGCTGCTGTCCTGCACACCCACCTGCCGTCTGGTGTGATCGCTAGCTGAACGCTCGTGTCTGAAGGAGGACATTTCTCAGCTTCCAGACTCTGCCGTGGCCTCTGCAAGTCTCTAACCACCCGTGGTGGTTCCGGTACGTCCACATTGTTACTGGTGGCCACCCCAAAATGCCACAAGCCTGTTACGCTCCTTACAGCAGGAGCGCAGCTGATCACACAGGCAGATCCTCCTCACTTCCAAGATGTGAGCAGCACTAACTTATTTTAAACAGAGCTTTTCTGTATGATTAGCAAGTTGTACAAGCAACCTACTTTCATAGAGCAATGTTCTTAGCCCAAAGAGGGCTAGCAGCTAGGTTTTTGGTTTGCAGCCTTCAATGCAATGTAAAGGAAGAGGATCTGCTCCAAAACTCCCCCTCCCTCCTTCTTTGGGCAAGCGTGAGCCATGCAGATTTGACTGCCAGAGCCTTGTGTGCTGATCTTAACCCTGGTATTATTAAACCTGAACCCCGCACTAGAAATAGCACCCGAGCACTTCCAATCCAGTCGTGCTTTGGAGAAAGACATAATTTGCAGCCCTCTTGCATGGACCTGCATCGACACCAGCCAGCTCTTGTGTGATTTAAAGGATCAGGGAATTAGCAGAGAAGGGACCTTGAATTTATGGCTGCTTCCCAGAACTTTCCTGGTTAGCTGGCAGTGGCCATGGTTCCCTTGCACCACTGCCCCATGCCTCTCTCTGGGTTAAGCACACCCGTTGCAGGGCTCGCACCTCTCCCTGCTCCAAGGGGGCAGCTCAGTTGCTGTGGGAAGCACCCGGAGCAACACCCCAGGACCCCGACAGGCCCTCCCCATTTCCCCCCCGGCTCTTTTGTTGGCTTTGCACAGTGACGGGCGGCCGTGCTTGCTGCGTGACTTTCTGCATGCTGCGGGATACTTCAGATGACATGATGGACATTCCCCCTTTGAACCCAGTCCAAGCCCATGCCAGAAAGGCCCATGATAGATTCCCTGTGCCATCCTGCAAAACAGGCTGAAATATAGCACCTTTTAACCAAAGCCCAGGGTAAACAATACAGCCTGTACTGTGGTTCATAAACAGTCCTCATTATTACAAAGGGCATTTCAAACGCGGTGTGCTACAGCTTGACCTTAAAAGCTATAGACAATCTAGCGGAGCACAGACGGTTTCATAAAGTACAATCACTTCCTGCAATTCTTGGGGCAGTGCAGCCGGAGCCGTGCAAATCCTGTTTTCCCTGCATTGTTTCCTGCATGTGAATATCATCAGTCTAGTGGCGCTCGTAACCATGGCACTCGTTAAACAGGAGCGGGGAGACTTCTGATAAAGCCATCCAGGACTCCACGGATTTGCACAGGGCCAGCAACCTTGGCTGGGCAAGGCGGAGGTGCCAGCCATCACTTCAAAAGATCAAACAAGCAACACATGCAAAAAAGAAGTGCTTTAAGAATAGCTGCTGGGTAAAAGCATTGTCAGACCCAAGTTTAGGCAGTAAAGGTGGGAGGAGCAGAGCGAGCCCCCCACCCCTCGGCAGGAGCACTGTTTGCCTTTGAGGAAGCCTTTGCCCCTGCCTGCGTGTCCACACATTTGGGAGAGCCCAGAGGTGCGGGGCTCATTGCAGCATCTGTACAATGTGAGAGCGGATCTGTGGAAGGTGCAGAGGTCAGGGAGGATCGCACCTCTGTCACCACCACTCTGCCTTGGTTGCTTCTCCATTTCCTTGCAGATAGGAAAAGAAGACAGTTGGACAGAGATAACACCACAGACTGACGGTGTAAATGAAGGTAGACCCTTTGCACTATGACCGGTTCATGCTCTGGATGAGATTATTAAGGGCTCTAATTTATTTAATGATGTCTCCTCGGGGAGACCTCAGGGTGCCAGGTTTCTTTATCAGGTACAAAGACAGTACCTGCCTGGCATATTTAGGGCTGCCAAATCTTCTGAGCATTAAATTTTTACAAAGAAGTCCATATAAGTAAGTGCATGTAATTATACATCTAATTAACAAAAAAAACCCCAAACATAATGGGCTGACCATCGGGCATCTGACCATTGTCAGGCACCTGAATGCTTTGCAGTCTTCACTGGATTTGGGAACTAAAGCATTCAGGCATACCCCGTTTAATACTGGAAGGTACCTGGGTCAAGACGATGATGGAGGTGTAATTGCTCCATAAAAGGTTTAATCTGCAGACTCCTGCATCCCATAATGAAACCAATAATGGCAAGTCTGACCTCGGAGTACAAGGCAACACCTGCAGAGTGAACCAAGCAGAGGTTACTGCAGATCTCAAGGCATGCAAAGGCTTGATGATGGGGAAATTTTACATGAGTAATTAATTGAATAGGGCAGGACATAGAGTTCATCATGTTCTTAGAATGCTATAGCAAAAAATTGCTTTTTCCAAGAAAGAAGGGTGTTTGTTTGAGGTAGGAGTGCATATTTTAGTCCTGGTGCTGCTGAGTAGGCAGGAATTGAATGCAAGCTTTGAAACGTAAGGCAAGGGGGGTGACGATGGTCACAAGATGGTTGTGTGCGCGAAAAGAGTAAAAACCACAGAACAAACACCAACTTCTGGAAAGCAAATTTCAACAGCACCATAGCAATGGTAAGTAAGGTCTCACAGGAAGGAATTCTGGAGGAAAGAAGTGCAGAAAATTTGCTATGCAAGCCTATATTTGAAGAGCCACAAAGCAGTTTGAGTGGCAGAGAAGGAAAGGAAGCGTAGCTGAAGAGCAGTAGGACAGCACCAGCAGCCTGCAGAAGATTGCCGTGCGTCTTTAATGTAGATGCACGGATTTAATGTAGAAGTGGGAGTGCAGACTTGGTGAATGAACACAGAGGAATAGCACAAGCATGTAAATGCAAAATGAATAGTAACTAGCAAGGGGTATGAAAGGCTTCCCATATGTCCTGAAGCAACCGGACAACACAGGAAAGCCTGTTACTTCTTGGATAAAAAGGCTGAAACAGAGAAGGCTGTTCAAGTCTTTGCAAAATGTTAACTGAAATTGATTTAGCAGGTGGGAAATACGAAGGCCAAAGACAGAAAAAGAATTGCCCGAACGCCTTTTAGGTAAGACAAATGCTTTCAAGTTTGTGAGGCCTCATGAAACTCAGACTAGTATAATTAAGGAACTAATCAAAGCAGACTGAGCTATTATCTGCAAGAATTCCAGGTTTAAAGAGGATGTCCCAGAAGGCTGGAAAATGGCAGAGAGAGGACCTGTCTTTACAGAGAGGAAAAGGGAGGAGCCAGGGAATTCAACACTAATCTGCTTAACTTTGATAAATGGAAAGATAGTAGAATGAATAATTAGGTAACCAAGTTATAATCCCAAGAGAACAATATGTTGACAAATATCAGCCAGTGCAGATTTTTATATTATTTTTAAGAACAAGGCATGCCAGACCAATATACTGGGTAAGTAGCCCAGTAATTGAGAAAGGGACAGGATGCTATTTTCCTACATGATATTCTGAGAAATAAAGCAGGAAAAGATGATCTTGGTGTAGTCACATTCACTTGAACATGCCTCTGAGTAAAAAACTGCACTTGGAGATCAGTTATCAGTCATTCACTGTCAGGTTGGATGACATTTAAGGAAAGTCCTTTGTGCATTTATCCTATTCTCTGCTCTATTTACCTTATTCATTAGAGGCAGGGACTGACAGTGAGCTCAGCACTTACAGCAGTAACTATAAAACCAGTGGATGATTCAAAGTGGGAAAGGGTTTCAAATCTGCAGCATGAAATCCAGCAAAGATGAGGCATTTTCGAATGCACAAATAAAATAGATTGAATAAGAAGAGAAATGACAGCACACCGAGAAGTGATCTTGGGGTTACCGAGGACGAGAAGCTCAATGTGCATATAGAAAAGAGGACAAATCTTTTCTTTCAAGTGGTATCAATAAGAGGGCTGGACATGAAACACGAGGCAATCAGTTTGCTCTGTGTGACACTGGTGGGGCATCAGCTTGGCTCCGCACTTGAGAAAAACGCACTAACAAATTCAGGAGAGCGCAATGGGATGATAAGTGATGTGAAACACAGGTTATTCAAGCAAAGGCTGGAGAAGCTGTCTTTTTTCAGTACAGAAAAAGGAGCAGGGTAAGAACAAGAGAGGAGAGATGCTATCAGTCTTGCAGTGTGCAAGGAGGGTGTTACACAAAGAACAGAGCTTAGTTGTTCTCTGCGTTAGGGAGAATTTTGTTTATTCTGCACAAAGAAGATTTAAGCTAGCTGCCTGGAAAGAAAAAATAAAAAAACCCCAAAAAACAAAAAACCCAAACCCTAAACCACACCAAACCAAAACCTAAAACTTTCTCATTCGAAGGATAGTTGGAACAAGCTACCAGAGGAGGTTGTACAAGCCCTGTCTTTGGAGGACTGTTAGAGAAACAGCTGTCAGGGTTGCTCTAGGTCACAGCTTGAGGTCCTTTCCAACTCCGCTTTTGTATGATCTTGCAGAGTTATTAAGCCTCTGTTTAACATTATGAACATAAGTGACTTGCAAAATAGGCAGTGTTCCGAGTTGAGCACATGCATAATTGCTTTGCTGGTCTAAGGCCCAAGGTATTTCTGGTAGGTGTCAATTTATTCCAAAAATTCCTGCTAGCAATTATTCCCCTATGCACATTGACACCTGAAAAAAAAAAAAAAAAAAAAAAAAAAAAAAAAAGCAGTATTCTTCTGTTTCCAAGCTGCTGCATTCCTTTCAAACCATCCTGCCTTCCTCTGATAATACTAAGGAAATAAAAGATTCTCTGTTTGAAACCTTCTTTATTGAATCAAATTGTTTCCTCATGCGCTGTAAATAGAAGAGAAACATGAGGACACTGAAAAAATGAGGTGAATCCTATCAATACAGTATTAGGGATGCAAAGTATGAACGTATTTATAATTCACTGAAAACCGGATATAATACATACAGACATCACACGCACACACTAATATATTCCCCTAAGCCTTGCACGGCTGGAAAACCTCTTGTCTTACAGCAGGAGGACCATTACATTTGGTTCCTAGTATTTCTCTGGGTTTAACCTCACTGTGCCTTGTCTCCACCACCACGAACAGCAGAACAGTTCATAAAGGAGGACTAAAACATCTTTGAGGAGCTGAGACATACTGAGATTTAATTGACTTTCCCAAAGCTAGATAACCTCTTCCCCCACACGTGGGGCTGAACCCCACCAGCATGCAGCTGGTGGCTGCATGGGGAGGTTGGGGATGCTGAGTACAGCTCAAGTGCCAACAAATCCTCATCTTTCTGTTGCTGGGGTTTTCTGTGTGTGCGCGTAATGCAGTGTTGTCCAGGAGCATTGGTCATGAGTCAGGTCTTTCCACTCTCTACTAGGTGTGCAAACATACAACAAAGAAAGGAGCTCTGCCTAAAGCTTTCCAAACTGACTGCAAGATGAAATACCACAGGTGGATGAAAGGAAGGCAGGGAAGAACAAAAGGAAACCGTGAGTCACATTGCGCTATTATGTGAGAAATGCTGCTGCTCACAGAGGTGAATTCTAGCCCTTGAGAGGCTGCTTGTGGAACGGACTGAGGAATTGTCATCTTGGAGGTGAGTGTGGAATTGCTGAGAGAAGCTCCTGTATTCAGAAAGTCAAGCAAAGGGGTGTTTATGTTGTCAGCAAGAAGCCTTGTTTCAACCTCTCAAAGCTGGCAGCAAAAGGACTTGAACCTGGAGCTACAACAGAAGCTGAGATTAAGCTGGGTCTGCCTGGGCTTGGACATCCCAACAAATAGAGTGGAGATGGTGGACTGGGACCAAGGAGGTGTTCAGCTCAGCCACACTTACTGTTGCTAAGCTTCTTCCAGACCCAGATCTATCAGAGGCTTCTGCCCTTCGTTGTTTTGGTGGGAGATGACAGAGTTTGCCACCAGCCCCTTTGCTGGGCTAAGCCCTCTCCTGGGTTCTCCTCCTTTCACTGGGAGGTTGGTGAAAGGGGAGGGAGAGATTCATGGTAAAGAGAGTTCCTCTTCCATCAGCAGGCTGGCTCCTGTGAAAGATTTGATGGCCACAACTGGGGGACTCTTCACTTTCCTTCCCTGATACAACCAAAATTTACCAGTTTTCTTGAGAACATTTTAACAACAACGCTAAAATATTGGGTTTGAGTTCACTTTCTATAAAACTTCAAACTGAATTGAAAAGATACTTGGGTTTTCCTGGCTTCCTGCATATGTGCTGAAGTGCAGGATTTTTTTTAGCAGCTAGCCTTTCACTATGAACTTTCAGATATGCCACTTCACTAATGGGATTTTCTCTTTGTGAAGCTGCAGTGCTTTAATTCTGATAAAGTGAAAGTTCCATCATTAATCTTTAAAACTGCAGAGCATATGAGTTACTAGTTTCTTAAAATACACATTTCTGTCAAGCCATTCATTTTTTATTTCAAAGATACTCATGTTTTCCAGTTTTCCTGCTGATGCATAAATTGGTATTTTCCAAGCAGTTCCCCTCTGAACAATTTCTCATGCATTCTTCGGTCAGGCAGTTTCAGTTTGTAAGGTCTAATCCTTTAATTGTTTCACTGATGAAAATTCCAATAACACGCGATTAAATCTCTGGCACATATTAGTTATTATTTCCTTATCAGTAATATTTACTATTTATTCTAGAGTAAATACACTGCCGGAGCACCCAGACACTAGTACACAGGCTCACTGGAGGTTGTCTTGTAGACCACTTGCTAACAACTTCTCCCAGAAATCCCTGCCAGAACCCTGGGAAAAACCTTAAAATTATCACCCTGATAAACCCTCCTTGCCCATACTACAGGGGAGCAGAAAATCTCTAAGATGCCAAGTCTCTTGGCCAATTTAAGTTATGACAGTGACCGGCGTTTGCTGGTCCCAGCAGCAGAGAGGCACTGGTTGCGTGCCATGGCTCTGCAGATGGGTCTCCGCTTGCCCTGATGGATCCAGCCTGGAGCACAGACACCAGCAGACCACAGCTGGACATGGATATGGGGCAACACTGGGAGTCCACTTCTTTATACCTAAAGATGGAGAGGGCAGGAGGTGGTGCGGTTGAGATAGCTGGTCTGGTGCCATAAACCAACAGGCTTGGGCAGGGCGTTGAAGAGAGCTGATGACAGCACTGGGGGCTTTCTCCTAAAGGGACAGCCTTTCTGCGCTCGCCTGTGGAGCCAGGGCAGGAGCAGAAGGAGCCTGCTCCTGCTTCCAGCCATCACTTCCCTCCTAGCTGGCCAGCCCAGCTGAGCACGATGCCATTTCTCTCACACACACTCCCCTTCTCAGTAAATCATCTTCCTGCACCTTCTTTTTCCCCGACGACATCAGTTTTCCAGAAAGGTAAGGACATTTGCTTGGAGCTCATCACTAATCCTTTGCAGGATTAGCAGAGGTTTAGCATTCAAAGGCACAACACTGCTCACAGTGAAGCTGAACACCAAAATATTCTTAGTATACTTTTGAAATTCTATTTTTTTCCCTCTATTGGAAAAATAGAAGCGCTTTGAAGAGCACCAGATCTACTGTGATCCTTTCCACAGTGGAAAACACGTGAAAAGAATGCTATACTTGGAGATGGCAAGGAAGATAAAAAAAAAAAAAAAAAAAAAAAAAAGGAGGGGTGTTTTCTTGGAAAAGGCAGCAGATTAAAACTGAAGCTTTCCTTAGAGACCTATTGTTTTTTGCTCGCTTTTTGATGAGGAGTACAGAAAACATTTTTTTTTTCTTGGGTGCAGAAAAGGACCTCTAGCTAGGGCGGCACACCCGGGGCTGGTGAGTGGGTTGGTGGAGTGCTCTTCCTCTTCCAGATTATAGACCACTTCTCAAATGAATAGATGCAAGTCTGAGCTGTTGGCTATTGTGCAGTGTGGGTTGGTTGGTTTTTTTTTCCTTTCTTCCCCTATATTATTGTTTTCTTTTTATTTTTGGCAAAAACAATTGGGAGAGTCTGGCTTCCATTGCACTTTGACACAAGTATCAACACCTTGAAATGTTTTGCAAAATGGAATTCTTGCTGCCCACCCAGCCCTACAATCAACACCCCAAGGTTTTCTTGGACACCTATCTTACCAGCAAGTCTGGAAGTCCTTAGGCTAAATAATAAGCTAAAACGCACGTGCCTGCAAAAGAAAGTTGGCACATACTGCCTTAAAAGCCAGTTTTATGGGGAAGCAACACTAGAAATGGGGAAGCTGTGAATCCCCAGTGAATTCCTGGTTGTAGATGCCTCATCCTGGTGGGCTCTCCATGGTTTCGTTCCAGTAAATAGAACCCCGCACCACGGAGTGTATGGGAGAGGTAGCTGGTGAGTGTGACAGGTGAGCGCCAGCAAGGACAGGGAAATCCCATGTGCAGGGTTAAAGAATCATAGAATTGTTCAGGTTGGAAAAGACCTTTAAAGTCATCGAGTCCAACTGATGACCTAACACTGCCAACCCACCACTAAACCATGGCCCTGAGCACCACATCTACACATCTTTTAAACACCTCCAGGGACAGTGACTCGATCACTTCCCTGGGCTGCCTGTACCAGAGCTTGACAGCCCTTTCGGTGAAGGAATTTTCCCTAATATTGGATCTAAACCTCCCCTGGCACAACTTGAGGCCGTTTCCTTTTGTCCTGTCATGTGTCACTTGGGAGAAGAGACCCACTCCCACCTCGCTACAGCCTCCTTTCAGGCAGCTGTAGAGAGCCATAAGGTCCCCCCCGAGCCCCCTCCTCTCCAGGCTGAACACACCCGGTTCCCCCAGCCCCTGCCCCGCTCTGGTCACGCTCCAGCCCCTCAGTGCCCCCCTGCAGTGAGGGGCCAGAGCTGAGCCCAGGGCTCAAGGTGCGGCCTCACCAGTGCCCAGCACAGGGGACGGTCACTGCCCGGGTCCTGCTGGCCACACTATTGCTGACACCAGCCAGGGTGCTGCTGGCCCCCTTGGCCACCTGGGCACGCTGGGGGCTCATGCCCAGCCGCCTGCTGACCGGCCCCCCCCCGGCCCTTCCCCGCCGGGCAGTTCCCAGCCCCCTGCCCCCAGCCCGCAGCGCTGCGGGGGGTGGGTGTCACCCGGGTGTGGGACCCGGCACGGAGCCGTGTTGAACCTCCTACAAGTGGCCTCGGCCCATCGGCCCAGCCTGCCCAGACCCCCCTGCAGAGCCTCCTGCCCCCCAGCCCATCAACACTCCCCCCAGCTTGGTGTCGCCTCCAGCTTGCTGAGGGAGCGCTCGATCCCCTCGTCCAGGTCATTGATGGAGACATTAACCAGGCCTGGCCCCAGCGCTGAGCCTGGGGAACGCCACTTGTGACCGGCCACCACCTGGATGTCACTGCATTCACCCAGCCAGTTTTCACCCAGTGCAGAGTACGCCTGTTCAAGCCATGAGCAGCCAGTTTCTCCAGGAGAACGCAGTGGGAAATGGTGTCAAAGGCTTTACTAAAGTCTAGGCAGACAACATCCACGGCCTTTCCCTCACCCACTAAGGCTAACAGTTGCCCTCCAGCAAGAGCCACAAGGAGCTGCAACCCGCCTGTCTCCAGACACCAGCTTCCTGCTTTGCCTTCAGAAAACTTTCAGGGGAGGGGCGCAGCTGGCTATATCCACAGCTCTTCATCAAAAACTGCATCTATTCAACTTTTTGGGCTCTGGAAGCCTGAATGGGAGCCTTCTCCCCTACCCCTTGCTGTGATGACAGGCTTTCAATCCTGGTATTGGGATGCAGCCCCCATCCAGTGAAGCTGATGGATACTCAGAGACACATGTGCTCTCCTCTTAAGGATTCCTTTTATTGTTCTTCTCTGCTCCCCTCCACCCCCCCTTTATTTTTTTTTTTTATCTCACCACATAAATGAGAAGTCCTTCAGACAGAGCCTGCCGGAAAAGCCAAGACACATTCAAATGCTCTCCTTTCATTGTTCCCAGAAGATTAATGACACGTAGGCCAACAGGCCCGTAGCCCTGTTCCCGTAACCTGCATGCCAAGGGGGAACAAATGAAAGCATGCAACTGGAATTTCCACTCAGCTTGTCTCAACAGGACACAAAAACCTAGGACAAATGAAATTACAGCTCCGGAATAGAGCAAAGAAGTTCCCCCCTCCTTTCAAAATAAACAAACAAACAAGCAAACTGGGCTGTGCTTGCATGTGGCTGGAGGCTACCTCTTCACACCTATGCCAAGCCCTGGCCACCAGCAAGGATTTGGTGGCCTTTGGATGTTTTTCAAGCTCGGCAGCCTGCTGCTGCTCTCTGCTCACGGCTCACATAACCCGGCCATGCGAGACCCCTGCTGCCCTGTTCCCACCAGGAGCGGGGATCCACGTGTTTGTCCCGATGCCAGCGTGGTGGCCGAAGCTGGCTGGCAGATTAATTGCTGCACGGAGGCCTGTCAGTCAGAGCCACGGGTGTCCCCCCAGGCAAGGTGGCTTCTTCATTCCAGGCTGCCAGCGTTGAGAGAAAGGCAGTCACTTACTTTGAAGGGTGTCAGCAGGTTGCATGCCTCAAAAAAAGCCAGCGTTAAATAAATATGCAGGTCCGGGGGCAATGTTTTCTTGTCTGACTCTCTCTCCCAAAACTCTCGCTGTGGTTGTTGAGCTGCTGGTTTGGAGAGTTTGGAAAAAGAAAACAGGACCGAGGGAGCCCCGGGTAATGGCAAAGACATCAGGTGAAGCCAGCAGACTGAGACGAAACACTAAACCCCGAAGTGCCTGGGAAGTGAAGGCAGGCAGGGTGCAGTCCCTGGAGGGAACCACCGAGCCAGACTGCCCCTGGCAGCACAGCCGTGCTGATGCCAGAGCAGGTACCCTCCCCAGAGGGAGATGGGGGACCCCGCTAAACCCCTGCTCCCTTCACCGCCACAGCTGAGCTGCACCAGAAAGAGGCTAATTCCTAGCTGGAGCTAGCAGAAACTTACAGCTTTTCTTCTAAAAGGGTAACATCTTGAATGCTATTTCCTCATGCTTTCTGACTAGCCCATCTCATCTTTCCCCTGCGAAGGTGGCTTTGGGAATGCAATCCAGCCTCCAGCTGGGGAACAACAACAAAACCCCAAAAAAACAACACCCACCACAGCTGAGCTCTGCCTCTGCCAAGGAGACTCTGGTAGTCCCTGGTATGAAAAGCAGCTGCTGGCACCTAAGGCGCACCCCAGAAATCCCTCCTACATACCATTCCCAAACTTTTTAATGACCCAATGCACCAAGAGCAATGTTTTCTGTTCATTTCTACATTAAATAACACTTACTAGATACGACGAGTGAAACGCACCAGTCTTGAGCATAGCTAATAATTCTCCACCTCCAAAACTAATTGACCAGCTAGAGATTCAGCATGCAGGAGGACGCGCTGATCTCCCAGTTCCACAAACTATCACTTCTTACCTTGTATTTATAGCAGTGCAACAGCTTTAAGTAAACCTGGTAACAAGTCATTAGCTTTGTCAGTATTCCAATCTATATTTTTAATGATATTTTTCTTTCTTTAATTGTAATTTTTCAGACTTGTCAGCTACAATAAGCCTCTGTATTACTTTTTTTTTTTAAAAAAAATACATTCTACACTAAGAAGCCTAAAAATCATACCCATGATATAGCTTGCTTTGGGTCACATAAAGAACTGGTAATTAAGAAGGTCTACACTGAAAAACAGCTTTCCTTACACTGCATTTGCTGAGGTCTGAAGTACAGACCCAGGGCTAAAGGAAATCCCAGTTTGCTTACTTCCACTGCATTTGCTTCTGGGGAAACTGGGGCAAAACAGACCAGCAATGTCTGTTTGTAGTGGCTGAGAGACATTTGTCAAAAGTCAAATATTTTCAGATATGGCTGCCCACAGGCAGATGTTATCTCCCAGATAACAACAGTGAAATGACTGCCCTGATTTGTCCGAGGTTGCAGCATCAGCAAGGGCCGCTGCAGCCAAGCAGCATCCAACGCCTGAAAACATCAAACCCGCTATTTGCCTCCCTCAACAAGCAGTGGTTTGAGGACCAACAGCCAGGCAGCACATTCTTAAAATATCGATCAGCATCACTGCCTGACCCCTACACCAACAGATCCTTTCTGGTTACCTATATTTCCCTCCTTGTTATTTAGTGCCTGCGATAAGATCCCACCTATCAAACCATGCAGCATTTCTCTTGCCATAGCTGCAATTAGCAGTCCTGGCTGTCAGAGCAGGCTGTACCCAACAGCTGTGCCACATGAAACAGAGCACAAGTTGATGTGCTGCAAACACCAAAGGATGTATTAGTACAGTAGCCCCTCTGCAAGGGCTGCCTAACACTTTTGTTTTGTTGTTGGTTTTTTTGTGTGTGTGTGTGTTTTTGTTGGTTTTTTTGTTGTTGTTTTGGTTTGGTTTTTTGGTGTGGTTTTTTTGGGTTTGTTTTTTTTTTTTTTAAGTTTGATGAGAAATGCATGTCTTTTCTTAAAACATCCAGTTTTAAAAATTGCCAGTGAGGAGAAGGTGTTATGCAAGAAGGTATCGCAGGAGCTGTTTGTTCCAAAACACAGCACCGGGAATATGCGTGCACCTCTACGTGTGTGGGATACACACTCCCCCCACCCACAACAAGAAAGCAAGCCACAACGCTGAATTCTTTTGGTATGCACAAAGTCTAAGCAAGTGGACTAGCAAAACAGAGACAGATAGCAATAAATCAATAACCAGCTATTTTAAGACATTATTGTGCTTCAGCTGCTGCTGATTTTTCAGTCTCTGCACGATGTCCCCCTAAATGGCAGCGTTTCCAGCCCTCCACTTCCCTGCAGCTCAGGGATGCCCCACCGAGGGACAGGTCAGAGGATGCTCTCACAGCTCAGCCGAGGTTGATGCACCCTGGGGAGGCACCCAAGCCACCACATTCCCTGGGCTGCAACATCAGCCATCCGCTACAGGGAGCACCCAGAGCAGGTGAGCAAACACCACACAAGTGTGTCACCATCCCGATGTGTCATTTAGCTCCAGGAATAGCACCAGGAGATACACCGGGGCATTGAAGTCTGTGCTGGGATTTATTTAATTTTTTCCCCCCTTTTCTTTACTTTTTTCCTCCCCAAAGGTCTCTGAGCATGTTCCGGTGGTTATTGTTCTCCGGGCAGTGCAAGGGCAGTGCCCCACAGGGGCCGGGCTGGAGCCCAGCATGATCCACACCCACATTCCTTGCCAGTGGGAGGAACTGCAGCCTCTATTTGCACAACTTACTGTATATTTCCATAGAAGGACAATGATCATCTACCTAAACGTAAGAAGCCTCCTGCATGGCACACGCTGTTTTACATATGCGCCCAAAATGAGGTATTTTGCGAAATACAGAAATTCCCCGCGTGCTTCTCCTCTGAGGTTTTGTGGGGAGTTGTGTTTTTTTTCCTTGCTTTAAGCAATAGAGTCATTGTATGAGTAATATTGTCCCATGTATTTTTGTTGTCATTCATTTCTGCTTCCGATGATTTTCTATTAGAGAAACTTCCAGAGTTCTGGAAAAGAATTTGCATACAAAGTGCCTCTTTCGCAGTTGCGTACCCTCTAAAGTTCTTAAATGAAAAAGCTACAAAAGTCGCCATTTTCAGATGAAAATGAGATTCACCATGAGGTGCTTAAGCATGTTCTAATTTTAAAAGATGCGAGCAGCCCTGCTGGCTTGAGGTACCAGCAGAAAAGTGCCTCAGTTAAAAGTACAAGTTTACAGAACGTGTTCTAGCTGAGGGCAAGGGAACGGTGGCCCTGTAGCTGCCTTGATGATGTGAGGACAGGAGGGCCAGCAAAGTTTATATTTTTTGTTAGACTGACAGATACAGTGGGAGACAGAGCAAGCAAGCTTCAGGGCACACCAGGGTCAATACACTCTGATGTTCTTACATTGTTCTTGGCTCTATCTGATGCTACTCAGTTCTCCAAAGAGAAAAATAGAGAACTTCACAGGTACAGATTAAAGTCTGAGAGCTGAAAGGGAGAGGAAAATAGCTGTGGGACCTTGCTGACCTCAGCTGGGTACCTCTGAAGGCAGCCTCCTCTCCCCTGGTATGTGTACAATTTACTTTGTGTTGATTACAAAAAAAAAAAAAAAAAATCTTATTTGTGCTTTTTGTTGTTGCTGGTATGAGCACAGCTACACAGGGAGGGAGGTTTATCTCACCTCACACGAGCTGCTTCAGCGTTAGGTCTGGCATGACCTGGTATGTCTGGGCTCCCACTGCAGTCGGTGGAAAGGGATGAGCTCTTTTGAGGATGATTCAACTTGTTTTATGACAGAAATCATAAGACAAGAGGGATGAATCACCCTATAGACAGCCTTCCCTCTCTCTGCTGAGGACTTAGTCTTAAATGGCTAAAATTAGGTGAGGTGAATCATGCCCAGAGGTGATTTTTCTATGCTAGAAGCACCAATATTACCCACCTAGCAAAATCAGTGAGGCAACAACGTCTGTCAGCGTAAACCTGGCCCATGTCTTTGCAGTTCAGGAATTTGAAGTGTCATCTGCCAAGCATCCAACTCCTCCTACAGACTCCCCTCCCTTTCCAGGACCTATTGTACCCACAACTGCCCCACACAGGTTCAACACCCAGAAACCATCGCTGCCCATTTCCCATCTCCTTTGTCCTAACAGCATGGGCCCAGTCCCCTATGAAGGGAACAATCTTCATTTTCTATACATTTCCAATGGGAGTTAAGGCAACTCGGAATGTGGAGGCTAGACCCTGAGATTTAACATCTTCCATGAATCAAAGATAAGGCTTAACTTTTAATACGGAAAACATTTAAGAGGCAGCTTAATTTTTAAGCCTCTCCCATCAAATCAGGACAGGACCCCAGTAAGCCAGTACAGTTGCTCTTACAAAGACCAGCATCAAAAATTGTTGGATGTGTATATGAGAGGACAGCAAGGAATTGCCTCTGCAGTATATGTCTAACAATTACATTACATTTTACACTAATCAATACAATTACACTGATACAATTAGCATAAGAGATCAATAAAGGTCGCCTCCTAAACAGTCCTCCCGAACCCTACTTTTGTAGCAATACAGTAAATTTTGTATAATTCTTGTATGGTTTTGTGTTGGAATTACAAGTATGCTCACCATCAACATACATCCCCAGCCCTTTCTGAATCTTGGTGAATTCCTGACCTCAGTGACAGCCCGCAGCAGTGAGTTTCATAGTTGAATTTATATCACGCAAGGGAAAATAGTCCCTTTCCTCAGCTTTGAACTCACTACCTTTCAGTTTCTTCCAGTGTTCTTGGATAGCAGCTAGGGCACGTCAGGAATTTTCCAGTGAAACAGACTGGAAAAGGGCAATTCAGAGTAAAAATGTCTTTGGGAAATAGGTCCATGTGACAATCTTTTGACAAAGCACAAACAGGACTGGGTCCCAGAGGTGTTTCCTGCTGGGCTGCCAGGCACAACGCCGGGGGGCTGCGGGGGTCCCAGGGCAGGTCACGGCTGGTCTGGCCACAGCCAGGCAACCAGAGGCCCCAGGAAGCCTGGCTCCTCTGGATGTCTTGGAGCTTAGATCTCACTCCTCAAAGTAGGCTGAAAATTTTCCTGAACAGCGTGTTTCAGTTCCAGATTTTTTTGTGGAATTCCCCTTTTACAGGAAATTTGGGAAACATATTTCCCTCCCGCCCCCCCTCAAAGCATTTCCTCCCTCCCTTGCTACCCAAACCCAGCAACTTTTGTCCCAGTGCCATGACATTCAGCCCTTTTACTTTCTGATCTTAAGGAAGTATTTGCCACCTTTTCAACCTCTTCCCTCCTCGGGGTTTGCAGACAGCCCTCAGTTTTCTTTGTTCTCTTGAGAAATTTCCGCAAACCTGCGACGTCTAATTCTGTGCGGCAGTCAGCATCCAAACTCTCACTGCCTTTACTGGGGAACAGGGTCAGTATTTCCCATGTAAATTGCCACTGAAATGTAAGACGCTTACCACCTGAATATTTGCACACCAACACCAGCTGCCCAATGGGCACACAGGGAGCGCCTCTGTGCGTAACAATGCACAGGCTTTGGCAGTACTTCAAAATCTTTCTTCTTCCCTTTCGGTATGTCTCTGGCACGTAACTGCAACTCTCCAAAGAGCTTGCTGAACGCCAAGTATGGGAAAAATGACTCGTTAGGTTAGAAATGCAGACCCCTCCTCTTTGCAAGAAGGAGAATGTCAAGATCTCTCTTCCATTCCCATCTGGGCTGAGAGGATGGACCTGAAGGCACATTTAGGGTTACTTCCTTTAAAGGTTCATTTTAGCCTAGTATGGGCCTATGGCTATAAAATTAAACAGAAAAAATTCCCACGCAGAGCAAACAGAAAGGGCCAAAAGGTCTTCTAATGGATGTTTTCCTTTGGTGTCCTTCTGAAGCAGATTGAGGTTGCATTAATACACATTTCAGACAAAAAGAAAAAAGAAAAAAATAGATTCCCAAACCCTGACATCATGAGCAAACCAAAAAAGCAGCATGGCAAATTCATGCTTCTCATAACCTTCATTTTTTCATATTATTCTTTCTCATTCCAGTCTAGGGAGTATAAACCAGAACAGAAATAGGTGCGGATAGCATTTTTTTTGTGTAAAATTGACACTAGTGAGCTTGAGCCACCCCACTAATAGCACCTGCTGGGGTGTACAATCCATGTCAACACACTGGAGATGGAGTGAGGTGAAAGGATTTGTTTAAAGGCAGCAGACATGCAAATAAGAAAGTTGGTGCAAGGATGACGGAGCTGCAAATAAGGGAGTTAGGCACTTCAAGACAACTGTTCCAGTTGCAGCATGAAACTTGCAAAGCCTAGAAGATTTGAGAGCCACAGCTGCATGCGGATGGCTCATCTCTTTTCCATTTCATGGTACTTTGTGCAACCTGGCGTCTGGCAAGCATTGGGCTGGTGATCCTCCCTCACAGCCACATCTCCATGAAACTGGGCAGAGGCACAGGAACCTTATGGTCGTAGCCAGCCACCACTGCTAAGCTTTACTACTGCCTCCCTTAAACTATATATAGACAGCCAGGCCTGGAAAACCACAAATTGGGTCATCTACTCCAGTCACCCACAACACAAAGATTATTTCCTTACTTTATTCTTGTCATTGTCTTATCCTATCTAGTCTCACCCACCCATGTCATTGCCTCTGCTAGAGTTTAACAGTCTATTCCAGGCATGTTCAAGGTTATGAATTTTTTTTCCTTGTGTCTAGCCTGATTCTTTTTCCATTTTTAATTTTAGGCCAAACTCTGTTCAGCCACTTTCTAGATAGTCCAGATAAGTCTCTTCCTTTCTTTCATGGAGTTTCCTTTCACTTATTTATATTGCTATCATCATGTCATCAACCCCCAGCCTAACTTTTTCCAAGAGCTCCTGGCCGATGCACTCCCTGTTCCAGCACGCTCGTGTGTTCTTCTCAGCTGCTCTTCCAAGGCTTTCCAATTTGCTTTTCTACCATTATGGTAGTTTCAGCTTTCACGCAGCATTTGGGAAGCAAAGTTCTTCACTCCTATCCAGCGTGTCTGTTCTAGAGTCCAGCAAATTTACACATTCTGTTAGTATAATGTTTGTCTTTTAGGTCTTTAAAGCAATTCTTTGCCTGCAGCACCTTGTCATCTTCATTGTAAGATCACTAAATGTACAGACCAAAATTAAACCCGATACCTGCACAAATCTACCAGCCTGAAGAGGGGACAGAGCCTTGCTGAACATAAGGGCTTATCTGTACAGGCTGTGGCCACCACAGGGCTGAAAATCCTGACACAGCCTGAGCAACGAGAGAAATATCAGATGCTGGGAATAGTAGCAGAAGATAGGTACAAGATCTAACATAAAAAAAAAAAGTCATCAGCCAGAAGATTTTCAGGTAGTAATAGACAGGATAACATGGGAATAGAGCAGAACATTTGGAGGAGAAAAGATTTTTTTCAGTGGCATAACAGAAAAAACAGAAACCGATTTTCACTGGTTTCAATAAGATTTAGAGGATTTCATATTTATGCCAGAAGAACCATTAACATGGGGATAGTTACAAATTCACTCCTGCAAGCAGCACCATCAGCTTTCTGGTATATCCTACCACAGCCTAACTCTGCTTTTCACTAGCTGGTTTACAGCTGACCTGCTACTTGTTTCCCATCAGCCAGTTTCACCCAGTTGTACCTTAGCCTACAGAGACGCAGCTTTTCACTTTAAAAAAATATAATGCATAAGTGATTCTTGCCTAAAGGGCTGTTTGGGGTTTGTTTGGGTTTTTTAATTGTTACTTCCATATTATTTCCTTTTTCTAATCTTCAAATATATAAATCACATCTCAGCAAATAACTCTCTTCCTTCCTCGCCCCTGCCATTTGAATGTTGCCCATCAGTGACTGGAATTCAAGTCTTGTTTTTAAATGCACCGCATGCTGCAGTTATTCAAACACTCAACTCGCTGCCACCACCGAGGCTCTATGATAAAGATTTTAAAATTAAAAAACATTAGTTAGACAGTGACTTTTATTGAATGCCATAGGAGGGGAAGGTATGCAAATGTCATTTTATTTTTTGAAATCCTACCCTCTCCCCTATCCTTGTATCAAGTCACTGGGACCTCATGGGCAGGTTTTAAATTTATTTAAGGTTTTCAATTTCCAGTACGACAAGTGGGGAGAAAAACCTTTTCTGTCAAAGAAGAGGATGTTCTAGTGATGTAGCTGAAGGTACTGCTGTGCTTCTGAAAATGCAGATCTATCCTAGTTCCCAAATAAAGGGCAACAATGGGAGTTTCTAAACACCAACGTTTCTGATTCAGGACCGTATGGGATCTCTGAGAGAGATGCTGTAGATGATCCTGACTATAACCTGGTGGTTTTACCCACTCAGACCAAGGGCAGCCTCCCCTTCCCCTGGCTATGGCACCTCACCTCATTCAACATTTTGCAGTTATGGTCCAGTTATGGACCATTTCTTTTGGTAGTTTCAAGTTGGCTTCACAGCCACTGGAGCTAATGCAAAGGATGGAGCATGAACCCAAGTGCAGAGAGGCACTGGAAGGGAGCAAGCAGGAGCATGGTGGCCTCAGACTGGACCACAGCAACTGTGAAACTGCGCTACGGGTTACTGCCCTCAGGGCAGGACTATCCATGGCCCGTATTGTCAACCACAGGTTGTGCTAGGTGGATTCCTTGATTTTCAAAGTACACCAAGCTTATTAATCGTAAATAGCTCACCCGCATAGCTCTCCAGCTGGCAACAACTGTAGCTGTTGCAATTATAACACCCATATTCATCACTGCATTTGTTAAACAGCAAAGGTCCCTGCTCCTGGGCGAGCTGTTCTCTCCACTGGACTGTGCCCCTAAAGCTACTTTCTTTCTACATCAGGACCATTCACAAACACTTCTTACTCCCTATGGTCTTGGCAGCATTTTAAGGCAGCTCAACTCCTAGCATCTCTTCAATGAGAAATTTATCATTGGTCAGCATTCTGCCTTAGCTCTTTGGGAGGGAAAAACAAACAAACAAACAAACAAACAAAACCACAAGCAAGCTCTTATTTGCCTATCAATAACTTGTTCCCAGTTTTTGTTATATTCTTCCCTAGTACTGTATGGAAACACTAGGAAGACCCTAGATGAACTTACAGAATCAAAAAGCAAGACTACCCTAGTTGTCAAAATAGAATTGAAGAGTCAGATGCAGACCTAATTTCTCTCTCTACCACATACGCTGTTTTTAACCAGGCAGCCACCTAATGCAATCTCTTCATCTATCAGTTTATACAATGCTGAAGCAAGGCTAGTAATTACCTTATTAAAACCAGTGACTATTGTGGTACCAAGTTAGAACACCAAAATTAAAGAGACTAGGCTGCTGAGAATGTAATTAATGAATGTTTGCAAAACTCTATGATTACTAGATAAATGGCAGACTTTGGCACGCTAATTAATACAGTTAAATCTCTTTTGGTGATGTTTTATACAGTGAAGTAGTGCAATGACCATGGAGACCAGGGATCTGGTACAGCATCACCCCTACAGTCCCTAAAAGTTCAGCAAAAATCAAATAATTCCTCCAGAATTATGTTTTAGTCCTTCTAGCAGGTGTGATGAATAACAAAGAAAACCAGTAAAAAGGGAAGATTAGGATGTGATTTCCAAACTGTTAGGAAGGAAAGGTCTTGCCTAGTTACAGTCAGCAGCATCTTAGAAGGGTTTGCCAGCAAGCAGAACTGAAAATCCTTAGCCCAGGGATACAGACATTGGGATAAGAAATATTAGATTTTCCATAGAGCTATTATTGCAGGAAAGTGGGTCAGAGAGTCAAGAAACCGATTAATGAATGGGGAATAGTACGCAAGGCAAAAAACAAATATCAGCATTTTTCCCCCCTTGAAGCTGTTGATAACTTGAAGCTGTTTCAATAATGATATCCCAAACCGATGACAATGTTTCCTCCCACCATCCGACATTATCCTGTTGCTTTGTGTTTTAAAGGGCTGTCAGTCACATGGAAAACAAGGAAGAAAGGTCAGCAAGAGAGGACAGGATATGAAGGAATGCAGTGCAACCAAGTCAAGGCTTTCGAGCAAACAGAAACCCTACGGAGGCCCTTGTGGCTGGATCCTGCAAACCTTTCCTGACAGCAGCCGCCAGTGTTTGTCCGAGCATCCAGGGAAGCCAGCGGGCCCACGTGCACCGCTGGTGCTCCTGGAGACAGGAGTGAAGCGGTGTCCACACGTCATCCCAGTGCACTACCTTACCAATGGTTAACACCTCAGTCTATGCTTCTGGAGTCTATGTACAGCAAGGAAACTCTCTTTACAACATCATTCTCTCCCCACCCCCTCACCCCGTTTTTTAAAAAAAAAAAAAAGTTTTTTAAGCTGACATCTTAGCCACTTGTCCCAGTGGTGATGAGAGCGAACACCCCTGTGTCTGCCCCATGCCTGATGGCTCTCACAGCCTGTAGCAGAAGTGGGAACAGAAACACTGCTTCCAGGGAAGGCCAAAGGAAGTTCACTTGCATCTGTCCCTGAGGAGAAAAACATTTTCTGTGGTACTGAGCTCTCTTGTGCCACAGAGATACTCACATGCATCTTAGAACAGTAGGGAAGGTTTTAATTCACAACCCTCAAATATCACTACGGGGCATGCTCTTTGAATCAACTCATGTGCACGACCACATCCACAGTCCTCCTCTACGCTTACTGTCCATAGCACATGCTCCAAGGAAACTGAGAAGAGTAAGAAATGGGAAGGAGTACCTCTTGTGAAACCGCGGCAGAACTACTACCCTGGTGTGGGGACAAGTAGTCTATTGAGGGCACCAGCCCAACAGTCCTGTCTCGTTGAAAATTACCATTTCCCCTAAACGACAAGTGTCCTTTGGGTCTTGAAAACCGTGCAGATTATGGAAAGACAGTCCCTGAAACCACATGTCGAGACACAGTTTTATCAAGTCACTCACGTCCCACCTTTCCCCAGTTCAGAGTAAAGATACAAAAGCCATACTCGAGCCAGAGTGCTCCTTGGCCAGCGTGTGTTCTCCGGGCTGCATGTACATGGATTCTGAACATTTTGTCCCTTAGGTAGCAGTCTGCTATTTAACACGCTATTTGAGAGAGCTCGTGCCAGCAGGAGAGCAAAGCATCAAGGAGTAATGAAAGCCCTCAGACAAATCTCTGTAATTTACGTTAATTTTACTGTTGTCGGCATCTAGATAAAAGCATGGAAGCGACCGGCTGACAAAGGTGGGTTTCTAAAATTCAGGGAAAGCCACATTCTGCAGCAGCTCTGGCTCCTTTGAAGACAAAAGATTAAGACTGAACCTCTTAAACTTCATAGCTACTAAACTGTTAAGGGTCAGTGAGGGGAGTAGCCGTGTAAGTAATGTGGACTATTTAACAGACTAAAGCTGTCCAGCTGCCTTTTTTTTCTTTTTTTTTGTGGCTAAAGAAGCCAGAACAAAAGGGCAACCTCAGAAAGAGAAGAGACCACACACACCTGGTCAATCACAGTAACTGCCAGGAAGAAGCAAATTCCTTTTTAACAACTCCTAGAAATATTGCTTAGGTTTTCAGAAGTGTAAAAACTGAAGACTTAATGCAACCCACAAATTTGCCTGTCCCGTACTTCCTACAAACATTCAGAACTGGCCTGGTAGCCAGCACATTTAATCTTCTATTTTATCTCATATTCATACATATGGCCCAGCTGCATTGTTCATATGGCTTTGGATAAAAGGTTGGACCACTTGGGACAGGAACCTTTTCCTTTTTTTAAGCAGCTTGTACAGCACTCAGCGGTAACAAGGTCCAACCCTTAACAACAGCGGCAACAAGTCACATGAAACGCGAGATTGTGAATACATTTTCAACCCTTTGTAGCTAGAGGGAAGCTCTTGACGTTAACTTTAGATGAAACCAAAGAAATTGCAAAGTTCTGGCATATTTAAATTCAAGAACATGTTTTCTTCTACTACAACAATATTTCATTATTGTAAAAATTACTCTGTCTAGACAACAAATAGGAAAATTTCTTCTGCTTGGAAACCTAATATCAAACTCTGACAGCAGGATGTGATTTGACTACATTGATACCAATTTTTGATGACTGAGACTGCACTAAACAAATCAGAACTGAAGTCCTGTAGGTTAGATCATCCTTTTAAAGCTAGAAATACTTGCATGTACTAATAATACACAAATAGTGATCAGAACTGGATATGTATTATTTGTTGCATTGAAATAATACTCAAGTTTTCCTCCCTCTGTGCCTTAAATGGTGTTTTACCCCAACCCTTGATTCCTTTTCACAAGGACCATGCAAGCAAGTATCGAGCAATTACATTGTAAGGTACCACCTGTCCCACACAGCCAAAGAGTATCCCAGGAGTGCAACAAAATGCAAAAGTCCCTTTGGGTGCTAATGATGGTCTCAAGAATGACAAAAAAAGAGCAAAGCTACAGTCCCAGGGAAAAGTGCAAAGTGAACTTTAGTCCAGAAGACAATATTCCCTCCTGCCGAACTCAAGCATCATTGGACCCTTAGCTCACCAAAACCTGCAAGACCACCCTCACCCTGACCCCATCCAAAATTTTCTTAAATAAGAATTGCTTACCCTTCAGCTGTGTAGTAATCAACTACCTTCATTACTAACTGAAGTACAGCAATGCCATCTCACTTCTCACTTTTGTATACCCATGAAATTCAGCGGCATTAACATCTGCAAAAGTAATTTAGAATATAATGTAACCAAAAGGGCACCTATTTGAGTGCAGCAGCACCCTCCCTCATTGCTCCTAAACAGAAAGTCTTTGGTATGAGGGCATACCTTATATAATGGTGCTACTGCATGTCAGCAGAATGATGCCTTTCTACCTCCCTTATCCCCGAAAAAAAATAAAATTGAATTGTTTCATACTCACATAACCCCAAAAGAAGCTGTCCCAGCTGCAGGCTGAGAGGAACAGTGCTGTGCAGCTCATTGCCAACCCAACAACAAGTGGGAGCAAAGGAACAAGAGGAAGGGGAGCAAACCACCCTCACCTGGCAGTAACTGGCTGCTTCCAATGAATCCAGTACTGAAGAGTTACCAGGTGTGCGAAGTAAGGCAGAATTTTTTAAAGCAGCCTAAAAGATTTAGATACAATCATTAAAAGATGTCTCTGTTTACCCTCCACAGCTTTGAAAATCACTGCTTATTCATCTCTGCTTAAGAGATGTACTGGATCAGACGAGCCATCCATCTAGCCCAATACTGGGTCTCAGACAGAGGCAATAAACAGGTCACTGTTCAAAGACAATTCTGTGATCTTGTCTGCTCATTCTCCTCCAAGACTCATAATGGATGTATTAGGGATAGTAGGGGACAGTTTCCTTTGGCATTTACTTGTGGACCTGCTGTCACAGAGTTTCTCTGAACCTGCAGGCACCATCTGCCTGAAACCTTCTGTGGCAATAAATCTCAGGACTTTATTACCAGACACATAAGTATACTCTTTTAACCATGTTAAACTGATTTCTTGCTAGTTTCAGCACATGTACCCCAGTTCCAGCATTAAGTAATTTGGTAAATAACCCTTCTACCTTTGCCTAATCCACCACCTTTGTGATTCTGTAAGGTTTTGCCTAGTCTTCCCTCACACCCCCCACCTCTCTTTTCTCCAAGTTGAAGCAGTTCAATCTTTTAGTCTCCCTTCATAAGACATCACTCGGTCAGCAGTCTCCGAGCTGTTTTCCTTGCCTTTTTGTGGACCTTGTCTAGCTTCACTACATCCTCCAGATACAGAACTGTGTGACATACTGCAGGTGCTGTCACTACAGCAGTTCTCTGTAGCAGGGAAGTGGCACGGTTTGTCTTGTTATCCGTATCCCTCCTTGTGATGGCCAGTGCTCTGCTGGCCTTTCTGGCTGCCACTGCACACCAAGCAGGTGATCTCCAAGAACTGTCACTGATGATGCTGAGACCTCTTTCCTGAGCTGGAGCTACCTGAGTTCAGCATCATGAAGGAACGGTTTAGATTATGTCTCCAAAGATGCATTACCTTCTATTTACCTACCCAGACCTCATCTGCCACATTTTTGGATGCTTGTGGTCCTTCTGAACCTGGCATGGCATTTGACTATGGGGAAATGCTTAGTATTATCTGCAGACTTGTACATTTTACCATTTGGTCCGTTCTCTCCTCTTCATTATCAATAAAGATGCAGCACCCATCCCTAAGGATTCTCCACTGCTGTAACCCTCTGGGCAGTTAGTTTCTTCAAGAACCTTTAGTATGGCACCTTGTAAAAGAGTTTTGAAAATTCTGGTGTTTTTCAAACTATGCTGATAGGATCCCTTTCACCCTCGAGCTACCACGACCCTCCCAGAGACTCAGAGACAGGCGCTCCCTTCCCCAAAGGTGACTCTTCCCCAAGAGACGTGCAGAGCCACCTATCACCTTCCCAGGGATGGAAGTCAGACCTGTCTGGCTACCCAGTTTTGGTCCGTAGTTCCCAATTCTAAAAGCAAATTAAATTAAATTAAACATGTTAAGCCAAGGGAATTTCCTTCCCTACTTGAGAGAAGGGTCTGTCCTCTGTCTGCTTCATATAACGCTGCCCATAAGGTCTACCTTGGCAGGTATAAAGACCACATACAGTATTTTCTCTGTTTATTCAGTAGGTTTTGGGTTGTCATAGGCTGTAGAAAAAAGTACAATGAAGTCATTTTGGAGAGTTGGAAAAACAATTTGGACGATCCCAGGGGTCCTTGGTTTTGGACTCCAAATTCTTCAGTTGTAAGGCCATTTTCTAATTAAGAATGACTTCCTAAGAGGCCATTCTTTCACTCCTTTCTGCAAGAGGGCACAGGCATCCTGCATGTTTAACTGCAAGCACACAATGTTATCTGCTCCTTCTCTCTTATGTAAGTTTGCAGGAATGCTGAAAGACTTTCCGGGCTCTGAGAGGTTAGGGGTTGGAATCAGGTCCCTTGTATATCACTGCATTGGCTTTTTGGGACGTGAAGTTATTGCAATTAAGATACTGGCCGGATGTGTGGGCTAAAGAACCCAACTGATATCACAGGCATTTATTGATAATGCAACTTCTGAGGAAGAAATCTGGGGAATTGTTGTTCTTCATGCTTTCCTCTGCAAGCAAGCAAACCATACGGATTTATCAGAAACACACAATGCTTTATCTAGCTCAAGAGAAAAAGAGCAGTGTTTATTTTACTGCGGAGGAATGTTCTCTTTCAGTTTTGAGAGCCATTTGCCTGAGCTGGCACTGTGTACCATTTGGCCTCCAATAGGCGTATTGCGCTGGTTTAATTCAGTGCTATCTTTAGCCCGATTATTATTTACTATTTGTGTTGTGATAATGTCTCCAAGCTGCAGTCATGGAGAAGGGCTTCACTGTGTTAGGTGCTGTACAAACACACAACTGAAAGATAACTCTTGCCTTGGACCGTGCAACTAAGCAGCTTCTAAGCTGGGTGCTGTCACGCAGGGAGGAAAATATGAGCTGGCGGCTGAGCTAAGGGCTTGGAGTTTGCTTCCCTTCCCCACCTGTGCAATCTCAAGCAAGTGACTTTCCCCCATCTCACACAACTTGTGCATCAGTCTACCAAAAGCCCAGCTGAAAGGCAACTAAGCATGGTGGGTAGAGCTTCCTAGCTGCTAGTTCTTTCCTCTTGTGGCACCTGGTATTTAAGGAGGTCACCTGCATTGGCTTTCTCAACGTGTTGGTGGGCACACAGGAAGAAAATGCTAAAAAAACCAGAAAAATCAAAGCAGTTACCCACCTGGCAGTCACTCTGCAAAGTGTTAAGAAAACTTTCTAGTGAAGAGAAAAATCCTTCCCCAGAAATCTTACTCAAGTCCTGAGAACATTTTATTTGGCAATGGATATAGAGTAGCCTTCTGGTCCAACAAATTTTTGGGCCCTTTCTTACTGCTCAAGGACAGCATCCAAAAGGGATGGAAGGGTAGTGTTTGGTTTGGTCTCACCATTTACCACGTCGAAGCCTGAGGTCTCAGTGGTCTTTTGGGATAGAGCTTTTTGCCAGAAGAGGTTTGGTTGGGTCAGTGTCCACCTGTCTGGGTCTGGCAGTAGGGATCCAAGTGTTTAAGCTTGCAAGACCACCTTTGAGAAACGGACTTTGAGCAAGGCCAGAGTGCTGGTAAAAGTGTTTTCTTCTGTGCCTCAGGATGAGTCATGGCTCCATAAACCCTTTCTCCCTTTCCAGTGCATGAACTTAAATTCCAGGAGTCTGAAATAAGTGAACACCCATGCTCAACGTGGCTTTCAGGCAACCCAGGGGAGAGCGATGGAGAAGGAGGAAGACCAGCACACCAGCTCTGTTCCAGCATTGGACTCAATTTCCTGATTTCATGTTAAATATGTGTCTCTCTCCTTCCATGTCAGCAATATTTCAACTCTGTCTAGGTTTTGATATTCCCCAGGTGGAGATTTATTGAGTCATTTCCATCTGTGCTGCAAGGACGAGTCTAAATGATGCTGCCGAGGAAAACGGAGCAAAATAACGAATGAGAAGTGCAGTTCTGTGGCCTCTTCATGTGGAGCTTGGAGTCCTTCATTAAACCTTGCTCTTCTTGAACTATTTTCCTGCCTGATCCTAAAATCTACTGCTGAAAATACCAATGCAAATATCCCTGTGGAAAAAAGGAGGCTAATGTGAGCTGGTATAACAAACTATGGAAAAGTCTGTAACGGGGCACATAAAGCCCATCTTTACAGAATCTGTGGGCACAGTATATATGTCTATTGCATGCAAAATTCAAGAAAGAAGCTATAGAGAAAAATAATGTTGTTTAAAGAAATACATCAAAATGACACCATTGCTGGGAGAGGTGGTTGCAAACCAGCAATTAACGTGTGCCTTCTTTCACTTCCATTGCCGTCATTTAAGAACAAAATACATACAGTAGACAGGACAGTTCTAGAGTTTGTTCGTCTAGGTCTTAATAAAATGTGTTCAAGACTGTGTTTGTGTTTTCTTGAAGCCACACTGATCTCCCAGCTCCTGCATGCTTATGCAGTTGTTCCCTCTTAGCTCCATCTCTGTGGATGGCAACCTCTCCTGGGAGAACCACGTGTAGGATGGAGAGGTCCTTTTTGGACGCCTGAAGTGGGTAGCGTCTTTTTAGCAGTATTCTAATCTTAAAATATATAATAATTAAAATAATTGTCTCCTAATAGCACTTTCCTAAGTAGCTTATGGCACACTGCCCTTATTGTAGAAAAGTATGTCCTTGCAGATAAGAAATGTAAATTAAAATGTAAGCATTGCAAAGCAATGATAACATACAGTTTCATATGCAATTTTTTTAAAAAAATAGTACTTTTCTGTGTTTTGTTGTTTGGGGTTTTTTTAAGCACAGTCATAAGTAGTAAAGGAAAAGCAATGTTCAGGAACTGAATCAGCATACTGTATAAACACAGCAAATAACATCATAATGACTACGTTATCTTATCACAGTGATACGTAGGTTTGTATGCAAATGTTACCTCAAATATAGTCAACTATCTACAGTAAGGAGCATTTATGGTGGCAAATGTAAGAACCATTATATATTATTTCAGTATTACAATTGGCTCTCACAATGGCATCGTAAATCTACACAGATCCGTGTCTAAGTTAACAGACGCTCTCACCAGCTTTTAGCTGCCTGCTTGTATATTGGGTACCACGCAAGACTTGTTAAAAAACAACGGGGGACACACAGAGGTGGAGGCGCAGTTACACACTCCGTCATGGCAGTGTCACGGGCTGTTAGCAGAGGGTGAGGGGGAGCTTGTGCAGCTGCCCTGGTGCCCTATTTTATAGCCAGATAATTAAAAAAAAAAATTATTTCCATGCCAGTAAAGACAACGCCTTCCCAAGATTGCTGTTGTCTTGGGCACTCTGAGAAATTAAATTCTGGGTCTCTGAAGACAAGGGAGAATAAACTGGAAAGGATTTTGTCATGCATTGTCCCCTGTGACAAAAGCAGGTAAAGCATAGCCCAAACCAGACTTACCTGAGCCTTACCTTCATGGGAGGTCCAGGAGGGGTTTCACACAGATATGCTGCAAACACGATCATGAATAAAGCCAATTTATAGGTATCCAAAGCAGGCTTGTAACCTGCTCTTTGAGGGGTTTTCTCTTCATTTCAGAATTTTACATGAGTGGGGAGTTAGAGTAGAAACCCCAGTAAATACCCTCAGAACAAAACCAAACGAGGAAGTAATTGACCTCAGCAAGTTATAGATGTAGAAATCATTGTAAGACTTTTTCACAGTCTTTGCACTCTAAAAGAAGTAGCATTTGCATTTAATCTAATTTTAGAAAACCACAATTGAACAGCTTGGGTGGTAGCAGCATTATACTTGGGCTGAAAATGGGCCCTAAGTTTCTAATAGCCATATATAATTGCAATGCTTAAAGCAAGAATAAATTTGCTCTTGCCATCACAATTCCATTCAAAAAAATTACTTCTCTAAAATCCTTCATTTAGCAGAACTTCTGCCTGAGATGGGCTGCTTTTTCCCTTTCCGAATTCCTGGCACAGTATAAATCAAAAAAATTCAAGATAGCAAAGCCAGGAAAATCATTATTATAATCGCAAAACCAGCAAAAAGGTCAACAAGAAGGAGAACAACAATAGGATTCTGGTAACTGTTTGGGAAGAAACTATTCTTGCTGCAGTCAAACTCACTGTTTTCATAACAACAAATTAAATACCACGGTAATTCCCCAGAGCCTTCAGCAGCGTGGCTGCGAGCAGCAGTAGAAGCCACTCCGGCACAATATCGGTAGGAAAAGCTCCCGGCTGCCGAGCCACCATGCAGCTCCGTGGGGTTGGAGTCGAGCCGGAGCCCAGCCTACCTTTCCAAAGAACCGCATTGTTGTTATTATTTTCCTCCCATTCCTGTCCATTTCCCCGTCTTCCTCTCTTACTTTTCACTGCCGGGCAGATGTATTTTCGACTCCATTCATAATACGAGAGGCTGTAAAAGGGAGTATTGTACTGGTGCAGAGGTGGCTGGGCTGCTGGCTTCACTGGTCAGGTGTGAGGGACTCACAGCTGCACCCCCCGCACCCCCCACCCCCCCCCCATTTTCAATATTTTGTTTGCTTATCAATGGCTGATATGTACCCTAAAAATGTGTAATTGATCAGGTGTCAGCTGTTGTCTTACACTCCAATGGCCCAGGAGACAGGTCAGCAAGGTGAGCCCTCTGCAGACAGCCATTCTGAAAAAGAGCGGTGTTCGTATTTGCTTTGGCTGTTCGGCTTTGGAGAACAAAAGATCAAGATCATGGCTTTCGCCATGGTCTGGCCTCTCTGAGACCCCTTTTACTCATCTATAAAATGTGATGTTCTAGATATCCAAGTGATCAAAGTGTTTCAATGAGAGCTGCCAAGGAAATGCAGGTATCAAAGCAACTTTCTTAATATTTTGCGTTGGGAAGCTTAGATTTTCCTGACTAGTGTGCAAAAAAGAGTATATTTTATCACTTACTGGGGGAGTAGATATGTCTACATTACTATGTCAGTTCCTCTCTGAGCAACAGGCAGTATCAGAACCAGTAAATCACTGGAGTATAACAGAAAGAGAAATCCTTGCCAAAACAAAATTACAAAAAAAACCCCATAACCCAATTAAATGTCAGATAAAGAACACGCAGCAGCACTACAGTTCTCAGAGTAGTTGGTCCCTGCCAATCAGCAGGTTTAAAATAAGTATTTTTATTCAGTTAACAGTTATAGAGCTTTCACCAGGTAATAAATACCCATGTAACAACGGGCTACTTTATTATCCAAAGCTATTCACCATGCAGCTTGAGGCTTGGTTCACAGGGTCTAAAATATGCATGTTTGCTGTGTTGTTTCATGGCATTTTCAGGTAAATACCCACTACTTTACCTTGCAGACCATGCCTGGTATCTCCAGTCCCTTCAGAGGCCCCTGGCTGATGTGACATCATGATTTCATGAGTCACAGTGATGCGGGATGAGCACAGCGAGATGAAGACTCAGCGAGGTGTTTCTGCTCCTTCTGTGGCCTCATCAGTTTCTTTCTTTCTCACTTTTCCAAGCTGTAATCTCATGCTTATGCTTACTGTGCTCAGGAAAGGCTGACTGCCTTTTGCCAGGAGTTGGGCTCTCCTGGGGCTTTTTGACCCACACGCAGCTCTTCTGTAAATGGACATAAACGGAGTTGAAGGGACTTTTACAAAGATTTTTGTCTTCAAAAGAGATCATCACACCAACATCGAAGTTTGAAAGAGAGAAGAAACTATTCTGAAAAAGCGAACTTAATCTACATTACATTTTAAACCCAGATATCTGGTCTTTCTCCTATGTACTTGATCTCTTTCCTCAAATCAGGCAGCTTCTGCATCTAGTCCAGAACTTCTGAGTTAAAGAAACTTTTAAATTTCTCTCTGTATCTCTCTAGAGATTTCAAGTGCTCTACCAAATCCCTAAATTAATTGTTCAAGGGATTTGCTGTTAATAAAATTTTTTACTCTGAACTGGTTTTGAAAAGAGTTGGGAAATAAATCTAGTATTTGATTTCCTACCAGCGCTTTGCCACTGGAGACCATTATCGAGGTCCAACCATTGTTTTCTACAGGTGAAAACTGAGACTGCACATTTTATTCCTTTTAGCAGGGAAAGAAAATATTCCAGACTTGAATATCAGATTCCAGAAAGCCTGTTCTCACTCTGTGTCATATTTTGTAGCATAGACTCTAAAATCCACTTTAGCAAATGGCCTTTTTTCCTGATGATCCTTTGAGCTCCAATTACAAACACAAATAAGCATGAGGCAAGACTTTGCTCAACATAATTTCAGAAAAGAGAACTGTGAATGGCTTTATAGCAAGTGTCTGTGCATTTGCACTCGTCGAATGGTACACACTGGATTTTACTTCACCTGACATGAAATTCTAGGGTGAAACAGGTTGGTGAGAATATCACAGAAGTATGGAAAGCATTGGCTGAAGAAACTGAAGGGACTCCCAGGAACTCTTAGTTTTGTATTGATGGCTTAGTATGCAATATCATGAAAACAGCATTGCCTGTTCATGCAATAACTTCTCTTACTTTTTGCTAAATTACTACCAAGGATAAATCTTTCTTGGGATGACGGCAAAATAACCGATGAATCAGAGATGGAAACAGTAGGTATCCTACGATAATAACAGTAATGTGGATGAACATAGTCCCCAGACCATCATGTTTATATAAGTCAGATGCTGACCTTGTGGTGCAACATATCTCAGTTTTTCCTAAGTCTAAACATTCCTAACGCATACATTTGCAAAGACCTGTTTGCCAGTAGCCAGAGCAACTTAGTTACGAGAGAAGAGTTTTATTTAAAAGGGAAAACAAGTTCTCTCCAGGAAAACATCCTCCTCCGCTTCCAGGGATTTACAACACATTAAGGAGAACTTAATCACCAGAACTCTGTTAAAAAAAAACCCTCAAGCCTGAAGCTACCAAGCAGTAGGATGCACAGCAGGACAGGGAGAAGGTTCTGTTCCAGGCTGATCAGGTAGGACCGGCATAGGAAAGCAAACTCAATCTGTACTTGTTTTCCTCATCGGTAAAGTCCTCTGCAACACACCTCACCATGAATGTCACATGCCAACTGTAGAGAAGACCCAGTGTGAAAACGGAGGCTTGACAGTCTAGCCCTGTTGAATGCAACAGCAAGATTCCAACTGCCTTTAAGTTACTAGTATTTCATACCTTGTCTTTGCCTATTATGTAGGCCACTGTTAATTAACTTCATCTTTCAAATGTCTCGACTTTATGGAAAACACTTTGCACCTGATACTTGTTTTGCTTTCTGGAGGTGGAATGCTAAACTTAGAATCACCATTTAATCATATGTTTCCTATGCATTCCACCTGAGCACAGTTGAGGCAAGCTTTCCTTCTAATTACAAAGGTGAGCTGAAGAACCAGTGATTAAAATAAGATCAGCTTTTCCTGAAATACCATTGTACTTCAGGAAAGTGATCAAAGCCAGTAGCTGCTTCCAGAGATACATTAAAGCAGATGAACTTCTTAAATGAAGAACAGTGAACCCTCTTTTTCTTGCTTAGATTTTTAAAAAAAGCAAACCAAAAAACAACCAAAACCCAATGCAACAGTTCAGTTTGCTGCGAAATCCTTCTATTAAAAACCACTCTGCCTTCCTTTCATGCTAACAGGGGACTCAGCCCAAATAAAAAGGATTTGCTGAAAAGCCTCAGGGAAGGTTGTGTTCTGTCTCTAATTTTGTTGTCAGAATAATACCCATTGATTATGGGTTTTTTTTTTTTAATAAGGAAAAGGAGATTTTTGTGGCATGATCAGGTAAAGCTTGTGAAGCGCTTTCAGAAACACAGTGAAATCAATTGCACCTTAAACACATGCAGGTATGTATAGAGTCTTAGGCATAATTCATTTCCTCCCAATCCCTGATTGCTTGCAAAGCATGATCACAGTACCTAAAACCGAAACCAAACCCAGAATAATTTGTCAGATATGCTGGGAGAATGCTAGTTACCCTGATAAGAGTTACTGCTCTGTTTAAGAGAAGCCCGAATGAAGCCCAAAGTCCAATTGCTGCCCAGGGCACCTGGACGAGCAGCTGCTGGGGAGGGAGAGGAGCGCACAGCCCATCCTGCCATGGGCTCTGTGAGGCGCAGGTGCTAGAACTGGACCAGGAAAAGTTCCCTCTAATGAACCTGTGGTAACAGAGGGAGACGGCCACCGGCCACTCGTGAGATACCTCGCTCCGTATCCAAGGGCTGTAATTTTTAGGATCAGCCCTGCTAACCTGCAGTGGAGCTTTGCCGTCTGCCAACACAAACACATTTTCACAATAACTGCAAGAGAGGGCAGCAAAGTCTGCTTCCAAAGCAAAACGCTGACAGAAAAGCAGCTCATTTAAGTATCTATAAGACCGTGAGGTATTTAGAGCTTCTGATTCACTGTAAAAACATTCAGGGTGTATCTGATCCATAGGCCACAGAAACATAGTGTCACAGGTTGTTTTTCTTTGGTAATAAGTGACCCTACTGATGACTATTTTGAATTATCCTGTGGTGGAGTCATTGAAAATCAGAGTGCCCAGCTAAGCGTGTTCAGATCTGACATGGACCGTTTTAGCCATCCAAAACAAACGACAGGACCATTTCTTGTGGCCAGGAGACTCTGAACTCACTTTGACTCAGTACAGGTGTTGAAATCACTGCAGGATTATCCCTGGAGGTGGGTAATCCTTTAAAGGTTCAGAGCTTTGGGTTAGGTAAAAATCTAAACATTTGGATGTTTATCTGAAACCTTATCTCAGTCATCTAAACTCCTGGAGGCTGAACACCCATCAGTTGCACATCTACAAGTAAAAGAGTGATAGGGCCTCTTGTTTCTACAGACTTAAAGCCTGATCCTGACATCTCTAAATAAACAAAACCTCACACCGATATCAACTCACCTTTGAGTTGGGGTACTGGGAATGGGAAGTTCCCTTTCAGTTAAAGGTGATCACAAACATTATCTGATGGGGGGGAAAAAAAGGAAGGTTGACTACAAAATATAGTCAGGGGTTTTTTTCCATAAAAGTAATGCATAATTTTTTTTCCCATTTTCACTAGAAAACCTCTACACTTGAAAATTGCCAAAGGAGCTTTAGTTGGAAAGTAAAATATTCCATCCCTTTCTTTTCTCACCCAGAAAAAAGGGATCTTGATGATGAAGTGCCATGATTTTAAATCCATACTGGTGTTTTAAATCAGGTTTCTTTCCTTAGTTGTCCTTCACCCCTTAGGCTGCTATATGTCTGCCACTGAGGTGCCATGCTGTGGTACCTCACAGGAGACAGAAGAAAGACTGGGAGCATGAAAGACACACACTGCAGCTTGCAATTTATGTCAGTGCGGAGACACTTTGCTTTTCTACTACGGTACCTCAGATTTTTCAGTTTTTCAGCAGGTGTTTTGCTCCTTTCTGGCATTTCAATGATCATAAGAACAATTTTACCAGCTGGTGAAAATTTAACTCATGGCTAATAAATTGTGTGTGAGTATAGTTCAGAGTGGGGGAAGGGGGCGTTTGAGGAATTACTTCCATTCTCCACGGACATTCCCATAGTGAATGGTCTGGTTGCTTGTTCTGCTGTGGGACATGTCCCATGTGTCACTGGTGAATGTATGAAGGGACTGGGCACATTCTGGATACCAAGTGTGCCCAAACACACTGCACAGCGCTGTGACCATCACTCTCTCACCAAGACCTGCAGAAACCAGGATCAATTCCCACACCTATAGGGAAAGAAAAGCTGCCCCAAAGACAGAAGCGGAGGAAGGTGAGGGGCGATTCAGTGGGTGAGACAGTAGCTGGGACACAGTAGGTGTGGGTTCAGTTCCCTGCTCTGCCACAACCTCCCTCCTTCACCTCAGAGGGGTCCTTTAGTCTTTGTGGTTTTCCTATTGACTCTAGAGGCTAGCACTCTCTCATCTTAAAGGGCTCTTCAAGGATAAACACTAAACAACCCCCACAAAATTAATTTAATACGGTAACAGGAGCTACAGATACACAGGGGACAGACGGGAAACCTGGACTGCACTACTGCTTGGCAAACACGAGCACTTTATCAAGGTCTGGGCCATGTGTCTATACAGCTGTTAGCAAGCTGAGCCTTTTCCATGTTCCCATCACATTATTATAATGGAGAAATAACATTGTTTTGCAACATTTTAGAGGCTGCGAAGAGAATTGAAACACTTTCCCCTTCCTTTTCCCACCAACGTGCCAGTTACAGTCCCAAGTTCACAGGGCAATGCTGTTCATTCCTGCACCTTTGGGACCTTGTGCATAGCTGCTACACTGCTCTTGCAACAACACTCTTGCCTTGGGAATGAATAAAATGCACTTATTTGTTTCTTTTGGCAGTATCAGTAGGGCCACAAGATTAATGGTCATTAATTAAAAAATGTTAGTAGGACACTTCTTTGATATGGCAATTTAAAGTTGATAGCTGGAAACAAAGTGCTATTCAGAGTTTTGCAGAGTAATTGTTTTCCCCCGTTCTCGGTACAGTTGTCTCTTTCTGGCAGTGAAAAGTGCTTGTCTGAAAAAAGAGGGAATGATTTACTCCAGATTATTATATTCTGTGGCTCAGGAGATTCATACTTCCACTTATGTGGCAGAAAATTGTCATCCTCACAGCATTTTTCAAGCATCATTGTCCTTTCAATAACCTACTCTGTCAAGCTTCCCTATTTAAGCAATACGCTTGTTTTCTCTGCTTAACTACCTTTTATATCTACAGCTGTTGTTTCTCATCAATGTTTTATGCTTCAAATGAAAATGTTAATTTAGCTCTGGCCTGAAGTTGTGCCAGGGGAGGTTTAGATCCGATATTAGGGAAAATTCCTTCACCGAAAGGGCTGTCAAGCTCTGAAACAGGCAGCCCAGGGAAGTGGTGGAGTCACCGTCCCTGGAGGTGTTTAAAAGACGTGTAGATGTGCTTAGGGACAAGGCTTAGTGATAGACTTGGCAGTACTGGGTTAACAGTTGGTCTCGATGCTCTTAAAGGCCTTTTCCAACCTAAATGATTCTATGTTTCATGCAGACAGTCCTTTTTTTTCCTGGGTAGCCATGCTGTCACTAAGCCAATTTCAAGTAGGTCAGGAAAAATTATGTATTTTATAAAAGACATTAGTTGCTGGGTGACATTGCTTCTGAGCATTGCTCTGAAAATCCTGCCCCTTGCAGCATCTACCCAGCAAAAGGAGCCTTACTCTCAGAGTTGCAGGACAGCTTTGCTGCAGGGAGCAGAGAGGTGCAAAGAAGATGCAAGGCAAAATGCATCCTAGCAACTCACACATCAAACGCCAGGTGGGATTTGCCCACCTGCTCCCTGGCGAGCCCCAGGATCTTCCAGCAGTGCTGGTGTGCGACCCAGGAGCGGGAGCACGCACCACCCCTCAGAGGCATGCATCCTGCAACTGCAAACACATGTGCGCTCCCTCTTTCCCTTCATTCCCTCGCCCACAGTGCTCTGGGGGATATTTTTGCAGGATGCTTCCTGTTATTCACTTAATCCTCTCTCCTCTTTAAATTCTATTAAACTGGGCATTACAAAAGCTTCCAATGATTTATTAATTAAGAATTGTTTTCGCGGAGCTGCTTGTTACTTGCAGCGAGTATTCTCCAGCGTTGTCAACACCTGGATTTTTTGGCTGAGGTTTCTTAGCCCTGTGGTAAGTGGCAATGGGTCTTGACCAGCTTGTGCATCACCATGGAAGTGCTGACTCAGTTCCATCCAGGTTTTAGCTGCCCAGATCTATAAAAGACAATTTAATTGCACTCATCTCAGTGAAGATGTCATATGAAGCTTACAGCCAGCCACCAGACAGCAAGGAGCATGTGCCTGCATATGAGCAGAAACTGGTTAGTCTACAAGAACAATTCAGTAGCAGAGAAGTATTGCTCTGAATTTGTGTGCTAAGGCCCATAGTCAGGATTTGGGTTTATTTCTTCTTTTTCTTATTTCCTTGCAGTGGGTGTCTAGAGATTCCACCCGTGAAAATCCCCGCACACCCATATGCTTTCAGAAGCCATCCAGGATACATATTGTTGTGCTCCAATTTGCAACAGTTGTTTGCGCTTACACCTCACCATCCATATACAGGCAATAAATACAAATACCAGAGATGCCAAACTTTTGCAGTGGTTGCCTTCCACAAACAATACTGCCAGCTCAGATACTTCCTACAGATTATTTAAAGATGACACATTTCCCAGTTAACTTAAAAAAAGTAACAGCAATCGAATGGCTGGGCTGTAGGTATTTCCCTGATAAGATGTGGTGGGAATTGCTCAGCCATGTGTCACGACAACAAGCAGCTTTTTGAGTTACACCCTACCTGATCGAAATTCAAATGACCCAGGTATCAAGCAGAGCATCGTCCACCATTTCACAAGTGTCAAAGATTTACTGCATTAGTAATATCAGTAATAAAACTGTTTATTGCTTTATCATTACATTTAAATAAAGCTTGTTTTTACAGCTCACGAGAGAGAAAAAAAAAACAAACACCTTTATCCCATGGTGGTAAATGAAAGGTGGGTAAGGGATGCATTCCCAGGTCAGAAATGCATCAGGCAGAGGAAACTGGGAGCACAAGGAGCAAGTGGACAGAACAGAGTGTCAGGACCAATGACAGGGAGCTGCCAGTCCATATATACATATATACATGAATACACAAAGTCCATTCTAAATACAGACAGGTTTTCTGTCTCTGTGTTTTAAGCAATTGAGACATGTGTGCAATTCATAGGGGTGGGAATCCCAGCTGGGTGGATGCTATTCAAAGTATTTCACCATCCCCCAAAAAATCCAGTAGGTTTTTTCTGCTGTGTCAAGACAGGCAAACTGGTTCAAAGCACTTAAGCCAGCAAACACGCCTGCAATGCAGCCCAGCCTAAAGGCAACAACAGCCAAACGGTTTAATAAGACTACCCCATCAAGCTTAATTTCAGCCCTTAAAACACCTTGTGTGATTGGACCTTTGGGTGACACACATACATTATAGAAGTACATTATTCCTTAAATAGCAAATTCTTCAGGGCAGGAGTCCTGTGTTCCTACAGGTCCTTATTTGTAGAAGCCTTGTTCAAGGCTCCCTCCACTATTGCAACCCCAGAAATGAGTAAGTACTCACCTCTTGGGCTCACACTTGACAGAAGACACAATGGTCAGAGTGCAGAGTTCTTTAAAATGCTTTGGTTTTTACTGTTAAAGACGTAATCTTGCATGTCTTTTACTGACTTGGTATCATACACATACACCAAAAGGTACCAGCTGGCGAGCAAGCCGCGGCTCCGAACGCCTGGGCTTCAGCGGTGCCAGCGGTGCCGACAGTAACGTGCTGTCAGCAAACTGGATCAGCTCTCAGAAAAGGAAGGATTAAATGAAAGCTACCGGAAGTATTCCAGGCTCTGCGAACACAGATGTGGAACAAAACATTACATAGTGACCTAAGAAACGAGGTGGAAAATGTAAGGGGAGCGACAAGACACAGGAGCCCAAGTGGAAACTGCAGAGTGTCATATAGCTCCTGGTGGGGAGGGCTGTGCAGCACAGTCCTTGGTGTGCTGTAGAAATGTGGGTCTAGCATCTTAAACCCTCGTTTTTCTCACCCAGAAGTTATAAACTGAAACACACGAACAAGAGCACCTTTATTCTAACTGCACAGATAGCCTGAAATCATCCGAGAGATGCAAGTCTCCTGGGAACCCACCCTGACCCCCACAAAAAGACATGTCAGTGGTTGAGTGTATTAATTACTTTGCTGCTGATAGCAACAGTAGAACCGTGCAGCTGCTGTGTTTGCCCCAAAGCCCCAACTGTGGCCGTGCCCTCAGCTACTCCCTGCACTGCTGCTGCAAACCCCTTCATCTCACAGCTGCGGTGCTTTACAGGGCAACCCCTGCGGTGCCAACTGCAGAGCTTGAGATGCTGTGGAGCTTTGCTGCAGGAGGGAAGACTACCAGATAACCTTCCTGCCAAGGCAACCAGGGACAGGCTACCCGGATTGTGATGTTCCATGCAACCAGTCAGCTGAAAATGTCCATCCTCCGATTATGTGACATTTTATCAGACAAGCAATAGACCATAAGTTGGAGAAAACCCTGGGTGAGGCACAGCCCACTGCTCAGAGCCACAGCCCACTGCTCAGAGCCACCTTGCTTTTCCTCTCGGAGTGGCTGGGTCACCTTACGCAGGTGGTGCCTACAGCTGCCAACCCATGACCCTGAACTGGTCGGCTTGGAGCCACTTTGCCAGTTCAAAGAGAGAAGTCTGCTGCAGCTCTCATCCTTGGGGAGCTCCATCCTGGTGCCTGCACAAGTCCCAGGGGCTCAGGGCTCCGTTCACCATGAATTAAATGGGCTCCTGATTCAATTTTCTTTTGGATTGGTTGCCACCAGCTATAAAAAACAAACTACCATTCAGCTCTTATCTGCCAAGCTCTGTATATGTGAATTTTGCTTCCTGTTATTGCAGCAACGGTAGGGATGGAGAAATGCTCTTGATTTCCTTTTTCAGGAAAGTTTTCTTTTCTAAACAATTGGTATTAAACAGAACAAAACAACCAAGAAACAGCATGCTCATTTCACAGATTTCCAGTAATGTTAGAGCTCTGTACATTGTTTCAGCTCTTGCTGAAATGAAGCTTGATTATGTTAGTGTTAGCCAGCCATTTAATTTAACTCGGAGACACTTTCACTCCAGGCTTCCTGGATCCTGACTGACTCTGCTCACCATACCAAGGGTGGGCAAAGAGCACCTATAGGGTTTTCATCTGACTTCTAGAAAAATAGGTGTGCAGGATTACACTGTGCCTGTTTATGTGTATTTTCATATGGGTGTGTGCCTGTATTTGCCAACAGAGATATAGGTGTGTCCTCCTCTCCCAGCTCTTGAAGACACCGATCAATCTCGGCCGGCCTGATCGAGGGACATAGGTTACAAGGATAACCAAGGTCCTGCAAACAAGGCAGTCAACTATAAGAAACACCTCAGAAAAAGGCCACTCAAGGGAAAGGCTGCAGGGTGAATTCCCCAGAAAACACATATGACAGAGCAAGAAAAACTTTATTTGGGGCCCACTGTGAGCGGTCACAAACCCAGGAGCTCCTGGGTAGATCCCAACAATGGCAGCAGACTTCCCAGTGTGCCCGTGCTCTACTGCAGCTTGGTGGTGGGACTGGGATGGAGCTGAATAAACCAACAGCACCATCAACAGCAATGCAGTCAGCATCACACGCTTCCTCACTTATCCTGACGGTCAGCACCTGGATTACGCAGGACACCACGGAACAGCACAGCCCATATAATATCTGATATATGTCCATAGGACATATTGGTCAAATAACATAGGTCTGGCTGAGGGAGTCATGCTAATTCAAGGGTCCTCAAACTAACACTTGGGAAGAAGGTCCTGACCTTGTCTTAGATGAATCCCCCTGCGGCACACTGCGTGCCCGTTGGTTTCTAGGTGAACACAATGTGCTTGTGCACATACAAAAGCCCTAAGCAACTGGAGGGCTTTTCCTTGCCTTGTGGGTTTAATTGGGACAGACAAGATAAGCAGAGCCAGCAAAGAAACCACCTCCCTGCACAGCAGCCACTCTTCGGACAGGGCCAGCCTTATGTGTCTCCCAAGACCTTGGGAGAGAGAGTGCAACTCCCACGTGCTTCTTATGGTATACCAATTGCAGCTCAGCTTCCTGGTGCAAGAGTGAAGGATGGAGAAGTGGAGATTAAATATAAACATGACCACTGATACAACACACAAAATGCCTGATCCAGCCCTCTCTTTCCATAATGGAAATTGGATCCGGTTGCATGAGGCACTTGCTGTAACTACAGGTCAATGAGGGACACAGGCTGCCCAGCAACAGCACAGTCTTTAAGACAGGACAATGAATTATTGGAGAGCTAAGTGACATTGTGATGAAGTGGCATAATCATTATCTATTCTACAATAAAACAGTGTGCACTTCTCATGGAGAACTCATCAGAACTGCAACTTTTTAGTTTAAATCTCATAATAGCATATGAGCAGCTGGTTTACGTTTTGCATTGTCCATTTCAAGGAATTATTCTCCTCTGTTTGTTTCTTAAAAATTAGTATCTTGCATCATGTCTTACTTTGATGGTCTGTTTTACATTTCAGGAATGCAAAACAATTGCACAATAAATCACTGGAGGAATGTACATGAGGGTTATTTGTCATGGTTATAAATAAATGAACTTTAGCAATAGTTGATAAACAGAAGATTATGGACAATTCATGCAAGCTCTCAAAAAGATCAGAGCATGACTTTAGCCCTTTAGTAACAAGCTTTATTTTATTGTCCCATAACCCACTGGAAACACTGCAAGAGAGGTGGCTTCTATGAACTGGCAGCTGGTTACTAGGGGTAGGCTGCAAAGCCTTTCTTGTTTTTCTACAGAGTCCCTGTGCCACTCAGTCCAGCCAGAAGCAGAGACACTCAGCACCTCTGAAAATCATGAAGAAGGTTCATCCTAGAGATGCTTAGGTTTTAGGATCTTAGCATTGACTATCAAGAGTAAACGAGATTCAATTTTGGTCTTATGTCCACTAGAGTCAAGCATGAAAGAAGTTCATTACAGAAGAGATTTCAAAATGCAAATCATAATATCCTCCAGTTCTCAGCCACATTAAGACCCATCGTAGGGTAAAGCCTTTTTTCCTTTGGCACTACTGAAATTAAATGCCCTGCTGAACAGAAATAGAATTATTCATTTGTTTAAGTGCTTCCTGAAGCAAGGACTGAGCAAGAAAGTATATCCAGCCTTCAATTTGCCAATGCAAGTATTAGAGAGGCTCCAATTTTTATGGACTCTTGAAGAGTCACTGCAGTTCACATATCTTTGTAGGAACTGGCACCTTCTGCGGTAATTGTAGTGTCTCTAAAAACCTAGGCAGGCTTAAGTGCTCTAGTAACCATTAATCCCAGTTACTGCTGCATTCACTTACAGAGGTTTAATTGAAGCTTGCTTAAACCTGCACCTTTGAAAATCTAGATTTGGTCCATCTCAGTGAGGAAGGAAAAGAGCAAAAGGATAAGCTGAATTTTTAATAGGGAAGCTTGTTCCTTAAAAATACATCTCTGGGAACCTGTGCATCTTTCTGAATTCAGAGCCAAGACTCAAGAACACAGCAGATTAATCTGATTACAAAACCAAATTTCAATATGTACACATGTATTTTTGAAATGTAATGATGGGAGGAGCAGTAATTTTATCAGATGTGCCAATCTTTCAGTAGCGTATTTCTGAAGCGTAATTACCAGCAGTTACGAAGTAGCCACCTTTATGGTAATAGGATGCAATTAATTCAGACAAGTCTCTATCCATCAAGGTAAAATGCATCAAAAATCCGAGGGGGAAAAAAAGGCACTTAGATGTCCATGCCTTTGTGTCGGTGGGGTCTGCAGTTACAGCTAGACCTAGCATTGCTCTTCAGACACCGATATCCGAATTGCTGTTATCTGCCAAAAATGCTTGTGTGCAGCACACAGTGCTTATTGTCTATTGTTGTTATCTCTCTAGACATCTATCTTGGGAATAGCTGAAGTGTCCTTCACTTTTCTGTCTGAGGGTGTGGTGAGATGATGGGGCTGGGCTGATACCAAGGCTGGCAGACGCCGCGGGAGGGGGGATCCACCCCAGCCCCTCTCCCCTCCCTGTTCCCTCCTGCTGGCACTGCTGCGTGGCCGATGGGCTGATAAACCAATTCAAGCCAGTAATCCAGCAGGAAACTAACCCAGGGAGGAGGGGGAACAACAACCCACGGCCAGTCTAGTGGGCCAAATAAGTCTGTGCGGAGATACACGCCAGAGCCGGGAGAGGGAATCAGTCAAATGGCATGGCTGGGAGGGGGAAGGATGGGGAGACAGCCCCTGCACCACAGCACGACGTTGGCCTCGCCCTGCTGCCTGACCTCACCCTCAGCTTCTAGGAACAGTGACTTAAAATATATTAGGAATGACAGCTTCTTCCTCCAGCCTTAAGAAGTAAAGTACGTATGGGTGTCAGGTACTGAAATACAAGGAGTGTATCATGCTTGAGGAAAGCACTGGGCTTGGAGCAGGAGATGAGGCACAAGACAAATGGGGTGATGAAATTTGCCAGAAGACAGGACTATTATAGCTATACAAACCAAATCCAGACCCTGCATCAGCTGCTTTCCTCATTCCTTCTTATCTGTGTCCCAGTGCTGACCAGCACCTTGGAGTGAACAGGGCTGGTGGGCTGTTTGACAGAATCAGGAGCAGAAGGGTGAAAACTCTACAAAAAGTTTGTCAAAAGTGCTTAGAGTCTGGCAAACAGAAGTCAATGCCAGAAAGAAAGGATACTTGTGTTAAAAGATTACTTTTCTGAACATGAGGGACATTCACAGACATGCAGCAAGACACGACACCCGCTGCAACCTCTCCCTGCGGAGGAGACCTGCAAGCCAAGGTCTGGGTGCCCACCCCTTGTGCAAGCCCAGCACCCTGACCCTAGGGGGTCCGCACTGCTCCCTGCAGGAGAGGTTAGCCCAGACCAAGGTACACACCGTGGGCAAGCACAGGGCTTTGTGGGCTAGCCCAGCTCCAGGGTGCTGAGCCCCTGGCACAGAGGAGCGCAGAGTGGTCAGGGGGGAGCCCCACACAGATCCCGCACTGCCTTGCACACCCCCAGCCAGCCGCTGGCCGCCTGGCAAAAGCCGCCGAGGAGCACTCCCACATTTGTCCGAACAGGCAAATATGACAACTATCTGCCCAAAGGGGTTTCTGGTTCCGTGAGAGCATACCAAACACGAACTGCTCCCACCTTCCTCAAGGGAGATTTGCACAGCAAGAGGCAGCTCAGTGGGGAGGAGAGCACCTTGGTGCTGCTGAAACAGCACGGGCAGGTGCAGATCATGCTACTGCAGAGCACCCGGTGATTGTCAAAACAGCAGAAACTAGTCAATTGGTGTTGATACTTCATTACAGAGCATTTTTTCCTCTATGACTATGAAATCTTTAATCCTTCACTAGCACATTTTTTTCTCCCCTCGCATAAACAGCCTTTGGTTCCCTGGAACTGAGCGAGGCTCTTTCACACAGTCAGCCACAGCCCAGAAGAGCCACAGAGAGGAGAGTAAGCGCTGAGGCATTCTCCTTGGTTTGTTGTTCTCATTTAAACTGGATAGACCTTGACTTTTCATTACCAGGAGGCTCCAAAAGCCTCCGTGGATAGAAAGGGAAGAGCCTGGGAGGCAGGGGGAATTCTCAGGGTGGGGTACAGGCTACCGATGCTTTAACCCTCCAGCCATCATTAGAGACACGTCATGATGGGTAGCCGGAGCCTCCCCTGGGGAAGTGTTGCTCAGCACAGCCCCAGCCTCTTCCTCACACCACCCTTCAGCCAGGCTGCACAGGGTTGCGAAGCTGCTTGGTGCAGGTAAGCCCAAGGTCGGTCAGCTTGTCCCTGCTTGGCCAAACGTTTGCTGCTTTGCTGGGCTGCTTTGTACAGAGAAGGGGCTGAATCCTGTCAGCACGTGCATCCCCACAGCACAGCATGGACATATGCACATCCAGTTTGCACCCTGTGCATTTCCATCCTTTCTTTCATACATTCATCATAAACCCCTGGAAGATGCTTGCTCATCTTCCGGGCCTGACTTGGAGCCATGGGGACAGCATGAGGCAATGAGAAAGCAACCCTGTACCTGCAGCATCACTGAAGAGATTCTTCTGCTGAGGTTCGGTCATTGCTCCCAGTCACCCCACCTGCAGCGCCTTCCCAGGCAGCACGGTAACATAGGGCACCTGCGACAATTCAAGCACTGCGATTACACGTATGTTTTCTGTTACTGTATATATTGTTGTAGTGCATGGGAACCAAGCGGCTGTTTATACCTTAAGAACTTCACTGAAAGCAGAGCTGAAGGTTCACCCATCAGCGAGGCTCTGCCTCAGCAGCCTCAGAAAGACCTGCCCCTGGATCCAGTCATGAAGTGGTACCCAGACAGCCACCCATACCCCACACCGTGTCCCCGAGTCTCCCACAGCATCCTTGCTCATTTAGAGCTGTTCATGTCAGGATAATGAAAAACACAAGGGGAAGACAGACAGTGTATCCAAGAGGGCGCAGTGAGGGTCTTCTGTGGCAGACCTGTATTACCAGGCAAGAGCAGAGCAACCATTTCTAGTGAAAACTGTAAGTCAGACCCTCCGGGTGCACACAAGGTGGCTGATCTGTATCATTCTGGAAACATAAGGGAGCTTCAAAATGGGACTAAATTATATTGGTGTCCTACTGCTGTGGGTTTCAAAAACACCACTAAACCCTATACATTACATTCTTACTCACATACTCCGCCTTTAAAGGGCCAGTCAGGCCCCCGCAGCTCTCTGTTGCTGAAGGTGCCAGAAACCAGCCAGCTCACCGGTGCAGGTTTCTAGCCTCCTACATTTGTGTACATTCAGTAAACACAGCTATTTGGACCTGACCAAGCCCTTGTGGTTTCTCCCCATAGACTTTGTTGCCTAAAGAGAAAAAGACTTGAAATATGTGACTAATTATGCTGTTTTACTCCATTTGCATGTGCAGGACCTGAAATGCTTCGCCGAACAGAGAGGGATCCTCTTTCCCAGTCATGCAAAGTACAGAGTGCGATGGGGAACTGAGCCATCTCCTATGAGCTCTGCTCCAGCCATGGCCCACCGGTGGGGCAATCTAACAAATACTGGCCAGTAGAGCTTCCCCACCTTCAACCTCGGAGAGATGCTTGGATTTCTTTCTGACTGGAAAGCTCAACAGATGAGTTTATTCACCCCTGTTTGTTAGCTACTGCATCACTGTATAAAGACCGATCTTCTCTGCTCTGTCATACTTTGCCTGGCATCACTGTTGTCTTCTGGTTGTGCAACAGTCATCTCTACTATCAGATTTACAATGCAAATGCTTGCAGAATTCAGACTTAAAATGTATACCCTGCAAGCTCACCAGCCAGCAAAATTTGTGAAAGCAAGCTTGAAAGAAATACAGGTTGGCTAGAACAGTCTGTTTAAAATCCAAATTCAAATGAGTACTCATAGAAAATATTTTGTAGTATACGCCCAGATTTTATGACACAACAACAATAATAATAGTAATACCACCTAACTTTCATCAGTAGATCTCAAAAGCACTTTACAAAGAGATTAAGCATCCTTAGAGCAGCTACTTTGCAATAGGCACTTTTTCAGCTGCTGACAATATTTAAATTACTGAAACAGATTAAGTGGTACTATTAACTAATCACCTGCCAAGCTTTTTACATCAAGTTGCTACCTGGAACAAAGTATTATGCTTAATTTTGGAACAACTGACACCTATGGTTTATCAGGCCAACTGTAAGCAGAACCAGCAAACCTAACAGCACAAAGGTCAGTTTGCATGGTCTCGTTTCATTTTTCCCAGTTGTACACAGCATCTTTTCAGCCATACAGATGCTATTCTGCTAAAAGCTGTTGATGTCTAGGGAATGCAGACAACCTGGGGAAAACTTAGCTTTCCAGAGGTGATGCAAAGCATATCAGAATGGATCAGTCCAGTAATCGTAAGTATAAATCAATAAAAAGTGAACACCTCAGAGCTGGCAGGGCCAGTAGGACCTCAGTGGATCTTCCTGACAGAGCAAGACGGGGAGACTTAGGCCTACTCATGAGATGAGAAGTTATTTTTCTTCTTTCAAAATGCTGTTAAATTTTGTTATGGTGCAGTATGAGGCTCTACTAGGTGGTAGATAGCGCATTAGATATGCACAGTGGGTGGTAGATGTGTATTAAGATATTGCAAGTAGCAATAACGTTTCCTAAACTTTCTCTTTCTTCTACCCGGCACACAATGCAAAAAGCATGAAAACTACCCACAGGTTAGCAGTGGGTAGATTTGAAGGGCCCCTATTACATTCTGAGATATTTTGATTGTGTTACAAACTGGCTATGATGATCCTATGAAGTTACAGAGTGCTCGCGGAGTTATTTTTCATAAAAGCTTGGAGTCAGGCAGGTTTTTTAAGTGCAGTTAGCACTCTGAAAATCAATAATTGAATGACTTGTCCTCACAGTGAGACACAAAGCTTGGAAAAGCCGTCAAGGGGTGTTTTAAGGGCTGAGAGACTAAGACACAAGTAACACCTCAAGCTGCATTAGAGAGACAAAATACTACTTGCAGCACCTAGTGTTTCCAGTACAGTATACCTTCATCAGGATTTGGTACATGAGAGAAAAGAGATTGTTGATTTTCTAATAACTAGGGGAGTCCTCTACTGAGGATCCAAGGAACAGAGGCAGCCTTGCAAGAGGGTGGTTACTCTGAGGTTAACTCAGTTTGTGGGCAGCAAGTAACACCCACAGGTATTGAACCTAGACAAGGGCAATGTGGTACTCACTAGAAGTAAAAGAAAAAACCCTGCCAAGGGGAGTCTCTAGATTACCTGTCTGCCACAGAACACACTTGCAGTCAAAACACTATATGAGTCAACTTATCAGTTTATTCTCGATTTTGAAATGACATGAAGTCATCAATAACCCCAAATGAGTATATAGGTTTCCCTTTGTGAGCAATAACGTGAACAGACCTTGCAATATAATACAATGCTGTCCCCATCTCTGTATCTCAAGTCTTTCTCTCATGTTGTTCCAAAAAAAGAGCAAAACTCCCGACTTTCCCCCTTGTGTAGCTCATGCTTTACCAAAGCTTGCAAAACAGCAGTAGTACCATTTTCACATGAGCCCATTGCGATGGAATCAGGTTATACTTTATTTTCCCTCATACCTCAGCCCTAGGTGGGGCCTTTGTGTAGGTGCCAAGACAAGTCAAGCAACGATCGCCTGGTAACCTCAGACGGCAATTAAAATGAGCACTGAAATAAAGCACATCTGAACAAGAAGTTATAAAAGTTAAACAGATGACAGTTACCAGCAAAGTAGATTTTAACAAGGGAATCAAAATCTCACCATGATAGGTGGGAAGATAGTGAGATTCTAGAAGACAATTTTGAGATTAATTGCAGGATGGAATATTGGGGGGGGGGAATATTTTTTCTTTCTTTTTACGTTCTAGTTGAGTGAAACAGCTTTTCCTTGCAATATACATTGGTCAAACACATAAGTGATAGGGGCAGAAAAGAAAAAAACCCTAATGTTAATCTAAATGAGAATAAACCAGAGGAAATAGCTAAGGAAAGTAGGAAAGGGTATAGGTTTAAGCTATATGGCCCCTGTACCTTGGGAATCTCTCATAATCCCCAAACCACACAGAACTCAGCTTCACTCGGAATAAGCTGCATTTTCAGCCTAGCAGGAGCCAAGCAACTGCTTCAGGTCTCTGTAAACCAGAGCTGGCTATGATCACCAGCTCCACATGCTGAAGCAAGCCTGAGACATGCAGGCAAAGCCCCAGAGAGCCACACCACATACAAGGCTTCCAGCAGTAGAGCACCAGGGTAGCTCCTGCCTCTGCAGCTCCTGCTCTTGGGTCTGTCCCCTTAAGCCTCAGGTTTCCATCCATAGCACAAGAATAGGATCAGCACCTCCTCTACCAACTAACACACTCTGGTCAACAGGAACACACTACTAACCATTCCCATCCCTCAGAGACCATAGCAAGGCCCTTGTATACCTGACAATTGCTGTCCACAGCCCATCAGGATGCTAAGGGGCAAGGGCTGCTTCTGACCAGCCCCACCAAGGGCTGTCTAGCCCCTCTTCTCCTGCCAGAGCTGCTCCCTACAAACTCTACTGGTTGGTCTCCTACCAACCGGTATCTGAACCAGCTTATCTGAAGACTTAGAGTGACATGATGTGAATCACCTGAACTGGGTGCTGCTCAAGACCCACACATGGGCTATATTTGCTACTCCATGGTCATTATTTTGCAGCTGGAATTAAACATACAGCTGGTAATTAACAGCCTATTTAATTGATTTTTCCTTGTTCTCTTGTAGACTAGTTTGACTGGATTGCTAGATTCTGCAGTGTATTTCTTCTTGAATTTCACGGCAATTATTTGCTTTGTAACCTCTCAGGCTGCAGCTCATTTGAAAGTACTACTGCAAGAGTTTGATATTTAACCATCCAAACAATTTGATCAGAAACCTGGGACCAATAGCACATTTTATCTTTCCCAGGACATCAGCCTAAATCCTGCCCTTGTATTACCATATGATCGCAATATCCTTTAGCATTTAAATACTGCCCTCCCCCTTAGCAGATATCCATGCCTTTTCCAGGAGACAGTTTCATGATAGGCATTTTTAGAACAGGACCCCTGTCTGATGCACAGAAGTAGAATGTCACGCCTTTGTGTCAGGCCGATAGCAGAGAAAATTTCCTATTTTTTCTGATTTCCTATTGCCAATCCAGCATCCCAGCTACCAGTACCACCGCTTTCTTCTACCTTAAAATTTTGTAGATAACTATAACATCTAATTTTTCGGTTCCATTTTGCCAACAAAATCGAGATGGACCATCGACGGCTGGCATGTGATACTCACTTAGGATCCATTGATTTGGTGACCACTTCTGCCTGCGGACTCAGCCTCAGAAAGATCACATGCCCAGTCCAGACCCGTGCAGACAACTGGCTTTAGTGGAAATTGCTGCTTTGCTGGATTAATCCGCTTTGCAAAGGGGCAGGCACAGCTGGGAAGTGATCTGTCCTTCAGACTTTGATTCATTTGTGTTGCCACATGGTACCTGAAAGCAGAAAAAGCTGAAGCCCCAGCGAAGCTGTCCCCTTCAGTGCGTATGGCAGCTGCCTCACCTGCAGAGCTGCTTCTGCCGCGCTGGCTCGGCAGCTGGAGCTCCCCTGTGCAGAACAAGTGCAGCAGAACAGCTGATGTTGATTGAAGCAGAAGTTTTGTCCTCAGATCTGGTCTTGCATTGACTCCCTTTTGGGATCATTTTAATGCTCTTATCAATGTTTCCGTGTCATCTTTCTCCAAAAAAATAGCTAAGGGTGACCTCCAAGAGCAGAAACATCTCAGAAAATAGGAGGAGGAAAAGAAGGAAACCCTGTAAAAGAAAAATCATCCGAGATTTCACTTTGATCTTACTCTATTGTTTTGGGTTTTCTTCTTTTCTCGAAGTTCAAGTATTTTCTCGCCTGTAGCAATGCTAATAAATGGAACGTTAACACACCCTTCTGCTTGTTGCTGATTCCTATATTAAGATAGCTGTCAGATCAAAAAAGCAGATGGAGAAACAGAAGTCTGGTTTAGAAACTTTATTTAAGCAGACAAGGTCTTACATTAACTTACAGATGCCTTGTAGACTTTTATCACTGCTGTTAATTATTAAAACACACAGACTAATTTTGCATCTGCTGCAGGAAGGAGATGGAGAGGGCCAGCTCTGGAAAGCCTGGAGGACTGTGCCCGTGCCCAGGTTTGGATCACAGCTCCATGGGGTAACTCGCTTTCTCCTTGCGGTGAAGGCACCCAGCGCCCGGCCAGGCTGGGTCTGCCTTTGCCTGCAATTCCAAACCAGAGAGGAGCAATATTTGTGGAGGTTTCTCACCCCCAAAAATGCTAATTTGCTGGCATAAGCTTTAAATTGGAGCTGTACAAAATCCAAAGAGGATTGCCATGAGGCAAATGACATAAGGGGGCGTAGGAGTAAATCCCACGGCTGGACAGATTCAAACGCAGCCCGTAGTATTGCCCCCTCTCCCCCCAGGAGATGGTCGGAGAGTTTGCGCTCCTCTATGACAAATCACATTCCAAACAAGTTAATGACTACGAGCATTAAACAACTTGTTAAAAATCATTATAAGGGAGCTATGACTGCATTAAACCAACCTGAGCCCCAGCCCCTCTCTCTCCATGCCTTCAGCAAGGTGGCCCGCCTGGCCCTGCCGCTGGCCACCAACCCTCCCCACCTTTGCAGCCCTGCTCCCCTGGCCTGTGGGACCACGCAGGATTTCTGGGCAAGAAATCTGCAGCAGCAAAAGCCACTAGAGGGCATGCAAAACACAAGTTTTCCAAATTGTTGGGTGCCCATCGCGCCCAATAAAATCAATTAACTGGTGTTATGTGGCCGTGGTGAGCTGGAGAACACCTACACCTCTCGATTCATGTTTGTTCAAGACCTAATGTAGGTAATATTTGTCCTGACGCTACCACAAATGCTGTTCCTGGGTAATTACAGGCAGAGTTGCGCCACAGGAGGCTCAGATTCCTCAAGTAACAGGTTACTTTGGAGTATAAAAATTCAGATTTGGATCTCTTGTTTGTTTTGCTGTTTACCCCAGGTTCCACTAGACATCAAAGTAAATGGACCTCACCATGGTTCACATTACTCCTCCATATATGTGTGCAAACATGTACATCCAATTCTCCTAACTTGAATAGAGTCACTCACAGGTCTTCTTCTTTGGTTGACAAGGTATTATTTAGCAGGCACCTTTCCTTCTGCTACCTTTACCATGTTCTCACTGCTGCCTTCTTTCTGCAGTTTGATTACTCAAAGAGAAATAGGTTTATTAGGTTCACGTATTTGTTCAGATAAAGGTTTACTTAATAATAGTTTTCTTGCTCATGAGCTGCAGCTCGAGAGTTGAACCTAATTCTGCTAAAACATGGGGTTTATATAAAATGGAAGAGTATCTTGCCATCTTAACAGATGTGAGGTTTAGCACACTGCCGTCTTTATACAGAACCTGAGGCTAACTAACAAGAGGCTGGTAACACGGTTCTGTCCTTTGAGGACACAGGACAGTATTTATTGAGAGTCACATTAAGTAAAGTCACTTTATTTAGTAGGGTCAGTTGTGGCAGTGCAGTCATCACCAGGAGAGCATTTAAAGCCTGAATCAACACATGGAACTTTGTTGCTCTGACTTGAAGGTACCTTTAAAAAAGAAAGAAAGAAGCTGCAGCTTTTGCATAAAGGTCTGGGCATCTCTTCCCATGGAAGTCTGTGTTTAGTCATTTTCTTCCTTCAAGACCATTTTACCTGTCAGGATAAAAGTGCCCAGCTATGAAACAAACCTCAGACAAAGCCTATGATAGAATCTTCTAGGCTGGTTTATTGGATATGTAGGATGTGGGGTCTTAGTCTGCTTGAACCTTGCCTGCGGAGAGACTCAGGTTTGAAAAGTTAGGCTGCTTCCACTGGTCCTCCCACTACCACATTAATTTCTCAGGATTGATGCACGTGGGACAGGATTGGTTGTAAGACCATGCATACATGTTTCTAAGAGAAAAACTTGTGCGCTGCTACCACTACTGCCAAATTCAATCCATATGCCCTGTTATAAATGTAGGCATTTTGCTCCCAGTTTTCATTAATGGTGCGGCTTGGAGGATGGAGGTACAGACTTGTGCTGAGCACCAAGCGTTGCTGGCTGTCTCCCTGCTCCCGAGTCCAGTGAGGGGACAAACTCAGACAGAGTCAGGGGATCATGACTGTGTCTTGCTCAAGGAACCCCAGGACGGTGGAGCACCAGTGCCCTGAGCTGGGAGAGGGCTGGTACTGGATGCTTCACCCACAGACCTCCACCAGAAAAGGCCCTGCCCTGCCATTTATTTCATTAACCTCTGTGCATGACCTCGGTGGCAGGCTTATGTCTGTCACATAATTTAATTTGTCTGTCTCCTGCCTGAGGATACCCCCCAGGCCTGCTTCCTACCCCACGATAGCAGCTCTACCCTAATTTTTCCCTCCCCCTCTTGTTCTGAATTTACCTGGAAGTTGCAGGCTTGCTTTTCAAAAGCAGTTGCTCTAAGAGATGGGAGGAGGATCTGAGGTCTGTGTGGGAAGGTACAGTACTACTTTTTTTGCTTAAGTAGGGACCAGAAGATGTAGGGCAATAGGATGCTGCAAGAGGGCCAAAAGGCAGTGGCTCGCTGTGAGCAGGCTTGTTAAAGGAATCCCCAGCTGATCCCCACCAGGACAGAAGAGAAATTCCTCATCCTTACACTTAGCTCTTACGTTTTAAGCCTAGCCATCGACCACAAGGATTGATTTTCCCTCATGTTCAGCTTGTTTCATTTTTAAAGGATAAGTTAAGCAGGGAGGAGAGGTGGCGAACAAGGAAATCCAGAGCTGTCAAGTGGCAACAAGAATGTCCCTGAGAAAGTGTGGGCTCCTTCTCTCTGGTAGCTGCTCTATTTGGGAAGTCTGCAAGAGCTGATGACTTTACCTGAGGAATCCACAGACCCTGTGGTTAAACTCACAGGCTCTGCTGCCCAGACCTGTGCAGCTTTCCATGCAGCATCTGATCAGCTCTGCTATCTGCAGCAACCACACTTCCTCAAATTAATATACATTAGTCACAGTAAGTGTGTATTTCAATCCCCACTGGCAGATTTAATGGGTCCATTTTATATGGCTCTTAACGGAGCATGCTTGTCAACACCAAACTTTTTTATTTTAAAAAAAAAAACAACAAACAAAACCAACAAACCAGCAGCAAAGCCAAGCCAATGTTAGAAAAGTGGTTTTGTGAGGGCTTCTCCCATATTGCATTTCATGTTCTAGCACTGCTTCAAGCTGTATTTTCCAAAACCAAACTGGGAAGCTGCAAGATGGTTGCTTTAGGGCTGCAGCTGCTGCTCTCTGAATTGCCAAGGACCAGACACAGGAGAAATGCAGACCTAAACTAAAGACTTCAGGTGGAAACAATCTCAGTGCTTCTAACAAATATGCGGTAATTAGAGAGGTTCAGTCTATGTGGGGCAGAGTTGACAAGCATGTAAAATGCCTGAAGTACTGAGATACACACCTCTGGGTGTTGCAGTCTGGTAGGATCTGAGGTGTGTAAGGGAAATCTGCGTGTATGTCAGCCTCATCTGTGATCTGAGTTTGGAATATATCATCCCTGCACCCTCAGGTTCAACGAGTATTCCAAAAGGTACAGTTAGAAGATCTTCTGTGATTTATCTCTTTACCCTGCCCCTGCATGTACTTCAGTCTCTTTTATTTCATTCACTTTTTCAAAAGGTTTTGCTTAGAGACTAATAGTCTCTGACTTTATCAACACGTGAGGTTTATGTTCTATCCTCTGAATTCAGCAGGACGTCCCATATGCTCTTGGTCAGAAGTCTGTGTAGCAGCAAGTCTATAGGAAGTACTCAGAGGAACACGTTGGACATGAGCATATTGCCGTTTCCACATACGTCCAATGTACTAACCTTATATGACTCGGAGCGGTAACCCCTTTTTATGGTACCCTCTGCATGGTTGAGAAATGTGCAGTTCCATCAGCGGGATCTGCCCTGAGATCCCACAGCCTGTGCTGCATTTCCCCTTCCCTGGAGACATCCCACACCTGCCTGGACGTGACTGTGCAACCTGTTCTGGGAGACCCTGCCTTAGCAGGGGTTGGGTAGATGCTCTCCAGAGGTCCCTTCCAACCCTGACCGTTCTGTAGTAGCGATGCTGTGATTTACTCAAAGAAGTGCTGCAAACCAGTGGTGGCTGCGCCTTGTGCCTGTGCCTCCTGCTCACAGCAAGCGATTGCAGCTGGACTCTTTTAACCACGAAACAGCAATGGCCTGTGGCAGATTTTTAAGTCAAAACCTGAAGGGAAAAGCACACCCATTGTTTGGACAAATGCAGCCTATGATCATATTAATGGATTTTAAACCATAGCGTTACAATCACACTTTTATCGCAGTGGGATTTCAGCCACTCATTTCTGCATTAGTTGCTTTGTTTCCCTGAGATTCACTATTATTCCTGGATAGAACTGCTCTTCTCCTTGGAGCTGATGAATTTTCTAGACATTGAATGTGACTGCCCAAAGGGCTTAGTAAAAGTTGTTAGGGTTATCTGGCCAGCCCTCAGATATAAGTTTTCCAGGAACAGCAATGTGGTTTGTTTTCCCTTGTCCTTCAGGACTGTAACTGCTCTTGCATTATAAGTGTGGCATATTTAAATTTAACATTTGGGAGAGGACATTAGGGGAAGAAATTCCATTCCCTTGCTTGTTCTTAACTTGTCTCTCAGCATTTCAGATTGTGAACTCCAGTGTCCAACAGGCAACTCACTAAACTCCAGCATTATCTGGCAAATAACAATTCCTTTCCTGTTTCTTCAGTCTAAGCCCCCCTGTCAGCATTAGCTGGGAGGAGGTGGGACAAAAAGGAGAGGAAGGGAGGCTATGGGGAACCAGCACCATGAAGCAAAATGATACTGGGCAGCATGGGCAATAAAACCCTATTTGACAACCCTCCCATGAACATGCAGGTTGCCTGCTCTGTAGGCCTGCTGTGGCCTCTAAAACATTTTCCTTGCTGGTATTCATGCTTCTGTGATGGGATATTTCAAGAGGTCTTGTCCTGAGGGGAGGTCTGCGGCTGAGAAGTTACTCTGCCCGTGCCCCAGGTACTCTCCAGGAGCAGGGATGCTCCTTCAGCTGCTCCCACTGCAAGGCACAGGACAGAACTCTGGAGTCTGGGATTTCTGCCCTGTCGTGGTGTCCCCTCGTGACACAAGCCTGTTTCATTCTGTGCTTTTTCCAACCCATCGCAAGCTGCCCCTTGAGATACTAATCTCCCTCTGTGCACCACACCCCTGTCTATAAGTGCCGATAACAGATCTTTTCTCCTTGTCCTTTATTTGCCTTGTGGTCACATTATGAACTCCTCGGAGGATGGACTGTGCCCACGAGGAACAGATCCACTGGCCTAAACCATAAGCAATAGTAACCTGGCACCAGGAAGAAGTGTGCTTAATCCAATAAGTGAAGCTCGAGCAATTAAATCTGAGACCATTTTTTTGGGGTCATTTCCACTGACTGATGCAAATGGACACTGATGGACTCTGCATTCCTTTCAGGCCAGCCTGAAGAGCTCATCCTGACTTTTTTTTTCTTTCCTCAAGCATTTGAAAATGTAATTGCGAGGGTCAAGGATTGCTCAGGGTGATATGGTTGGAGTTTTTTTAAGTTTCTGACTTGATTCAACACAGCAAGATTATACTGCAGTGAAAGATTTGGTGTCTGTGCCTAGTCATGTCAGAAACAGCAGGAGTACATAGCAGAATGTCTAATCCAGGCTTCCCATAACGTTCCCAGTAAAAATTAAGTTTTCTTATTTTATTTTTGGTTGTGAAGACTAATTTAAAGATAATTGCAGCGCTCTTGTGTCAGCTTTTTAGCTTTTACTTTTAAGAGGAAACTGTCGGTATAGGGATTAGAGTGAAGTAATGTCCTTTAATAATTTACTATAATTAAGATAAGTGAACTTTGGGCAAAGCACATCTTACCAGTGGCATCTCCGCCCAACCCTGTTTCTTTTAGTCTGCTTTCCTAATATTTCCCCCTCTCACCTGAAATGGCAAACCAAACATGTCAACTTCAGCAGCAAAAAAGTGTGGCATTTTATTCCTCCATCAAAAAAACAGGCTGGATAACTGGGACAAATTAATTTCAATAACTCTCAAAACAAAGAATCACTTATTTTGCATCGGCTATTTTACTTCAGTTTCTCTTTCAATTTCTGTACCATTTAAGCCTTTAGATAGCCTTATTGAATCATGGATTAGTCTCCTTATTCCAATAACAGCTTCAGCGGCTTGACTGAGATAAAATGTATGTAATCTCAGGGACAAAAATTCTCTGGTCACTGCTGAGTCAAAACTGTCACTGAAGATAATGTTCTTGCTGGGAGAGTCTAAGAATACCAGCAAGATTTGCAGGAGGAGGTAATATTTTTATCAGCCTAGCTGATACAGCTGAAAAAGCAAACAAGCGCCTGGGTACAGAAGTTCTTCTTCAAGTCAAAAATAGAAGCTGAAAAGCTAGATACAAGTTGGGAACAATTGCTCTAATTTTAACCCAACTGTGCTGTCTACTTAGAGTATGAGAAAGAAAAGATATTCCCAGCTGGTACCTACAAAGCTGAAAGATGAAGGTGCGTGAGTTGGTCTCAAACAATATTGACACTGAAGATGCTAACTTTGAAACTGAAAGCCAGGGACAGAGCAGACGACCTTCAGAGGTCCCTTAGTTATTCTTGGGGACCTGTGATTTTAAGCTACCTATTCCCATAAAACTTGCTTTTTTTTAAATTTCAAAGCTCTGTTGACTAGATAAGAACAGGGCACCGGCCAGCTTCTTTCTCCCCTTGTGGCACACACCCGGGGGGTGACATGGGCCATTTGGCAAGTTTTCATTTCAGATATGGACTGTTACAGATGGATTCCTGTTGTGGGAAAGACTGGACCCAAAGTGGAAGAGAGGAAAGCCGAAATACAGTGGCCAGGCGTGCATGTGTGTAGGGCAAACAGGAGCAGGGGTCAGGGAGCTGCGGCGAGGGGGGCAGGAGTGCTTTACACATGCTTGCAAGAATGGTCATGCACACATCCACTGAGACATTTGACATTGAGGTCAATCATGTCTTTCAGCTATTTGGAGAAGGACATTGCTGCAGGTTTCAAAAGGATGATCTGCAAGTGCAGCCAAAGCCGGCTCATTAGAGCACCTGCCAGTCTTTATCAGTTGTCAAATAAAGCAGATGGATTTGGTCAGCAAACCTGCAGATAAAACATTAAAGGGTTTGTTGTGGTTTTTTGGTTTTTTTTTCTTACTTTGGGCCCCACTTCAAAGCTAGCTTCTGCTTTAAAGTTCTGACTCAGTCTGATAAATAAAAGAAGTTTAAATTTCCAGTTAGCAGTGTTTATTAACAGCAAACCAATGCAGCTGACCATTACGATTTTTAGCATAGGAGACTCAACCTCCTTTTTTTTTTTTTTTTTGTCAAAGGAGGGAAAATGGCTTACCACAAGTTCCAGCCAAATAATTCTATAAATAAAACAGGAAAACATTAATGATAATCATGCGGTAACAAACATTCGTTACCTCTTCTCCTAGGAGTTTAAAACAAATATGCCTCATGGAATCTACAGGACGGCAGAAGGGACAGGACATCACTCTGTTTGACTGTGAAGTTCGGCTGCTCTGCTTTACCGTGGAGTTCACAAAAATGGACACAGGAGCTAATTCAGGAGAGCTGCATTTCCTCTGTTTGGGCAATCACCTGGACGACTGTCCCTTGCACTTTGGAGGAGCCCTAAAGACTGCTAGATTATATGTGACTTCACTGCTGTACCTCTTCTGGAGCTGGCACTTGCCACGACAGTGGCTGGAAGCCCCGTCCCCACCAGAGGGATTGATCACTGAGGGGCAGACGTTTTCTCACCTCCCTTCTCTGGACCTTAGGATCGATCCATGCTGAGCTTGGTTCACCAAGCCTAGGCTTGTGTGGGTAAAAAAATCCTTATCGCTTAGGTGTTTGTGCAATACAAACATTAGAAAGAAGCATAGATACTATCAGAGGGAATCGGTAAGAAAATGCAAATTCATCTTCTCGGCAAGCTACTTCTATTTTTCCATTCAGCCCTAATTACGATTTGCAATTTTACAGAAGGTACCTCTGTAACACATTCATCACTTTTCCAGCAGCTACTTCCTAACCGACGTCACCGCCGGTGGGATTGGACGTTGCTTCAGACATATCTCCGATGCTGAGTTGAAGATGTGAGCATCTTCCTGGGACTGTTGCCAAGGGCATAAATCTCCAAGCGATGTGATGAATGGAGAGGCATGAGGGAGGCACTTGAGGAACAGACCTTATCTTGTGCTGGTGATTTCAGGGAGATACCTTTGAGAGAAGTAAAGAAATTACAAGCACTTGTCAAAGAAGATAGCAATAAGAGATTTGACATAATTCAGCAAATGCTTTCTGGTGATGAGTAAGACAACACTGTTTCCTTCCTGGCAAAGCCCTCATTTATCACCTGGGAACAAAGCTAATTAAATGACTCAAATGAGAACTATGAAGCGATGATTTTAATTAACTCTTCTGTGTAATAATTCTTTGTCACACAGACATAAAATTGATTTGCTGTTCCCGAAAGATTGTGATTGTGATTAAAGAGAAGAAAACAGGCCAGGTTTTACCTTCAGCAGCACAAGCCTCCATCCACTGTAAAGTCATCAAAGGTGTTGGAATAACACAGGATTTAGTATGTAATGGAGAGTAATTCCAGCCTCAAATTATACTAGTTTAACACTGTGTGCTTTTCCTGATGCCTAGGGAGTGATATGCCTTAAATCTCAGAGGTTCTCGTTGAGTGAGGAGTACCTGCAGCCAGTACGATGGCAGACTGGCATCGTTTTAATACTCTGAGCAAATCCACGTAGGTCAAAACAGATCGTGGAGCCTGCAATCTCTGCGTCTGGCCTTTCAACCGACATTTACCTGGCGGGGAGGGGGAGGAATGGTGGGAGGGAGGAGCAGCGCCAGCTTTTAGGTGGAATTATAATAACTCCTTTATGGCAGGGCGTTACATAGCGCCAGCGAAAGTAGCCCACCATTGTACTGGATAAACAGTGCCTGGGTTGAGACAGCAAACCTGCTGATCTTATCTGTCAAGACCCAGATCATCATCTGGGCTTTGACTTATCATCAGCTCTGTCAACAGTTCCCCTATAAAGAAAAGAAATGGCAACCGCGATAGGAACAGCAGCCTGCAGTGCACAAGAAGCTTTTTGCTTTAGCAACCCGCCAGACCATAAGAACATGTCCTTGTAAATAGGGAGGCATGTTGTGACTGACGGAGGGAGCCTGGGGGCAGTTTTCAGCAAGGGAATTACAGTGAATGCCACCTCGGACAACAGTGTGGTGACACAGACCTCACAGTTTGGTGTTTGCAACTGAACTTTCTCAAGATCCACTAGAAACCTCAGAATTTTAGTCAAACATTTTATTTAATTTTGCTGGATTTTCCTTTGTGTGCCTGTGTCTGCATCTAAATCAATAAAGAAATGTAACAAAACAAACAAAAATCAAAGCACAGTGCTTCCATCAATGGAGTAGTTTGGCTGGGAGCTTAATCAGCAACACAAGGGGACTCAAGAGTGCGTTTCCCTTTCCTTGCAGCTCATTTTTCACCTTCTGCCTCCCTTTCCTTGCCCTTCAGGCTGCCCTGCAAAGATGCTCTCTCATTATGTGGACACAGAGTGGTGAGCGAGGGGAAGTACTCCCAGACAGGCATCAGCTCCTCAGCATCCTCACCTGCCACCACATCGTATTAACTTGGAGATGTTCACAAAGGAGAGATTTATCAGGGTGCCCAGGCTGCTGCTAAAAGGTGACCTACTTTCTTACCCAGCTGTATGTGCATTCTATTTATTGCTGAGCCATCAGGGCGCACAGAAAGGGGCGAAGCATCCCCAGCAGCATGGCAGATGTAGACAGCGTCTGAGCTGGGCAGGGGGAGGGCACAGGCTGGCAGCTTTGCTGAACCCCCACAGACCCATCGGGCACAATCATGGGTCCTAGGGGGAAGCGGGGAGAGATATGTAGCTGATAACAGCAATTTGCAGAACAGCCTTATGGCAGGCATGTGCAGAGAGTGTAGCAGGGGAAGGAAAGCCATGCCTTGGAGAAGGAAGATTCACTGAGAGCTGACTGCCTAGCCACGATCTGCTCTTTAAAACATAATGTCAGGGCTCAAACTCTTCTTAAAAGGATCAGCCTGTTCCTTTCTGAGGTGATTTGTGCATCTGTGAAGCCTGTAACATCCTCGTGTCTTCAACAAGGAAAAGAAAAAAATGCTTAAATTAAATGGCTTTGGTACAAAGAGGATCTGGCAGTGGCCAGCTTTATATTATTAACATTTCCCAGGAGTGATGTTCCACAGTGGCAGGCTGATGTAATTACCAGAAGTGAAGTTGTAAGTCCTATTGAAAAGACCAAGAGATTTGCTAGCAACTTCAAAGAGGTAAAGATTTGTGTGGATTTGCACGGGGATAGAAAATGCAATGGGTTAGAAAATCAGGTCCTCCAGTGTCTTTAATCTTTTGTGGGGTTTATCCAGACATTTTGGTCTACAGGGGATTTAAATTAAGTTGCAAAAGAGACTTCCTAAACTTTCTATCCGAATGTTATATTATGTGGGTTTTATACTATTAGCTTAAAAAATTGACCTTTTCTAAGCTTTTGGGATTAATGGCTTCTGGACAACTAATGCTGACTTAGTGTTGGCAAGGAATTTACTTTCATGATGGGGAGATACATGATGATCTAATAGCGATTTGCCTTTATCCAGGAAATTCACATATATATTAGAAGTTGAAAGAAAAGTCTTGGGATGAACCAGTAAATTATAAAAACTGACAGAACAGGATGAAGCACACTGGAAAAGGCATTTGAGAGAACTTGTAGTACAAAATATGTTACAGGAGTCACTGCAAAAGCGTATGATTAAATGTTTATACTGTTTCTAGTCCTGTTTTTGTATTAGAAGTAATGGTTCTAAAGTAATTGTGCAGATTTGTTCTGAATTATTTACAACTGGTCGTGTGCCAGGTTTTGTGACTTTTTTAAAAATGGAGCTCACTCTAAAATGTGAAAGAGCAGTCAACTAAGGTAAAAAAAAAAATCATACTTGTGATTTAACATAACCTGGTGTCCATACGGATATGGAGCAAAGGGATACATACTCTCAGACCACGCACTGTGTGACAAGACACCCCAGAGGATCCAGTGGTCTGAGGATCCTCCCTGTTGTTGGGAATGTCACTTCTATAAAGTAGTATGAGACACAATGCTCAGCATTGTGAAAGATCTCTAAATTGTCTGGCCAAAAAAAAAAAAAAAAAAAAAAAAGGATCCTTTTCACTGCCAAGATCCCTTCAAAGCCAAAAAGCATCTTTTAAAAGATTTCCAGCTGCCATTCAGGCCTTGCCACTGGTCAGCTTTTTCCTCTGGCTCTAGGTTTCAGCATACTTTGAAAACCCACCATTATAAGAAATTTATACAGGTCCAGGTTCAGTAGGCAGATAGCAGACAGCCTTCCATGAAAAGAAATGTCGTATGATGGTTTCCACTGTGCCTTGGTTTCCCTCTGTGTTCAACTGGAATAAAGAGACTTATTCCATAGCAACATCTCATGGGCAAGACCAGCTTGGTTTGTAAGACCTGAGGAGAGGAACCAGCGTGGTGGGCTGGGGATGACTGACCATTTACTCTCGAGCAGTAGTGCAGTAGTCAAGGACCTCAGTATCCTCAAAGGGGCAGGCAGAGAGGGCTCCGTAGGAGCTGAATGAGGCACAGGTTTAACACCAGCTGTGGGAGATGGTGTCCAGCCCCTGCCTTCTGCCTTTGAGCCCTTTGCTGGCCCATCACGGTGGTCTGGGAGTGCTGTAGCTAAGGCTGAAGTCAACAGGCAGGGACTACAGGTTCATCTAGATGGGCTGTGAATGCAGCACAAAAGGGAATGCTTGTTCTCTCCCTTCACACCCAAAAAAGAAAAGCACTACTTGTGACTTTCTCCTGGCTCAGGCATCTTGCAGATAAAACTGTAAAATTTCTATTCTTTTTCAGTATCCTTACAAAGACATGTATCAACTCGATGACTGGATCTCTCTTCCTCATAGATATTGTATCAGTCAAAGGTGTTGACGCAGAAGAGGACTGTGGTTGGACATACAGTACATACCATTCCCTAGATTAACTTACTCATTGGCCCTGGCTGGCCTGGGAAAGGGCAGAAGCAGAGAAAAATGGCAGATGGCACAGGAGGCCTGGCAAGACCATCACACCATTCATTGCTTATTCCAACAAAAAATTGCCCCTGCAGAGGAATTGTGCCTTGTAGGAATGCTGGTTTAGCCAAAGTGAGGGAGGTTCCTTATAAGCTGGAATCGGTCTCATGGAAAAATGCCTTCTGCTGGGTAGCACTCGGCTCCCCAGCTGCTGTTCTGTGGCCGAGACGCAGAGCACATATGGGGATGTACTGAACCATGTCCCAGGAGTCGTCTTTGGGCAGTGCTTTGCTGCAAGTACCACCAATTTTTAGATGCTGTTTTGAAAGAAACACCACTGTTTTGCCAACACCAGCACGCCAAAATATTTAGCAGCTTTAATATTTTAGCAAGCTGGGATCCAATCTGCAGCTGATACACAGCAACATCACTTCAGGGTACTTGGCTTCTCCCTTGCCTTGGTCCATTTTATTGTACTTGCTGCTATGCAAAATACTGCCAGCTGTTAATGGGGACACGCTGGTTCCCCTCGAGATAAATGAATGGGCAATTTTGATTCTGTCATGTTTTCCTTCAATTTTGCTTTCACTCCCCCGAGTGCAGATTACTCTGTCCTCTCAGTTCAAGACAGAGCAAGAACAGTCGTATTTCACCACGGTGAGCCCTGTGCTCTGCAGCAGCTGTAGCAGTGCATCCCTCTGAGGAAAGCTGGAACAGCCTCTGAATTTATACTGTCTATAGGCACAGAGAACCCACGATTCTTCTCTGGCATAAGCACCAACATACAGATGATGTAGTAGTCCGTTTTGCCATATACCCTGCCTCTTCCATTGAAATGTCCGGACCTAAGTATCCATAAGAGTGACGCAAGGTGTCTCCAACTGGGCTATTTCCTGGCATGTGCACTAGGAATGGCTTGTGATGGAGAAGAGGTCAGCTCTCCCAGAGGCAAGTGACAGTACAAGATGCCAGGCTGAGGCGATTTAATTTTGTTCATTCAGTCACTGTGTGAAGTGAGAAATTTAGTCAGGATAGTCTGCAGCCACAGGAACCAGTGTCTTTTTGAGGACTGTGCTTGCAATTAACTTGTATTTGTCACACGCTGCACAGCTTTGCACAATGGTTATGCATACTGGACAAACTCAGTGGCCAACAACCTCACCAGTAACAAGTAGTAGACATCCACACAGTGACTGTACCCTAGGGTTATAAAGCAAATTCTGTGACTGGAAAAAAAAAACCAGCCACAGACAAGATGTGAGAAAACAGGCTGTTTTGTTATTTATTTGCTCCAGTTGGGAGATTCATTAAGGCTTACTTCAAAATAAAACCTAGACTTTGATTCTGCAGTTAAGAAATAAAGATGTTCTCAGATGGATGTGTGTGTGGAGAGCAAAGAAAATCTGTCTTAAAAGGCAAGTGAGTGAAATTGCCCAAGTAAATCTGTAAAATCGTTTGGAATACTAATGAACTCCAGGTTTAATTGCAGCTACAATGAAGTCAGCCACCTGCCAGCTTGTAAGCTGTCATTGTATAAATCTGATATACAGCGGGTGTGAGCTAGCAGAGCTGCCCTGACTCCAGCTTCACAGAAACACTGGCCTTAATAAAGCAATCCCAGTAGGAGATGAAGATGCAACACTTCAGTCAAACTCCTCCCAGATGTCAGCAGATTTTTTGCCTGCTTATTTTGGTGTCATTTAATAAAGAAAAAACCTGAAAAATGCTGAAAATAGATGAGGCAGAACTAGAGACCGGACATCTCTTGGCTTAATATTAGTTTTTCCTGGGTGTAAAGGCAGGGATTGCAGTGGTGTGTACACCTGAAGTCAAGGAAGGTACCGTTCACAATGTGGAAAGACTGTGGAGAGGCATAAGCAGATGGCAAGGCTCAGTTTCCAGGACAGCCCTTTTGGGGGTAACAGAGTAACCTGGACTGCTAAGAAGGGGCAACTGTGGTGGGGACATCTTCATGGGGAGCCTTTGAATTTGCGCCGTCACATCCTCACAAGCATGGCATGTTGATCTGCAGAAAATTTAGCCGTGACCACTTAAATGCAAGATCCATGGACAAGTCGCCTGCCCCATGCTCCAAGTGAGGGGGACAGACAGGGGCTATATAATGCTGCCATGCAGCTATGGCATGCATCTGTGTGGCTTTTTGCTTTTGCTGGACCTGGTTTTTAAGCCACCTCCACAAATGTGAAGAAAACGGAAAGACCTGGCAAATAGTCAGCAGAGGTTTCAAAGAGGGATGTCCACCTGTAAGCACATCCACCTGCAAATGCACTGGCCCACTGCTGGGCACTAAACACTGCCCTGCCATGATGCTCCAGCACTGCAAGCACAGACCTAGCCTGTTCCTCAGATTAACTCTGCGTTAGCTCCCTAGGACTGTGCGATGCCAACAGAAGTGGCTTTGCAAGGGCTGAATTGTTCGCTCGCCTGTTGCCCAGGCAGTCTGAGCTGTTCCAGATATGCTGCATCTCCACTACTCAGAGATCATAAATGCTGTCAGTACGGTGCTAGAGAAGTGCTGAAAATAAGGACTGGGAAAACATGTGAAACTGTTGAGGTCCTGGGTATAATGCTGGTATAGCAGCATGTATTGCAGATCCTAGTAGCATCAAATCTCATAGAGTGTGTTGTTCATGATGTCCAGGTTAAGCCAATCACTTGACCAAAAAAGACCTTGCAAGGAGAGGAATCTTTCTTTCTTATGTAGCGTGTGAGATACAACCTGCTTCCTAGGGGTATTTCAGACTTTTAAGTAACGATTTTCCTGCTGCATCATTGTCTCCAGACATGGGCTTCCCATGGGTCTCTTCTTCTCCCTTTACATACTGCATTATTTGTACTGGCTCTCAGACTTTACCATAGGTCTTAATTTGTCAGAGGATATTAGGAAACTATTTTGAAGCCTCTAATAGTCAGTGGCATGTGGAGGTGATGCTCTAGGGCCCTGTTGAGATTAAGCATTTACTGCCTGGCTTGTTTGTGATGACAGGGACCTGGCTGGTCTTCTCTTCCTATGCAAACTGGCAAAGCTTTGCATTTCAGCAGCCGGGAAACCAGCCCTGTCTGCACCACTCCTCGTCTGTAGTGAGGATCAGCTTAGCCTGAGAGCACACGGACTCCAAGCAGCGCTCCAGGTCCTCCAGCACAAAACTCTGACGAGCTCTGCTCACCGGCGAGAGGACCACTGAGCGCATGCCCTGTCTTCATGGGCCCTGGAAATGGCATCTAAGGTGGGCACCCCTTCCCTCTCACTGGAAGGTGACCGTTGTGCAAGCAGCACAAATAAAGCCATACACATCTTCTAGGCACTCAGAATTATAGCTGACAAGACAGGAGCACACAAATCAGCTGGCACCCACCCCTGGTGCACAAGGCACTGGCAGTTAGCAAAGCGAGGACCGACACCGCGTAAGTCAAAGCACCACTGCGTTGGATTTAATGACAGCGTTTTCTCTGTGCCTGTGCACTAGGGTGTCCTCAGCCTGCTGGGGATATTCTCTGCTGTGCTAGGCTTTCATTGCACTCCCTACCCTAGCTCTCCCAAACTGGCAGTGCGTAACCATTCATGGAGCTGTCTCAGTTGCTTTTGTATTTTGTAATATTTGTACCAACTACGGTTAGCCGGGTGCATCTCTCTTGTGTTTGACAAGCTGTCAGCCAGTGTGTTTAGAGGTAGTGATGCCTAAGGGCCAAGAATATAATTTCTCAAAGCAGAGCACTCACCTCAGCAAGCTCACCTTTGCTCTCCTTTCCAAAACCTCCCAGGTGTAGACTCCATCCCACTGTCCACCATTCCCAGGAAATGAAATTCACCCCAACACATCCAGGCTCCAAAACCCAGTGACACAGCAGCTTGGAGTAGGGATTCATGCAGGGGATTATATTGGACAAATGACTGGCTGCGTTCACCTCTGTTTTACACCACATTTACTATACAATGGGTTTTGATTGTTCTCTCACCAGTGATTCAGGTTAGTACATACAGTCACACACGTGCACACCAATAAATTGGCTTCTGGCATCCACCATGCACCGTGCAGATCATAAAGCCCCATTGGGAACTACATTGCAGGTTTGTGGGCAGAACCTAGGAAAAAAAACACCATAAGAGACTCCTTGATGAGTTTGTATCTGACACGTTGTCAGATACAACATCAATTTACCAAGCAGAAGTTTTAGGACAAACAGAAAAGTACTTTTTTTTTTCACACAAGCATAACCAAGCTCTACAGCTCCATGCCGCTCAGAATTTGTGGCAGGCAAAGGTATAAAGTAGTTCGCAAAAACCCAGAGTCTTGGAAGATTCAACGTGCTATTTAGCTAAACACTGAATTCATTAAAGGTAGAAGGAGGCAGATAGATGTGTGCTCACCTGGTTCTGTGTTCTTGCCCTGAGCTTTTGCTGCTGGCCACATGAGTGGGTGGACTAACTGCACGAGGCAAGTTTATGTCCTTATTTTATAGACATTTTCCAGGTAAAACACAACCCAGAAAGGATTCTGACTGCTCCTTGTTGTTGCTGATATCTCATTACTTGCCTTGAGGGTGATCTGTGTGTGAAGCCAACAGAACTGCAGTGCTATGCAGGGATGCCCTCTGGTTGTGTTGGGGTTTAAGCTAAGTATTAACTCCAGCAATCACGTTTTACCCATATATACCCAGTTTCCCCTAGTAAGTACAACTACAAAAGGTGTTTCACATTACTCTGTTCAGATTACTGCAGCAGATTAGCTACCACAGCTTGTGCAGAGTAAGTCACCAATTGCAATGACAGGCAGGCAACCGTGTACACAAACGCAGTCAGTGTTCTTTTGGAAAAAGCCAGAAAAACAGACAGTTACAATGACGGGTGTATGCCAAGAGGCTCACACTCAAATTCAGGCTGTGCCCCCTAGTAAAGTTTTTTGCCCGTTGCTCTGAGGGTACCTATGTACCTTTCTAGATTCAGCTCTCCAAGTGGAACCTGACCCGGGTGAGAGCAGGGAGGAGGAGGCAAGCAGGATGCTTTCTGCTTCTCCTCAAGGCTGTTGCATCACAGTTTTTGAGTCAACACATTTCAGACCTCCCACAGAGAGAAGAGCTGGCTCTTCACCTGTGCAAGCCCCAGCATAGTAACTTTGGGTAGCTTTCCCGAAGGCGTTTTGCTGAGGCCATACATGACAGTCACAAATATTTCCCAGATTACCAAATCTTGCAGAAGGCTGTTGTGTGTTGGACAAAGAATTTATTTCTTTTTTTTTTTTTTTTTTTAAATGCTGTAAGGCAGAAGTTAGCTAAAATGTGATCATGCAAGGTGATGTCTGAGTCACTTGAACATGATTTCTTGCATTAAAACCCAGAAACACAGAACAAGAATCCCACCTCTGCTTCTCCCTTTTTGTGCCGTGATGCTCTTCTTGCAATACCAGCTAAGCAAGCCATTTTCTGGGGACCTTCCTGAAAAATTTATGTGTTGAAAGAAAGTTATGAAGAAGAAGTTGAAGAAGAAATTTATGTGTTGTAAACCTTACGCAGCATGTGGGGGAAACGAGGTGTTGGAGGAAGGGTCCATACTACTGGGAACATAGTAGCAGAGGGCTTTGCTAACTGGCATAATTTAGAACAGGATTGAGGATACACTGGGGGTGAAACAGAGAACTAGAAAGCTTTCACTAGGTCCCTGATTGTATGTGTAAGCTATCCACAAGGAAATTGTGCTGACATTTCTTGGGAGGGACTGTTAGCTGCTGAAAAGTCTCAATTTCTGGCAAAGTAGCGAAGAACCCCAATGGATGTGCTGCTTGCTTGCAGAAGAGCACATACAGCAGCTGTTTCAACCACGCAGGTGAGACGACCACGGTACCTGAGCTCCATATCACCAGCTAATAGATTTCTCAGAAACAGCACAAAAGAGCAGAATGACAGATGACAGCAAAGCGCTGAAGGTGTGCAAGGCTCCCGCGTTTGTCGTTCGCACAGGGTAGCGTTCCCGCCAACATTTGTTGAAACTTGTATCCTTGATCAGGAATGACATTTTGTCATTTCTGCAAATGAACAAAATTCCTCTGTTGAAGAACTTGAAGTTTAAACAAAGCCAAAATTGCTCAATGCCATTAATAGGGCCCAGGCTGAGCTTTCATGCTGAAATAGCAACAATTCAGGGGAAAAAGGCAGTAGGTTAAGAAAGCAGCCAGGAGGCCCCAGAAGGGTGTAAATGATGCAAATCTCTGTTCTCCCAGTCAGCACCTTGTTCCAATTCTTTTCTATTTCTTCTCTGGTTCTTTTTTTCATGTACTTATTTTCTGCTAGGGTAAACTCCGTTTGGATCCAGGAAGGTATAAGCATTCTTACCGTGTTTGTGGTGAAGGGTACAAGTGACCTCTTACAGCGTGGGCCAGGTATGTGCTTAGCTGATGCTCAAATTCTGCCAGGTTTCCTCCAGAGCAGAAATAACTGGATAATGAGCATAGGCTCCTTTCTTTTATTACTAAATTTCTTGTTCCAGGAAAGCATCCACTGATTTCTCCATGACTTCTGCTAAATAATGGATTTGTACAGCCTGCGGAACAGGGTCTTCAAGAGGGGGAACAACTATATTTGTACCGTTGTTCCTAATAAATACCTGTGGCTGTGATACTGTCTGGTTGTGGAAGCTAAACAAGTCTGAGGTCAGTTGAAGTGTCCCCATGTGAATGTCCACTGTGACCTTGTACAAACTGAGTACAAACCTTGGCAAAAGCAGACCCCCAACACAGGCTGAATTTTAAATAACCTTGTTGTTGCTTTGGGGCTGATGGACAGGAATGGCAAAATACATTTCTGATGGAGAAGCCTAAATTTTCCTTCTAAAAATGAAGCTAATACTATGGATCCCAGGTTTATATCTATCTTCTGCACTTCAGCTACTCTCTTAGCTGTTTTATAAACCCTCTGGTTTATATCTGTGGTATAATCCATGTTGCAGCTGGGAAAGTGCCTGAATCCTGGTCCAGATATAGTCTATAGAATAACTGCAAGTAACACTCCGAGGCACAGAATTTTTTTCTGCAGTGAACTGATGGTCAGGTCCAATGCATACAGTTTTTGCACACAAATATATATACACACACACACATGCATGTAAGTAGGTATAAATACATAGAAATATATTTATGCATGTGTCTGTGGCTAGGTACATGGTCTGCCCATCTTCTTGAAAGCACTGGCTTCCACTTAAGGGTGGCATTCCGACAAAGCATAATTATTTTGTTATGGAGAATCAGGTCATGGTTGCATGAGAAGGGAAATAAACCCAAAAGCTGCTACTCCTCCTCCTCCCTTCCCCCAGCAAGGAGATTTTCAGGTTTGAGGCTTCCGACAGGAGGAAGTCGTTAGGAGTTGTCTTCCAGGCAGATCCCATATCCGTGCCTGGCCGGCCGGTGAGCAGGCTCACAGCTCAACTCAGCGGCACATCCAAGGAATTTCGTCAGCCTCACTTCAGGCAGCAAAGAGGCAAGGAAACACCTGGGCCTTCTGCCAGCCCCCGTGTTTCAGTCCAGCCTCATCTGGGACATGCCCATCAAACACACCAGGCAGAAACAGCACAGAGGAGCAGATCTGAGCCCCGCCATGGCCCCCACAGCTCCATGGTACCCTACATCTGAGCCAGCTGTGCAGAAACCCCAGGCTGGAGAGAAAAAGCTTTATTTTTCACCCTGCTCAAGCAGGCCTAGGTCAGCATGCAACATGTAGAACTGGGATGTCACAGGGGCACCATTCCAGCACTCACACTATTTTAAGGACTTGATCAGTGTGGAAACACTCACTACTAGTAACAAAGACATTTTAACCGACCTTTCAATTTGTTTTGCTCAGTGACTACAGGGATGTTATTTTGCCTTAGTGATTCTGTGCACTCAGTATGACTTTTTAATCAATTTCAGGTGCATCAAAATAGCCTATTCCATTCTGGAATAAGAGATTCCTTCCTGGTTTTGGAGGGCTTTTTTCTTGGTCAGTGCATAACTTTCAGAAATGCAGTAAGTAACATGAGTGAATCCTCCTGCCTGTGAGCCTAAAGCTCTCATTCAGCTGTAGATTTGCACTGTAATAAACTGATTTTGGTTGGTTTGGGTTTTTTTCCCCCCTTCAGTTTTGCCTTTAGGCTTGCTCTCAAGCTCCATAGATTTAGCAACTCACCTAAGAAGTCTGCTAGGTGAGCTCACAGATTTTTATTGCAGTGAAGAGTTTGATATTTTCCAAAAAAACTGATCTATATACAATAATCTGTGCCTGTATATCCAGAAGAGTCCTCTTTTGGCAAGGAAGAGTACAATGGAAACCCAACAGTTGGTATTAGAAACAATTCAGTACAAGCTGACCTGACAAAGAATCAAACTGTTAACCCAACAGCTCTTCATCAGTCTACATAGACCAGATTGATGACCCCAGGCAAGGACAATCACTCACACTTCATTTCCTAAGGATTATAGAGGCATCTCTTAATAGTGAGTCATTTATTGTCCAAAAATTATGGGTAGCCCAAGTAGCAGGCAACCCGCCACAAGACTGTCAAAGGCTGGCCAGAACAGAACATTGCTGGTTTTGAACATCCCCCCAGAAAGGCCAGCAATCAGCCACAAACCGCTGTGTTTTGTGACTGGTGTCTGAAAGCGATGGCAGGTTTTGCTCCCTTCCTGCTTCTGCTCAGCTTTGGACCTGGTGGGAGCCGGGAGCTGCTGCACACAGTGCACTGCTGCTGCTAAATCTCACTCCATGCTGTGTTTGGTGGCATTTTTCCTCCCGGTAAGACAGTAGCTCCTGCTGCACACGCAGTATCCCGCAGCACACCTGACTTCCAGTTGGGAAGGAAATCCACAACCCTGTGTATCATTTTGCAGAAGCTGCTCATTTGTGCCCTTATCTGATCTCTCTCTTCATCATTTCCAGACTAAGTCATGCACAGGCAACTTGATTGCTATAGCTCAGTGGAATGAGCTATATAAATGAAATGCCCCGTTATCTGTTGCAGCACTAGCCGGCTGCAACAAGGCTTTTACTGCCCCACATCAGCCCTCTCATGCCTTGGCACCACCATCAGTCTCACACAAGGTTTCAAAGGTTCATCTACTGTCCATGCTGTTTCTCCATCCTCTTCAGGCCAGTCCACACTGCTTCTTCTCTTTGCTGCATCTGGAGTCTTTCTTCCTCAGGGTCCTCTTCCAGACAACCTCTCCTCATCCAGGCCCTTTCCTACATCCTGGGGCACTCTCTCTCCTCCCTCTGCTTTTCCCAGGTCTCTCTTCATCCAGAACTCCCCTTCCATACCCCTTAGAGCTATTTAACTACTTAGCAGGAACCAGCCACAGCTGCACCTTATCCACACCAGCCAACCCACCGCCCCTGAAGCCAGCCCACAGCTGTATATTATCAATGTTAATTAACCCAGCTTCATTCCTCCATAATTCCTCTACAGTTATCTTTTTTTCCTTTATCGTGCATCATTCTGGTCATTCTTTAAAAGGAAGAAATCTTCTATATGTATCTTCAATGATGAGAAAGGCTCCTTGTTCTCTCTTGGTCTCCCACATACACAGTCATTTGTCTGTCGCGCATTCACACACTCATCTCTCCTCTCTCTCTTGCATGTCCTTAGACCATCCTGGAGGTCCTGCTTTCTTATGTGTACTTTGGTACACAAAACACAATCAGGACAAAAGACTTGCACATCCTAATTAGCTTGGCTGATTTTGACTTGGTCTGGAGAGCCTTAAAACCTGAAAAGGCATTGAATATCAACCATGTGGCACTTCATACAACAAGGGAATATTTGTTTTCCTAGGTGAGCTACCCAGTACCAGCAGGCCTGACCTGCCTGGCCATGGGGTGAATGGAGCTGCAAGAAAACACTCTACTTTCCCAAGAACAGGCACAGGTTATCTTTTCTTTAACCTTCCAGTTTGTTTCCCCTACTTGTTTGTTTGGGTTGTTTTACCCTCTACCCATTTAGGTGTGTTTCTGGTTCAATGCCCCTGTAAAGGCCAGAGGAATTAGTGCTGCTGAAAGAAATCCAGTACTGAATTGCCCTTGTGCTGTCCCGACTTTGTTACGGCTTCAGTTCATTAAAACCAAGAGACGGGCAGCTGGAAGAGAGAGAGACCAGCTAGAGGGGGGCACTCGGGGTGGACTGTGGTGAGTCTTCTTTAGGGGCCAGACCTGTTTTCTTTTGAAAAGAACATGATGAAAAATTCACAGCTGTGAGATGGCAGGCTGAGTAGGCAATGACATATTCCAGGCAACCTGGAGAAAGAGTGATAGATGCTCCATGCCCTAAGTTTCCTAAGTGTCTCCTCTCCGATTCCGACCGGCACTGCAGCTCAAGCTGCAGACGGGCACATTGCATCCCTGCCTCACTTCCCCAGTTCCCTGTGCTCTGCTGGCTTATTCCTCCACACACCTCCCGGTCCTCTGATGTCCCTGAAAAGTGACCTCAGCAGGTCCCATTGCTGCTGTGGTGGGCTGCCTGCAGCTCCTCTCGGCTGTGGGCATACCTAAGGGCCCATGGGCAAGAGCGTTTCTCTAGGTGGGATCCAGCTGTCATGCGTTTGTCACCTCTGTCCCAAGCAGATGGACAAGGCACCGCAGGATGAAGGCTGCAGTAGGGGAGAGATGGTACCTTCCCAAAGACTGCAAGACAGAGACACAGCTGAAAAAAAGGGGGAGGTGAGATCAGACCCTCAGTTTGTCTCATTTTCTCAGAAAACTGAGATATTTAGAAAGCTAAGTTTTGCTCAGCTATTAAAAATCAAATGTCCCAGGTCCCTCTGCTCTGCTTAAGCAAAATTACCAGAAGATCTAAAATAGGAATAGAGTCCTTGAGGCATGGTAGCAATAGAGTGACTTTCCCTATCAGTTCTCTAAAAGCTTGCTGTTGCTACACCAGTAATTGCAACAAGGGAGATGTTCATTGTAACAGATTGTCCTATTTTTAACAACACACCAGGACTGAAATTTTTCTCCCTTCTCTATTCTCAGCTGTTATTCCTCTTTCCTTCTCTTCACATTTAACCATTTCATTGCTGCAAAAGGATGAAAAGAGTAGCTAAAGAATACAGGCGAAACAAATGACATAGGGAAAGTTCCTGAATGAAAAAGCCTTGTTTCTTCCATTTCAACAGAAAATAAAAAAAAAAAAAAATGTTTTGAAAATCAGACTCTGGACCACTTTTTTTATTATTTCCCAAAGAATCCAGTACCTAATAAAAAGTATTTTGTTCGAAAATCATGCACCAGTTTAACAAACCACTGAAAATGAGTTCTGTACCTTGTAAACATATATCTGCTAAACAACATACATTGTGAATACTCAATGTGACTGAATAATCTGGGATTTGGAGGGAAACACACCAAAATTCCTTTGAAGTTATTTCTGTCTGGTGTGTCAGAGTTTACTAAGCTGTTTCCTAGGCTCTTGGTCAAACAACAGCAGCAATCATATAAAATATAATTAAAAATAGCTACTTATTAGGAAGAACAGATGGTGCATTCATATGCTACAAACTTGCAAAATTTTAGCAACCTCGAGTATCAAGTTCTTGAGTTGTAACTCATTTGCACTGGAAACTTGGTTGGCAAGTCAGAAGAAAACACTTTCAGATTACTGCAGAACTGTAAAAGAGGCGAGTGCTGACACATGAAATAAAATGCATCTATTTTTATGTCAAGTCCCGATAACAGTACATTTTTTCATTTTCAAATATAAAGAGAAGAAGAATTCAGATCTTTCCAGACTTGGCCAAGGCACCTGATTCACAATGGAAAATATTTTTATGTCTTATGTCAGCATTACTTTGTTCCAAATTAAGGGCTGTGGGACTGAAATCTTTCTTTTATGATAATGTCCATTTCTCACCAGTTCTCTCTTTCCCATAATAGCATCGTGTGTTGGAGACGCAACACAGGAGCATTTCAGTTTGCTCAGCTTTGTACATCAGTTTTCATCTACGTCTGAATGCAAAATTACATAATGAAATAGATCTTTTGTGATGCAACCCAGTGAAACCCTGGAGGAAGAATGCAACCTCAAAACCGAATTTCCCAAACAAATTAGTCTGAATAAGACTTTTAAACTGAAATATTACGAGAAAATTGGTTATATATATCGAAGGTGTCACCGCAAGCATTTAAGGGACAAGGCTGAAGACTCACATTTCCCTTTCAATTTAACTGGCTATCCCTGTTACTAGTTAATATCTGGAACTGAATGGCAAACTGTTATGTATGAATATGTTATATTCATGTTAGCAAAAGTTAAGTTCTTGAAAGATAAATCCATCAGCTGGGAATCAGAGAAGCATCCACACTGGAGAAGTGCTGGCATTTACTTAGACAAGTACGGAAGGGTCGGTATCAGCAGCTGGAAAAGAGTGACACAAATTCCGAGCAATTGTGCACTTCACTGGGAGCTATGAACGGTGGGGCTGGGGCTGTCTAGCTCTCCCCACGACTCTGCAGCCCAGTTCAATGAATTCCTGAAGCCCCTATGAAAAGTCGTGCCCGATACTTTTTGGCACAGGCTGCAGTCTCACTGAAGTCATTGTGACTTGAAGAGTACCACAGGGGCGGGGCTTGCGTAAGACACCGCAGACTTTGCACCTCTGGCTTTCAGCTAATCTTTAATTGCCTACCAGAGGGGGTAGGACCCGGCATTACTCTGAACCTCAAAAGAAATCTGCTTCCTGCAAGATTTCCAGACAGATATATTTTCTGTGTAATCTGATGCTTTAGTCCCATTATTTACAGCCAGCTTATATCTCTAGTACCTTGGACTTCTCATTAACACCTCCTCTGGTGTCTCAGTGTGTGACTTCCACACCCTCCCTGTCTACCTTTCTCTTCTGCTCTTTCCCATAGTTGTAAACATTTCAGAAATAGGGTTGGTTGGACATGAATACTGACCATGGTTTTTATCCCTCTAACCACCTTCTGCTGCTTTTAGTGTTAATGCCACCACTCCCCTGGGAGGTGCCAGAAGACGATGCCTGACCACGAAACTCACTTCCAGCAAGTGCCATCCTTACTGTCATTCCTCATTCAAGCCTACAGGTATCGCCTCAACCTTTTCAACAACATCCACCAGCGAGTAACATGGCTCCCTGTACCTCAGCGGAGCTCTTTGTGTCATTGCAATGCTGCGAAACACAAACACCAGTCTCTGTGAACTTGAGGGCAGCATGTCTACCAGGTAAACTGCTCATTAAACAAACAGTAGATAAGCTAAGCTTGCTTTATCTTTGCAGCTGCAGTCAGGTCTCTGGATTAAGAGACAAGTCAACAAAAGTTTATGTGCACTTGTTCATAAGAGCACAAGAGGTAGGCTGTTGTCCTCTCCTTTGTTTTCATCAGCAGTGAAAGGTCAAGATCAATTTAGAAGTTATCTGTACCTTGATCATCTCATCCAGTGATGAGAAAAACAGTATTTCAGCTTATCCAAAGTAATAGTAGACACACATGTCACATTTGATTGGCTGTGAATATGAGAGACCTGAGAACGCTTTTTGCCAATACAATAGGTTTTTGCAGCAGCTAGCAGTACCCTCTGCTGTGAAACATTAATGAGAAATCAATTCAAATCAAGGTGGTTCCATCTCACAGCTTTGTTCTCTATCTTCGTCACAGAAAGTCACTTCAGATTTCACTGAGCACCCACCTCACTCAAAGCTAGCATCGCTGGTCACTGATGTCACCTAGATCTTCCAGGGCAGAGTGTAGTGGGGCTGGACCTGCTCAGTCCTCATGTTTGATGGCACTTGGGAAACTTCAGGTGGCCCATTCTGGCCTTGACTTTGTCACCAGCCAAACTTACACGGAGAAACATGGTTTAAACTAGTTCAGTCAAGGAATGCCGGTGCGGTCTAAACGATCTGTCTTTCTGACAGTAGTCACACATGGCATGTGTTCACAAGGTTCCTCCAGACTGGGAGTGAGTGCTGTGAGAACTGATCTTCAGCGAGGTCCTGGCATGTGCCTCAATACTATTGAAAGCAACAGCTTCAGTGTTGTTTCTACATCCTTTCTAACCACACTGAAATTACTTATTTCCAGCAATGTTATTTGAACTGCTTCCTTTAATTATCATACTCTTCCCCTTTTTTCAGGGCAGAAGATTTCACAATGAGAGATTCTCCTGGAAGAGTATGATATAAATAACATCTCCTGGGTGTGACAAGCTCTCCAAATAGCTGACTAAGTCAGAAAAAAAGCATGAAGAAGTTGTTTGCTTTTTTTTTTTTTTTTAAACTTTTTCTTTCAGTATGATAATCAAAACTATTCAACTCTTCCCCTGGAGCCAGCCCAGCTGTGTGAGGGTGGCAGACCAGGCTGCAGGAGCTTGCCTCACTCAACATTTCACAGGAACCAGATTCTATCCAGCCTAGCTGCCCTCCTGCTTCTTTCTTCCCTCTGTCTTGTTGCCTCCTCAGGATGTCCTAGAGTTAACTCAAGGTAATTAAGCCTGTCCTCGAAACCCAGTTGAAGAAGATGAGCTTCTCCTGCCAAGAGCTTCCTATTTTCTTCGCCGTACCTTCAGCTTATTGCAGAGCTGTTATACAGTGCATCTTGCTCTTGCTTGCCTCTTGGAACATATTGAAAGATTATGATTTGTCTGTGGGAAAACAATTGATAATAGCTGCCCTGCTATTCTTCTGTGGGAAATCCACATTACCCTTAAGAAAATTAGATAGTGAATACAGTGGGCCCCAAAAAGATTTCCATCTGTTTAATATGGTTGCATCCCTCAAATGCTACTTCATGAAGGTAAGGTGGATGTGGTCCTGACTTCATCTCTGTGCCTGCCATCCCTCCATAGGCTCCTTCACAAGGTTAAGGGAGAAAGCCAGATGCTTCCAGAGGAAAGGTCCTCTCAGTTCAGGTGCATCAGTGAGATATGTAAATTAGGTAGGATTAAACTAGGCAGTTTTTTCCTACTGCCTCTCCACGTTCCCAGTAGATCCTTCCTGCACATTTACCACACTGTCCTATTTCTGGCCTCTCCATACCAACCTGTCTTCCTGGCCCATGCCCACCTCTTTTATAATATGCACAGGGCATAACGCCTTGGAAGCTATCTCATTTCCTTGGAGAAGATCCCCTAGACTCTTTCCACTTAACCATTTCTCCTAAAATCAGGCCGGCTGTACCTCTCCTTTGCTCCACCACCATGGCTTGCTTAGTGGACGCTAACTAATCTGAAAATGTGTCTGCTTCTACACCCTTCACTCAGCTAGGAGACATACTGGTACTTCAGGGTGAACAGCATCCTGAGAATAAATTGTTCAGTATTGAATTGCCACTAAATTAATACCAGGCTGAGGGCTTTGAGCCGATCCCCCTGCTCTGCTCCTCGTGATGCATTCTCATTGTGCTCCCTGCCTGGGAAGGCAGCTTCTTGTTGGGAGTTTCATGGGACCCTCGGGGTCAGAAAGTGACATTCAACAAAGGGCTGTACAGACTGTGTCTCTTCAGTCTCACTTTGCTCTTGCATTGTTCCTACCTCTGTCCTGTTGTCTCGTGGATACGTAGCTCCCCAGAGTGCACAGTGATTCAGGCTGTCCTCCAGACCTCGGTTCAGAAGCCATATTTTGGGGGTAGTCCTTTTTTCTTCTGGGGCAGGCAACTGACACAAGCTTCCTTTCAGTTTGCTGCACGAGCTGGTGATGCAAAGTCATCCCCAAACCCTATTCCTCTTCACAAAAAGTTTCAGTTCTCCCTCCAGTGGAAGGCTGCACATTGCATCTAACTCCATTCAACATTAATTAAGGAACTTTTTCATGTTTATTTCCCAGTCCTAAGGGCTTCTTGTGGCCTGAAGAAAAAAACCTCCCTATGGATCACCTGCACACTAGGTGTGATCAGTACCCAGGCTGAAGGTCTGGAGAACTTCCAGGGTTGGTAAGTCAGTGAAGAACTGGGCTGGAGAAGGGCAGGATCTCACTGTATAAGCCACGTGTGTTCATGTGCCATTTCCTTCACACAGTAACCGCCCATTAGTTAATGACGTCTCCCTTATAATGGACGCTATGATTTAAATCCAAGCGCTCCACAGTCTGGAGGACACCAGAGGGGAATTTCACCCTTAGGGAGCACCTCTTCTGCCCATGGTGAGGACAAGCCTCGGTGGCCAGGCCCCAGGTCGCTTTGGAGTAACCATACTGAACAGCATTACAAAACCTTACATTTATCTACAAGCTTTCAGGAAAGAATGGAAAGTGAAGCATCAGTCAGCACCTCCTGTTGTTCCAGGCTCATGCATGCACTCGGGTTGTGGTGTTCTGTTTTTCTAACGGGCTCTCTCTCATCGGAATAATCAGGCAGAGGAAAAGTGATCATACTGAAAGACAAGATTGCGTGCAAATAAGGTTTCCAGATGTGAGGCAGGTCCGTGGTTGCTAGGCTGTGTTTTCAAAGCTTGGTGACTGGTAACAACGTCAGGTCCAAGCCCGCAAACTTTGTTCCCAGGAGTAAGCCAGGCCCTGCTGGAGTGCTCTTGTTTTGTTATCACAACTGGAAAATGAGCAAACACCAGCAAGAGCAGGCCAAGGACTTTCCTTCAAATCCAAGCGCAATTATTGTACTGTTCTTCTAAAATGTCCTTTGCTTCTGATGGCCCAGGGAAAATGGGGTCCCAGATGACCCCGGTGGTGGTGCTGACACTCCCTGTGAGCTGGGCTGCTGGAAGCCAGGTTCTCATAACCCTGGGTACTGAGCAGTGAGCACCCCCCTTTCTGCCTCCTATTCAAAAATGACAGGCGTTCCTGCAAAGGGGCCCACCAGAATTCAGCCAAATTTTCCTTCCAGTTGGAACGAAGCATTGCTCCTCTCTCTGCATGGCCACCGCTGGTGACAGCCATCTTCCCTCTCACACCTGCAGTCCTCAGAGGAGCATCTTGCTCAGTGAAGACCTGTTGCACGGGAGGACCACTTCTGCTCTGGTGCTGCCTCTTGCTAGAGGTCCAGCAAGCTCCCATCATTGATGCTGTGCTGGCTTGTGAGAGCTGAGGACACAACTCTCCTCGATCACATCTTAAGTATTCTTCTATACTTAGATATAATTTTTCCACACACACAAAAAAAAAAAAAAAAAAAAAAAGGTAGAGAAAAAGGAAGTCATCAGATGACTGTGTAAGAAAAACATGACCTCTGGAGTATCCTAACCGCTCTGTAAAGGGGTCTGTTGTAAAAGAGCAAGTAACCTGCTCAAACAGCCCCAGGATGAGGTTTCCTTGGGTTCTCCATCATGTGGTGGTCATGATATGCTCTTGCAATACAGGTCTAGGACCAAATTCTGCACATGAGGTTGTACCCATGGGGTACAGTACCCATAGGGAATCTGTTTGGCTAAATATTGTCTTGTTCCTTTAGATTAACAAAGACAAGTTCACACTAAAAAAGCCTGGAAAATACAATCATTGCTGGGTGGGGTGGACTCCAGCCACTTATAGCCATATGCAGATGAAGCCATAGCAGAAGCTTGTAGCCCAGCTCCTGGCGCTCTGCTGTGCTGTAATGACATGCCCAGAGGCGAAGGAGGTGTGTGCTGGCAGATCGCCGTGAGCTCTGCCTCTGGGAGAGGCAGCATGTCCCCAGGAACAGACTGGCTGGGCTCCCAGTATAGGCTGGACACTGGAAGCTATGAATGGGATTTCTGTTCTACTTTACCCTGAAGATGCTGCCATTCCCCATGATGCTGCTTACCATCCAAACTTTTCCCGCCTTGCCTTTCTGCCCTTCTTTTTGGCAATTTTCTCTTGCGGGATGGACAGACCATCCCAAGTGGCTGAGAGTGAGATCCAGAGGCTGTCCTGCGTCCTGCTTGATGTTCATCTGGGCTGGCCTGCTTTTCAGGTGGTCTCTCTCTCTCCCTCCTTACCAAGACTCACTCCTGCAGCAATGCCTGACTTTTTTTGGCCAGGGTGCTGGGAAGAGATGGAAATGAGTATTTGCAGGCACTTTGAACTGTCTCCTGAATAAAAAGGAGAAAGCTAAAGGATCCCCAGACTGCAGGGATTATTGGTTTTATAATGATTTCAATAGCTCCATCAGCGGTGGCATGTAAAAGGAGCTCATCATTTATAAATTGACTGTTCCAGGGATCAAAGGCCTGTCAGGGCAACAATTAGTTCTGGTAATTTATCAGCTGTTTAAGCTTGTCAGGTGGAGAGAGAAGGGCAGTTCTGCATCAGCTACCCTGCAAAGTTGTTACTGTAGCCAGAGCCAGGTAGGATGTGCAGGTCAGTCATTTGCTAAATATTTCATGTCCTCCAATGTTTTGTCAGTCTTTCCGATACCTGATCCAATGTGGTTAGGCTGTCAGGTGAAAAGGAGGCATCTCTTAGCACACTAATGTCACCCAAGCCATAGGTTCTTTGTCTCGTTAACAATGCCCCTGTCAAATCCCTGCTGAGCAGCTAAATGAACTGGAATGCAGCAAAAAGAAGGGGAAAAAAATAAAAACCCAAACCCAACCGCCCAACCAAAACCTGTGGTCTGTTTTTAATTAGCCTATAAACCATTCAGAGCTCTCCAACTGTGCTGTCCGGAGAGAGAAAACTGATGGCAAATACACTCTCTCCTTGTAGACCTCATAGTAAAAAAATCCGTGTAAACAATATGAGCTTATTTGAACAGATGAGAAGCCTGGGCAAAAGCAACTGTTCTGCATAACAGTGCCTGGACAGAGCGCTGTGAACAGCAGCACCCTTGGCGATGCGTCCTTTGCAAAGGCGCCTACAGAATTCGGCTATCCTGCCCAGAGCTCTCCTCACTGGGGATAAAAAAGACAGCCATTGAGGCAGAGAGCCCCTTGAGTCCGGAACTCTCTGGCAAAATATGTCGTACAACATCAGGAGGACCTTTGTTACATTATGTTCCATTGCATTACATGTGTGCATGCTGCCACGCTTACAAGTACACGTGCAGAGCTGGTGAATGCTTCAAGTTTCCCCTGGTGAACCCTGTTGAACACACTTTTTGCAGGACCTGATAATGTAGTTATACAGTCACTTACGCTTTTATTAGAATGGTATCTTTCTTATTTGCTATGTGGCTGGACTCAATTCTGCACTTTCCTACACTGACAGCTCTTTTTTGCAACTCTTTTTCAAACCTACTTTCCATGCATAAAACATGGGTTTAATTAATTTGTAATGTGGACCACCAAAAAGTTTCCAGTGGAAGTGCAAACTTTTCCAGGAATTTCACATATGCAGGTTGTTGTAAAGCACATATGAACTTGCATCCCTTAATCATGTTTCGTGGCTCTTCAGATGTTCACAGATCACAGGCTGAAAGAAAGGCTGTGATCACAGCTTCATACAGCAGCAGCTCATAAAAGCCGTGTTTGGTCACAGGAATGGCACAGAAACACTTTGAGAGAAGAACAATATAGGAGCGGGGAAGGAAAGGCTGTCGTTTGCTTAGAAAGCTGACCCCTGTGCATATATAGACATTTATAGAAATGTTTATGGAGATAAATAATTACTCAGCAGAAAGCGGTTAGTTCAAAGAATAAATTTTTATGGTACAGTAATAGCCAGCCAACTTTCTGACTTGCCTGAAGGGTCAACAGCAGAACCAGCGATCCGTAAGGCATTGCCAATTCAGGGCAAAGGACGGCACTCACAGGAGCTTCCCTCTTCAGCCAGGTGAAAGACATCCTTGGGCTTATGAGGAAGGAGACTCAGGGTGAATTAAAATTAAATGAACAGCCTCGATACACATTGTTTGGAAGCCACTGGAAAGCACACTGCTGCAAAGCGTCCAGCTGGATGAGTGCTGGGAATGATGTAATGGTTTGCAGAGATCCAGGAGGAAAAAGAGCAGGCCAAGTCCTCAGGAAAAGCCTAAGATTTTAGAAAGATAGAAGTAAGTTTCTGGGGAAATGATGAAAAGATTCTTCTTATGAATACACGGAAGAAATGTGGATCTCTGTAGATGTATGTGGATTTCACAGTCACATACTATTGCTGCAGGGCTGATACACTGGAAAACCTGATGAAATCCGCAGTGTTCCTCCAAACTCACCTGAATGATGCCAGTTTAGTCCACCTATAGGGAAACTGGGATGAGTGGAGAGCCCTCCTAACTGAGATGCTTTCTCAGAAAAATCTGCTATAAGATACTGATAAACCACGTGGGGTCACTTTGAGACGACAGGTCTCCGATGAGCAGCTGCCATCGTGGCAGTACCTGGGGTGAGCCCACAGCCACGTGGGGACCATGGTTTATGTTTCCAGGGGACAAAGCAGGGCTGCTGGTGTGACTTGTGACTTGCAGCCATCCTCTCCCCCGTCCCTTGAGGAGCATGCCTGCAGCATGCAGGGGAGGCTCTGTGCAGCCCAGCAATGATTGCTCTTTTCAGCAGCATGGGTTCTTGGTCGCCTTGCCATATAATGAAGTCAGCTGCCTGATGGATGTGCTGGTCAGCCTGTGTGCAAGAAAGAAATGTCCCCCCTGAGGTCAGATGAGATGTATAGTCATGAGGGAAGAACCCAGACAGCATTCTCAAGGCACCTTTCCTGCAGATAATAGGGTTCTTGGTTTGTGCTTGCTTGTGCTACTGGAGGAATGCTCACCTAAAGCGGATGAGCAAGTTCAGGGTATGAGAAAGTACAGGAAAAGCCCTTGCTCCCTCGAGGAGGCAGTTTGGTCCTGCAAATCTCCCAGCATCTTGGATCCTTCAAAGCTTCCAGGCAGTCTGTGCACATTTACATGCCCACATTTTCATGAGCAGCTGATGGCCACACAGTTTAACTCTTCGCAGGGCTGAGCTTTTCTGGTTAAATAAATCACTTTTAAGAGGTCCCAGCTACTTGGAAATGCTTCCACAGGCAAATAAACAACTTAAAGACCTGGATGTTTCTGATAAGAATACGACAGGCACCATTTGCGCAATTTTTCTGTCCCCTCTAGTTTGATGAATTTGTGATATTCAAAGTTTTAGTCTGTGAATATCACTGCTTTATACTCCTGTTAGAAATCAGAGAGGATGAAAATAAGAAGCAGAAGAAAAACAGACCTCTTGCAACCATGGGACTGAAAGGAAGACAAGAAAGATGTCAAGAGGAGAAGCTCTGGTCCATCAAACCATTCAGTGCATGTGGCTACCTTTGCACAAGAATTCCTTAGGGCATCAGCTAATTTTTCATGATAGGCACTTCACCAAGTGCTTGGCTGAATTGTGTCTGGGAAAAAGAGACGGAGAAAAAAGAAGAAAATATAAATCCAATACATAAGACCAAAATGCATGCTGCTTTCTCCTTGCCAGACTAGAGGTTGGATTTGTTTCTAGTGACTGGCACATTACATACATTTTTCCTCTAGCTAGAAAAAAGTTAGGTCTAGGGTTGTTGGTTTTTTTTTTTTTCTAAAAAAAATATTTCTTGAGGGGGAAAACCACAGCAACAACAGTGTGGGCTTGAATTACAGTTGGTGAACTCAAATCATTTCTGCAGCCCCCAAAATAGCTGGAGAGGTCAATGAAACCGCAAACTCCACAGGGCTCATCCATTTCTGAATGCAGCTTTCTTGAGCCAGAGGCAAACTGTCCCATTGCTTACCAAAGTGATATTTATCTAATTTGTTACCAGAAAATGCTTGCAGGAGGAAAAAAACAAAACAAAACAAAAAAAAAAAACCCAACCCAACCCAGACCAAGAGCAGCAAGAGCTGCTGGAGCCCTGTGCTGGCATCAGCAAAGCAGTGTCCATCTGCCCCCCCCCCCCCCCCCGCCCCATGCTGGTATCAGAAAGAACAAAACCTTTCTGGGTCAAATTTTGGTCTCCTTTTCACTGGCAGAAAGGATGCCTCAAAAGCTGAGGGAATTGTTGGCTGACCGACTGACCCAGTGGACTTCAGGCAGAACTCAGGTCTCCTTGACCTGATCAGAGCAGTCCCGGGCACACCGCTAAGACATACCAACCGATTGTTTAACCATATTGAGAAATAGCAAAATAGGCTTCCCTATCATTTTTCACCTAGCTCAGATTTGATCGGGAGATAGAAAATAAAGAAAGACACGAACACCCATTCCGGCTAAGTTTCCAAAATGTCGTTTGCACGATGTTTACCTCGGGAAAAACGATCCTGCTGCTATCTTTGTACTTTATCTGTGGCTCTCTGTCTCTTCACATACTTACACTCACCATCACAGCTTCCAAGCATTCTCCTCTAATTAATCAAAAACTCTGTCCTTTTGTTTCCTAGGTCACAAAGGAAGAACAGTAAATTAAATAAAGATATTGGCCGAGCACGGAAGCTGGATTTCTAACCAAGGAACCTAATAATAGCACCGTGATGCAGGCAAAGTCAAAATTGATATAGTTTTATATACACAGAGGCAAACAGTTAAGCGTGAAGAAAGTAAACATCAGATAGGATTCAAACAGCGGTTTATCCAGCTCAGTCTGTGTTTGTAAATATAGAAGCCTGTTGTGGTGGCTAAATTTATCCTAATGTAAGGAAATATGAACAAAGAGGCTGGTATTTGGTAACTTCTATAGGCAACATTAGGACATCCTGCGTGAATTATTTTGGGGCGGTTCGTGATAACATGGTGCAGATTAGCATTGCCATTTCTGGAAAAAAATTAAGTCAGAATTACGTAGATAAGATGCAAAGAATTTCAGTAGCATTGTAGTATTTTCCTGACTTGAAGCCTGACTCACATGTCGAAGCTTTGTTTTATTGTATACCTTGTTTTGATAGATAGTCAAAACACCCTTTAACCAGAGAAAATAAAAATAAACCAGCTGAGCAAGAAAGAATTACACACAGCATCGAATCAAAATAAGTATGGCATGCTTGATTTCCGAGAGGAATAGTTGTTTTTTCCTGCAAAATTTTTGCTAATTCAGAAATGGCCATCCTGAGCCCAGGAAAAATCAGAGGAGGGAAATGCAATTTGGTAACAGCCTGGGAATGGGGCATTTCCCTGCTCTTCATCCTAGCTGGAATTTCCATACATCAGGTGTATTTTAGGACCATTAGAGCATGGCCACACTGGAAGGTGGTGGCCCTCTTCTCTAGGTGCTTCCCTTCATCCTTCTCAAATTTCATCCTGGATTAGAAGAACCTTTCACTTGGAAACAGATCACAGTCACAAAAGATTTTACTTTTTAAGAGAAAAAATGCGATTAGTTCTAGTTGGAAGAACGAGAGCCCTGACTCCGCAGCCTTGCTTCTGCAGTCACCACAATGTTTCCGTTGGCTTCAGGTAGAATATTTTTTTTGCTCAGGTCGTTTATTATAAGAATGTACTTTTACACGGCTCTTTGTTCAGTGCCATCAATCCCAGCACATGCCATGCCTCTCCTTTCACCCCGGGCTCTGGCCTGAGTGGTTGAATCTCTTTCTGCCATGGAGCTCACTTTGAGAAGGAGCAAACCTCTGGGGCAGACCCTGGTGCTTGTACATGAGCCAGCCTTCAGATAAAATGCTTCATGTTCCCTTTTGCTTATTCAGAGACAAACAGACTGTTAAATTCTGGTTTTCGGTCCAGCTCATTAATGCAAACCAGGGTAACCTACAGTTTATGCTTCTATGCCAGAAGGTAAATAGTGCAGGAGCAGGGGCAGGGGTGCATCCCCCCCCCGGCTCCGCCGCATGCAGCCAGACCCCTGGTACAGGCTGGGCACCATGAAACAGCTTTGGCCACTCTTCCCAAAGCCTGCAAGCCCCTGGCATCGGGGCATCTCACCTTCTTTGTGCTCTTTGTGTTGCTGCTCGGGCTCAGTGCTCTTACTTCACCTTGCATGGCTCTGGGGATGTGCCTTCCCAAAAGGCTGGCGGGTGCCCTTCGCCACCCAAAACTGCAGCGTGAGCAAGCAGCGGGGTCAGTTTACAGAGAAGGAAAGGAGGAAGAAAGCCAGCTTTCGAGTCCAGGCATGAGCAGAGTAAACCCTAGAAGGAACAGGTTTATTTTTAGGATGGTCTCTCAAGAATCCTTTAAACGCTGGCCAGGAATTTGGGCTACTAAATCTCACACACAGCACCATTTAGCCTGGCCACCTACAAAATCCAGATAGCCAGCCTTGATAATGGCACAGGCGCTGCTGCGGCACTCCTCTGCTCTCAGCATTGCTCCTCTCCTCTGGCTTTTTCCTGGGAGCGATAAGAGGAGCAACTGGGATGGGGATGCCAATGCGCAGCCCCTTCCCTAGCAGGTGGACCCCACACCACTCGCTCCCCTGCTGTGCAGGCTGGGTGAGCGCCTGGACTGCTTGCTTGTTTATTTTCCCTGCCAAAGGCAACTACTGGTAGGGGAAGAAATGGAAGACCAGGGAGCGTTAATGAGGTCTCTTCACACCTGACAGGGGTCACTGCTCCATGCGCATCCTGAGCAGTGAGCATGGGTGATGCAGAGATCAAAGGGTGGCTCTAGGGGCTGCATCCTGCCCTGCAGAAGCATAGGGGGTCCTGGTTCCTTCCCCCTGCCTGGGCCAGGCTGCCAGCACAGCCATCTCTTCGCTGAATTACTGCTCCAAAACACAGCAGAACAGCATGAAGGAAACACAATATGGGCTTTATCCAACCTTAGGGTGTTTGAGAATGAAAAATGCTGCAGACAAATGAATACTGACAAGAAATGCAGAACAACTTCAGAAATTTTTAACGATGACTGCTGTCAGTGTTTGTAAGTGTCACACACCTTATACTGTATTTGTAAAAGTTTGCTTTTTTAAAAAAACCCCAAACCACTCAGTTTTATCCATGGTCTAACTCTTGTGCTTTTTTTCCCTATAGTGTCAGAGATAGTTAAATCCGTTTATTTGCTTTGCTTTAAGTATCTTTCCAGCTATAACCACTCCAGGCCAGTGTCTGAAGACATGCAAAGTGTGACTATTGCTCTAGCTCTTTCCTGGGCTTGGGCCAGGCTCCATTGAGGTCTCCCTCTTTAGCTTGCATGGGCTGGGCTGAGGCTTTCAGGATAGCATGGTAATAAGTAACATAACACTGCCTGGTGCAATGTAGTCTACAAAGCATCTAGCGTGTGCATTTTCTCCTCTAGTTCATCTCTATCCAACCCCTTATTTGCCATATTTTAATGGTACAGTAAATCCACCATTAGAATTTGCACCGTTGGATGCAAACCACATCAGCTATGTGAGAGTGCTGCTCCAGCATAAATTCGTTTGGCCAATTCAAATTTTGCCATGAAGTTTTAATGAGCAAGCCTGAAGCTAGAACAAGTATTATCTGTTGTCTCACATCTGGCACAAACTTTCTGTGTTGTGATTTGGCTGATCTGACAGAAAGGCAAGCAAGTGCACACGCTTCGTCTAGGTCAGCTCTGTACATGGGGCTATCTACCTCCATGATCATGGAGCCACAGCCTACAGAAAAGCGGAGCATACGAAAAACAAGCCAGTACAGTAATTAAAAATATTTATTTCTGAAGATATTTACCTCGATAGGCATAAAGCATTTCCCAATTTCATACAGAAATACATAAGACATGCATAGACCAATATGGCCTACTTTAATGGGTATTCAACATGGTAAATATAATGAAGAACTTGTGTGAATATAAATACAAAACAAAAAAAAGCACATAAGATTCAACCTTTCAGCAAATTCAACAACGTGAATAAATTCACTGCTATAAACATTCACCCAATATTAGCCTTTTGACATAATTCAAAACAACCCTTTGTCTCGATGTACAAGGCACTGAATAAATCTCACAACAGCCTCTGGTTCGCCCCTACTTCAGTGCATTTTTGGTGGCATGTAAGACACAACAATTTCTATTATTAGAGCTTCACTTAGCCAAATATCCTTGTTATGGGAAACCTAGTAGTGTCCTCTAACTTTTATTTTCTGTTGAAGAGTCCTTTGGTATCCAAACACAAAGGACATTGACTATGCAAACAACCACATTGTCTAACCCACATTCAGATAACTCTGGTTGTACAAGTAAACTAGGAATCTGAAAAAAGGCAAAGGGTTGCAGCTGATTAGTAAAGGCAATAACAAGGTGTAAAAATACTCTAGCAGGAGTGCAACAAACAGTATGCGAGGTAGACATGTATATATGCAGTAAGTCCTGATAAAAGTAGCACTGTGGTTCATTTTTGCATTTTAATCAGAAGGTACAGTTTTTCGCTTTGAAGTTTGTCCACTCAGATCTTGCTTTCTGTCCTTTCTAAGCACATCTGTGAGGTCTTCCTTGCAAGACGCTTTTGATGTAGACCCTGAAAGCTGCTCAATTGATGGATAACATTCCAGAAGCAATATTTAAGTGTTTCCTCAGAAAGATGGCTTTTCATGTATGTTACTCCCGATTCCCCTTCGTCCCCTCTATCCATCCATCTGAACTCCAAAATGATGAAATCCTTTCCTTTTATACCTCCAAATGCAGGACTTCCTTAGTGTTTTGCTCTGCTGTGCAAACACTTGGACAGAGAGGCCCTTCGCCATCGTGGAATGTTAGAAGTCAAGAGAGTTTTGGTGACGCTTTGTCAGCAAGTGTGATGAGAAAGATTTGGAAAGATCTTCCCACTAGGATGCTTTCAGGCTTTCCCAAATGCTTTGCCTTTTGTTCGCCCTGTTATGTTTCAGCTTCCGCCCTTTCTGGAGCTCAGCCTTCAGCTTTGCGATACTGAAGGAAGCTTTGATACTGTTCCCAATGGCTTCCAGCCTGCAAAACCCCAAGAAATTTGTTGTTACAATAATGAAGATGCATCTCCAGTGTGCAGACATTCAGTTTTTGATTAAATAAACCTCAGTCTAGATTTCTGCCATGGGATCCTCAGAAACTGCTGATTGCTACGCCTCTGTCACAACTACGCTAACTTAAGCCACTTGAAATATTGGATTCAGAAATTAAATGCAAACGTTAAAATAAGTTAAAATATTAATTTAAATACAGATGTCCTAGACTTCCTTAAATAGCATGTATCCAGTCAAGAGGTCTTCAGCGTTATTCATTTCAGCTGTTTTGTTTCTTTTAGGTAAACCTGATCCTGCTTCCAATGAATGGGTGCTTTTTTTCAAGTAAGCCAGCAAGCCAGCCCCGTTTTCAAAAATTATTTCAGAATTCCAGGGCTTAACTCTCACTCAAAATTATCAGGCTGCCTGCTCGTACAAATCCTGTTCCGCTTGTGAAAATAGCACTAAAGAGTCTTCTTCTGTAGGGGCAAACTTCTGTGTGCCATACGCCGATACGGCTGGACTAACACTCAGCTTCAAAGCTGACTTCACCTCCATGGGGTTCCCAGCTGCACCAGGGCCAGCGCACGCGTCTCTGACCTGCACTGCGGAGTGCTGCTGCTGCCTCCTGCTACTCAACTGAATGTGTGCGGACCTCAAAGGGCAGTCTTTAAATTTACTACTTAATGTCAAATTTTAAATTTGGTTTAAATATTAATTTAGTCTTCGTTTTCCCTTTCCTCCACCTTTTTGCAGCCATTCCCATCGCTAACATCCAGTACTCATTTCACACAGGTTTATCGGGCAACGTAAGAGATAAGGCAGATAGACACCTGTCTCCTGCATTCTAAAAAGCCAGACAGATCTGGACAGATCAATAATCATCTTTTTTCCCCTCCAGTAAAACAAGGTACCTAAGAAAAGGCATTCCAATTCCGTTTCACATTAGAATAGTTGGGACATGATGGTTTTTTAAGTAGTGAAGATAGGGCACGAGCTCACTAAAATGACAGGCTCTATTTATTTCTGTCAGTATTTCATACTCTTCTGAAGCGTGGTGTATCTTTAGGCCTTACGAGTAAGCCTACTTCCTCCAAGCAAATGGAGGATGCAAGGCAGAGCTCAGCACTCTTGTCTTCACAAGCTACAAACCCACTGCGTGAAGAAGAACCCTCAAGATACCCTCACCAATCCCTCTGTAACTCTCAAGCTGAGATCACCAGCTGAGCCCAAGGCTGACCCGAAGGCAGGTGAACTGTGCTCTCTATTGCTACTCTGGGGAACTACAACAGGATGAGGAGAAACTCACCGCTTCATTTTCTTGCTGTCAACGAGCTGTCGGTTCATGCATTTGGGTCCAATGCAATTGCCAGCTTTGGTGCGGTGACGTGAGGTTTTCTCCACCGTGGACTGAGCCCTGTGAAGAGTGAAAAGGCACTGCTGTTAAAAAAAAAAGTCTGCAGTCCACAAGGTGAGGCACCTCATCAAAAACACTTCTCAAGGCATGTATTAAGCAATCTTTCTGGGCCAAACCATAGTATGTATCATAGCAGCGTGAGCACTCAGGTAGGAGGCAAGGCTTTGGGGAGATTATTCGCTCAGCAAGTGCCAAAATGAGTAAGTCTACCACAACTTTTTACATGCACTGCCTTTTAAAGAGTAGCAACAATAGACGCACCAGAGATCTTTTCCTGTCTGGCAGAAGTTCAGACATTTCTTGTCCTTCTGGTTGGCACATCGGCATCTGCTGCTAGGTTCAGCGAGCATCTCCGGCACCATGTCCTTCAGTGATCTTCTGGATCGAGAAGGGCCTCCGAGACCATATGGAACAGTCTTCCTATGATCAAAGAGACAACATGAAAGTCATTCAAATAATTCCGTGGCTTCAAAACAGTGAGGGATTTGGGGCAATCTTATCAATGGGATCGATTGCATGAGTAAAGGTTGTGGGATTGGGAATGCCTCATTGGTCATAATTTCCATGCAAATGCTTCTGATCATCTTGCAATGTATTCATTAGCATGGCTACTGACAAGGCTAATGACCTTCTAATTGTGATTTCATGAGGCTGCCGTGCCTCCCTGTGCAATAGAAAGCAATAAAACCTCATCTCTTTGAACTTTGGCAACTGCCAACATCGAAAGCAGCAATAAAAGTGAGGAGCAGATCCTCTGCGCTCCGAGGAAACCCAGCAGCAGAACAAATGACCTGAGTCAGTGGCTGCAGCACTAGGTGAGGCTCTGGCTCACTACTTTTTGGTAAGGAAAGCGTAGAAACAGACCCTGCACATCGCTCTGTTAACACGTGGGATGTGATAATTCACAGCAGAGAGCAGCAAGAGGTGGCAAGGAGCCGCCCCATGTCAAAGTAAGCTTTCTAGCCTCCCAACTTGACAGAAAGAAAAACGGTCAGACAAATTCAAGCTGGCAAAATCATACTTTTGGCATTCAGTCTGCTTCTGATTCATAGCAAAAAGTATCCCGCAGCCTTTGCTGAGCGGCACCCAAAGGAAATACGCCTGTCCAGATTTTAGAAACGCAGGTGTTAGGGCTGTTAGGAGCTACCTGCTCAATCTAGGTTGTCAAACCCTGCATGCTTCCTCCTCTGAACTCGGCAGAAAAGCGGGGGGGGGGGGGGGGGAAGCAAGAGAAACCGTGAAAGTATATTCCTTCTTCCCCTTCCCATTTCTGCAGGGGGGTTTACGGTTCTTAATTTTTCCCTCCCCCGCCCCGGGAGAAGAAAACCCAGTAGTCTGCAAACCCAGCAAGTGCCGCAGCCCCCCGCAGGTCCACTCACTCGGGGGTGTTGATCCAGATGATGTCGAGGTGGCAGAAGTAGACGCACTCCTCGTCCAGCAGCGAGGAGCAGGAGCAGCGCCGGGCGCGGCGGTGCGCGGCGGCGGGGGGCGGCGGGGCGCCCGCTTCGGCTGCAGGGGCTGCGGGGGCTGCGGGAGGGAGCGGCAGAGCTCAGCACCCGCGGCCACCACCCGCGGTCCCCACCGCCGGTCCCCACCCGCGGTCCCCACCCGCGGCCACCGCGCACCCCGCGCATCCCCGTCCGCCGCATCCCGTCGCACCCCGCAGCTCCACGGCGGCTCGCCCCGGCGTCTCTCCCCGGGGACCACCGGGCAGCCCCCAGCCCCACCTCGCAGGACTGGCCCCGAGCGGCGGGGCACCGGCACCTACCTGCCGGCAGCAGCCCCGGGCACAGCACGAAGAGCAGCGAGACGAGCATCTGGGAGTAATCCATAGCAGGCGGCGGAGAGCGGGCGGGGAAAAAAAATAATAAAATAAAATAAAAAAGAGGGGGGGAAACTAATAAAAGAGAAAAAAGCGGGGACGGGCTGTGCCGGCGGCGGGATGAGCAGCCGTGTGCCGTGCCCGGGGCGCAGCGCGGGGGCTGGCAGCGGCTCGGTGCTCCCCGGCGCGTCTGGCTGGCGCGGCGGTCCCCGGCGCCCTTTTATAGCGAACCCCCATGGAGCGGGTAAACAGCCCCGGCGCTATTTTATCCCGAGACAATGTTATTCTGCTATTAGTCACCGCGCGGCAACGTGCGGGCCGAGATAAGGCCGGGCTGGAAAGGAAATCGCCTGCAAACTTCAGAGCGGCGGGGGGCGGCGGCGGGGGGGCCGGGGGCGACCCGGGGGAGGGGCGGGGCTGGGGGGGCGCCGCGGGCAGCGCTGCGGGCGGGCCGCCAGGGGGCGCCCTGCGCCTCCACCTGAGGGAGCGGGCGGGCGGCTGGCTGGCGGCGGCGCGGCGGGCCGGCGGCGGGGCTCCGCGGCCCTCGCCATAACAACAATAATTACCGTGATTATTGTCAGCGCTGCTGTTGTTGTTGATGGTTGGCACAGCAGCGGGGCCGGCCGGGCGGCGGCAGGCGCGGTGCCGCCCGCGGTGGAAGGTGTCGCGGCCGCCCGGCCCGGGGCTCTGGGCTCGGCCCGCCGCTCCCGCCGCCGTCCCGGACTGAGGAGCCGCCGAGGGTCCCCTCCCGCCGCCGTCCCGGCCTGGGGACCCGCCGAGGGACCCCTCCCGCCCTTCCTCAGGCGGCCGGAGGGCCGGGGTCGCAGGGGGGTGACGGGTTGAGGGGGCCTGTCCCCACCCCGCTCCCCGCGGCCCGGCCGGCTGGGTCTGGGGCCCACGGCGGTTCGGGTCTAGCAGCAGCAGCGGGACCTTCAGGCATAACCCCCCTTTTCTTACGTGACGGGGGACACCGTGCCACAGAGTGAGCTTTAGGGTCAGGGCTGTGCGAGCAACAGCAGGGAAATAAAGCCGGGGGGACGGGGGGGACGGGGGGGGGGGGGCAGAGGAGGGAAGACCCGTGCCTGGCCTTTGCCTTTGGCTCCTGCCGCTAACCCTGGTGAGGTCAGGGCAAAGGGTTTTCACACACATTTATATTTGCCGCTTCACATTGAGGTACAGGAGCTGTCAGTGTGGAAGCTGGACGCTTGGGAAACGGCAGTGGCAATGCCATCCAGCACGTTTCTGTTTGCCACTTTACACTGAGGTACAGCAGCTGTCAGTGTGGAAGCTGGACACTTAGGAAACGGCTGTGGCAATGCCATCACGAATATATCCACGCATGAAATCCACTGGGCTCCTAGCTGGGAAAGCCAGCCTCTGAATATAAACTCAAGTGAACTCAAATGCCTGCGATCCGATGTGGAGCCATTGTGCTGCAAAGCATGCCAATTTCACCTATGATAAATAGATAAGACTCTCTTGGTATTTGTGGTATTTCCGTGCACTGTGCTGTAATAATAGAAATGACCTTGGCTATCACAAAGACCGCGGCTGTTAACTGCAAGTTGCATTGTGATCTCGCAGGTGAATGGCCATTTTTTTTTTGAAGTATCAAATTATACCGTGCTGCTGTCTCGTAGTGGACAGACTGTCTACAGCCATGCTGAGTCAGAATAAAGGTCCATTTAGGTGGTATCCTTTCTTGCACAATGGCTGCAAGGAGAAAGAGTACAAGAAAGGAATGCAAGCGGAGACTAATCCTTCCTTCGGTATAACCTCCCTGCTTCTAACAGGATGAAGCGTGGGGGCTTTCCAAGAAATAGCGGGCATTTAGACCATTGTGCTGAATAAACACCGGTGGCCCCATCCTGAGTTGGTCATACCTTTTTTTTTCCAAAGGTTCTCTAAAAACTGCCCTATAAAACATCTGTGAGCAGAGACAGCTGGGTTATATGGTATTCTTTTCACACCTTTCCAGCGTGGGAGTCTATTTTTCAGAGCAGGGATTGTATCTTCATGTGTATTATGCCTTCTTGTGTATGTAGGGCAGCACTTACCAGAATACCAATGTATCTGTACCTGCATGTGTGAATTATTGCAGTTATGATAAGAATCTACCAGCAGAGGTCACCTAGCTACATTTAAAAAGCAATCATAGCCCACTGAAGTAATAAACTTTATCAGTATCCAAAAGTTGGGAAAGAAATTAGATTAATTTTGTGTTGTTGTTGTTTCTTGGTGTTTAAAAAAAAAAAAGAAAGAAAAAGCACAAAGTAGTTGTGTGGGTTGAAAGATAGCTATCGTTCTGTATAGAATACAAATATGCATAGCCTTTCCAGGCCTGTCACTTAAAGACTGTATTTCATGCCAGCACTTACTTAAAAGAGATTTTTTCCTGAGATTCTTTTTTCTAAGATGTGCACTTGAAGCCAGAATGACTCACATTCGTGTAAGATATTTTCAGCTTTGTCAAAATGCCTTGTTAGAAAGTATTTTGTTAGCTGGCAAAAATGGCATGCATGTTTCCTTTTTTAAGTAACAAAGCACAAGCATATCGCAGGGACCTCTGAAGGTGCTGTTCTCTTTTTTTGAAAAAAAAAAACAAAAAACATTTTCAGCAATTTTTGGTAAGGATTCATAAATATTATTGTTGTCAGAGATCCATATCCTCCGATTCAGTGATTTCTGATAGCTCCACTTTCAGATCTTGAGACTAACCAGAATCAAGCTATTCCTGTTGCTTGTTCGAGTAATGCAAAAACAAATTTATGTTCCATTGCCAGCAGCCCAGTGGGATCATTTCAGGCCACGTGGATTGCCGGGCCAGGAGGTGGCTTTCCCCAGGAAAGGGGTAACCCCCGATCCTTTCTTGGATGCTGGGAGGTACTGGGCAGGTCTGTGCCACACAAAAATACCCTTTGGGAGTTTTGCCAAAGAAGGAAGATTTGCTCACTCTATAGCTGTTTATAGTAGGAGTCTGTAACAGTATGGGTCACAGCAGGGGTCTTATAAAATAAGCAGAACAGGACTAAACTTTGGCTAGCAGTCCGTGTTTGCAGAATGGAAATACAAAGTCGTGTGCGATCGTACAGTCAGGTACTCAACAAGTCGTCCCTGGGCATGCGAAGCCAGCTTGCCCCATGGGCGGGGAAGCTTGTGCCGTATTTGTGCTGCTACCCATTTGGGTGAGGGGGGAAGCAGGAGCTGAAGCTGACTTCTCCTGCTGCAGGCTTTCCCCCTTTCTAGCTGGAGTACCTTGGCCAGCCACAGCTGAGACACGGTGTTATGGGGTGAAAACTTAGCTGGCCAGCCAGGCTCTGGTTTTAATGTTCCAGCTGGAAAAGTCCATGGCACTGACCGAGTTTTCTAAAGGACATTTTGTATAGTGTCAGAAATGTGAAATGCCTGCTTATCAGCAAAACAATAAAAGGAGATTGTAAAACTGTGCCTTTCTGTTTAGGGAACAAGGGGAGCAACATGCTGTTTTCTGCAGATTTGAAACACAATTCTCAATTAAATCAAAGTTGCGTAACCTGTCCCTTTACTCCACTTGCTGCCCCTCTTGCATCTCACTTGCCTCTTATGGGCTGTCCAGTCCCCCTGCTTCCCTCCTTCCACAAGGTGTGGGGTGAAGATTCCCATTTCTCTTTTACATAACATGCAAGTTAAAGAGCTAACTAGTTTAGGCTTCTTGGAAATTACCTTGTTCTCATCTGCCCGGCCTACAACGGATTTATTTCCCTTTATAGATACTAGGGTCCTTGGGCAAAAGCATAATTTCTCACAAACCAGCTTCCTCAATTTCTCCCCATCTCCAGTGAATTATGTTTATCAAAGGACGTAGGTCCCTGTCTCATGGTACAGTTGTGGACCTCTTAAAGTGCTGAGGAGAAGAGGAAAGCCACCCGCTAATCCAGCAACCTTGGCCCCACCTGTCTGTAGCATGTGACCGGATCCTCTCCCCATCCCAGTACCACCAGTGGTCATTTTCCTTCCAAAATTCCCTCCAGATACAAAACCCCATTCAAAGTTGGGAGGAAGGTGGCAGCTATATGATGTTTGGCACAGACGAGCCATCATCAGATGAGAAAAGAAAGCTCTTTCAGACCATGCATCTCCTGGCACCAGGTGGCAGTGACTAGTTACCATTTAAAACACAGAAATCAAACCCAGCTTAGAGCTCAAATAGAGGAGAAAAATCAGCTTTACTGAGCAAAGTTCACAGTTTCTCCCAGGGCTAAAATTGTTATTACCAGAAACACAATAAGGACAGTTTGCAGAGATTCAGGTTTCAGAGGTACTGTTGTGAAACCTTCCTCTCGCTTACACTTTCCACAACAAAGAACGGGAAGCATCAGGGAAATGTTTCGCTGGAAGCCAAGACAGATTTTAAAGGAGGGGAAACATCAGGTGGGAAAAGGGAAAAGGCTTAAATAGTCTTGGAATAAAGAATCCACATAATTTTTAGGTGAGAGTTAACAGAAACTCCCTTCCCTACACTGCCTGGATGTTGTGGGAGAAAGAGTGCGCACTTCCCCCTGAAGCCAGGCACAGGGGTGCTGGAGGCGCTTGGCCATCCTCCGTCCCAGCACGCTGTAGCAGCTCCTCCTGCTTCCGTCTTTTACTCTGCCTTTGCTCTTGTGCAGGAGCAGAAGCAGTGTATTGGGAGCAAGGTAAAGCTCTGCGGGCAGGTAACCAGAGCCCTCTCTGCCAGGCCTTGCGTGGGTGACAGGGGTGACCTGTACTGCTGAGGGAGCGCCCTGCGTGGTGTCAGGATGGCACCTCACCTGCCGGCTCAGGCGGGTGGTTATTTCTGCTGTGGTAGCTCTGGATCCTGCACACAGAGGCCCCGAAGGATTTCAATCCCTAGCCCTTTGCTGTTACAGTTTCTACTGGGGTGCCTAACTTCAATTTCATTTTTTAATTGACCTGAGTTTTTCTCATGTCACTGATGATATTAGTACGAGTTATAAGGCAAAGACCTCACTTCTGGTTCAGAAAATCTCAAATCTCAAATCTCGGTGTCTAATCCCTGTTCTCCTGCAGACACATCCACCATCAGCCATGTCAGACACAAAATGCTGGGCTGGATAGTCTGATCTCATGGGTCTGTGATATATTCTCATAGCTATGCTTGAACTCCAAATTTGGTTTTTGGGGAAAATCAGTATTTCTGCATGGTCTTCAGCTCCATTCCATCAGTCAAGTTCAAAATACAAGCAGTATGAATTATGTCTTCTAGAAGTGTGAAAAGAGGATAAAAGATTACATGTGTCAATAATCAGCCTTTTAAGAATGGGTTATGCAAGTAAGAGTTTAACTATAATAAAATTATCATCAGTAAATACAAAAGATTAGTGCAAAGACTGCAACAGAAGGGTTTGGTGAAGGAAAGGAAAATACAGAACAGAAAGCGTCACTTGTAGAAAACCTGATCTGGTTCTGTGTACAACCTCGTCTACGACTACAGCAGCATATGACAGAATACTTATTTGCAAATAACAGTTAGTGGAAAATGTGCTTTATCAGGTTTGTTTACTTACTTCTTGGCAAGTCTGGCTTGTGAGGAACCCAAACCCAATGCATCCAATTAGAAAATCTTCCGGAGCAAATCGCTAAGAGTAATGCACAGCTCTCTGACTGATCATCTTGCTCCTATCAGCAGCACATTTCATATTCTTTAATAAAGGCCTATTTCTTATAGTCTTGGCAAAGAATCAGTGATGCCGTCCTAGTGCCCAGAGCTGGGAATTGAAGCAAGGCGGCCAGTACTCATCCTGTTTAACAGTAGATACTCTGCTACATTTTCTAAATTAGGTGAACATCTTGGCTCACCTGGCGTTTGAATTGCTCTGTAGGATATGCAAAGGAGCCTAAGGTGCTGACAGTCCTAAAGTTAGGCACCATTGTCCCCTTAATGTCTAGAGTTAGCTGGGGATGAATCCAAGTGGGTGACTTGTCCAGCGTCCCATGAGAAATTGCTGGGGAGCTGGAGATATGAGTTGAGTTCCTCAAACCTGTGTCCTGTATCCTGCCTGCTACATTATCAGCACTCACATCGAGGTTTGCTAATCAAAACTGACTTCTTAGCTGTTTCAGTTTGTCTCTCTCTTGGATTTTATGTTGCTTTGCTCAGAAAAGGTGCTTGCGAGATCTTCATTTCATGCAGCTTGCTCAGAGACGCTTCTTTGAATTCATGAATTTAATTGACTTTTCATGCCTAGTTTTTTCACCTATTATGTGACTTGCTCCACCTTTGAACGAGACTGCCTCCAAAGACTCAAGTTAGTAGATTTCTGAGAGCTAGCCGGCTCTACCCTTTCCTGAGTGCATAAAGGCCTTGCCGAAATTAAGGTAATTAGCAAACGCATTGTTCCAGGAATGGTGTTGAACTTTCTTTACAGCCCAGCCCTGCTGCTACCACGTCTAGCCCCCCTGTGACTCTTTTGCCACCTCCGTTTTGAGCCTGGCGTTAGATGAGCCGACTTGCTGGTTCCACTGTTTTCTTTGTGAGAGAAACCAGTACGTGCTAAGAAAGAGCACCTGTTTAGATGTAGCCTGAGCCATAGGTATGAAGTTGTTTTAATTTGGTTACTTGTTCCAGATACTTGCTGTGCTCCCAGATCTGTTAGCACTACACTTCTGTGTATCATTGCCTGGAAGGTAGGTAGGAAAGCAGCCTCATACAAACCAGTGCTCCTAGCAGTAAAGATCTACTTGTCATCCATTTGGGCAGGTGCTTGTGTCTGTCTTTGGTTTTTGTTTGTTTATTTGTTTTTTTGACCAGGGCATGCTTTGCCTGTAAAAGAAATGCTGACCATCTCTCTCCAGCTGCAGTTCCTACTCTTTATCTGCCCTTATTTCTCCCAGGAGAAGGCAGCTTTGTGAGGAAACATGCATTAAACATGCTCCAGCTGTTTCTTGCACCCAGTCTCAGCTTGAACAAGTTACACCAAGAACTGTAAAAGGAGAAAAGCTGTAGATAAACTACAATAAGCAACAAAGAAATAAAATTGAGGAGCTCTCCTTAGCTTTGAAGGGACAATATGAGGGACACCCTTTTATTTTTCAAGGGACATACATGCGTTAAAATGTCTACTGTCTGTCTGAGGTAAAATACAGACCACACAGATCCAGGGGTTGTTATGGCAATTACTTGCTGGTAACAGTGACAAGGAGATTTCATGTCCTGTCAGGGCCAGGAAACCCGGAACAGCAGCTTGAGGATCACCGATGCACTGCTGGAAGGGAAGAAACTGTATGACTCCAGGTTCCTGCGAGCAGCTATAAAACCAAGATGCCCAGCAGGGCTTTATGTTGACATTTACCATATATGATGTATAGCATGTAGGAATGAAGCCAGCTTTTGTGGCTGCTTTCACTAAGCATCCTTGCGACATGACTGTATTAGGAATTTTTCACCAGCTGTTTCCATTTTGGCTACTTAGCAGAGCCTGAGTTGGTGCCACTGGGAACCCCAGACCTTTCTGTTCTTGCTATTCCAAGCAGATTTATTTGCTGTGGCAAAAAAAAAAGGCAATGCAGATTCCTTAGTTTCCTAGATGTGCTCAACATTAGAGCTGTGGGCATTCAGCTGGAGTGGTGGGAAGCCTCAGTAGGAATGGTATCACGTGGGACCTTTGCTCTGATGGGCTGGTACAACAGAGTGCTGAGCAAATGCAGGGCTGTGCTTTGAAAAAAAGTTTGTGGATGTCACAGAATCTCACAGAATCACAGAACGGTCGGGGTTGGAAGGGACCTCTGGAGAGCATCCAGCCCAGCCCCTGCTAAAGCAGGGTCTCCCAGAGCAGGCTGCACAGAGCCGTGTCCGGGCGGGTGTGGGATGTCTCCGGAGCAGGAGACCCCACAGCCTCTCTGGGCAGCCTGACCCAGGGCTCCGGCACCCTCAAGGTAAAGAAGTTCTTCCTCACATTCAGATGGAACTTCTCGTGTTGCAGTTTGTGCCCGTTGCCCCTGTCCTGTCACTGGGTGCCACTGAAAGGAGCCTGGCCCTGGCCTCTTGGCACTCCCCCTTAAGATGTTATTAAACAACGATAAGGTCCCCTCTCAGGCTTCTCTTCTCCAGACCAAACAGGCCCAGCTCCCCCAGCCTTTCCTCATCAGGGAGATGCTCCAGCCCCTCACCATCTTCATAACCTCTGCTGGACACTCCCCAGCAGTTCCCCGTCTCCCCTGAACTGGGGAGCCCAGCACTGGACCCAGCACTCCAGGTGCGGCCTCAGCAGGGCCGAGCAGAGGGGCAGGATCACCTCCCTCGACCTGCTGGCCACGCTCCTCCTCACGCACCCCAGGGTCCCGTGGGGCTTCTTGGCCACCAGGGCACACTGCTGGCCCACGGGCAACTGGCTGCCCACCAGCACTGCCAGGCCCTTCCCCGCAGAGCTGCCTCCCAGCCCTCAGCCCCAGCCCGTGCTGGTGCGCGGGGCTGTCCCTCCCCAGGGCAGGACCCTGCACGGGCCTTTGCTGAACCCCATGAGGTCCCTCTCACCAGCTCTCCGGCCTGCCCAGGCCTCGCTGAATGGCAGCGCAGCCTCCTGGGGTACCAGCCACTCCTCCCAGCTCTGTATCGTCAGCAACTTGCTGAGGGCGCTTCTGCCCCTTCCTCCAGGTCACTGATGAGTCAGTTGGACAGGACCGGACCCAGCAGTGACCCCTGGGGAACACCGCGAGCTGCGGACCTCCAGCTGGACTATGTGCCACTGCTCACAGCCCGCTGAGCTCTGCCATTCAGCCAGTTCTCAATCCTTCTCACCATCCACTCATCTAATCCACACCTCCTGAGCTTACCTATGATGAAGACTTTTTCCAGTTACTCCCAGTACTGTACATGCAGAACACTCATCATCCTTTGACTAACCCTGTTCATATTAGCTGAGTTGTAGTTACCCTGTTACCACTGGTGTAACTGGATGTGAGCAGCTGTTGCCTTAAGAATTGCTCCCTAGTGTCATTTTCCCTACCTTTTACAGCTTTTAATGACATCTTCTTATTTAAAGACAAACATATTCTACCTTTCTTAACAGGATTATGCTGTAAAACTGTACTATTGGTTTCAATTTCAACAGACACAGTCAGGAACAGCTGTTTCTTACGATGGCTTTAGGATGAGTCTTGTGAAAATACACACAGTAGAGTTCAAGCTGTCAGCTGACAGAGCAGACCAGCTTTCCTCGAATTCTTGCAGATATATGTCTTTTTTTCAGTGAAAAGACTCTGAGATGCTAAGCCAGTTTCACACCAGCTGAAACCCAGTGGGAGCCATTTAATTTTGGTTTAAAAGGACAGAATAGTAAGGAGGGTGCAAACCTGACTGAAACAAAGTTTACCAGTGTTTTCAGTACACTTCAGTGGTAGGTTATCCATATAGTTTTGTACCTAGTTTTTAAAATGGCTTTAAAATCACACTTTTCTCTAGAAAAATGAAACTTACGAGAATGTCCAGGCCAAACACTAGGAACAGCAAGGGTATCATTTAAAAGCCTCATTTCTCAAGACCTTTTCTCCTGACACCAAATTTTTTAACCTTTCTCCTGGCACCGATGACCAGAATTGTATCTTTTCCCAGAAGCGCTGAAACTAAACTTGAAAATGTTTTATTTTGCATAATGAGAAAAAGAAATAGAACTCCTTTGCTTCCTTTGCTGATACGCACTCTTTGAATGGGGCTGTATGACACAGCTGAAAACTTTGTTTATTTGCAGCCTGCTTGCTTCCCTGGCAAAGTGGAAGTCAAAAGCAACAAGGCAAAGTGACCCTCTCAAAACCCACTTATCTTCACGGGAAGCCGGTTCAGGCTTAGACAAACCAGAAATCCCCACTTCCTTTTTCTAGAGAAATTACACTATCAATGAATTAGAAAACTTCATTTTCTTTCACTGCCCTTGTTACAAGAAACAGAGGAGGCAGGGCATCTAAGGCCACCTACCTTTTGCTGCAGTTACTATTCACAGGTTTTCCATTCTGTCACTTCTCTCCTCATAAATATCAGTTGTGATACTTGAATGAGAGTAGCATCCTGTTTTCCTTGCAGTTTGTTCGGGATTGTGTAAGACAGTCCTTACAAGGAGAAAGTGGGATTTCCAGCGCTGTAGGAAAGAGTGGTTTTTACTGGAAACAGTCCTCTGCAGCTAAGAGCTTGCTGGCTGTGCCTGTGCCACCAAAGGCACATGTGCTGTATGGAAAATAAACTGGTGGCAGCTCAATTGGAGCATATCAGCTGGTTTCTCGGACCTTGTGAATGGCCCTGTCCTACCAGTAATTCTGGGAAATAAGCAAGCGGGGCCAGCATTGCCCCTCTCCAGAGCTGCTACTGGGAGGGCAGGGAACACGTTATTGTAACAGGCCACAGTGTGAGGCCTCCCCAAAAGAAGGCAGCAGTGCAAACCCTTCTGTGGGGCTGTGGGAGCCAGTGCCATGTCCTCTGTCCTCCTCCTGAGGAACAGTTACGGAAAACTGCTGCCTTGAGATAGGGAACCTGCCCTACATTTCCTTGTATCAAAGTACACGGTAGCAAAAGAAGGCGCTGATTAGGTTCATGCAATCTAAACTGTTGTTCCATAAAAGTAAAAAGCCTTTTTTTTTTTTTTTTTTTTTTTTTTTGGCTTTTCTTTGGTCTTATCACCAAGGGCATGGTTTTCCCAAAGGTTATTTGACAGCCCAGAGTCTTTAGGCAGACGTGTTGGCCCATTGCATGAGAAATACAGCTAAGCAATGAAGGAACTACAAAGCGCTGCATCCTCTGTGCAATGTGACATTGACATTGAACTTAGTCCCAGAGCAGCACGGACCATGAAAGAGGCATGAAAGATTAAAATCTCGGGGTGTCAAGCTTAAAACAGGGCACGAGGAAGAAGTATGTGTTTTGGGGAGCCATTCAGGAGAGACAGTTCCACCAGAAGATGCATGCAGCTGTCGAAATTGCAAGGTCCTCGCTGCTGGGCTCATTTGAACACCTTTGCTCAGTGGTGTTAACTGTGTGACCATTTCCACTAACTTTGAGAATATCTTCAAGCATATGCTCAAGTGTTTGGAGAATGAGGGTCCGATGTGTCTCCTTTTTGGGGGGTGCCAGTACATGGCAGGGTGTAGGTGACGGAAGTATTTCAAACACCTCTAGAGGTATTGCGTCCTTGTGAATACTAAGAAAGGAAATGAATCTTTCTGGGCTCACAGGTGCAAAGTGTCACCCTGCTGTGGTCACCTACTTCTTGTGAAGCATGCCTCTGGCATATAAAATCCAAAGCTCAGGAGCTTCACTAAGCCGAGGACATTTCTCTTTTTTTAGGAACTTTGATCTTTGTCTAAGGGGCTTCAGGGACTATTATTCTTTTTCCCTGTTGAGCTGTGTCAGAGGTGTGGTTGTGGATTTAGTGATGTTTTCCACATGTCTGGGGATATGTGGACCACACAGGCCGCTATTCTGGATCTTAAAACTGGCCATCAATGTTTCTTCAAAAGTTTCTTCCTGGACAGGGAGACAAAGCATAGGAAGATACCACCTTGGAGGCACGGTCAGATCCAGGGCTGGTCTCCAGTTGTGATACAGTTACTATTATGGAGAGCTACTTCATTATAATAGCGGAGTTCAGTGATGCAACAAACTTCATGATGCATTCCCCATGGCATAAACCAAATAAAACCAACTCTGCCTCCAAAAACCTAGCATTATTTTTTTTTTTAAGTTCCCACTTGGGAGAGGCCAGCATCAGGTTTACAGTGGAAAAGGGGGCTGCAACAAGGAAAAGGACAACCTGGAAAGGAGAAAATGAGAAGGCGGTAGGTAGAAAGTTAAGGCATATGGATCTGTTTTCTGAAGAAACTTGTTCCTGAGGTTCTGGAGAGTGGATCTGAAGGCAAAAAGAGGACTCGAGGAGGTTCAGCGTAGGGAATTGGTACCTCAACTCAGCATCAAGGTCCCAAAGGAAATGACTCCGGAGAAGAGAGAAATAGCTCTTTCCCTCAGTAGTGCTATAATCCTGGTTGGTTCTGGCCTGGAGAGGCTGCTTAGGTACTCAGGACTAAAAAGCTGTGATATTGTGAATGATGACAACAAGCAATTGCAAAAAAACCTGGAATTGTTTAATGACTAAAATTGAGGCTGGGACTTTTGCACACACAAAAAAGCCTAAAACAAGTTGTTAGTAAACTGAGCACATCTTGCCTGGATTACAAAGATACCCCAACTAAAGTGTCCTACTGGACTGGTTTTGCTGTTGCCTGAATTTCCCCTCCCAGAGCATCTGACCACAGCTTGCTCTCTCAGAAGGCTTCCAGGTTTGCATTTATGGTTCAAACTAATCAACTTGTTCTGCTAAAATACGGAACAGGAAAATGGGAACACTGTGGCTTTCATTTCTGATAGGCATAGTACCACACTGTTACTGTTGCTGAAAATTGCTGGAGCCTGGCTGTGCTCCTCAGCTACTCCAGCTTTACTACAGGCCACATGCCTCTAGGTGGTGCCTCGATCTAAAGTTTAGTGCCAGGAGCTGGGGAGCAGCAGCCTGAGGCTGGGCTTTGCCCAGCACATGATGCCCGTGGCAGAGGGAGCGAAGCAGGCAGCCCTGCTGAGCCCTTTTCACCGCAGTATTGCTAGAAAAGCATGTCTGCTTTAGGCAAAGGAGCCACAGCCAGAACTGTGGGGATCCCCCCGCAGCAACAGACACATCTGCAGTTCCTCCAGACCCCACATACAGACTTAATCCAGAGCTGACGGAGACACCTTCATTTAAAGCCACAGCGGGTCAGGCCCCACATCCCAAAGAAACCCATCAGCTGCTTTGCCCTGAGGCTGCTGATAAGCCCTGTCATCTGGAGAACTGGTGTCTGTAAGGAGATGTAACCAAGTTCATATCCTTCAGACTGAAGTGTTACGAGAAAAAAGAAATGGGCAGGCTCGTGGGCCATCAGTGGGAGCGGGTGCCTCTTTCTTTCCTGCTCTGCAGCCTGTGTTGCTAACCTGAACTGTGTGAAAGCTCTGTGTGTGGGGCAGGAGCAACTCTTGCAGACACCTGTGGGGCAAAGAATGCCTGCAGATGGTATAGAGCTGTTCCTTATCCTCGACTGCAAAGAAGGGCAATATTAGGGACTGGAACCGGAAAGATACACTGAGTCTTCTGGGTGTGGATAAGGCAGTTCTTGGTGGTTCTTTTTATATCTTCAAGGTGAGGGACATCCACCAGGGAGGTTCAGAGCTTTGGGATGAGCACAGCACAACTCTTCATCATGTCTCCCTTTTCCACTAGGCAACTAGGAGGCAGAACACACCCTCTGTTTTGAAGCAAACTATTTGATACACATAGCCATGCAAAGTCCAAATCAGCGCTGACATGACTGAGACACTCCAACTTCCACCTGCTCACAGCGCGTTCATATACAGCCCCCCTCATGCTGGGGTAACACAGCTCCCCGACTTCTGCTTTGGAAGACAGGAGCTGTCTTGGGAGGCTTGCTACTTTCTTTCCTGCTATATCCTCTTCATGAGAGAAACAGCAATGTCTGTATTTGGTATGGGGATGAAGAATTTGCCCTTGGGCTTCCTCCTTGCCCCTACAGGTTTCCATGTACTTGCATTTAAGGAGGGAGCAAACCGGGCACAAAGGAGGAGGTGGTGTCACAGCTGGAGGGACATCCAAGGAGGGTCATCACGGAGTTCATCTCTGAAGCAAGACACGCTTGGCGAGAGGAGGGGGAACATCTTTTCTGATATGCCCTGCTCTCCTGAACAAGCTAAAGGATTAGCCCCTTGGATTTGTTTTTCAGCTGATCCCATGCTAACAGCTTTGGAGAATTTGGGCAGACTTCTCCACACTGACTCCTTTGACCTTTTTAATCCTTCTGAAATAAACTACTCCCTGCCTCTCCACCCCCAACCCCAAACTACCAGATTGCCTTTTGTTGTTTTTCTTCTCGGACACATTTGGAGACCTCGCATCATCTTTTCTGGTGGGCTGAGTGATTAGCTGGCAGCTCTGGTTCCTTCCTCCCTGTACCTGGGGCTCTGCTTGTTTCAGGGTGCTGCTTATTTCAGGGTGCTGCTTGAGGAGGGTGTTAGACTTGCAATGTGAAAATTTTTCAGGGCTAAATCCAAATTTGGGCTTTTATAATAAATACCAAGGAATATCTCTGACTTCTCTTCCCTTATTTTAACTTCTTCATCCCTCACCACGGCTGGCAGACCCAAAGGGTTATGCAGTTCTAGAAGAGGAGGAAAAGAAACTTGAAAAAAAGAAAATTACAGATGGTAACTGAGGCCAGATATAGCTGTGGTGTGGACGGGACAGAGAGGAAAAGAAGAAAGCTGGAGAGGGCCCTGGGGAGGAGATGGCTGTGGAGGTGGTCACATAATAGATGAAATATCTGAAGGACCTGGAGTCTGGGGGAGATGCAGAACCACTAAAACCCAAAATCCTAAACCCACTGCATGTATGGTCACTAAAAGCTGTGTGAGGATGCCTTTATAGACCCTGATTCAGCTCATGTAATTTTGAGGCTCTGAACCCAGCTAATGGCATATCCATGGGACGGTTCAGCTGGCTTCAGCCAGAGGATGAGTGCGTGCTGTGGTTTTCTCCCAAAGAGGGGTAACACGCTCTGTCTCCAGCCAGGTCCTGCTGCCTCCTTGGCTTGCTCTCCCGTCAGTAGCTGAAATAAGTAGATCATAACTGGCTCCTTTAAAAGCATTTCAGACTGGTGCAGGAGAGGAATAATTAGTTGATACTTATTCTTCTGTGCTTAGGTCTTTATGCAGACATATCGATATGCTTCCTTCTGCAGTTCATCTTCAAACTCCTGTGTTGAGGAAATGCAGGAGCTACTCAGAAGACTGTGTGGTGCCTTGCTTAAATTCATGCAAGGCTTATAGTTACCTGAGGTCCTTGGGTATTAATATTGGCTTTAAAGTTAAGTATATACTCAAGTTTTTCTCTCCAGAAAGGTGGCTTAAGTATATTGGAATTGGATAACTCCTTTCCCCCCATCACTAACAATTACTGTATGCAAAATGGAATGATTTCATGGTAGGTGACTACTAGATGGCAAAATATACTGTGTTTCCTTGGCTTTACATAAGGGTGGCACTCCAGCAGCATTTTGGGGACGGTCAGCTTTCTCCCATGCTCTTCTAGGGAAAGTTTGCTGGAGAGGGAGCACACAGAGAGGAAGTTGGAAAGCTGAGGACAGCAGCTGCACAGCTCGGTGTGTGATGGTGCGAGAGCTGAACGTGGAGGGGGAGGAAGGCAATGCCTGATCCAGCTTAAAACAGGGACATCCACGCAGGGGAGCAGAGAGCAGCGGAGTTACCTTAGTAGCAGTCCTGCGCGAGGACACCACTGCCAGGCTTGAAAAGGCACAGATGTTTCCCTACAGAGCCGAGAAAGTTTGTCCACCTTCCTTCTACAAATAAAACTTGTCAGGGTCACAGTTTCTGAGCATCTTATGCTCTCACACAGGTGCCTTCTGCGTGAGCAAAGGCAGAAGCCAGCTCTCACACTCCTTTGCCTACCTCTGAAGGAAGATGGCACAGATCTATGGCAATTGTACTGCAGACCTGCTGTAAGACCAAGGGTTTGGGCTTTATCACGTGATATATAGGGAAATAAATTCCATCTAAATGTACAGTGTAAAGGAAACAGCTTTTTCACATCTGTTGTGTTGTCCAGTGACTTGTTTAACTGAAAAACAAAACAAAGTACAACATGGAAAAATCTTCACAAAAAGGTCCTAAGACAGGATGCTTTTTGGTCTTTCCAGGCAGGAGGGAAAATAGCCTGATTAATTCTTAAGGATATCTGTCGATAATATAGATATAGATATAGATATAGATATAGATATAGATATAGATATAGATATTTCTACACTCTCTGAACCAGATACAGTTAAATTGAGCATGGTAAATATCATCCTGAGCACTGTTTGTATTTAAAAAAAACCCAAACATAAACTGAAATTTTGGCAAGTCTGAAGCTTGTACATTGAAGTCAAAACCGAAGAAGGGCTGAGCTGCCGTGGAGGTCCTCAGCGGGATCCTGGAGAGTTTGTGTCAACCAGTAATTGGGAAACCAAAAAGGCACCTGAGATTTTGGGTCAACTCCTGCCCCAGAGGGTTGTCTCACCCTGCTCAGCCTCTCCAGGGACCAGGTGCTACACTGCATCCCCTTCAAATCCCTTGTGCTTCCATTCAGATCCCTTGTGTACCTTGTTCTGTGCTGGATTTTTTGTCATGGGAAGGGTGTCAGGCTGCCACAAACCCTTTCCTCATACTGTGCTGGCTCAGAACAAAAGCCTCCAACAGCAGCCCAAGGCACATTCCTAGGAAAGAGTATAAAAACAGGGAAATTAATAGCTTGAGACACCCTCATCAGTCTGTCACTCGAAGGCTTCCTGAGCCAGAGGAGGTGCTTTTGACTCTAGCAGCCCTCCACAGCTCCCTATTCCACTGAGTTATCTAGTTTTCTGAAAACAGATGAGCTTTACTGTTCTCAACACTTCATAGCAAATTTCTGTGGCTCACTTGTATTTGGTGTGAAAAAAATACAACCTTTAGCTCGTTTCAAACCTGCTGCCTGGTCGTTGCTTTATGATCCCTAGTTGCTGTCATGGAGGACCCTTACACATGTTCTTCCTGACATGCAGGGCTTTATAGGCTCCTGTCATAGCCCCACAGCCATTCCTGCTGTATGTGGGCTGGTCTCCCTTTCTCCTGTGCTGGTGTAAGTCAGAAGTAACATGGCAAAGTCTACAGAGGCTGTACAGGAAGCACAGAAGAGAATATGGCTTTGTGCTTTCTTAATGCAAGCTCTGGTGTACCCCTGCGATTTGGCCCTAAATCAAACACGAGAGATTTCCTTATGTGCATCCAAAGCTATTTGGTGCTGTTAGTAACAGAACGATAAACCAGTGATTTTTTGTCTCATGTCCAGAGGGGAAAGAAAACAGGGACCTGAATGCTAAATTCAGTTTTCAACTTCATCAAGATTTTGTTTCTGGTTTGGATGTTTCTCGAGCTTCAGTTTTAGAAGTGTTCAGATTTATATCCCAAATGTCCATGATCACCCAGAAATTCAATGAATTCAGGGGAAACAACTGGTCTCTGAACAGCTGTTAGTTTGGTTTTGAGTGCTTCAGAGGATCTTATTAGAATAATAAATTTCCATAGGAACTGCTACTGCAGCACTTTCATTTTTTATTTTTTCAAGAGGGAAGTTATGCAAGGCTCGCTGGATGATACCAGCACATCTGGACAGCTTGGAGACTGGGGAGTTTTGAGGAAAGAGGAGACAAACATAAAAGAAATGTGGGGTTTTCTCAGCTTGGGCAGGTTGGAGGATCCTGGTGAGAGAACTACAAACTCCACCAGCCCCAGGAGGGCCCTGCCTGGCTCTCTGCTGTCCAAAAGGTCACTGAACTTGGCAGCTGTCACAGACAGCAAATAGCTGCTGATTGCCGTAGTGGGAAGTGCAAGGCCAAGCAAATTCATCCGTGATGCCAATGCTAAATGCTTACTTTCTAGCTACGGCATGTATTTATGCTCTTGGGGATCTGTGGAAGGAGGGTTTGTTCCCCTTCTTGCCCAAGTCAGAAGTGTTGCACAACCAGCAGGTGTTGGATGCCTTGGAGCAACTTCAGCTGGGTCCTGCTGATGGGAAAGCAATGGGATACAGTCTGCGGAGCAGAGCCTGCTGTGGCTGTTGCACCTCACAGCTACCACTTTGCAATCGCATCCTTTCGGTGCCTCCAAATGCAAGCCAGGGCAGCAGCTACTTGCTTTTTAGTTCAGACCCTTGTAGCATACATAACCACAACATCCCCATCAGGTTCACAAGCCCCTGGGACCTGACTGATGGTGCGTGTGTTAGCCCCTCTGGCCTTCTGGTAAAAGCAGATCTCATTCAAGCAAAGGTTCCTGAAAGGGCTGCAGAGGAAAAGAACCAAATCTGTTTGGTTTAAGCTCCTGCACACATCTTCTTGATGTAACTGGTTTTCAATAGAGCCACCTCTTAAGAACATAATTAGAGGTCAAATATTAATGGACAATCCATGTCTTCAAATGTAATTAAAAGCACTGATACAAAACTGCTTATGTCCAAAAAGTTCCTGGGCTTGGCTAAACTTTCAGTGGCTGGCCATTACTCTCAGCCATAGAGTTGGTTAAATCATGTTGATTCATAATCCTCTGCAAGAGAAAAATCAATGCTGGAATGCTTTGCTTGTGTAACAACGCCCATTAGTGAGCCTGGAGTGCCTCTTCAATGAGATAATACCAAGCAGTTAAAATATGGAGAGAGAGCCTCCTGAATTCATTATGAATCGATTTTCATCCTTTTAATATTCTTGCTTACAAAGAAATTCCTGTATAACACACTGGCCTTTTTTCCCTGCCATTTCACCTCCTTCTTGGTCTCTGGGCTCATTACTTGGTGCTCTCCCATTACATGCTGGTGGAAGGAGTTACAGCAGGACAGCCTGTCCATCAGCCCTGCCTAAACTGAGCTGTGTAAACTCAACATCAAGGTATCCACAGTTAGAGAGAAGAAGAAAGGAGAAGGAAATGGCTAATGTATCCTTTGCAATGGTGAAAATAAGGAGTTGTTATCAGTACTAACAACGTGACAACAATCTGCCCCTTCTTTCTCTGGTGGCTTCAGCTAGCCTGGTCTGAGCAGATGGAGCTGGCTTCTCCCCTGCCTGTGGACATGCCTGTTACACTTCCTCCGTGGTTTTCCAGACAGCTTTCTGGGGATAAAGTGATTTGACAGGATTTGATAAAAAAAAAATATTTTCACTCACTACCTTGCAAATGATAAGGAGGTAGGAGCCAATGATGATGAGTCACGGTCTCTCGTTAAAGGGTAACCACATAACTTGGGCCATGTCTGTGTGTGTTAGGTCTTCTCAGTCTGTACTCAGTCAGGGAAAGGCTTTTAGCAGAGGCACAATTATTTTTTTGCCAGTATGATTTATCTCAGCAGGATAACCTGTACCTGTAGGCCCGTGCTCCACAGCTATGGCTGCTCTGAGTTATTTTTCTAGTGCAGCTGCATCATTCACCAGCCATATCTCCTTGCAAACTGTCCTTCACAACTCCAGCAGGAAAAATGTGTAACATAGGCCTGATCTGTTCTGCTTTTCACAGGCTGCTGTAATTGTAGTCTGCCTCAGTCCGATTTCCTACTAACCAGGGCTTAGGAAGCTTATTCTGCTCAAATTTTTTGACAAATCAAGTGCACACCGAAAATTAGTACCTGTTGTACACATGGCTTGCATGTGTACTGTGGGACTGGGTTTTAGTTTTCTTATTTATAGATGATTAAATACAAAAATAGACTAAAGCATTTCTATGCAACAAAACATGTTTTGGATGGGACTGATAAGCGTCTTTTCATGTGTTACTTCAATAGCAGTAAATATCTAGGGATTGCAAGACCCAAGGGTTCCAGTGGAAAATGTTTCAACAACAGATGATGAATTCTGCTAAAATAGTTTTTATGCTTAAAATAATAATTAAAATTGTTTTAGGCAAAGCTGCTAATGTACTGTCAAAGCCACTGTCCTTTTCTGAGACTGCCAGATGTTTTACTGTCACTTGAACTGCAATGTAGGCTGCAAAAAAACCCAAAAAACCCCAAAAGAAACCAACCCAAACCAACGTGCAACTGCAACTGCAATGGCTGTATCTGTTATTTTGATAAATAATTTGTTGTATTTTCTTCTATTCTCCCATCTCCCCCTGCTCTGAGTGGTATTGCTGAGAGCCCTACCAAAGGCTCTGCTTCTCCTTAGGAGATGACCCGCTGCAGAGGCATGCATCCATCAGTGTACTTTAATAAGCAATCGTGTTAGATAAAGTTTCCAGCTGGAGGGGGAGGAATGCTGCTTTTCCCACCAGAAAATGCCTACCCACCCCAGGGGCTAAGCTGTATCTAAGGTCCATTCCTGCTGAGATTCTCTAACATACCAGCGCTCTCCCAGGATGCAGGCAGAGGAAGCATCTTGAGGCTTGGGGCTCTCCTACACTCACAGGCAATTCTTGGAAAAGTCCCAAAACCTTGGGAATTCTACATGTGCTCCTCCAAACATGAGGTTTCATCCAGCATCACTTATTCACACAGGAAACTATGTTCTTCTCTGCAGTTACCCGTATGTGAGAGCTGTTACTCATGCAGACCTCTCCTTTCCTCAGTCAATTTGATGCAACAGAAGTGATGACAACTTGTGCGAGCAGTCTTCCTGGCACACGGGATTTTTTTCTAAGTAAGGTATAGAGATGCATTATTTTGGGCCTCTGTTCTTTGGAAACTGCTCATGTACTCCATTCTTAATGAGCAAGCTAGAGAGTTTTTCCCCACCTCTATCTTAATATAAAGGAAGTGTTTAAGTCAGCCTTTTCCTTTTCAGTGATCCATAAAGCAGTCCACGTCAGATTATTTTTATCATTACAATTGGTCTCCCCATGGAATTTGTTAACATGTTGCTGGCTATTTTCATCCTTCACATGAAAATGAATCTACTGGGTATCACAGAGCTCAGTTATTACGAGGGGTTTTTTTTGATGAAAGACTTAAATTGCGTCTGAGAAATACGAATTATGGGGCCTAATGTCCCCCCAGAGATTTTAATTTAATACACAAAAGGAGCCACTCACTCCCTACTGAGGTCATTACACAAAAATATTTTTTTCTAGTGAACAGAGTAATTGGGACCACTGGAGCTTGTTTCCCGCACTCCCCTCAAGAAAAATAATGGGTCAATTTTGGCTGTCTCTGAACGTTTATAAGTTTGTAAGTGATGATTTCTAGAGATGAATTTTTGTCGTTGTTTCTATAAAGAACAAAGAACTTGTGAGAGCCCCTGTTCATGCACGGCCATTGACCTCTCCTTCCACCGTTACAACATGGCACTGGAGGAAACCACTGAGGTCCAGGTCCCCATAAACCCAAGTACCCAAACCACGGCACCAGCCTCCCCTCCTTGCACCACAAAATCCCCTCAAAAGGCAAAAAAAACCCCCTCAGAAAACGTGGTGAGAAAGAGGGTGCTGACCCTGGAGGTTGCCCAATGTCACAGGTGCGCCAAGGGATTCATGGCCAAGGGAGGTGGTTGACTTTGGACAATATCATGGAGCTGATCCCAGCCATCTGCTTTTCCCCGGTGACTGCTCTGTGGAGATCTGAGCTTTGGGGCAGGGCGGTCTAAGGCAGATCCAGCAAAGTGCCCATATACTCATTTAACTCCAGGATAAAGAAACATGCGCTGAGGTCACTCCCAAGTTATGGTAGCACGGGAGTCAGATGGATGTCGACAGGTCAGGCCGTGGGGTCAGGGAAGATGATCCCACCATAGTCGCATTAACCTCAGTGACTCAGCTCCTATGCGTGGTTAAAATTTAAACACTTGCATAAGTGGTTTGCTGAACCGGTGCCAGAAAGATCAGTGGTTTGCAGGACTGAGCCCATTAATTCTTGCTCTCTGAGAAGTAGGGGAGGGGGGGACAGATGAGCCAGAAAACTAACAGCTTCGGACTGTTTGATCCCACAGGGGAGGGCAAATTCCAAAGTCGAGCAACCCTCACGCGCTTTGTAAGAAGAAAGGGAAAAAAAAAAAAAAAAAGACAAAGGGAGTTCAGGGTTTCCGTGCCGCAGCCGTGCTCAGGGCTGTGGTAGCCGTAACTTTGCATGGATGCAGGGTATTTTTGCACAGCAGAGCAAGCCAAGATATTATTCATCATGCCGGTTTGCAGGCACAGATTATGTGTATCACCAGTGTGAAATTCAGCCTCTTATTTCTAACTTGAGAAAAACTTCCCAAATACTTTTTTTTTTTTTTTTTTTTTCAATCCTCTGTTGAAGAACAAAGCGCTCAGGAGAGCGGGCAGCTAGGAGACACGCTCGTTCCCTGAGTGCGCTAAACTTCTGTAACGGGAACAGATGATAAGAAGTATACTAAAACCAAGAATAAAAATATGCCTGAAACAAAAGCAATGTACTTCCAAAACAAGGCTCAGCCACACAGGTTTCTCCCAGTGGGGGGAGGCTGGGAGAACAAACAGACAACACTTGTGAGTCACGACGCTTCACTGCACGCCTGGAAAGCACTCGGATCTGACGGTGATGGTGATGACACCCTAAGACCCTATGCAGAACATCAACGCTGTGCTTCAATAAAGGCTTTCACAATGTCATAGATGAAACCATTATTTTCCCCCAGGGTTTCAGGCAAGGAATTCTTTCAGGAGCCATTTAATTATTTTGTTTTATTTCTGCTCAATCTGTATAGGAAAGCTTAGTAAAAGGATTGTTCATTTTGACAAGGTTCCTCAGGGAAACCTCAAGACAAAATAGCAGTAATTTCTTCCCCATATAACTCACCAAGAAAAATAGCAGAGGAAATAAAGGGGTAATAACAGAAAGGGGAAGATCACGTTTTAAAAGGAATTGCTTGATGCCAATACACAGTCAACGTATTTAATGTCATAAACATAGGTTTACTTAGGGAAGACATGAGGAAATGTCAGGAGCAAAGAGACTCTTACAGCTAAAATGAAATTAAGGCTGGCAAGTGTAAATGGAGAGGGGCGGGAGGGGGGAAGAGAATCCCATTAGGGATGGTCTCATGGTCCTGATGAAGACTTAATAGCTGGATCCAGCTGTATGTTTCTTGCAGACACTGGGCTGGCAAAGCAGTTGCTAATCTGGGGGGCCTGACCGGCTTTCTTCTTCCTTAGAGGGACACAGCTGGGGCAGAGACCCGTATGTATAAATACACGTAAGTCTCTGGTGTGACCTTGCTTACGAAGGGGATAAAGTCCTGCTTCCCTGAATGTGTCAGGGCTTTATTTCCTTCACTCTGAAATGCCCAGGCTTGCTGACCCAGCTTGTTCTTGACCTAAGCAGTCCCATCTCTCTTCTCATTCTCTATCCACACTCCTGGCTCTGATGACTCCTTCCTTCTTCCAGGCACAAGGATGCTGGTGTTTCAGGCCTCTGCCTACCACTGGTGGTCCCCTCCCCACGGACCAGTCCCGGTGTCCTGGCTGACAGCTCTGTGTTGCTGCCTGAGGGAACTCGACCAGAGCTCCTGCCCAGTCTGGGAGATGCTACCTTCCACTGGTGAAGAGGAAAATTCATCCAGTGTACAGGAATTATGGAGGAATGAAGCTGGGTTAATTAACACTGATAACATACAGCTGTGGGCTGGCTTCAGGGGCGGTGGGTTGGCTGGTGTGGATAAGGTGCAGCTGTGGCTGGTTCCTGCTAAGTAGTTAAATAGCTCTAAGGGGTATGGAAGGGGAGTTCTGGATGAAGAGAGACCTGGAAGAAGCAGAGAGAGGAGAGAGAGTGCCCAGGATGTAGGTGAGACAAGGCGAAGGATGGCTGTGCCGGGGGAAGGCGTGCTGCCTACTTCTTGAAGGTAACCTGGTATGTGATGGTAAAAAAGCCTTGTTGCAGTCAGCTAGTTTTGATAGTGCTGTGACAATCCAGCAGTTGTTAGTATCTTTTCTCACAACAGATATTCCCTTAAGGCTCCATCACCAAGGTATAATCTTATGTGTTTAACCTGGTTAAGAAACCACGGTGCCCACAACTGCAAAACAGCACTCAATGGTGTTTTCTTGTCTATACTTGTTCTGATCCTTCTGGGCCCTGGAAGTTCAAACACTTGATTGTGTTGCTGAGTTTTAGTCCGAGCAGCAATGAGCTGTCCCTTTGGCTTGATATACACCTGACATTATGGTTTGCAATTGACTCGGTGACCATTCTGCCAGGCTCTTAGTGGCACTACTTGTAGTCTGTCAAGCACATAAATCATGGCTGCCTTCAGGCTTGGGCTTAAGGATAGAAACTCTCCCCTAGAAAACATGTTGAAAAGACTCAGCTGGGTCTAGCTCCCAGCTGATGATGCTGGTGACGGATGGAATGCCTCAAGAGTAGTAATGGCTCAGTGTCCAACACATACGCTTTCAGGTGATACATCGCTCCTGCCCCATTCCCCTGCCAGACAACCAGCCAGAGACTGGGATCTTAAAAGTAAGCTCCAGTCCCATAAATTCATATGCTTATAAATTTTACAGCCACTGGGAGCATTAGGACTCTCTATCTTTTGTTTAATACAGGCCAAAAAGTCTCATTCAATGAATTCTGCATTGAGCTCAGAAATCTGGAGGAAGCTACCCAAATACTGACAAGACTGAAAAGAACGGGGACATCCCACATTAAACTGTTCTCACGTTGGCTGTGTATTCTCATTTGCCTTCTATCTTTGTCACTACACACACCTCACTTAAGCTTCCAGCTTTTGCTGATTGCTTCTTTGTTCTTGGCAGATTGAACAGCCCTTTCCTACCCCCACGCCATCCCTCACTTGGGCTCTCTCTGTAATAGTTTGGTTTTCCAAACTACCAGGAGTGATACTTATCTCTACTCTTCCTTGAGCAGGCTACTCTGTTGTCCTTCAAAACTTATTTATTTTCTGTTTCCTACTATTTTGTTCTACTGTGAGAAGCCCTGGAGAGCTCAAAAAAGGCTTCTTAAAGGACAGAAATCAGCCATTTAGGCTGTATGGGAATTTTTGTGATGCTCATTCCTATAGGTGAGCCTGGCACAGAAGATATACATGTAGATGCTTACCTTGAGCGTTGATCTTCAGCTCAGGCTCAGGTGCTTGGTCCCACCTGCACTGGTTGCAGCTGTTCTCCTGCCTGGCCATGGACCATTTCAACCCTGACCACAACCTGTGGGCTGATGTCTTGGTTTGAACTTGGACTGTCTGGCTGCTGTGGACTTGTCCAGTGATCTGGACTCTGGGCTGCTCCCCCGGGCCTGCCCTGTTTGTCCTCCATGCTCAGGGCTGTGGGACTGCACCTCTTGTCCATGTGTGAAGCCCTGGCCCCAGTGGCCCTGATGCCACTCTCACCTTGTTGTCCCTTGCTGTTCCACGGCACAGTTGAAAGAAAAATCTGTAGAGCAGGCGGCATCTGGTTTTATGTAGAGCATATGTGTGAAGCAACAGAGAAAAACTGTAAATGCCTTATGGGCACACTGCTGAGACACTGCCACTGCTTAAAAAAAACCCAAAAACTAACCAAACCCAAAAAGAAAACAAAAAACCCCCCACAAACCCAAGAAAAAACCCGACCCAATTAACTTTCTAAATAGGCACTCTGATCTCTAATTTTTCAACATGAAATAAATGTTTCTTTGCTTTATTTATACTAATCCCAATCCTCCATGCAGAACAGTACATGTGCTCTGTTATTCACTGTCTGAAGAGACAACAAAAAAATTAAGTTCAGCGCTGTTGGCCATGAGCAATGAGGATTTGAACACAAAGGCACGGTTTTTCTGCAGCATCTTCTTTTATCTTTATGGAAAAATGTGTTTTAGAGGGTGACAGGATACATAAACCTTGATTAAAAAATGCCTTTTAGTCAACATCTACAGTCCAAAGAAGAAGAGAAAGAAGGTGGCAATGAAACTGTTGAAGCAATAGCTGCCAGATTTCTCTGGGGTTGGTTACAGCTCATCCTGTGTGTTCTTGACATTCTGACAGATATGTGCAAAAGAGTAGAGGTATCCCAAAAATCAAGGCCAGGGTTTTGCTATTACAATTGCTGCCTTTGAAGAATTAAAATACAGAGCTGGAATGAATTAGAACAAATGCTGATGCTGGAGTTATACTGTAATGACTGCACTATGGGAGCTGTAGTTGGGCATTCAGGCCAACCCTATTTGATATTAATCCTTTGCATAGGATTGTTCCCTCTGATATTTTACCAGGCAGAATTCTTTGGGAAGGAGGAAGAAAAGGCAGTTATGAGAGCTGTATACTATATAGAAAGGAACAGAAGAAAAGCCTGGGGCTTTTTTTTTTTTTTTTTTTTTACAGGATTGCCTGTACAACAGGCAGCTGCAGGATCCTATACATCGGCAATAGCAGTTTGAAGCTCCCCTCTTTGTGATGCAGCAGATATGGCTAGCATAAACTTTGAGGAAGACTCAGCAACCTAGCAGGTATCAAACAGCCTTGTGGATGATCTTTTACAATTGTTTTGATTATCTTCCTCAGGTTCATGCTGGGTCAGGTATGCACAATTTTTTTCTGGACAGAAGAGATACAAGCAGGAGGAAAGAGAGAGACCAAGAGCAGCTTGCCTTCCCCCCCTTTGTAAAGATGTTGTATGAGAGAGACCCATTTCAAGATAGGAAAAGAGAGAGCGTGGGAAATGGGAGCAAGGAGGTAGGAAATAGCACTCTGCTAGCAAGAGCAGTGCTCCGTGCGCTCTGGCTGAGCAGATGAAAGGCAGCAGAAAGTCCTCAACTAACTTGAACTCAAACCAGACAACTGCCAGCTCCCAAAGTGGCTGCAATCCTGGACCCACCCACTATAGCTGTGCCCAAGATCTTCCCCCAGGCATGGACAACTTAGCTTTCTGTGAACCCAAACAGAACTGGATCGATAGCTGCACTTCTAGAGCTCAAATCACTAGAACAAGAATTCGAGATCTGACTTGCTGTTAATAAAAAGTAGATCTTAAACGTGAAACTGAGCATAAAGCAAGCAGCTAAAGTCAGGCTGAGCACAAGAAGGATTCTCGCTATGTGTTGTGGCAAAAAATCTGCTCATCTGTGTGAGCCTCTGTCCTGCTCCTTCCTCTGAGAGGGCTGTGCTAATGCAAGGCTACTCCGCCTGGAGCAGGCTGCTTTCTTGCTCTCATTTCTCCTTCCCATACTCTGCCTCTTTGCTTAATAGCTCATCTCACAGCCCACACAGTTCCCTGCCCCTAAGCCCAATTTATATCTGATTTCCAGTCTATCAGCGTTTTCACACTGATGGGCACCTGCTCCAGGCTTCTTGCCTTTCCCAGCCCCCTGCCCATCAGCACTGGGGCAATTCCTCACCACACTGTTCACACCTCCTACGAGTGACTGCAAACTCCTCTTAGAGGCCAGGTGACAAGTGTGTCCTCCTTCTGCTCCTCTTTATCCTCCCCCTCCCCTTGCTGCTTTGCTGACATAACTAACTCCACATGGTGCTTCTCAAACTGGAAATCTGGTCTCTTCGGGGTCTGAGGTTACTCCTACAGTGACTGGAGGAGAGGGAGGCTGTACAGACTCCTTGTGGCTTGCATCAACTGAAAGGACAGCCTTCTCCTTTTCCTCCTGCTGATTTTTAAAATAGTGATCGGTTCTCCACGGAGTGATCCTGCCCGACTTAATGAGCCATTCTCTTCAAATACTTCACATAAACACGTTTCTCTATTTGTTTGCCTGGATGGGTTCTTTCATAAGTGTGCCTTTGGTTCAGGTGCTCCCAGCAGACGCTGCCCTGGCAGGCTGCAGGAAGCCCTCCGTTTGGGGCAGCTGCGTCCCCGAATGCTCTGCAACTGATTGCTTTTGGGGCGATTGCTCAACTGTAATAAGCAGGAACTTAGATAAATTGGACATTTTTCTACAGAACCTATTAACACCATGCCTTGGAGAGGGTGGAATTGGTCTCATTCTTAGCAGTTTTGTTTCTGCGCTATTAGCTGAAGATCCCAGCAGGAGGATTGTTTAAGAGTAGAGCCTAGACCAAGAGATCTTGCTAACCGAGGATGTGGTGAGGAAGGCTGACGGTAGAGACGCAGGTTTGGGGGATAGCTCTAAAAGAAGGGCTGGACACTAAGCTGATTTTATACAGGTTTCATTTTAACATTTAAAATGAAATGGGCTGCTGGCAAGCTAACCCCGTCCTTGCCAGAAAAAGGATGTCTGATCCAGCTTACTGACTCATTGATGAAATATTTCCAATGTCAGGCTCATTTCTGTGACTGCTAGAAGATCTGTGCCTGCAGGGCTTGTCTCCTCTCGTTTGCCCCTGTGCTTGACTTAAGAGTTTCGGCCGAGGTAGCAGCCGCCAGCATGCAGGCAGGCAAAGTAAGCCTGTCTACTGTACCTGCGTTGCTGAAAGCTTCCCGTGAAACTGGATTAGCACTTAAATGTTGTGTGACAAAGCTTTATGTTCCAGGTTTTGTAAAAGTTCTCAAAGAAAAAAGAAAAAAAAAAATCACTTGTCAATCTCTTTCTGTATAGTTTGTGGACAATTAGAGTATTGCCAGATTAATTACAGTGTTTCTACAATGCTCTCCTCTGATTCTACTATTAAAACACAGCAGAAATCAGAGTCTGTTTTGACCTTTATTCAGAGCCTCCTGTTAAAGTGACTTTCACAACAGAACCCAATTTGTCACATTTTATTTGTACTTTAATTTTATTATTAACAGATTAATGGAGCTGGTAATGGGTTTCCCGATGTTCCCTTTGGAAATGTGAACTGTGTCCCTTCCTTACATCAGTCTGCTGTCAGCAGATGAAGTGCATTTGCAAAATGCTATTAACTGTTACCAGAAACAATTAGTCAAAATAGCAAGTCAGCTTCAAAAAGAGAGACTCCAGATTTCCTCAGTGCGTTAGGAAAAGCACATTAGTAGGATTTAGTCTTGCCAGCAGACACAAGCTTTAGGCCCTGCAGTAGGTGTCTGGGTTAATGACATGTAGAAATGCAAATATATCAGACTTTAATTTGCTTGAAGGAGCAATGCCAGGTTAAAAAAAAAAAATAAATAATCACTTTCCGGTGTTATTAACAGCAATCCCCATTGTGTCAGAAACACCCACAGTCTGCTGTAAGATGCTCTCCACGCTCCAGCCTTAAAAATCCTGGCACTCCTGAGGGCAGTACGAGACTGCTGGTGACACGGAGGCCAGGCTTCGTCTTCATTTTCTTGCCCAGACAATTATTTTAAAAGTATCCTCCCTCACCCTCCAAAGCATCAAAGTCCATCTGCTTCTCAGGCAGCTCTCCTTTTTTATGCTGGTGCCAGAAACTCATAAGAATTCCTAGCGGGACATGCGCAAACCTGGCTGGAGCTTCATCCCCCCCTTGGCACCAGCTTTACTGCCTGGTCAGTCCTTCGACACGGGGCTGACCAAACTGTGTTATTGCAGCACACAACACACGAAACGTGCTCAAGGAATGGTCCCTAACGGGATGAAGGAGGAGTGTGAACTCTATGGAGGCAGTGGCTAGCACCTGGTTAAAAAGCCAGCAGTCCCCGGCTCCCTCACCACTTCCCTGGATGAACTGACGGGGAGGGATCCGGGGAGGCGAAGCACCAGGGATGATGGCCTACGTGCCCGGCGAAGTTTCAAGCATATGCCCTGGCATGCCTGCCTGGCACCTACAGACTGCTTTCCAGATTGGACAGACCAACAATTCACCCTCCTTTTTCTCTCAAAGGTTGAAAAATGATGTTATCAGTCGTTATTTCCAGTGCATTGCTAATTACGTGTGTATTGCATACATGCATCCAATTAAAGGGGGAAGGTCATGAAAACAACAGAAAACCCACAGATTATGAAAAACAAAAAGATTATCCGTTTGTCCTCAGGGCTGGACAACAAGGTTTCTGTCTCTGTGCAGAAGGGGAATCTTTTTCATGGTATTCAGCCCTTGTTCCTCCAAAACCAGTCCCACCTCCCTTGGACGGCTGCAGTGGCCCTTTCCCGGCTGGGAAAGCTGTGGCAAAGAGCAAGCTTTGGGCTCATTTCAAGTCTCTCACAACCACACCACGTGCTGATACTCCCACACTGTTGGTTTTTTTTTTTTTTTTTTGGGGGGGGGTGAGGCGGAGAACAACTCAGCATCAGGTTTTTCCTCAAAGAAAACACAAACAGCTGAACCCCACAGGGACTCGGACAAACTATAGTCTGGATGAAAACCCACCCTTAATTCTGCCAAAACTTCACTGATTAAGAATATGCAGATCTAAAGATTTTACCAGGTACTTGCAGAGAATATTCCTGCTGGGTATTCCTTCCTCCATTGCCTTCAAGTGAGTGTGCACAGTGTGTAAGGTTAAAAGTGTTTCTTTTCCCCTCCAAGTGCAGAAGACTAATAGAAGAGTTAGAAGTTTAGGACTAAAAGCCCTGTACAGACAACTCTCAGATATAAGGATAGCATATTTTATCTTCCTTTCATATGAGCTTAATGACAGAAAAAGGACAGTCCTTTGGTCCTTCATTCAGCTATTCCCACTGACTGGAGGAACAACTTAATGGAAAACCACAATATATTGTTCAAACACTCCCACAAAAATGGTCTCTCCACCTATCCGAACACATTGTCCGTTGTCTTAGATCAAACATAGCTGTTATTTTTAAATGTGAGGATTAAAAGGCATCCATTAGAAGGAGAGATTAAAAATCTATTAAAAAAAAAATCAGAATCTTAAAAGACTAATTATTTGTGCAAACTTCAAGATCAAACGCTGCTGAAATAAAGTCTTTAACTGCTTTATCAGATAAAACCTGTGTTCAAAGATTGCAAGGGGAGAAGAGACTATTAAGATAATCTAGTCTGACCTCATGACCTTGGGTTTTGGCATTTCGCTGGTACAGAATCTTTTCAGTTGCTTGTACAGCTAAATGGAAAACTGAATAAAACCATCAAGAACACAACAGACTGCACAAACTGGAAAAAAAGCAGACCACATGTTTTCATGTTCATTTAATTTGTGTGTTTGTAGGCAAGGCTCAATACTTCAATGGATAGCACCGAGTCCTCTGCTGATGCAATTAGCGCAGCTCTTGCTGAAGCTCACGGATGTCATTTTCCATCAGAAGAGGATCTAGCCTGAAGAGTTTCCAGCTGCCAGGGAGAAGTAAGTACAAAAGTGCAAATACTTGGAAAGAGTAATTTATAGAAGACCCTGGATAAACTAAATTTCCAGCGTGCCTCCTTTTTTTCTTCTTTTTTTTTTTTTTTTTTGTCTTTCTACTGTTTCTTTTATAACAAGTGCTTAGGGTTGTGTTCACCATGCCAATTTTCAGCAGGACGAGAGGGATACAATTCTTTGTGTGTCTTTTCTAATCTGTTTGAGCTGTCTGATATCTTCATATCTAATACATTCTGGATCTTTGATCTGCGTCGGAGGATGTCTCAAGGAGGAACGATGATTCACGGGAAAACAGGATATGCACAGGGGAGCCAGTTACCCAGTCCAGCAGAATTAATCAGCATTAGGTGTGTGAGCTCTTGCTCTGAAACACTGTAAATAAGAGAGAGTCACAGATGATTATAGGTATGGGAATAAACAAAGAAAGAGAGAAACACAATTTAAACCTCTAAGTGTCAAAAATGGTTTCTGAACCACCCACTTGATTTGTTGGTGGAGCAAAACTTGCCTGGTGTCCGGCTGAAAACATGACCTCTGTTTTGCAAAGCGTCACTGTTTCGACATTGCCTTCTGATCTGGCACCCAGACTGTTTTTGCAAACCAGGGACACACCTAATGCTGGGTAACAGGGCTGAAGTACAGGACGCTGCCTTCCTGTGCCCCACCAAGCCAGCCGCCTGCTTACAGCGCGGTGCTCTCCCTGGCTCGCTCCGTCTTGCAGCCTGGTTTCTCCTTCTGCCTTGTAGCGTGGCCTCTTTCCTGCCTGCAGCTGGCCTAGGCTACCGCACGGGAGCTTGGAGCAGCCTCCCGGGAAAGAGGTGTAACTAATGATGGTGCCCGCTTACCAGGGGAGCTGAGGGGCATCGCCACCCTTGCTGCGTAGTGCCCGGCCGATGAGAGCTGGTGCAGCGAGAGGGCAGTGACTGCGTGGTCCTTGCAGCCCTCGGGCAGAGTGGCAGACGGTGCCACTGCTGCAGTGCCGCTGGCCAAGCATGTCAGTGGACATCACCACCTCCTTTTCCTCACGCTCACGTTTTCAGAATGTAGCCCTTGTGATCGCGCCGGATCAGGGATCTGATCTCCCTGCACGCAGGGGGCCTGAGGCATGGGGAGCCTCACGGAGGCAAAGTTGTTCCTAGATGCTGTGGAGGAGAGCTGGATGCCAGAAGGGCGGCAGCTCAGGCTGGGCAGTGTTAGCAGGAATACAGCTGTAGCAATTAGTTTGGCTTCATGTCAAAATTCCTTCCGATTTGTCAAAAGCTTCTGTCAAAAGGTGGCTTTTAACCTGCGTTTTGACTTGATATGCCTTGGTCATAAGGGATGGAAAGGGGGAAGTCTCAAGACAGTGGCTTTCCACTTAGCCACTCCAGGTCTGGGTAGGTCCTGCGGATGGTGCCCACCTCCTTTTTCAAAATCTGCACCTGCACGACACCCGGCGCTGAGCGAAGTCCCTACCAGTGTGCCGTGGCCCTGTGCTCCTGGGATGTGGGTGGATGGTGGTGGTGATGCTCCCTCTGTGCTGGTCCCTCACTGCATGTGCATGTCCAACCATCACTCCTGCCTTGCACAGGCTTCCCGGGGAAAGCCCCTTACAACAGCGGGGCTGCTGCTGCTGCTGTGATGGGGACAAGCCCCGTGCAAGGTGAACTCGCTCCCATGGCTGCATCCAGAGCAGTGAGATGAGGGGGTGGGGAAAGATTCTTTAACGCTCAATGTTTTCCTTAGAAAGCTGCAAATAATATCACCTATGGCAAATATTTTGTTTCTCTGAAGGAGGAATCCAACTGTAGAAGTATTTAGGTAGCAAGACCAGAGCACCTTAGACCTGAATTGCCTGCAAACGGAACTTCTGAAGCCCAAAGGGATGTTGTAACCACGTTAACGCAACAAGAAGAGGAAATGCTAAGGGTATTTGACTTTACAAACAGCCTTCAGTTGGCCTGTTTCCAGCACAAATGCCTCATGCATGGTAATGGATTTCAAATACGCTAGAGTACAGCCACAAAACCAAACAAGTCTTAACATTTGACCTTATTGGGGAAAACAAGCCTGCTATTACCAAAGAAAACTAAGCATGCCTTAGCTAATTGACTCATCTTAGGAAAAGTTTTGTTTCCATGACTGAACCGTAGGAATGTAAAGCTTTGCCATCTTTCAGCCAGCATGGTTTCCTTAGATCTCACACAGAATATCTGAAAATCACCAGCCAGCCACCTCCTAATATTTTCAGTAGTCTGACCAGTCTAGAGAGAAGTGGAGGGTCAAACAACACCTGCGACACCTTTACTATAAGGATTTTGGTCTTGGGGGGGTGGGGGGTGTTTGGTTTTTGTTTGGGTTTTTTTTTTTTTTTTCTTGATTCGGTGTTTCTGGAACAAAACACAAACATCAATTAATTACATCCTGTTACATCCTTGTTGCTGTTTGCTCATCCACCCATGGATATTCCACATAAAATTACCTAATAATCAATCTAAAGTATTTTAAAGTAGCTTGTTCTTATCCTAAGACAGCAATAGAGTTAGCAATCCAGTGTCTAGACCCAAGACAGTGATGTCATCCTCAAAGATATAAGTCATAAATGGGTTCTGTGTGGTGTAAATCTCTGATATTTTATGTATTGCTAAAAATGGCCGTCTGTAGGTCTAAGACCCCTTACAAGCAAAGGAAAATTCCTTAAGACATGGAAAAACAATTTTACTTACTTTTTTAAAGACATTAATAATTTAACTTTCACAACTAGAGGCTGACCACAACAGTCACCCAAGATGGATGACACCTATTGTTTGTATTATAAGCCACGAAAGGAAGGTAAGGATTCCCTGCTATGAGATGTAACTGGTCTCAGAAGATCTTTCAAAAGCAACAGCAGCAGTGGCCTGTCCGATAAATGAGCTGAAGGCTATCTTGAGCAAGCACTCTTACTTGTAGATTGTTTGGTTTCCCTGGCTTTTGGCAAGTCACTCGTGCAAAAACTGAGCAATTTTTATTTCGTTTTGACAAAACTATCCACATGTTAAACACATGCTTGAAAGGCAGTTTACAGGTTTAAACTAAAGTGTTTATAAAACCTTAGTGAGGATTACCTTGCAAAAAATGAGGACTTCTGGAATAAGCTGTATAGTGACAAATTAATTTCATATTCTGTTTAACATCTCTGTCAGTAAACTCAAGGCGAGATAAATCTCTTCATAAAGAACCCATAGAGAATGTTTAACTAAGCGTAAAGCATGCTGTGTCTTTGTTCTATGGTATAGCTTTGCTTTTGTTGTGGGCCAGACTGCGTTCAGCCGAAGTAGATTGTCTGAGATGAAACACAACGCGATGTGCATTTGAATTTGCTTGTATGCAAAACAGTGCTGTCAGCCTCCCTGGCAGGGGACCGGCTGGTGGGGACCAACTGTGGGCTGCTCTAGCCTCAGCGTGTGATTTATGGCAACCTGAAGCTACAGCAAGTTACCTGAGAGGTGAAAGGAGCAGAAGTATGAACAGCAGCAGTCATTGACGCAGGGCTGGGCATCCCTGCACCTAGGAAATTTGCTTTATTGCAGCTGTGGCCCAGAAGGTGGGAGTTGGGTCCGGGGATGTAATGCTACAGATCAAGAGATCTGAGGCCAGCTGCTGCGCAAGTGGTTGTTTCTGGTTTAGGTCTTCTCCTAGGAAGCGACAGGTGGGTCACGCTGTAGCTTATTAAAGCCCAGACAGGGAATTAATAGAGCCCACATTCCAAAACCAGTACTGTTATACAGACAGCAGCCCTCAAAATGAGATACCCACATCACCAGCAGACATCGCGTATTGCACTGAGAAATCAACTGAGGTCCAAGTCGAAAGAGAAGAGCTACGGGCTACTGGTCAACTCTCTTTGTACTCAGGGCCTTTGGCAGAGAACAGGGAAGCATCTGCACGGGTCTCACAGCCGTGGGCTGTGCCACGTCCTTACTCTAGCTGTATTTGCACCCAGCCTTTAGCTAGCACCTGCTTGCACCCTCTTGATGAGAACAGGTTGTGTGAAGATGCCAGACTGTGCCTGAGTGCACCAAGGAGCAACACTTGCTCTGGCCTTTTAATGTTTAAACAGCTGTGCTGAATGTGCCAGAGAGTGTCTTACAGAGTCGTTAAAAACTGATCCCTGAGTAAACAGCCTTGGTGCTATTTACTCCAATTCAGCTGCGATAATTTACACCATCTGAAGAGCGGACTAATCTTGCACTGGCACATCTCAGAGATGTTTGCTACTGGCTTGAACGGAAGGATCCTTGTGGCAAGGGGAGTACAACTTCCCCCTCACTTATGACTCTGGACAAGAGAATAGATACAACACATTTTAAAATAAAAGAAATTATTTCAGAATGAAAACATGATCACGAACACAGTGGTCACAGGCTTGAGCTGATGCAGGACACACACATATGCCAACATATAGCATAGATGTTGGTTACATGCATGATTGAAACGGACTGCTAGACACCAACGGGAGAGGTATGGAGTTTAACCTTCTTTGAGGTCTGGTCACACTCCTAGTTTGGTTTTATTCCTGTTGCAAAAGCTGTACAGGCAGCTCAAGGAATATCCATGTGGAAACATGCTAGAGGGAAGGGAAACAGTTCAGGACATAAACATCTCTCTTGTAGAAAATTGTGATTTCCTCCCAACTCCATTTGAACAAGGTTGGATATATCTGCAACTACCCACTAGTCTTTTTCTCTGTTATTAGAGATCCTGCTTCAAATACGGATCATCTGCTTTGCCTGGCTAAATGTGATGATTGCTCACCATCGGTCAGTACTCATTCTCTTGGTCCTTTCTCTCTATTGTCCTGCGATTAACTTACCAAGTGACACATCTTAACATTCCTCTTTATGACACATCTGTTGTCTTGTCATTCTTACTCTTCAAGATACCACTTCCATCTCATGGCCTTGATGTCTTCAAAACACCTAGAACAGAAAAGAGACACATGTAGATCGCCTGATTCACGAGGTTGAATTGTCTGTTGAATTAGCAACTCCCTGGAATTAATCCTTCGAATATAAGCACATCACAAATTACTAGTCAAGCAAATATTTAAGACACAGTAAGTCTCTGGAGTTTCTAAATGGTAAGTAAAATCAGGACTTTGGGGCATGTGGAACAGCAATCTCTTACCTACTGCTTCCTTATAAAACTCCGAGAACCAGTAGTAACTTGTGATGGCATTCAAAATTTTGGATATAGTTTTGCTTTGCTGTAAACCTATTTGATCCAGTCATCATTTTTCTATCATGCTGTAGACAAATATGTTCAAATTAACTAGCACAGTTCTAGTTTTACTGGCAAGTGCAAGTGTCCGTTTTAAAGAAGCTAAAACCGATGCAAAGTTTCTTGAGTTCATTAACTACAAACCTTCACCTGATCCTACTCGCAAAACTTGCAGGCTCTCAAAGCACATGTAATGCAGCAATGTTTCATTTTTTAACATTGGCTGGTTCAGGTGATTTCACGTTTGGTATAAATGATAATGATATAAGACACTGACATCACTACATGTTTATAAAAAGAACACACAAATGCACAGTGACGTTTTACACAGTGGTTGCACATAAGACACTCACAAATTTGAAGTCTGACGCTGTGGGGTGCCGAGTACTCTTAACTCTCATTAAGTTCAATGCGAGTTGAGAGTGCTTCGTGGTTCAGGTGCTCGGTGCTCGGGCCCTCAGTGAGGCTCTGCACAGTAAGGAATTATACCAACATTCACGTCTGAGACAAGAGTAATTTCCTCTTTCTAGTAAGTGCGTTTCTAATTGCTGGATCAGTACAATTGGCTGATAATCACAGTAATATAAATGATTTTCTGGTACTGAAGTGCTCTTTCTGAAAGTTAATAAAGCTCACTCAACATCGCCTACAGTTTTACAACATACCGTAATGGAATAATGCAATGAGTACAATGTGAGTATAGTACAAAAGCCAATGCAAAGTTAAAAATGGATCTAGGGTAGTGTTGCTCTTGAATACGAGCAGTACAAGGTATGAATTACTTCTTTGAGCTGGGTACAGGAGCTAATCTGTGAACAAAGCAGCCCAGCTCACATTCAGGTTTACTCCTGATTCTTTTTCAAGATTTGCTTCCCACCCTTTTCTTCCAGTTGTTTTATATGCCCTCATCCTTGTTAATTCCATAAAGGTCATCATGCTTTGAATTTACACCTTCCAGTTTTCTACTGGAATTTGGTTGTTAAAATGGTTTTATAAACTTCTGTAAGGATGTCATACAAGGACACAGCAGAAAAGCAACTCTACTTTAAAATTAGAGCATGAATTCCAGGTCAACTTGAAACTTTAAGGTATGTGTAGCCCTGTAACATGAGACTTGTCTCCTGCAGTAGTTGAACACTTTAAAAAAATAACTTTACATTGTTTTCACTATGTGCAAACAGAATTTTATTAAATTTCATTGTTTTGGGATCCACCCATATCTCATATGCCCATCATGATGAGTTTTTTGGTATAAGGGCAGATTAAATTATATGTGTAAGACCTCTAGCCCCCCTTTTTTCCCCTGCACGAGTAAGACAAAGCCGTATTTGGGGAGAACGTGGCTTTATCTACTTGTAAGCGATCACCTGAAATGCAGTCTCATAAGAAGTTGATGGTAATCGGTAATGCCAAATCCTCGTTACAGCAGTGGCATTTTCACTAACTGTATGGCGGATTTTGCAATTAAGAACACACAAAAGAATTATTCCTTTCTTGCGTAACAACATTTTAATGTCAATAAAAAGTGGTTTCATAGTTCAAGATTACAAATAAAAAAATATGTCATCTTGACCCTTTTGCTATTTTCCCTCAGGGAAGTCTTCAAACGTTAGTTAGGAAGTGTTAAAAACACGAGGTGGATGGATGCTCACTCTACATAAAGCTGACGGACTCCCTCCCCGCTTTGCCATCGCCGGATGTTTCAAAACGGAAGGTTTTGCTCCAAGAAGCCTGAAAGGCGAACCCTCTCTCTCTCTCTCTCTCTCTCTCATGGCAGGTGAAACCACGGGGGCGTGCACCACCACCGGGTCCTTTCGAGCTGAACACAGCTGGAAGGGTACTAAAAGGAACGAGTCAAGCGCCTCTCCAACTACCGGGCTGCATCAAGAAGGCACAACATAAGCAATGGTAAAGTCAGTAAACAAAATTTTACTGTAATATTTCATAACACAGATACTGTATTTCTCTTTTAAGTGTAAAGCTACCGTCTTACACAAGAAAGATGGACAGACCCTTTTCCAAGACTAATATGGATACAATAAATATGGAGTTTTACATACTAGATCTGTACACAGAAACTTTGTCCCACAGCCATAAAAATTTACATTTAACAGTGCAACATATAATTTAATCCTTTATTTATCTGACATAGGATGTTTACTTACTAAACACAAGCAACTACCTGGTTTTAATATACATATTTTATATATATATATTTTATATATATATATCTTCAACAATCTATACAGGTTTCTAAACATAAAACTCCAAAAAGGCACAATCGTCTATACAACATGTACAAAAATGGCTGGAGCTGACAAGAAACAACAATTATTGGTCAAGAGTTCATGATTGCACGAAGATTAGTAATGGGTTTGTGTCAGAAAAATGTGCTTTAAGGAAAGGAAGGTTTGCAAAGAAACCTGTAAGTGTTATAAAAAGAACCCCAAAAAAATAAAAACGCAATGAAAAACAAAAACTAGGTCGCTATTACAAGTCTATCCTCATCGTCACTGCTGCCATCGCTAAACTGCACCGTGTTTTGCCGCCGGGGCAAGGCGGCTGGCCTGTGTACCTGTCTGTCCGGGGAGACAGTTCGGTGGACCGGGGACTTGGTTAATGCATCGGGATTCCCCTTGGAGCGGGGCTCCGCCGGGGCAGCCCTCTTCACCTGCAGGGAAGGGACGCTGCGCTTTGGCTTGGCAGGGCTGGCGAGGTCAGTCTTTTCAGGATCCGCCTTCCCTGGACCCCTGGGTCGCTCGTAGTCGGTCAGCGGGGCGGGCTCGGGGTGGCCCGTACCGCCGTACCGCTGGCCACCAGCCGCCGCCTGGGGAGAAGCGGCCCTGCCCGCCTGGCCGGCCTCGGCCGCGGGGAAGCCGGCAGGCGGCGGCTCCGGCTGTGCCTCGCAGGCCTTGGCCTTGCTGCCTGGGGCGGGCGCCTCAGCAGCCCCGTGCCCCTCGGCACCCACGGGGCTGACGGAGGGGATGAGGGTCGGCAGGGCGATGTTCAGTATCTGCAAGCCGGGAATGTGGGCCTGCGGGCTGGGGTTGCCCTGCGGGGCCGCGCCGGCGGTCAAAACCTGGAGACCCACGGCGTTCAGGGTAATTCCCGAAGGGCGCATCTGCGGGGCGATGTTTGTGTTCGCCAGCCCCAAGATGTTCACCGTCTCCATGCCCAGTGGCGGCAGAGTCTGCAAGCCGGGCGTGCCGAGACCCTGGATGCCCGGCACGCTCACCTGCCCTATGGGGATGCACGGCACCACGCTGTTCACCTCGGCGACACCCATGGGGTTGGCAGCGGCACCGGTGGCCGTGCCGCCTGCCTCGCCGAGGGTGCTGGTAGTTCTGTGAATCACGCTAACGGTGGGGATGGTGAGCTGCACTGGTCCCGCCTGGATGGGAACGAAGGTGGAGTAGGTGGCCAGGCCAGCGGGGACCACCTGAATCCCCCCGATTGGTACCGTGCCGTAGGGTGCCTTGGCTTGCCGCTGCGAGTGCAGGGGGAGGTGGCTGAAGAGATGAGTCTGAGGAGCCCTCGGCTCGGTGACGTGCTGCGGGCACCCGGCCAGCTTCTCCTCCGGGCTTTCGGCGTAGGGCGACAGCGCTGCGGTCTGCATGCTGTGGTCCGCCGGCGAGGAGGGCGAGCTGACAGAGGGCGTGCTCTGGGGGAGAAAAACACAGGTGTGTCAATGCGGTGGCCAGCACTATCCTCGAGTGAGACACAAGGTAGCTGGGAGGGCTTCCCACACTCCCCTTTAAGAAAAAACAACAAACTGGTTCACAGTATATACTGCCCAGCTTGAACAATGAATTAATTTCCTTCCTTTCTTTTTCAAACTCCTTCCTCGCCCACTAATTGAATTTTCCTCTCCTAATCACCCTGGCTAATTTCTCTAGAACACTGGCAAACATTGATGAATATCCTTTGTATGTGTTTTTTAAGGAGCGAGAAGGCTTTGGAGAACTGTTTTCTGTGGAAATGGCCTCAGGCAAGAAAGTTAAATAAGCATAAGCTGGCATTTTTGATGCATCAGTTCTTTTCCTGGAGGCATTACAGCCTCCAGCGGGCAGAGGCAGCATCATGGCACATCTGTCTGTAGGTGCTTCTCATGTGGAAGACAGGCGACACGCAGTGACAAGCGACGGGTGACAGCTGCAGCACCCACAGAGACGGCTGGATACTGGAGTGAGAAGTGGGACCCACATCCCACCGCTGCCTCCGCTCACCATGATTTGCTGCACACATCCAGACCGATAATTATATTTATTTGCTCCCTTTTCTTCTCATACAGCCTGTGCTACTGACCAACGCTGGCAACTCCTTTCCTAAACCCTCCTGAAGTAAGAGGTCTTAACTGCAATCGCAGTCTCGCAGTACCTTTTAGTTTTAGACATATTTAGTCTTTACATTAGTATTTAGACATATTAGACAAGTGGTGCAACCTTGTTTAGTTTTTATTGTGCTAAATGGTAATTCTGTGGTTTTGACCAAACTCTCAAGAAATCTCTAGAGCAGGCACAAAACCAAAACACGAACAGAAATGCTTTTGAAAACTGCTGGTAGGAAAGGTATTGCTTAAAGGAGAATATGATTTGCTGACTATGCAGTGCTGACCAGTCCAAATGGGAAGCCAACACCTTCCTCAGAATTAAGTCCTGCCTGACACCTCACAAGAAATCCTGATAACTGGTATGGATGCTTTCAAAAGAACATACAACAGCCTTCCTGAGCTGTCTCGACCCCTTGTCTCGATTGCAAGAAGTGGGATCCGCGACCTTCCTCCGTAGGAACTGACTAGATTAACCATCAGGCACATTGGCTGCTGCTTGTTTTGGTCTGGGAAAGAAGGAGGTAGTCTGGAAAGGAATTACTGCCTTGTATTACAGGCCTTTTTTATGTTAAATATATTAATTTAGATGATTATTAGAGCTATATTAATGAAGACTTGTCGATTTTTAATTGTGTGAATATTTTCTTGAGGCTTCAGTGGTTCTGTTTGATGAGGGAGTAACGTCAGTCAAATGTCCTTCTGGTATCTACTGGCCACAACTGAAACCCCCAATCCAAATATGAAGGTCCTACTCCTTTTGTGGCAAGTATATACAGTGATCAGAGACCACTACATTTTATCCTCTGTCATACTACACAATTGTTGCAATTTACATTTGCCACATGGATGGACAGTTCTCATAAGCAGGAATGAACCTGTGTCAAACAATGAAATGCGGCAATAATTCTTACTGTTTCTTCTTGTCAACAGTTCACTATCATAAATTTTGTAAAAAATAAATCCAGTAGTAGAGATTTTTTTTCAAAGAAAAACCAAGCCAATAAGTACTTAAACTAGAATGAAAGTTTTACTTACTGTTTATGCTTTTGCAAACTTCCTGCTGCTTATTTTTCTACAACCACATGCATGTCTTATTTGTAAATATTGCATTCATCACAAAGAAGGCAGTAATTACTCCTTTATTTAAACTACATTTTGCATCACATCCTTCTGAGCATTACTCTGGAAAGCTCTAATGCCTTCATGGTCTGCAAGAAGAATTCAAAACTTTCAAGAGGTATCCTTAGGGTCAATCAGGTATGTGACTTGCACCATCCCCGTTACAGTCCATTAAAATATTGCTGAGTTGTAAAAGGCTTAACACCTGCCAGTTCCCCTCTGCGATTTCCTTAGCAGAGCTTTAAAGACCAAAACTACCAAATGCCTCTGCAGCCTTGCACACAGACTGCCCTCACCTTTCTGCACACTGCTCTGAAGAGCCGTGTTCTAGAACAAGGCATGGCCAAACCTGATCCGTTTCCAATTAAAATGTTCTTTGAGCTTGGAGAAAAACTGAGAGCACCGGGAACTCAGGTCTCAGTTCTGTGCTCGTCTGTCCTTTTGTTATTGTGCACGGGCAGCCTCCTGGTTTCCTTGAACATCTGGTGCTCTTTCTACTTCTACTACTAAGCATATTTGGAGCAGAGATAAGGAACTGCAGAATTTTTTAATAGTGGTAAGGCAAAAACTTTTGGGACTAGATTAATTTCCCTTGGGAATTACCAATTATTCTAGTGTCTTATTTCAGACTGAAATGACTTCTGAATTTTAACACTTTCCTCTGAAAACTTTATAACCACCACTGTCTGTTTGTTCTACATACAGATCTGTTGTATCCCTTCTTATTTGTAATACAATCTACCAGCTCCAAACTTCAGCTGAACCACCATATTACAATTAATCCTTTTAAGGAAAATACAGTCAAAACTAAGAATTTGAAAAGCAGTGCTTCTACAACATCGTTGTTTCTAGAGTTCTATCCATCCGTGCTTCAATTACTTTCAACTCTTCTTTAATACTCATCAGCCAAGAATGGAAGGAAAGGCAAACATTTTGCTCTTTGAAAAACCTCCCAAAAGACCTTTAAAAGGAGGATTTGAAATCCCACTCTCTCCCCCCGAGTCAGACACTCCTACCTTTGTGAGAGCTGCAGTTGATATTAAGGAGTGGTCCAAGGCTGGTTCTGGATCAGGGTAATCCACAGACATCTGGCGACCTGGAGATGTCGGACCGACGTCTGCCAGCGTCACACTAGCACTGCGGGGACCTGCTCCCCTCTCCTGGGCTTTATCCTCATGTGCTTCCTGATGGGTGAATTCTGCTGGTGACCTAGAGGTCCTGCTAACTGACTGCACCGTGCTAAGGACGGTCATCTTTGTCAGCAGAGCTTTGGGCAGGCCATCCATAGAGTCCGTGTGAACCCCAGCAAAACAGTCGGGGAGCCTGATGTCTTCATCAGTGCTGGCAGCATCCTGCAGGCCATGTCGAGATGGATGATGCTGGGGGCTGGCTGTCACCGAGGGGGTTGTGGATAGGACTGACTCAGCCTGGCTGTCTTCATCATCATCTTCATTGTCATTTTCATCTTCATCTGCACCATCGGACTCTTCCACATCGTATCCCGACTGGTCATAGCCAAATCTCTGCTTCTCACCTGCAGAAGTGGGAGTTAGAAGGTAATCAGTGAAGGTCCTGGACTGATTGGGAAAGAGACGGGAGGGAGTGATTAGAAACACCAAAAAAACACATGGCACATGCATTTTTCAGTCACATCCCATTGCATCAAAGAAACAGGGAAGGTTTTAATTTTTGTTTCTGTTTTCCAGTGTACATATTTAATTATACAGCTACGTAATTTTTCATCATCTGCTTCCGTGGTTTTTCAATCTTCTGGATTTGGCTGTTTTTTTTTAAGCCATTTATAACCATTTGCTCAAAGTCACCCTTCACTCTCTCGCCTGGGGAGAAGTGAGCAGATTCCTGGTCCATTAAGTTCCCGGTGACGACATACGGAGCTGGTCTGCCAACCTTAGCAGTGGGATATTCTCTAGCTGTTTCTGACTCATAAGTGGGTGTCCTTGTACCTAACATGATTCACTGCTGCAAAGGTTTTTGAAGGATGCAAACAGAAAGACTGGAGGCTGTTAGTCAGGAATCTGTCTCGTTAACAGGCAAAAGAGACCAAAATTAGACCTTACCAGAATTCTTCACTTTGGTAATGTTTTGAAAGGTTTATTAACAAAACACCCAAGATGTCCTAGGAGGCAAGAAAGCTCTCATCCTGTCAAAACTCACCTATGCGCGAAACTTTGCTCATATGAAGAAGCCCTCCTGACTTCAAGTCTTAAAGCCAAACTGCTATCTAGCAGCAAATTTCTCTACAAAATACAGCTCGACACAGCTTTTCACCTTCTTTTATATCATAACTTGGAAAGAAAGAATCCTCTTTAGTACATAGACAGAAAATCCCATCTGCTGTATCTGATTCCAAGCCAGACTGTCTGGGATCATATTTTATAAAAGACAAAATGCTTTGAATGCACTAATATTTTACATTTGATTAAAGGTCTGTCGGCTGAGCTGTCCAAAAAAAATATCAGCATAAAAATCATTTGGCTCTGCAAAAGCAATGATGGCTGGTTAGCTAAAATCTCAGAGACTTTGTTCTAGAGAAAATCTGCACAGGAACTTACCATCAAAATGAACGACTCTGAAAAAAATCAGACCCTTAGAAGAATTTGAAGGTACTACCAATACTTTAAGCTGCTACATTACCAAAACCAAAATAAGCATCTTGTACTCCAGGTATAATAAACGGGTTTAATTGAGCTACCTCTCAGTAAGTTACTCACCATTATAAGCCTTTATGGTTTCAAATGAGCAATGCAATTAGGAACGAGACTAATAGCTTCCTTGAAAAAATCTCTCTGTAATGACTTTGCCCCTCTTTGCCTACACAGTAATTTGTACATTAACTAAATATGGAAACTATAGATTTTCTACATTTACTACAGCAGGCATGAAACTGAAATGTTATTAAAAATACCCCAAATCCTCCAGGTCATTGGAACGATGCTAACAAAAATATTTTTTAGATTTTTCAATAGTCTTCATTTACAATTCTCAACTACAGACAAAGCTGTTCAAAAAAGAAAATGTATTTTAGTGGAAAAATTAATTCAGTAAGGTCCATTCCAAAAATATGGCAAGTAGGATTGTTAAAAATATTATTAACAAAACCACATGGAGTTATTCAACATTTTTTTTGTCTAAACTCCTGTCATTTCTCTTCTTCACACAGTGTTTCTTCATCATTAAGATGAAGCAAAGCAAACACATCTAAAATGTTAGAACCTCCACATATGTTTGATTTCTGAATGAAAATAACCTCCCTTAATGCCGCCGTAACAGATCTTGAAGACATCTCCATGTGGTACAGCTAAAAAGGGTCACACATGCATTTCCTGCAACTCTGAATAATGCATGGGGCATTGCAAAGTCTCGGATTTCAGTCTGGACTCCCCCATAACTTTGGTCTCTTTACCAACATCACATAACTATTCTCTGGGAAATCCTACTGCTTCTTTTCTTTTTTCTTCCTCTCTCCACGTGAATCACATTTTCTGTGAAAGCTGATGTCAATCACGAATGACTGTCTCCACTGGCAGGAGAAACTACCTGAAGTGATTAGACTGACTTGTCACACTTGCAAAGCGAGGAAAACACATGCTCAAACAATGCTCTGATTTATAGTAAGAAACTATTATTTTTCAAATCGACATTTAAAAATGCTACAGGATTTACTAGCAAGTTGCTGCTTATGCAGAAATTTTCTGCAGACATCTCTTTCTGCACACATGTCTGCATTAATCAGCTTTCTAGAATAAAACCATGGAAGGGGAAAGGGGAACTGTGTGTGGGACACAGATTCCTCACATGCAGGACTCTGTGGGATATCATTTCCCTCTATTGTTTCCCTGTTTACCTCCACCCTTTGTGCATTTGCCAGCTTGTGTTTAAGTGTGGTTACCTGGAGCCAGAGCCTGCAGTGTAGGCGAGGTGACAGAGCGAATGTGGTTCCCTTTACTCCCACACGGCTTTGAAGCATCAGATGAGAAAAAACCACCATTCCTGACTTGCCTGCTCTGGCAATACACAAAGGAACACTCTGCTCTGGCTTTTATACCTGCGTGCAAGTTTGCTGAAACAAGAAGTGCCCAAGCTTTCAGAATTAAGCATCCCATTGCAGCATCGCTGTAAATCAGTGGAGTTGCAAGAGAACCTGATGCTGGAGTTTTAAGCAGTGGAAGACCCTGGCAGGTTATGGGTCTTCTCTGAAAGAGGCTTCGAGCTAAGGCTGTGACCACTGCTGGTGGTGAAGGACATGTTTCCAAGCTCAGTTGTGTTCACCAAGTAGTATTGGCCCAGATCTATTCTGGTAACTGTACGCTGCTGTCGTGTCCAGGTTTGAGTCCCGGTGGAGTCCTGTTTTTCCAGGGGTACAAGAAGCTGGGAGGGGACACATTCAGGACAGCTGATCCAAACTGGCCAGATATTCCAAGACACACGGTGTCATGCTCAGTACATAAACTAGGGAGAAAGCTGGCCAGGGGCTGCTCTTTGGGAACTAACTGAGCATCGGTCAGCAGCTCGCGAGCAACGGCATTGTGTATCACTTGTTTTGTATATTCTTATTATTTTATCATTATTTGCCTTCCATTTCTGTCCTATTACACAGTCTTTATCTCAACATTTTACTTGTTTTCCCAGTTCTCTCCCCCATCTCACTGGGCGGAAGGAATGAGCAAGTGGCTGTACAGTGTTTAGCTACCTGCTGGGTTAAACCATGACAGCTGTCTACTAAAGTTCCCTTGCAGTTTTAATTGGGGAAAAATTAATTCTTCGCTTCCTATCTTAAACTATGCACAATTATAACCATATGCTTCTGTAGCTCATACTTACATACATATATAAATAAAATATAAATATATATATGTAAAAAAAACCCCTTAGAACTAACTCAGTTTCCAAAGGGAACAAAATGACTTCTGTGTTTAACTTTGTATGAGGTTTTAAAGCAGTGTGGGGTATTTCAGAATGAAGGATGTAAATTTAAAAGCCACTAGCATACAAGGAAACTGCTTTTGGCATGAAAGTTCACGGTTGTTTTTTTTTAAAAAGAAAACAGGTAAAAAAGTTTCACACTATTAAGTGAAGGCTTATGAAAGCTACTTCTCTTTCGAAAAATGTATAACTCTCACCACTTTAACAGAAAGACTGTTCAAAACTGCCTCCATTTTTTTTAAAGAGAGTTTTTGGAAGAGTAGGGAATGTCTGCTGCAATCTTTTTAAAAAACCCTTAGAAAGACTTTTCTCCCTGGACTTCACAGGAGAAAGTAGAACTTCTGGCTTGAGACCTGAATTCTGCAAAAATTACAAACAGCTGGAAATAAAAGTATAATAGAAACGTGGACACAACTTTTGACTGGGGATTTTGCTCGCGTGCCAGCTATAATTATGTTTAATAAACCCAAGGTTTTAATCCTATGTATTGAAGCAAGTGTATACAAATCATAGGCAAAAATCAGCTTAGTCCTTCATTTATTTTGTTGTCAGTCCTCAGTTAGATAATCAGCTCTGTATTGTGTTTGTGGTGCTGATGAGCTAGTTGGCTAAGGCTCTGTTATACTGGCATTTTTCCCCAAAGCGGGAAAGGAAAACCTTCAAGTTCTTTAGCACAATAGCATTAGTTGGAAATACCAACATCCTAGTATGTCCATTAGTGAAGTGCCTGGGGCTAAGTCCACACACAGCTTTTTCCACTTGTGATGCTATGAATTAGGTAACTGAAATAGGTCTCCTGATATACTTTAAAGTTCTTTATTTTAGAAATTTTTCCTAGAGAAATCCTTACTCTCCTTGGTTTTAACAATGGTCATCTGATTATCTTATACTGCAAAGGACTAGAAGAAAGGTTATTCAGAGTCTCAACTTACAGCTTTTAATTTTAACTGCAATAATATCACCAATTAGTCCATCACATGACCTGACCTATCAGGCCCTGCTACAGACTTAGCAATTCCTGCACCAAATCCAGTGATGAAGTTCAACGACCTACAACTTAGTCATATTTGGTTATAACTTAATAACATTTAGGTAGATTTTCCCATAAAGAACAAAATGTTCATTTTCATTCTTTCACTGGCAGGAAGACAAGAAACACCTAAAAAATTAAGTCTGGACTGATGAAGTTTTACACATTCCTAAGCAAACAGACAGTCCCGTCGGTAACTACAGGATTGCTATTAGCTCTACTTATGCAGATTAAAGATATAGCTTACATAGTATCTGTTGGTCTGTTTACTATCTATGACGTCTAAATTTAAATTTACTAAATTTATTGGCTTTTAGCATCTGAGTAATGCAAAGCAGTGTTTATTGCCTCAAATTATGGGAGTATCTTCATTTATGGATTAGTATCTACGTCAAAGCATTTAAAAATCAAGTACCTGTTCTATATTACATATACTCCATCAAACTCAAGAAAAAATACATATGTACTATGGCAATAAAAGCAGAAATATTTTTAAATATGTCATTATCATAAACTTGAAAGTAAGGTCTATATGTCATCAATACACTCCCTATTATTTTAAACAATTAAAAGCTTAGACTCGCCTTTCAGACATCGTATTAGCCTTGCAATAGACTGTTCCACAACTATTCAAACAAATTTTAAAACAGGTAAAACAAAGTCCTGTGAAACAACACTAGCACCTACATCCCAACCTGCTGTCTTCCTGTCTAAGTCTGTTCACAGGCTTTACCTGAGTGATTTCAGCCTTGCTTCAGCTGATGTCCACTGCTCATCACCATCAAACAGGACTCACAGTGACCTCTGCTGGGTTAAATTCAGACTGGTAATAGCCACTGCTCCTCAGAAATGAGAAAAAACCCCCAAAGCCTAGGGGCTTTTGACTTACATTCCTAAGGTATGGAAAGTAACAAAGTAAAACTAAACAAAAAATTAAGAGTAACCTCTGTTTAAAGAGATTATTTACACCTAAGCCTTTCTGAGTAACCTACATACTGTAAATCAACCCTAGCGCTAGGTAGTCTATTCCCAGGCTGTAGCTACTGTGGGGCTCCAGCATGCTTAATGTACATCTAGCTGACACCCACCCCCCCCCAACATTTCTTGTAAACTATAAAGAACCAGCCTTCCATACTATTTGCAAAAGGAGGATATTATTGCAAGGATTTTAATTTATTTTCACTCCTTAAATGTAGGAGCAGTAAAAACACAGAGTGAGTCATGATTAAGCTAATGAAGAGCCATGGAAACTCACTTTAAGATCTACTCTAAGTAATGTATAGCTAATTAACTTAGAACTATTGTATCTTTAGAAGGGTTTTTTTAATACTACAGAAAATGAAAGTGTTTTTTTAATATATGTGTGTGTGTGTGTATATATATTTAAATACATATCTGAAACTTACAATTAGGTCTTTTCACTGGTAAAGTAATTAATATTTTGGGATAAATTTTTCCCATAGAGACCATTTAAGTAAGTTCTGCCCATCTACTCATTTCATTATTAAATAACGATCTTGTGCAAGTTTACTCAGGCGTACCACACCTTAGCTTACATATGAAATGTTACAGGTTTAAAGTTCATAACTGTTTTAATTTGAAGAAACATAATTATTATGTTTCTAAGGCTGAATAGTAAAATGTTGGGTCAACACGACCAACGAGGATATTCCCAGTTACCGTCTGCCACACTAACCCAGTTGCCGTCTGTCACACTAAACAGCTCACCTCGCCTGACAATTTAATTCAGATATTAACATTCCTTACATTGTAACCCTGTATTGTGGTGACAAGAACATTCCACAGAGCAGAAGATGAAAGATAAATGGATGGGGGAATGGTTTTGAATACAAAAAGCCAGGCCAGAAAGTATTTACTAATACCCAAATGATGACAAGTCCAAATACAAAGAATGCTGTGTTAAAAGCTCTGATCACATATAGTCTCAGACAGCTAGAGAGCATCTTTATTTTTCCCTAGACATTACAGCACAACAAATTTTCAGCTTCTCAGATTACTGATAAAACAGGCGCTCTGTGTGTGTGTGTGTGTGCGCGCGCCTGCAGTCAGGATTGTACACTATTTTGCACTCTTTATTCAATCTTCATGCACTATTAATCTGTACTGCTATCAGCTCAAAGCTGACTTCTATGAATCTAAAAACTTACATATTCAAGTAATTGTGATGGCCTATGCTTTGAAAAAAACACCTACATAAGAATAGAACCCGGAAATTCCTTAGTAAATAAAAGGTTGGTGGCTTTGTTAAATTTCTGGCTAATTCTCTAATTCTAAGCCTGGTGGAAGACATACAGCTTAGTTATTTCAAGCAAAGATGCAGATGTTTTCCCTGCTGTAAGAATAATCAGTATTCCAAATGTTTGGATAAGCAATTAGTTAAGAGACAGACAGAGAGATATTCTATGGGCCAGGAAACAGGCCAATCTCATACAGCCTACAGGAAGAAGAATTTTTTTTTTCTGAGGTCATAATTATTTCTTATCAGATTTTCCACACTTTCCTCTACAGCATCTCACATTGCCTTCCAACCGAGGAAAGCAATGGGACGGGGCAGACCACTCCTTAAGAGAGAGATCATTTTTAACAACCACAGAACTACTCAACTACAAAATGTACATGCTTAAAGACATCATTTTTTCAAGCACCAAAAGGGTATGCAACGAGATCTGCCGGCAACACACGTCAGAAGGAGGAGGGGTGCAAGGGCCAAAGGTGTAACGCCACCAGTGCAGCTCAATACCCAAGGCCCATCATGTTCTCCTTTGTGGGTGACACACTGCTGGCAGGGCTGTCCCTAGGGCCCAGACCTGGCACGGGGGGTGCTGGCTCCAGCGTGAGTTCTGCTGCCCTGCGCTGGAGAAACGGCAGCCACAGAGGTGGTCCAAGCTACTTTGCTAACTGAGACTGACTAGATACCTCAAAAAAATAAATATATTCCATCATATTCAAACCTATTAAAAAAATTAGCATGCACAGGATTTCGTAGAGGGCAACAGAACCACCTACGTTTAAAAAAGCACATATGCAAATATATCACACTCCTTTCCCCTCCTGACTCTGCCCTAAAATTGGGCCAACAAGCAATTTTCTGAATTATGAGAAATACCTTCATGTGTGGCTAGGCGAGCTGACAGATGAAATCACATTTTTAAAGTGTACAGTTACTCACTGAATTTACATGGGTAATTGTAAGTGCCCCGTGTTACACAGCAACTGGAGAGGCTGGACTGGTTTGGCTGCAGTAAACGTGTGTTTATCACCAGTTTAATTTCCCTGCCTCTTGGACAGGACTTTTGTGCTGAGCTTTCTGCTGCACAGCTGGTTTTGCTATGGGTACCTGAGCCAGATCATTTAGAGAAGCTAGGGATTTTACCACCAAGTTGATTTTTGGTTTGGGGTTCTTGAAGAAAAATGTGTTACCTGCTCTATTATTTTTTTTTTTTTTGGAGTGGGCGGACATGGGACGACAGAGGGTGTTACAATTAAATTTCTGGAAGAATTTCAAGGATTATGTAGCAAATTCTGTTGAATGTCTTGTCTTTTTTTTTTTTCCCCCCAAAATAGAATATTTAATTTATTAAGTAATTACTGTGCTGAAGCAAAGAATGTATTTCAGGGAATATATAATATATTTATACTGGACACACCTGTACATGATATGGAAAGAGAATCCTTCTCAGCTGAATGGTCATAGAGCCAAAGGAAAGCAATCTTTCAACAAATGTTTGAAATGCCTTACTTCTACTGTGTGTAACTGAAACAACTGAAACATTTCCCATTACATTATAACCACAAATGCAATTTTTAATTTATGCAATTGGGAATACTGATTTACCAATCAATAAAATGTTTTCAGTTCCTAGTTAATGGAAATATCTGTTCAGTTGTACTTTATAAAACTAAATAAAATGCCAAATGCTACAGAACAGTACTTTAAAAAGTGACAATTTTTCTGTCATGTGAAGGCTGAAAATGTTAATGAAAACTGTCCCTCTGTGAGAAAAGGACAGTAATTTGTACTGCTGCTTATCTTCTGTGTTATTTATTTGGTACATCAAATTGCAAAGAGGGACATGTTTTTAGCTTACTAAAAAGGAATATACCGAAGAATGCCAAAAAAGGGAAAATGCAGGTTTCTTTGTACCTAGTGCACTACTGAATCATACCAGCTGAGTCATATTCCCAGCATTATTTAGAATTAGATTCAATCTGATTCGCTTATTCTGCTAGCGGTTGTCATAGGGGAGCAAGTGCATTCATCTTTCTTGCCCTTTACTGTTTAAATAAAGATCCCCACTGCTTTCTTTTCTCAAAACCTCATCCGCAATCTAATAAACTATTCCACTGAAAGAAGAAAAATAAGAGGCAAGGCAACACAACTCATCTCCCTGCTGAGAAACGGGAGGACAGAGAAAATGCTCCCGCTGCACTGAGACACGCCAAGATCCAGAACAGTCCTAACGCACAATCCTGTTCTCCATCTCACTGTGTCTGATGGAGCTACATCTTTCTTACCACGCTGAGCAAAACCCACATGAGCCTGCTTTGGCCCTCTTTGTCCTCAATCCCATCTCCTCTTCAGCACAGCCGCCTTGGGATGTGGGAAGTGCAGAATTCCATTTATTAGCAAATACATTCATTTTGATAACACTGTCATCACTAATGGAGAAGTAGAACAGGTCAAGATGAATAATGTTCGTAATTTCTAAGTGATCTCTGTCTGCTGATCTATGGCCAATTATTTGTGAAGGAGGACAGAACTCTACACTGGAAGATGATTAGCCTCCTTGCAAAGCACTCAGCTTTGACTACCTTTTTTTCTAGGCAAACAGCTGCTTTTCTGGTATTTTCAGTCTTGTCATATTTATCTGTGAAACTGATAAAGTTAAACTGCATAACATTTTGTGAAAAATTCAGCAGCAATTTATCTTTAGCATATGCTTGTCATTTCTTTTGGCGAAAGTTTCTCCAGTTTTTTTGCTCCCTTGGACTAGCTTCTAAGATTTTTCTCTATATAACTTTTCTCTGTACAAAGATTTAAAAGCTTTGGAAAAGAAAGGGTAGGAAAGCAGGATGATAATAATACAAAAAATGCAGTAAAGAAAGATTTTTATTTCTTACCAAATTCTTCTTCTCCATCCTGGTCATCTATTAAACCTACTGAGACTCCCAAATCCATGCATTTCTTGCTATGTGCCTTTGACTTCATATGTTTTGTTAAATTTCCTTAAGAAAAAAACACAAAAGAAATTAACTGCTCTGTGACTACAGAAATGTATACAAATACATGCTTAACATGTCTATATCTTATTCACCTATGTTTATAACCACCTGTATAATTTGATTTCACACTTCATAGAACCTTGCCCCTCAATGCAAGCTGTCAAGGGCTGTGGCAGGTTCACCACCCTGAATGCTACTAGCTCTCTGGCTACATTTCATGAAGTCCTTTATTGAAATAAAATAGAATAGGGTGGAAATCCTAGATGATGATGTATTTTGCATTGGTGTAAAAGACCCCTCACATATGGCAAAGTATAAAAAAGGCTGATTCAGCCTTCAAAGTCACGTTGACTGAGAACCATTGCATGAAACTAGAGTTCATATCTTGCAGTTCTTTCAGTATTTGATGGATTCTATATTTAGTGTAATCATGTTCACTGCCGACCTAAACAAATGGATTAATTTTATTCAAAATCAGAGTAGGAACGTATTTGGTCTGAATTTCAGAAGTGAATGCGTAACTGCTGAGAGGCCCCACAGGCTGCTCTCCCCTTCTCCTTTGAAAAGAAAATATGGCAAATATCATCAACAAAAGGTTAAGAGTAGATCAGAGATTTGTAAATGATGATATCTCTAAAATGTATGATACTTAAACTTCCTATTGTATCTCAAAACACTGCTTCTTTGAGGTATTTCAGTGGGAGAAATTACAGTGGGTAGAATCGTGGCTCTTCTGTGGTTACGGAATGCTTTATCCCTGCTTTGAAATGAAGGTAGTAATTCACCCCAGATTTTGAAGTAATTGTTATGAAGCTGTATGACTAGATGGACTCACAAATGGCCAATTTCCCAGCTTTACAGGCTGCATGAAGTCCTGAAGGCTGGTTTACCCAAAACCCAGCAGCCAACTGCATGACTGACTGCCAGCAGTAATGGCACCCGCCAGGCACAGCAACTGCAGAAGAGGAAACGAGTAAAAGTATCTGCTACAGCTGAAACAGGGAGAATTTCAAATGGGCCGAACTTAATTTCTTGAATTCGGCCAGCACACCTACTCTGCAGAAACCATAATCAGAATTTACTGGGTTCACACTCCGGCATTTCATCTTGAAAGTGACATGATGACCCAGCCTGTCAGGATGCAGCCACAGGTTTTAACACACCTAAAGACTATCCATCCCACTTTCTGCAGCACTGGCTTATCTCTTGGAAGTTTTCCACCCAGCTGCTGGGTACTCTTGAACCCACTAAAATTACAGATGTTTCTGAGGTTACAGCTGGGGGGGATTATTGCTAAATGACATTCAAAGCCAAGAAAAAATTTACTGCTTAGAGTATTTTTGCTGGAAGTATTTTGGCTGTGAACTTCTCCTGTCTGTTTCACTTACTTTGCGTCCTGGATCTACCACTGCTTAATATACTGCTTGCTTAAACAAGGATGCATTTAAGTATCTGGTGTAAACAGGCTTTAAAAAGTTGAGGTCTATCTTTGGGTCTTTGAAGGTCAAGTGGAAAGTGAACCTTGTCTTTCAAGGCCATAAAAAACATTTTAATATAGTGATTTAATAAAGGCCAATTTCCTTCCCTGAGCACCCAGTTGAGTGCCAACAGGAATACATATACGTCAATGTCATACCTCCAAAAGGTCACTGCTAGGGACTTAACATTCCGTGTCCCCATCCCTACTAGGATGAGCAGCTAAGCAGCTCACTTAGCTTCACCTAACTTTCATTATATTGCTGTAGGATTCCCCTCATCCCACTCTAGTTTCTCACACACTGTGGCATTTCATACCCTTCATTCATATAAAGGTGTGATTATCTGAATAAACATAGACTAAAGAAAAGAAGGCAATCAGAAACTACAAATATTTGAAGCATTAAGACAACAAAGCTCCACAGAGAGGCAACTTCTTTAGCTTATGAACTGCCAAATGTAAGAAGAAAAGAATTATACTTTACAACAGAAAGAAAAAAAAAGGGGGAAAACATGCATGGAAAAGTACCCCTACCTTTAGTTTTAAAGGAAAAGTTGCAGTAATTGCAGTGGTAAGGACGGACATCTGTATGTGTGCGAATATGCTTCTTCAGCATGCTGGGTTTCTTGCAACGTATTCCACATTCTTCACAGATGTACTTCCCCCTCCCTCTTCCCCGCACATACACATAGTCTTCATTTGACTTGTACCTAGTAACAGTACCGTAAGAGTAAGGCAATCAGTTGTTATGGGAAAATGATTCTAGTTAGAAACTCTTCTACCAGAATTTTAAAAATAATATAATAGATGACAATGACTGACTGACAAAGCCAACATGCTCTTTTCCTGCTCGACCTCTGCATTTATTCATTAAACTCGTATCTAGATTTTTCACTAGGTAATCACGGACCTGTTTAGGAATAACAGCATATCTTTTTTAATAGAGGTACCATTTGATACTATGCATTTAAAGATTTCAATTTGCAACACAGGAACACACTTTTTTAAACTGTCAGTTCTTGGAAGCAGGTTTAGGCACCATGAGGAAGCTTTAAAAGAGCATTTTTGAGGCTCTGTGTTGGATGCAGAAAAGGAACAACGTTAGTTAGGACAATGGGAAAGTCTTTAAAATTCCCCATCAATGTGCTCTGGACTCAGCCTAATGCGACTGCCTCTAGGTGGAAAAAGTCATTCAGATTTGATTACACCCTTCATATCTCCACTCAAGGACACCAAAGGTTGTGTTTAGCTTTCATGACCTCGTCCCTGGAATGTTTGGATCTGAGCAGAGACACGTACCAATGTTTCACCTGGGCAGCTGGTAATGGCTTAACTCCTAGCCTAGACTGGATTCAAACTGGGAACCAATAAATGGAAAGCCCTAGAGCCCACTACCAATTACGAGAACAATAAAATATGCACCATTTTTGCTCAAAATTTTTAGAAGTGTCACCAGCACTCTTCTGCTATGAAATCTTTTTATAACATGCTGTAAATAGCACAACACTGTGGCTAAAGCAACTGTTATTCACATCAGGCAACCCATCTGAAGTATCACAGCGCACGGACAAGGGCTCTCAGTATTTCCATAGGACTTTGCAAATCAGGAGTTCTCCAGCCCGTGTATGCCACCGCACGCTGTCAGACACTGTACCGCACTCTGCCGCTCAGCCCCCAGGCTATATCCTCTCTGGCTACAGTTACACAACCCTCCTGCAAAATAGGCATTATTTATCACGTAAGAAAAATATAGGAAAAGAATTTGCATTGGCTGTATCTAGCTGCCTTTACGGCTGATTAATGTTTGCCCTTTGGGAAAAAAAGCAAAAAGGAAAAAAAAAGAACTGCACTGCTTACTGCTCCTTATTTCATTACCCCTCCTCTTAACTCTCATGGCTCCACGCTTCTGATGACTTTCCATTTTTCTTGGAAACATAAACCAACATCCACAGACCACAATATGGGAACTGTTGTTTCAAATAAATCAAATAGGAAGCAACATCTCTTCGAAGTCTAGAATCAAGGAAAAAATATCTTCCCAATGATATTTAGTATACAAAGTACAATACTTGCCCTCCATCAAATATTTTAACTCTTCTTGGTTCAGTTTTGATAAAGGAGTTTTCTTTATCGTGCTCAGTGCTTGATTCAGAGTTTTCCTTATTGCTGAATTCAGTTGCAGTCAATTTTTTTCTATTTAATGCTCGCTGAAAGAAAATGGGATACGCATATCATTAAAATTAAAGTCTTTCATATGCCATTCAAACCTGTAAGTTACGGTGAACAAAAGCATCATAAAAGCCACAATTATAATAACTGATTTTAAAAAAATGTTAAGGTACATGAAACAAAAAATATCTTTCACTAAACTTCTTCTTTACCATCCATTGACAATTTGTGGAGTAGTTAACCTAAATGAAGATTATGGCAGAGTAGGAAACCAGGAATGCTTTCAAACTGCAGTAGGAGATGCATCTTTCCTCTTCTGTGAAGGTGAAGGTGACATTTTTTAGCTCACAGATAGCCTTCTACGGAGAAAAGATGCTTACAACCAAACCCAAGTGCTTCCTGAACGGCCACAGCTTTGCTCCTCTGCCCTGGATGCAGCAGCCGGACCACTCAGCTGGGACTCTGCAGCTGCACGATACACTGCCCCCCGCAATTTGACAAAAAGGGGCAAACTTTAGTGCACAAGCAGTTATCCGTGCCTTCTCCCCACTGCTCCAGCCCTGATGTTTCAGTAGCACATCCTTGGCTCTACCTGCCTGGGAAGAGGTGACCTGTCTCAGGTCCCACCTGCTGACCCACCACCCAGCAGCGCCTCGTGGCTGGCAGGAGCTGCTTTGCCATGGCACAGCAAAGAGGAGAAAGGTGGGAAGGAGGGGTGTACCAATGGATGATACTGACAGGTACCATTTCTGATTGTTAGTATTTTTCAAAAAATATACCTGGTTTGGTGTGGAAATTGACCGTTCCCAATTTAGTGAGGTTATTAACAGGGGCTTCAGAACCCTTCCAAAGCAGGACTCCACACCTCACTCCCACTGCCAGACCAAATTACAAGTCAAAGCATACCAGTTGTCTAGCAGAACAAAAATAAGTTTCTCCATTTCCCCTGATACATTAATTAAGGAACTTTTTTTTTTTTAAAAAAAGGAGGATGAGTTCCCCCAACATTTGCCAATTAAAATCTAGCCCTTCCAAGTCTAGGATATTTATAAAATGGGCAACAATGAAGGAATGATCCAATTAGCCGGCAATTATTACTGCTGTATTTATAAACTGTTCTACCCACATAGCTGGCACATTTACCACATTTGCTCATATTGATAAGTGAATAAAATGATGAGGGGAAAAAAAAAAAAAGCCTGGCCTTATGTTTTCTACTCATTATAAAATTTAATGCTGTAAAGCTTGCGAATTCTTGGCAAGAGGAATGACTTCGCTGGCTGACTTAAAATGACTAATGAATTACACTGGTCGTTACATATATTGAAGGGTGACATCATTCTGGCACCTAGTCCTCGCCCATGGTCCTCCATGCAGTCTCAGCCACCGCCTTTACTTCCCACCTGATGAGGAATGTGGCTGATGAGAAATTAACACAGATCAGAGGAAAAGCGTCTCCGTATTCAATCCAAAGCCCTAAAATCCGCACAGGTTGCAAGTACTACTCCAATCCGTACGCCTTCATGCAGCCCTCTGATTGATTTGGGCTGGGTTTTCAAATATCTGAGCAGTTCTACCAAAGCACACATGACAACTCTGCCTGTGTGTAGGAAGAAAGAAATTTCACCCTGCATGTTTTAACAGCATTCATACAAGGTGAAAGGAGATGATGTTCTGGAAGAGAAGTATCAGAAGTGGAGCCTACTCCAGTAACTGCAGCTCAGCGATCTTTTAGTTTCTATACGCGACATGGCAAATGAATCGCTTTTGTTTCCACTGCAAACAAAGAGTAACAAGGTGACATTTGTAATTTTACAAGAAAAGAGTAGTGGAAAACACAGAGTACATACAATAAACACAATACCACATAAATATCCCCAGCAGCTGGAATAATGCAACTTTCAAGTGCCTGATCTTTCAATTCTAAATACTAAGTATTCTTTCCAGATTTAATTTTCAGGAATGAAGAGACAAAGGAAAAAAGGAAGATTCCAAAAGCATTTGGCCCATGATGTTATCCAAACTATGGTGAAACAATGTTGTAATAAATTGTATATTCACAAAAGCATCTAGTGTGCAAAACCTAACACAAGGCCAAATACCACTGGATTCTGCCCTCAACTCCTTCTTTTTTATTAATGCGTGTTTATATACAGACCTAAGATAACCTAACACAGGTGTTCAAATTACTATTTACCTCCCACTGACATACTTTCATTTACTGGTTAGATGCTATTTTAGCACTTGTTTCAGTGTCTTAAACATACAAAATGCTGCTTATCACAGAGGTGCTCTAATAGAAACACTGAGTTTCTGTCACAAATCTACAGATACACTTGATGACAACGAACAAAGCAGTCTTCTTAGCTTTTATGAAAAATTCCAAATTGATGCTGAAAAGGGACTTGGGTCCTTTTTAACTTCTAAAGAGCAGCCAGTCTCTAAGGAGCACGGGTTTCTTGTGTGGAAATCCTTTAATGTATCTCACCTAACATCCCCCCGAACACCACACCTACTGGTGGAAAGGGTAGAAAAACGGCAGCACTGCAAAATGTTCCTCTCCACGGTTGCTTACGCCTTCCGTTTCTAACAGTCTCCTCTCCCTCTTCTCCCATAGAGACAAGGACCATGATTCATTTCTACTTTACTCATTTTGCTCCAATTTAGCTCCACTGTCTTCAATTACTGGTATAAAACTGGAAAAAAACTGCTCTTGGGGCTGCCCAGAGACCAGAGTTCAATAGATACTTCTGCTACTTTAGGACATCCCTTGGAAAAAAAAACCATCTTTGCAGCCTGAATCATCAAAGTTATAAATTTCAGGTTAGAATATTCATTAAAATTTTTTCCCATTGGCACACAACCACTTGAGGAAAATGGGTTTAATATCTTTAAACTTTTACTAACTTACACATAAAAATCTTCTGCATTTAACTACTTTCCAGTGGTGAGCTGGACTGTTGTGGCACATCATCCAAGACAGGAAAGCTTTCCAGTCAGGAGAAACTTTCCATTCCTCAGCCTATTCTTGCCCAAAAATCTTCACCCTGGGATACTGCACACATCACTGACTAACTTCAGAGAGGGGAGCCAAGAGCAATGTGGGGGGCTCAAGAACAGGCTCCTGATACACCACCAATGACTTCGCATGAGGAAAACTGGTGAAAAATAATAATAAATAGAATGGTAAAATAAAAATAGCAGGTAGAATAAGCCTTTCCTATGCAAGTGAACCTCCTGTTACATTTTAACGTGCTGTACTCATTCCAGGAGCTTCTTGCAGGGTAACATTTTGTGGTTTGTTCTCTGGATCACTGGAACGTGGCAACTTCACCTATTGCCTCTGAGCAGCGAATTGTGAAGAGCAAACAAAGTCCCTGGGTTCCTTACTGTGTGTATTTAGTTTACATGTCACTTCATTTCCCCCGGTATCTATTGTTGAAAGAATTGCCTGTTTTGTGACGGTGATTACCAGCGGTTATGCAGCAGTGAGAGATCTCTGTAAACATGACTCAGTTCTGGGGGCAACCCCAGGAACAGTTCAGCAAGTCGCTTTCTCTGGGTGAGAAGATCAGCAGTTAAAGCCCCACGAGCAGAACACACCAAATCACTCTGGAAAGGGCTACAACTGTGAGAGGAGGTGAGGCATAACAGCGCTGCATTTTTATTTTCTTTAGACATTGGATTATAGTAGCATTTAAAGCTCACCATCAGGTCAGGGTTAAAATGTGCAAACCACCTGAGCAAACACAGCCCCCAGAGACTCACAATCTAAACTGTGGTTCCTGAAGGAACTCAGGACCCTGCCAAGCACTTAAGCAGGAAATTGATCTTTTTTCTTTTTCTTTCTTTTTTTTTTTTTTTTTTTGAGAATTATTTGCTAATCTGTTTGTTGGCTTAATTTCCAAAATTAATTTCCAAAAGGATATCCATGGTTTTCCATCCTCAGGCTCAACCAGAAAAAAACAGTAGAATTACCAGGCCTGAACTGAGTGAGAAATCTGAGGTTTTGCTTTCCTTTGACACAGCTTCTGTGAGGAAGTTTCCAAGTTTGCATCGGCTGTTCCATTACCAGCTCTAACTGGAGACTGCTAATACAGAGGTTTATTGTAACAGCAGCATCACCACTCTGAAAAGCAGCTGAAAACCTGCTGCCTGAGTCCTCAGAAGGGAAAGCGAACAAATTTGGGAGATGTTGGGTCATAGTACCTATCAGGTCTTTGAAATTTTTAACTCCTGCCATCTTATATCTTGCTTGTACAATCTGAGATGCCAATTAAACTTTAATTGGTGCTTTCTCGCTGCACTTTCTTCCTTCATAATGGCTCTGAGTAAAGCTTGTAAATCAGCCGCAAGCAGAGCTGAAGAACTCTTCATTTTCACCATGCTTGTGTGCTTCATTCAAAGCATCATAAAGAAAGACTGAAGAAAGATTAGTAACTGTGGCTCTTTTGTGGCAGAAGCACTGTAAATGTACCTGACAGCTGCCTATTACAGCATTTAAGTACTCCTAGAGTGTTTAAAAGGGTGCTGTCAAAATATTTTTTCAAAATATTATTATCCATTATTTATATTCTAAACTGAATTTGTTTATAGACAAAATTGGTTCTTCAACAGGCATGCTGTAGCTTTGTTATCAGAGAATTTCTTCTGATAGGTTTCTTTAAAAGTAAAACAAACATGAGTCAGTGGCACAACTGATGTGAGACTTGCCTTAGAATCGCTCAACTACATGCAATGAAAAAAGCTAAACCTTTTAATCCCTTTTTCCTTTTTGATTTAGCACTATTTAAATACAACATCTCATAAAGTGTATGAGGGAGCAGGCTGGAAAAGGCAGTAAGAGTTTAAACAAAGGCAGCACGCTAATACGGAACCAACAATTCAATCCAATTACAGCAGCAATACAAAGCCAGCAGCCTGCATGTATTTTCTGCACAAAACATTACGGATGAAGTTTTGCCCTCCAATAGCAATGTTAGCAAAGTCTCCCACTGATTCCAGGAGGGCCAAGTTTAACTCTAATGCTCTTTTGGCCTTTGGGTTTCAGCGTACCTTCTCGACTCCCCCTATCATTCTGAAACTACCCCTTTCACTTACAGTTTCTCATCCTATTGCTCTTTTTCCCACTGATGACTTTGTATCTTAGCAAAACGTTTAGCAAACACAGAAACACCCCAGGGTGACCGATGACAGCAGTCTGTCGCTCAGTCTCTGTCAGACGCAGTCTCTGTCACTCAATATCCACAGAAATAATCTTTTTCCAAGGCTGTGGTATGCAACTGCCTGACCTACGGACCCTGATTTCCAGCCCAATGCCCAGGAAATTTTGCTGATGGCAGGCTGCAGGATTAGGACAAATTGCAATTGTTTTTACACACATGCTGTCCCACCCCCACCCACCCCCCAAAAAAATTTTCTATGTCATGAAGGACTTCGGAGAAAGGGAGGTCCATGGCTAACACCCCAGTTTTGCCAGCTTCAGAAAGAAGTTTGGCATCAAAGACATGGCAACCACAGCAAAGAGGAAAGAAGAGCGCGAAATTGGGCTGTACGCTTCAGAAAGCTTTACAGCTTCACGAGACGGGACATTAAAAGCTAGTACTGGGCCCATTAAATAGACACATGGACACCTGCTGCCACAGTATAGGGCAGAGAGCCATCTCTACCCATTCACAGAGACGGTTCAGTCACTAAGGAATGCCAAATCCAGTGCAAACCAGCACAGCTTTGATCCTGTCCATACAAAACCACCCAGTGAGTGAAACCCCGATGACACGTGTGCAGCCCCGAGGCAGGTAAGGGCATTGCCCGTGACTACGCTGCTCTGCCCCATCCGACTCCAGAATGATGCCGTGTTTTAAGTGGGTCACAACCACTGCCTGGAGTATATTCCACTGCGCAAGGTTTAAAGTCATCTTTGAAGCCGTATCAATCCCAGAAGTTGTCACTGGTTTTATGGCAGCTGTAATTTGGCTTTAAACTTTGCTATTTTTTGTCATTATTTCACACCTCAAATTAACCTAGGCGGGAGAAAGGGACTGGTATACGGCTCCTCTCACAGCTGGATGATCAGCGATGGTGAGAAACATTTTCATGGCGCATCCACGGACACCTGTTCAGGCTGAGCACTTTTATAACAGAAAACACTAGCTGACTTTTAAGGCAAAATATGCAATTACGATCTTAAATTAACCTGTTCTAAGTTAAAAGTGTTTTAAAAATATTTGTATCGTAACTATTTTTGTTCTAGCCTTTGCATTTAAAAAATACCCAAACACATTCCTGCCATGATGAACACTTCATATACAGATTTAAATCCAGGAACTAATATCCATGAAAAGCAATAAATCCTTATGAACAGGTTTCTTAATGGACTTACTTAGGATCTTTTTTAGCAGTCTGATCCAGCATAACTAAAATAAATAAGCACATATACTATACCTGTCAGGCATATCACATTCTCTAAAATAGGAACAAGTGCGATTTCCAAAGCAAATCCCCTGTAAACAACCAGTATACATCAAGCATAGCTTAAGTACCTTAGTTAAGCTGTTCTTCCACTTGCTTGAGTAGACCAATACGTCAGATCTGGGGTGAGTAGTTCTCGCTTGAGTGTACAGTGGTTTTTCAACTTTCTGTTTCGAATTGAGGAGGGAGAGAGCTACCTTTGTCGACAAACCAAGTGGATTGGGATTGTTGGGACTAACGGTCCATGTAGAATAGGCTGAGATTTTCTGATCGTTCTGCAGCAAATGCAATGGTTTTCTCTTGAGGAGGTAACACCAGGTAAAACTCGTTGTGGTCTTCAGGCTTGGAAATGATAACCTCTGCATTTCTCCTACATTCATCGCAGCCAGTGTAGTTACAGGTTTTGCTTGGCCCTGGCTACTGATGTGCTTGCTCTCATTACTGTTACCTGGGGACTTTCTTTCTTGACTGCTACTTACAGGCTTGAGAAGAGAACTCTGATTATTCACTGGAGATAATTCAGATGGTTTCCTAACTACAAACGCCGGTGATGCTGAAGACTTAATGTCTTCAGATTCTGGTGACTCCTTTAAGGTGTCCGAAACCCCAGTGTCAGATGAATGATGGTCAGGCAATAGCAGGTCTGAAGCACCCGCTTTGCTGCTTTTTTCATGCTGTGCAACGCCATCAGGGTCTAAGAGGTGATTTTCAAGAGGGTCTGTGGTGCAAACCTGTCTTACCAAAACTGGCTTCTTTTGCTTACTAGTAGAGTCATTAGGTCTAACGTTCAGTGAATGCGATGGTCTAGCATCTGTCATACATGCAGCTCCACTCTCATCTTTAACGCGTTTTTGCTGTTTTTCCATGGCAATATCTAAACTGTTGGCTGGGGAAAGCATTCGTTTACTTGAAGCTGTAGCTTCTGGTTGAGGGAAGAGTCCACTAACTGGCACTTTCTGAATAATATGCAAAGAGCTTGACAAAGGTGAATTTCTGGTTCCACTTTCTGGTTGTGAATTTTCAAATGAATTTGGCAAAGTCCTCTGACGATCTTTGTGAGATTTTGGCAGCTGCGTTTTGCCTTCAAGCGTTGGCACTGTCACAACATTTGTTTTGCAAACAGACTGATTTACCTGATCCTGGGTCACTAAAATGTGAGGAAGGGGTGTAACCGTTGCAAAGCCGTAGGATGGCATACTGCTGTGAATACGGACGGGAACCACAAAAGGAGGAATCTGATGTATTTGACTGCTGCAGTTATTAGGGACAATTTGCTTTAGAGGAGGCACAGAGTACGGATTAGACATGTCAGACAGTTTAGTCTGCAGTTCAAAGGTGGATGCACTCTGGTCCACCCCAACCTGACTTGGAACAGTCTGAGTTGATAAAGTATTTTTTAGCAATTTAGAAGAGTATGGCTGACCTATATGTAATGTTTTAACTTGAAGTTGATACTTCGGAGCAAAACAATCCTGTTTTTCGTTGGGACAAGAAGAAAGCGCATATGCACTCACTTGTTCCCCTTGGGCTGATGTTTTAGTTGATGACTGGGAAGGCTGAGGAGTCAAGGATGGCTGTCCTTGATTATTCACCACATGATTTAGAGGCTGCTGGACAGAAGACAGGCTAACAGGATTACCATCTTGAATTGCTGAGTGAGGCCTGGAGTGAGTCTGTGAATGCTGAGTACTTGAAGGGAACTCCACCGAAGATTTGCCGGAGGTCTGCAGCTGGTGCAATGGCACTGTGGGCACATCCGTAGCTTGAGCCATCTGAAATGAGGAAGTCAATTTAACTTGAGGCTGATGATTTTCTGGAGCAATATTTAAAGATATCTGTCTTACAAATGGCCCCCTTCTCCTTTCTAGCAGAGGCACATGTCCAGTCACTCCATTTGCAGATGATGCTTTCGGAGCGGCTATCTCTACGAGCGGGGCAGGTTTTGACGGAGACACGCTTCCACAGTCGAAAGACTTACTCCTGTAGTCCACAACCTCCATTGATGGCTGCGTGCAGCTGATTTGCTCTGAGGCAGCACGTCTCATTTCCCGGTAATGAGGTCCAGGTACAGCCAGTGCGTGCGAGCCAGCGGGAATCATGAGGAACTCTGACGACTTACTAACAGGTTCTGCTTTGCAAGGGTTCTCAGCCTTTGAAGTTTCATCTTTATCAAGTGAAGCTGAGAAACTGGAGGCATGAGACAAGCTACTCTCCCGACTTAGGCTTCTGGAAAGTGTGGAGTCAACACTTGATTCTGCAGATGAATGCTCCATTTCAGCCAAGCGAATCCTTTTCTTCTTTGGTGGAAGCTTTTCTGTTGGCAATTTTGACAGTGTCTCACTGCGCTGTGGCCAATTAAACCTTTCCGTCTTTTCCTGATCGCTGCACTGGTTTTCTTGGTCCCTGTCTGGTTCTTCTGTGACCAGTATCTCAGGAACCTGGATGTTATGCTGGCGAACAAGTCTCGATGGCTGAAGCGGTGCACTTCTCTCATTAGAAACTATTTGGCTTCCCTGAACTTCCCCTCTAGGTGCTTCTGCTGACAGGGGCTGATGGTGCTGGAGAGTATTCAGATGACAGTGTCTATCCTCTTGGATGACAACTGTATTCAAAGAGCGGTGCTTTGCAACCTTGTTGGGCTCTTGAGAAGAAACCGGTGACACTCTTTCAAATGACTCTGATTTCTCAAACGAGCTATTTCTGCTCAGTGAATTGGTGTGCTGTATTACTGAAATGCCAGTCCCTTGTCTTTTCAACTCCACTTTTTCTTGCACAACTGAGCTTGCCTGCTTTTCAATGAGTGGAGCCATCTTTGGCTCGGTAGTCTGATCTGTGCCTCGAGCCACAAGCTGAATTTGGGAACTCTGAAGCAGAAGGTTGCTTGGCTGTTGCGATCCTACCACCGCTGTCACACTGTGTTTTGACACACTGGAAGAACTTGCTGGCTTGCTTTGGCCTTCTGCGTTCTTTGATGGTACGCTTGTATCATTTTGCTGTGGGTCATCATCATCGCCAACGCTTTTCATTTTTCTTCTTTTCCTTATCTGGGGTGTCTGCTCCCAAACACCAGTTGAAGTAGTGACTCTGTAATGTAGAATTTGAGGCTGTGTACTGTTTGGAACAGTTTTATGCTCAGGCTCTCTGACTGCTGCTTTAGTTTTAGGTCCATGCAACTCTGAACAATAAAATTTCTTGTGGTTTTCAAAATTTTCCAGTTTTCTATATCTGTTTCTGCAGGTTTCACACTCAAACATTGTTCCTCGCACCTGAGGGGACTTCTTCGTTTTCTCTAAATTTGGTCCCTGTGCCAGGGACTTGCTCCTTTGCAATACAGAATCATTTGGTAAATTACACCCCAGATAACTTTCTTCTACAGACCGCAACGATCCAAGAACTTGGCTTTCACCAGTAGAAGAATCTTCTATTGCTGCCTGTCTAACGAGGGTCCGAGGATGTCCACCTTGGTTCAGCGGAGGAGCAGGTCCTGATACAAACACATCATCGTATAAAGAGCCAATTTTATCATCAAATGACTGACTTCCTCGAAGGGGATGAGAGGGAGGTATAACATTTGGAGGTACTGCCGAGTAACTGGTAGTTGGCATGGAATTACTTCGTGTGATAGGTAAACAGTCAAGGGATGGTACAGAAAGAAGAAAAACTTGCTTCGATTTCTCAGTGGGTGTGAAAGGAGACTTTGGTATATCAGAGCTTGAGCTAGTTCTTCTTCCCATGGGCTTTAAATCAAACTGGAAAGAATCCTTAAATATGTAGGATTTTGGTGAATCTATGCTTCCTCTTCTTGAAAGAGATGTTCTTCTTGGTTTCACGCTATCTAACTGTTTGTCATCCACAACAGCTTCATTATCAGAAATTAACTTAGAGATACGCTCCTCAAGAGTTTTTGTTGCCATGGGAGGTCGCATTTGGCCAGAAAGAATCAGATTTTTTTCAGCACAAACAGTTTGTACCACTGATGCTACCACACCACTTGTTCGTGGCACACAGGGCAGGTTTTTGTTTGGATCTTTTTCGGAGGTCAGCAGTCCTCTTGTGAAAGGAGCTGGTGGGCTCATGGTTTGATCGGCACTTTCAGAACGAGAGAAATAACCAGAATCGGTACTACCTAAACTTCTAGGGCTCAAGAGACATTTTCCTTGCTGATCCTGGGAACCATCAGTTGCCTGTTGTCTCTGGAGCTGGGCATGCACCGCTCCTACTGCAGATCCCAGCTGTTCCTCTAACAAGTCCATGTCTACTTTCTGATGCTGCTTTATGTCATTCTCCTTGAATGAGGCCGTATGTGTTAAATTTGACTGAAGAGCTGTCACTTTAAAATCTCCTTTTCTCTGCACTGCAGCAAGCTCAGGTGCTGGTTCCGTTACTTTTGGGCTATCGGCCCTTAATGGAGAAACATTTACAGGATGAACTACTACTTTTGGTAAAGCTGCCCTTACTTGAGGTTCTGTCTCATGTAACGAAGAGTCAGCAGGTATACAGTCTGGGTTGCTTAATGGAACAGGGCTTCCCTTCCGCAAAGTTTCCGCACCCGAAATTACTTTCACTATTTGTGCAGGTTCCAGTTCTTGATCATCTTGTCTTTCATCAGCAGTGCCTTCATCTTCACTTTCACCACTTTCTTCCACATCCGAATGAATGCTAAGTGCTTTGTCCGAGTCATGAGATAGGAAGAGGCCACCTGAATCTGGCTGTGGGACAAGTCCAAGTTTGATAGCATGTGCATGAGATTTTTTGTGCTTGTACAGATTGCTTTTGGTTTTAAATGAAAACCCACACGTCACACAAGGATATGGTCGCTCTCCAGTATGGGATCGGATGTGCTTTTGGAGAACACTTGGCTTGGCACAAGCCCGATTACAATACTCACAGACATACTTCCCTAGCTTTTTAGGCTTCTGGTCTTTCAAGAGGCTACATATTTGTTCTACACCATGGTTTACAACTGATGCTATCTGGGCTGAATTATACATGGGACCTATAGACAAGTGTGTTGAGCTTGATGTGCTAATTGACAAAGGTGAAGACGAAGTAGCTACTAACTGGTTTTGCGAAAAAACCTGAGTTACAGTGGAAGATGAGGTGTGAACAACAGATGAAGTTACTGCTATGCTGTATATCTGCTGGAGTTTGGGGCTTTCCTGACTCTGCTGTTGCACCAGCGACCTAGTGAAACTTGGACACATAACAACCTGGTGATTTTGTTGACTGGTTTTAGTAATAAGGTCTTGTGAATGAGAAACTGATTGGCCTTGTGCTTGTCCAGTCTTGGCTGCTGCTGCTACATGCACATTGTTTAACGTAGACGGGTAATAGTGAGGTCCGGCTGCAAACTCATGCTGTGACAAAGCAGGCTGATTTTGGACACTCATTGTATTGGACGTGAGACTAGAAGAGGTGCTTACAGTTTTATTTGGTCTCAGTTTCTCTATCTGCATCCCATAAGGGGGGCACTCTTGTGCTAAAGTGTTCAGTTCAGGCTCCATAGCTTTTAATAAGACATCGAATGCAGTACGTGTACATGGGGATGACGTACTGCAAGCAACAAAATCAATACATTCATTACTGTCAGTCTTTGTTTTGCTTGATGAGGAGTTTGAGAGACACTTCTTCTCTGGCGAGTTCAATTGGGTTGCATCAGTATCCTCCACTGCCTGCTTACCTAAATCTAAGGACTGATGTGCCAGTGAAAGCTTTGTCTGCATCGATGTCTCAGATTTGGTTGTTTCAACACTTATCTCACTACCAAGTGCCCCCTCGTTCTGTTTGGTACCCTGATTTCCATTTTGCACGGGTAGGTGATCCTGCGCCGTGGCATGTTCAGAGGCATCTGGAAGGGCTTTTAGCGGTGAAGGGTCTACACTTTGCTTAGCCTTGGCTTCGGCGGGGCTTCTCAAAGGCGATTTTGGTATTTTTTTTAGATGGTTTTCAGTCACAATCTTTTTTCTTTTCACACCCTTAATTGCATCTTGGGTTCCTCTAGTACCAGCATCGGTGATTTCTGTTAAAACACAAAGAGAATAAAAAAGAATATTCAAACTGGATAACGCAGTATATTTTTATTTATAATATTTTATCATCTCCAATTTCAACAGCAAGCCCTGGGACAAGAAGACTGTCCATCTCTCCAGATTGCAGTGGGTTTTTTTTAACACTAAATGTATCTTGGTGAAGATCTATTTTGTTTTCATCTAAAAAGAGCAATGCTTTCTAACTGGTGCTGTAAGACATTACAAAAGTAATTCACTATAGGAAAAGCTTCAAAGGAAATGTAAGAAAAGAAAGGTGACTAACGGAGTATTTTAGCATTTATAGCATCTTTTTTCAGATAAAGCAAAAAGAAACCTCTCCCTTGCACTTGTTTAAAAATGCAAATAATTATAGCAGGAAAATGAAGAACCAAGACACAAATCTGTTTTCGTGTCGTGTTTGTCACTTTTTCCATCTATATGTTGCCATAGTCAAGGAATGAAGACAACTTCCTCATAGTTATATTTGTAAGGAGATTTATCATGGAAATGGCACAACCACCCACACCATCTGTCAAGTACTGTATTTCAGAGCTCCAATTACTGAACTTCAATAGCATTTCAGATGAGCAACTACTGTGGATGAATAAAATCAGTCACACTTACATGACTTCCTATTCGTGCATCATGAAACAGAATAAACTATATTTGAATTATTTCATTACTAACTACACTTGTTGCTGATTTTAAGCAGGCATGGACACAGAGTTTCAGGGATGTAGTGAACAGCAAATGAATTGGGAGTATTATTCAGCTGAATAATTTTGCAGCAAGTAGTTATATTTGTACAAAGTCACATTTCCTCTAAGAAAATTACATATAGACTGAATTCAGTGTTGATACTAACAAACTTATTTAATAATTTTTAATAGATTTTTTAAATAGATGTTACACACCTTTGTTTACCTCAACAGTGTGCTATTTAATCTGTTAGTTAATATCTTTTTTCTTCTTCTTTCTTAACATACACTCAGTCATAGCCAATGCCTCAGCTAGCATCACTGGTAGTGCAGAGGAAGCCAAATATTAAATGGATGTAAATCCATATCCTTAAGCTTTTACAACTCATTCATTAGGCTATTAGCCAAAACCATATTCGTCTGACTGCCAATATTCAAAGCAAAGGAAGAACTTAATGATTGGGCTGATGTCTCTAAAAAGGTTCAGCTGCATATGCATTCTGGGATGCAGTACTGAGTAAGTCCATGTAGTACGTTTACCTGCATAGAGTTACTCAGGAACAGAGGTTTATGTGCACTTCTAGGTAAAGAGCAGCCTGAAGACATCATATAAAGGGACAAAAATCGCACAACTCCACAAAGAGGTAACAAGAGAAAGCTCAGACTTTCCAGTACCCATCAACCCTACGGCCCCCTTTGAGTGGGACGAGGACTATCCTCTTGCAGAAACGCCAGCTGGCTTCTACACTGTGGTGGGAGGAAAGCCAATGCATAGTGTGCGTCTGACAAGAGATACTGGAGCTGATGAATCCAGGGTGAAATTCCTGCTCCATGTAAAGGAAATACAGGCAGTGCCTAAAGCTTCTCTAGCAGAAGAGAATGGTAAGTGACCGGTAGGAAAAGAAAGGCAAGAAGTTGTTATGTTTTCTCAGTGCCAGAGCATAACCCAACTGGGATGTATGCTAATGCCAGACACTTGGAAGTTCAAAATCCCATTTTTGATGCCAACTTAATTGTACACATATATTAATTTAGGGTGAATGGATATTCAGGAGATTTCCTTGCAAATTGGAAGATCAAAGACTACACCCCACACATAATGTATTGCAAATATGCATGTTCTGCAGAACCTGACCTATTCCTCTCTCAGCCCTGCCAGAGGAAGCTTTAACCATGAAGAGTAAGAGCCTGTTTTGTCACAATCAGCAGCCCAACAAAAGAGATGCTCAAATCCCTTGCCAGAATTAATGGCTCCAAATCCTAATTATGGGAAATTTGTGCTCCTTTTGTGTACCCAGGAAGAGATTTCTGCAGTAATCGTTCACTTAACCCATAAATGAACTTTGCATTCATTGCTTTATCACCAAAACCTCTTCATATTAGACTGGATTTAACTTATTCAAAGCTGAGCAGTCTTCCATCACAATGTTTTGTACTTTCCATTGCTTCACAATTGAACAAGTGGCTTACACTAACAAGTTATCATCAATATTACCAATGGTCACCTCTTTATAATTCATAGTCCACCAAAACAGGTTTTTCTTCAAAAACAACAAATAATTTTACACCAAGCAAAAGAGAAAATAAAAAGGTAATTATATAAAAGGGTGCTTTTCGCTATGGTTTCGTGATGTCTCTGAGGCACGGCCATGTTCATTGAGTGTAAGTAATTTGGTTCCTTTTATGCATACACTGCAGCTTTTATCCTGTCACAATCTCGCCTCCACACTGATCATACTGCCGGTGTTTGCACCAGAGCGCTATGGGAAGAGCTGGGCACATTACACATAGCTAGGAAGGTAAGAGTGCCAGGAATTGTAAACATCCAAGCAGATAAAGGTACACAAAAAAGACTAAGGTGTTTTATACTGCTGTATTAGAACAACCAAATGATGTGCTGCTTCCTGATGCCTCAGAATATTAAATAACTACTATTCCCGGGTTTCAACCATATCGTGCAGAGGAACCAGCTTACTCAAGTTACAGCACACTAGCAAACTGGAAACCAACACAGCTGAAAGATGTAACGTGGCTTACAGAAGCCTTAAAGGAAGTAGAAATGTATCTTTAATCTACCAATCAATCAATTAAAAATACAAATTAATTATGAGTACAAGATCAGATTTTTCCATAACCTATGTACTGCTTTACATTTTTAAAATGTTGTTCAACACATGCCAAAACATAAAAATTATCCAGGAAATTGAAAAGGAACAAAAAAAAAAAAAAAAAAAAGCAAACCCAAGTTATGCATTTCATTATGTACAGAAACAGAAATTTTCTTTAGTCTTCAAAACCATTAATTTGCTGCTTCTACACCAATAAAATTCCAGTCTACAGCAATCATGAGAACTAGTTTCTGATTTGTATTTCTGACGCTACATCTTTTGTGATTCCTGAGATGGAATCGCAGGTTTGCTTCAGTGTACCCATCCATAAAATCTTGTAAAATGTACTTTCTTGACAATGGTTTTACAAGGCTTAACAATAGCTTAAGTACCGTGCTCTACTCCTGGATAATTCAGAAATCTTTATTATTAATGGAAATAATTGCCTCATGTTTGCTAACAGTCAGATATCTAGCATATCTGGGGAAAAAAAGGAGCCCCCAACAACTTTTTTTTCCCTTATTTTTAGCTTTTTGTTTCTTTCTGCCAGTCTTCTTTTTGTATTCTGTTTATGTTGAAGATATTCCACCACACATTAATCTACAGCTACAAGCTTGCACAAGGATCAACTGCATCAGTATTTCCAGAGGCAACAAAAAATCTGGTGGAAAGCATCAGCCCCGTAATGTTAAACACCCTTCTGCCCTGCAGAGCTACAAACTTCCAGAAGCGTGATAATTTGCCATGGCCATGTACCCACATCAACAAGCTGACACTGAAAAAAAAGAACATAAAAAAGTTGCATGTGGAAAAAAAAAATTAAAAATAATTAAGTTGATCTGCTTTTCTTTCTCTGCCACCCCACGCACTCTGCTCACCTCCCTCTGCAATCTCAAACCCTTCTCATCGTTGGGCGGTAATTCCTCTTGTTCTCAGGTGGTGAAGCGTTGTTGTTAAGAAATGCTGTCCCTTAAATCAGGTGTCTAAAAAGCATCTTTTTCATAAGCTGTATTACACCAAATAGGATTGAGTTACCCAGGCCAAGAGAAGAGGTAACAATGCCACTGCGCTCAGCACCTCACTTTTCACATCCCAGGGACACCAGAGCATCTCTTGTGCTTTGCCTGGTTGGCTTTGTTCTGCTTTGCTACAAAGATTCTTTGTTGAATTCTTTTGCTTTGGTATGAATTCTGCACTCAAAACATGACAAGAAAAACTGATGTTTCTAAACACGATTTTGTCCACCTATAATTTCTCTGCTGCACTTCACTCTATGCATAGGAAATAGAGCAAAAGAACAGAAGTGTGAAGGTGTAGATAGCAACCTGGCAGAGTAACTCATCCAGCAAATAAAGGAAAGGTATAACTGATCTGATTTTTTTCCTCTGAAGCATTTACTGGTGAACTAGACAGTACCTTGACAAAATGATCTCAATGGTTTTGTTTAAGTAACTTCCAGAACTGCCTGTCTCGAAGCCTACGTGTTATTACAACACCCACTCTCTTTCTCTTCCTTCTAATAGAGCTACATGCTTGCACTTAAAAAAAAGATAGTACGAGGGAACTGAAGCAAGGCACCAAGCTCCCTTCTTCCTAGGTCCTACCCTGTGAAACGCAGAGCAAGCAACCACCACCTGCCCCAACAAGTCCGATGAGTGGCACAATTTTCATCTCATACACTCAAAGTTGCAGAATATTAACAGCCATTGTAGGCTTCCATACAGAGACAGATTTTCAAAAGTGAGTGCCTGAACTTTAGCTCCTAAATCTGTACTTGAGTTCCCAGAGCACTGCAAGTAAGATCAAGCCTCTTCTGGAAGTGTTCAGACACTAACTGACGTCTTAAATGTACAGCTAAAAGGTTGCTCTGACATGTAATGACAGCGGCCATCCAAAGACAGAAGGTTTTCAAAAGAGACACACCATCACTAAGGATCTTATTCTGATTAAAGCTAAGCTTTCCAGTGCCTTTAGATACTCAAAAAAAATCTTATTCTTAACATTTGATACTTCTTTAATTTTTATTTCACTGAAAATACTGAAAGCACTCATGAATCACCCCACTGGGTTTGTATCCATGAATAAGAACATCATTATGAGATAAAGAATGAAGTCCTGCCAGCAAATATAAGACCACTAGAACTTACATTAAACACAGCAGGGAGTAACTAAACTTTCATTCCTTATTAAATACCTCTAGCTTTATACTGCCTCCTACATGTTAAGTACAGCCATGAATATTTTTCCTAAAATTATAGTTTTTCCAAAGCGTAAAAAAACCCCAAAATAAACACCCCCCTAAAATAACCTGATTACATAAACCACACATACAACTATGAAAATGTTCACTGTCGACAAGTCAATGGAAGCAAGATTAAACCAAGCGCTGTGCTTCATTTTAAGCACAAACAGAGAGGATTTTAAAGTCAATCACCAACAGCTTTAACTGCCTAATTTCAGACTCCTTGAGACGGTCGCAGGGTGTCCACTCCCTGTTTCAGAGGCCAGAAGGGAAGTCAAAGAACTTGGGGTGCTCCAAGTCAGCAGCAATATTTGAAAACGTTGGTCAGCAGGCTTAAGAGCTTTGCTGCTAATAACACCAGTCCAAACATGCAGAGGGGACCCTTAAAAACCACTTGATCTATATGTAAAGCACATCTGACATTAATTAATTAAATAACGGAGAGGGGGGAGCATTGATATTCAAAGGTTAAAGCAGTCTGATAGGTATTGTATCAAGTGTTCATCTACGCCAGCATCTGTCCTTTTGTTCCTATCAGAAAATACTGAACCATTCCGTAAGGTATGGATGAGCTAAGAGTGGTTTCATGATTTCATACTGCCTTTAAACACATTATTATTTTTCTTGGTGTTTTTAACAGACAACACTAAGCTCTGGGTTGATAATGTGGCCCATCAACAGTACTGTATTGGCTGTCAGCAAGACAGGTTCCCCAGTCCTCTTTTAAGTGTCATTTCACACCAGGTCTTTGTTCTGAAATGACTATTTTATTAGCATAATTTCTCATTATTAACTAAAATAGCAGAAGTCCTACTAACGCAAGCTGCACGAAAGGTAAACCTGTGTTAATATGTGGTACCAGCACTCATTTTGAGTAGTGCCATTAACCTCAATGACAGCATACATTTTTGTGAAGTCAAATTAAATTTTAATGCTCTCTACCACCACACCCTGGCAAGCCCATAAAACCACTGTATCTCACGTTCACACATTAAAGGTAATTGTAGAGAAAATGTATATTGAGATATACGCCCAAGAAATCATACCCAGTACTTCTACCACTAAGTGTCTCAAATTTAAAATCAGTATTTTGTAGCATCACAAGATAATTCCACGTGGGAAGGGACCTCACCACATCTCTAGTCCAACCTCCTGCTCAAATTGGGGCCAGCTACAGGATCAGACCTGGGTCCTTAGGGCTTTGTCCAGTGGGGTGTTGGAAACCTCCAAGGAGCGATTTTACTCAGCCCCCATGAGCAATGCCTCCACTGCTTGACTGTCCTCGTGTGGAACAAGCCACTCAACGTACTCCTGTTGCCTCTCATCCTCCCACCATGTGCCACTGTGAAGAGTCTGGCTCCTTCTTCATGATATTCCTTCCTCAAACCACCTCTGAATGAGCCCCGGTCCCTCAGCTCCTCCTCAGAGGACAGGCCCTGACGGCTGTGGTGTCCCAGTGATGAACCCACCCCATGTTCCTCATGTTCCTCCTGCACCGGGGGGGGGGGGGGCAAAACTGGACACAGTATCTAAACATGGTCTAAAGGATTATGGAGTAGGGGAAGATAATCCCTTGCCATGATCTCCTGGTCTCACTTTCCCCTGTACAGCCCAGGATGTGGCGTCCCTTGCTGCCAGGCGTGCCGCCGGCTCGCTGCCCACCGCACGCACCCCAGGGCCCTTCCACAGAGCTGCCCCCCCGCAGGGGCTCCCCTGGCCTGGGGCACCCCATTGCACCTGGACCTGTTGAAAACAGACTTAATACTCCTCTGGTTTCCCACCTACCCTGGCCTTACCACCCTAACTTGGACACAAGAATATAGTGGGAGACAGTGTCAAAAGCCTTGTTAAAGTCAAGGTGAACAACGACACCCATGGCTGCCCCCTGAGAGACATCCCCATGTCCTCACATCTAGTCGCTTCATAACAGAAGCCATTTGATCACTCTTCTCAGTGGCACCCAGTGACAGGACAGGGGCAACGGGCACAAACTGCAACACTAGAAGATCCACCTGAATGTGAGGAAGAACTTCTTTACCTTGAGGGTGCCGGAGCCCTGGGTCAGGCTGCCCAGAGAGGCTGTGGGGTCTCCTGCTCCGGAGACATCCCACACCCGCCCGGACACGGCTCTGTGCAGCCTGCTCTGGGAGACCCTGCTTTAGCAGGGGCTGGGCTGGATGCTCTCCAGAGGTTGGGCTGGATGCTCTCCAGAGGTCCCTTCCAACCCCAACCGTTCCATGACTTCATCACAATGTTCTTCAGTTTCTTCAGTTGTTATGAGAATTACATAAAGAATGAGAATAGGTAAAGCTGAAGGTCTGCAAAGCACTTTTACTCACATTTATATCCAATACACTGTTTACATGCTTCTGTAAGTCTTCATCTTATTAAGCCGTCTGGATCAGAACACACACCAATAATACACTCCCTGGCCACATGGAGAACAGCACCCCCAGGAATCCTGCTTTTCTGTTTTTCTTGTTGCTTAATACCTTTTCCCATTTGCAACTTCCACCATCAAACAAACCACAAAGCAGTAAATTCTGTGCACACTTCATCTCACTGATGGCAAAACTAACAGGCACCTCAACAAAAACAATGCGATCTAAAAACATCCAGTTTATCCCACAGGATGCTTGAGCACCACTACAGATGTGGCTGGCATTGCTTTATAGCTAAGTCTACTTGTATGCAATTTATAGGTTTTCAACTAAATACATTCCAAGAAATACCTAAATTGCTGGCTATCAAAAGTAAGCAATAGTTAAGAACAGGCAAACATTAATTTGATAAGATTTCGTACAAATGGTAAATTTTAAACTGTACAATCTACTGCTTCCACTAATTCTATATTAACAGCAGTGAATTGTCACTTTGAAGGGAACACTGGGGAAAGGAAGAAGAAGTATTTCTTGCCTTTGAGTAACATTTTCCCAAAATAACAGACCTGCCTATATTTTAAAATAGCAGGAGAGAGACGAGAGCTGGTGTAGGAGGGAGCAAGAGGTTCCTCAGACCCTGTGTCTCGGCACCTCTCACCAGTGTCTGAGTTGCAAAGGTACGCCAAAGCTGAAAGGGGAGAGTAATTTTCTGGAGATACAGAAATGATCCACTCTTTTATTCAGAATATAAAAGATCCTTCCCCGAGAATCAAGAACACTTACAACCTAGTAAGTGGAATATACTAAATGATGGGTTTAAAGGTGCAGCCCCCAAGGTGTACTCTGGGCTACTCCTCACGCACTAGATGACACACTGTGGCACCATTAGCAAGGTCAGAGCAGATCAGCTTTGCAAATTGTGCAATAATATTTTAGCATAAGGTAAGGGAGACACCTTTGCCCCGAGGCACACAGCTCGGCCTTATCAGGAAGCGCCTCTGAGATAGCTTCATCCCAGACATGAGCACCTGCCAACTCCTGTTTGGCCTTGGGATAGGTAAAGAGTAAACGACAAGTTGCAGTCTGGGGCTGTCTTTCTGTCAGCGTCTTTTAAAGTCATGGCTACTCACATCAAGACAACCTTGGTAGTGAGACTTCTGATGGGGTGGGAGGACATAACTACCTTATGATGCTAGAGACCAAGAATGGTTGTCTTTGGAAGTCTGGTCTCATTTTGTGCATTTAGTTTCTTGGCTTGAGTGAAGAAAGTAACAACCGGCATATTTTTAGCCATAAAAATAGTGTGCTTGATGAGGAAGACCATGAAGATCAAACAGCAATAAACATCTGACCACTGAAGTAATGCTATAGCCTCAGCTGGGAAATGCCAACATCCATATGTGAACAGGAATTAAATGCAACATTTCAGCACATCTGAAAATCTCTGACCAAAGTGAAATGGATTTTTTTCCCAAAAAAGAGTTAATTTCCTGCCTAGCATGAAACACATTAAATGAAACATGACATTTGATATTGATGGAGATTTCCCACCATTACGTGTGTAAGAAACCAGCAGAGGCTGAACCACTGTAACGTTTCACAGCACTCGAGCACATCTTCAAGAGACAGAGAAAAGGCACCATGAGAACAGCAAATGTCAATCACAACCTACAGTTAATGCCTAACTACTCACACAAAATGTCAAGATATGAACATTCAGCAAGGGCATATACTACAGTATTTTAAATATGCTGAAAAAAATAAAAATATTTACTATATTAAGTAGCCCTATGGAGTTTATGTATTGGCTCTGCATTACAGTCATTTAACTCTATATTCTCTACACAGAAGCCTTAATATTAAACTAAGCAAAGTAATCACCACTTAAATGCTGTTAAGATAAAGCACATTGACTATGAGCAGGTGGAGAGACACCGTTACGATAGCAATCCCAGCTTGAGAAGTCCTTCCTCGCTGGGCACTCCAAAGACACGGAAAAAGACAGGATGCCTCCGCAAAGGCAAATTAACAAGGTCCCAGTCAAAGCCTAATTAGAAACCAGCTCCACCCAGTCATCCATTTAAGAATAAAGCTGTTTAAACATAACCAGTTAGAGAAAGTATGTTGCCAGAAATTAAACTACGGACATCTTTCCAGGGACATCTGGAAATCTTCCTCAAATGTCAGGCAATGTTGTGAACAGTTTCACTACTAAATTATCTGCTGCAATTTAAGAATTATCAGTTGTTACTGCAAAGTTAGGATTTGGCTAATAAATCATTAGCACAACTTCTACCCCTAACACACAGAAAAAGAAAGGCCATTAAAACAGAATTCTAGAACAGCTCATGAAACAGCAACCACTTTAAGGGTTATCAGCAAAGAGCAACTGCTATCTGGCCAGATGAGATACTGAATATAATACCCACATGTGAGTCTGAGGGGAATAAACAAAAATGAAAGGATCAAGATGTTCGCTAAACTACCTTTGCACATCACTATGTTCAAACGGAATGAGCTCCTGAGTCATATTCCCTGCACCTCTTTAACATAGTCCTCCATATGAAGAGCAGGGATCAAATGGAGCGATTTCCATCCTGCCTTGTAGCAACTGAAGAGAAACGAAGAGCAGCGAAGAGCTCACACCTAACAACTGTACTATTTAGAGACAGAGAAAGGAACAGGAGCTCTGGCAAAGCAAGTATGAAAAGTCCTACACAGCAGGTCTTTCTTCTAGGACTAAACAGTGCTGTGAACGTGACAAAAGCAGCAGAAGTTGATTTGATGGACATCTAGACACCAGGCATGGAAGTCTGGTCTGGTGCGCTGGAGGTGGGAAGGATGATCTCCCCTAGGGTAGGTTTGCTTCAGCATCAGTGGGAGGTTCCCAATGCCAAGACCTCTGAGCTACTCAGAGCTCTTTCCTTTCCCCAGCCTTGGCTGCCCTTTTCCACCAACGTACACATGCACAGTCTCTCTTCTCACACACACACACACACCCCCACACACACGTGCACCTTTTTAGGAGATTCCTATGCAGGACTCCATCCAGCTCAGACCGTAAGCACACAGCTACCAGAGTGGTACACTGTGTCTAATTCACCATCCATTTATATCTTTTATTTACCCTTCAGAAGGAGACTAAAGGCAACTAACAGCTCCCTGAGCTACAGGGGAGTATCCAGAAAGTATGAAAACCCCCACACATTACTCATACATCAGGCAGACTACAAGGAAGCTAACAAATAAAAAAATGTTGCATTTCCACAATTGGCTTGCTCCCAGCTCACATCAGCTAAAATTAGCAACCTATTGCATTTACTACACGTGCATAGGTATGCCTCTTGAATTAGCTAGTTTGTCAGCTCAGCATCCTCGCACCACAAGAACGACCTTATTCTGGCCTCAGATTTTAGAAACTTGCAAGAAATCCTTCTATTCATTAAAGCAGGGTCAAGCTCAAAATATTGCTGCATCTGAAAACACAGCCACTGATTTAACAACGTACTGTACCACGATTTGGAATAGCCACTTTCCATTTACTGTCAGGAAGATGCTTTTTCAACAGTTGTTTTATAATGTGAAGTTGTATAATGCCCCTTCAAAAATGATACTTGCAGGTTGGAATCTCTTTTGCTGAACTGCCACTCAAAAACTTTGCTATATTTGTCAGGAAAAGTCAAAATACTATTACTTTAACATCCCATTAATGTTTTAACCAAGTTCTCTTAATAGCTCCAAAGGATGAAATGTTCAATTTAAAACTGTAAATCTGTTTGTCTGCCTGTCAAAACAATACCAGCTCTTGCTATGTCTAGCACCGGCAGTGGATTTACCGAGCAGATTTCAGCTGCTAGTAGTCTAAACTAAATGTACTAACCAAAGAAAATTAAAATAGAAATACCAGATACAGACATTGACTCACAACCCAGGAGGTTTACAGGAGCTAGAAAACGTCCCTGGGTTAAGCCCATATTCTAACGTCATTTCTCAGAGCACAGAACACGTAAACATCTCCATTTTTATCAGTTTGCCCCCACTGGTAAAATGAGGACATTAAAATGTACTTAACTCTTTAAGATGAAAGCAGTGAAAAATGAGGTTAAATGAGATCAGAGACTACTCCTGCTCCCACAGAAGTCAGCAGAGTTTTTCTCACTGTCCTTCGTGGGCACAAAGCCCTGCAATGAATGTGCCTGAAGACAGAAAGGACCTTTCAAGTCGTCAGTGTTGTTACTAACAACATGCAACGTTCCCTCTATGTGAAAACACCAGAGATTTTAAGAATAGATGGTGCTTTATGAAAATGTGAGATCTTGTATGACATGAGCTACCGACACGAACAGTTCCTGCATGAAGCCAATCACAGCTGTCTGAGCTGCTGTAAATATTTTAGGAAGATAATTCAGTCTTCATTTAAAGCCTTACAGTTTGACGTACACAGAATAATTTAAGTAAATTACCTCTCAGACACATGCATTGACATATTTTAATGTAGATACAAACACTTTATAAAGCGAGACATTAGGAAAACACACCACCGAAATGCATGAAGTACCACCGCTAACTTGTAGTTATGAACATCTGGAAAGTAAAAGGTAGGTGGCTCTGGTGTATGTCAACAGAAAAACAAGAAGGCAAGCTAAACCTCTCACCAGCGGTAAGTAGCAAACAGGATGCTACTCCAACTTGCAACTTTTCAAGATTATGTACCTCCCTTTAAAGCAACTGTATTTCTAGTCCATATGGTTGCTGAAGATGAGGATGGAAAGACGAAAAGAAGCAAATGAAACTTTGGATCTTGGTTACATGTCTTGCCCCAAAAGTAAGGCATAGTTTCCTACAAATACAAAATGGAAAGAGAATGTTTTGGACTAATGATGGTATGCGGGTACCACCACAGCAAAGAATCCAGAAAGCTCACATCCTTGCAAACCTACAGGAAAAATTCAGGGAAACATCTGTGGAGGATGAGGTCACTCTTAAGCCAGTAAATCAAAATGCTTAAATTGTTTAGCATTACATTCCTAGACTTTTGTTTGATCTCTCCCCTTCTCATTCAGTTTCCTATTTCTCTTGAATGAAGTAGCACAGTATTGACCACAGCTGATGACCTAGGGAGCAGAGTACATCACCAGCACCCAGTGCTCCCACCTGCTCTTTGGCAGGGAGAGGTGCAGCAGCAGGAAGCGGGATGAGGAGTGTCTGCGGAGAAGGGAGAGCAGGGAAGGGACCTGGCTGCTTCTGCGAGGCCAGATGGTGGGCCGATGAGAGTCGTCTGTAAGCTGGGACACGGTAACATAAAAAGGGCCTCAAGTTTAAAGGTATGACGTACGCAACGTTTTGGTTATCTAGGAAGAATGCTGGTGTATTTATAATAATGTATTTGAAACTCCCTGTATAACTTCGTTATGTGCGTTCATTTAACAAGAGGGATGATAAGGCAGGGAGGGTTTGGAAGAACTCCGAGATACAATGTATGTCTACCGTGAATCTGCAACAGAACCTACATTTCTTTGCTCATGCTTCCATTTATAATGACAAACTTCCTCACCTAAATCTCTGTGCCGTTCAATTTACTAGAAAAATAATATTCTGGTTAAAAAAACCCAGCAGATGGGCAAACAAGGTAAAGGGCATTTAATTTCAGTTGCCTCTCCTCCATGCCAACACACTACTTTGAAGGGACTGTAAGTGTGGGAGGGGAACATATGTGCGTGTGGATTGTGCATCTCAGAGAATATCTGCTGCTGGAACGTCATCTCTCCTCCCTTCGCTCTTTCTTTCCACAATAGCTCAAATGTGCATTCACATGACAGGTGGTTCCACACAGCTCCATGTGGACCTAAGCAAGCAAATGGAGAGTCTTACAGTCCTGCATGCCAAGAGTGACCATAGAGCCCTTCCAACAAATGTTGTGTCAATCTTAAGGCTTCAGAAACAGATCAGCATCCCTTGAAAGTGCAGACGGAGGCTTTAGGTAGCCCCCATGACAGAGGCTGGAAATAAAGGTATTTTTCAACAGCACCCCAGAAGTTGCATGGCCCTTGCTGCAGTTCAAACCAGGGCTTTGAATGGCTCTGTCTTGGTGGTTTCTCAGTAAATAGTGACAGAGCCTGCTGCCATTTAACCAGCCACTGATCAGGTCAGACAAACCTCTTGGACCTGCCAACAATGTTTCTGTATATTGGGATGCAAACGAAGAGGGCACTACTAATATTGAGGCATGAGACTCTGGCAAGAGAACTGATCCGGGTGAAATTCTGATATTGCCTTGGGACAAACTTGTGGTACGTCTGGAAGGGAAATCTATCATCAAGATAACCTGTCACAACTGCTTGGAGTTCTGGGAGAAGCGAGCGCAACTTAGAAATCTGTCTTCACAGACCAAGAAGTGAACAGTGATGCTGAGGACCTGAAACGGAGGACACAAGAGAACATGCAGCTTTGGCTTCAAATTCCATGTGCAACATCTCCAGCCACAGGCGAGACTCTGAAAAAGCTCTTTAAGGAATGTGAAAATGATGGAGTGAGAAAGTATAGGAACTTGGTGGACAGGCAAAGGACAGACTCAAACAGGTAATAAACAGACCTTAACATAGTTTAAGGACAGACCCCTTAAGTGGGTACTCCAACATGAGTACTCACTGTCAGAATTGGTAAACGGGAGGGGACCAACATAACACACTATCTGAAACTTAACTGGGACCTTATTCCTTCCTGCTATTTCTGACATTGGCTTTTCTGGGGGTGAGACCAGGAGTACTGTAACAAACAGAGCCACCAGAACATGATCCTCATGGTCCATGCTCTGGAGCAGAGACCTCGAAGAAGGAAAGGTGGTGTTGCAGAGGTGAATCTTCCCATGCTTTGTCTGAGTTAAGTCAGCTGCAATTGTTGAGGCAGCAGGTGGTACAAAGCCTCTGCTGCCTGGGAAGTTAGGTTGGAAAGAGGCTTTTGTTGAAGCCAGAGATATCCCTGTCAGTCCTAGGAAGAGATTGGGAGGGGAAACTGGCGGGTGCCTGCGTGCCATTACAGGGACTGGAAACCTGAGTTCAGGATGGATTTGTTATATTGCACACAGCTTGCAGTGACAAGCAGTAAAAGGTTTATAATTTTACCCATTGAAGAAACAGGTACAGACAGTCTACCCATTTCCCGCCCTCCCGCACGTGATAAGACTTAATTTTCTTCATAGTAGCTAGCATGGGGCTGTGGTTTGGATTTGTGCTGAAAACTGTTGGTAATGCAGAGGTGGTTTTGCTATTGCTGCACAGCGCTTACACAGCATGGAGACCTTTGCTATTTCTCACGCCACCCCACCAGCAAGCGGGCTGGGCGTGCACAAGAAGCTGGGAGGGAACACAGCGGGGACAGCTGACCCCAACTGAGCAAAGGGATGTCCCAGACCATATGTCATCATGGTCATGCTCAGCATATAAAGCTGGGGAAGAAGAAGGAACAGAGAGAGGTTTGGAGTGATGGCATTTCTCTTCCTAAGTAGCCGTTACGCATGATGGATCACTGCTTCCCTGGGGATGGCTGAGCACCTGCCTGCCCGTGGGCAGTGGTGAGTGAATTCCTTGTTTTGCTTTGCTTGCCCATGCAAATTTTGTTTTGCAATTTAAATGGTCTTTATCTCAACCCCTAAGTTTTCTTACTTTTATTCTTCCACTTCTCTCCCCCATCCCACTGTGGGGGGAGCGAGCAAGCGGCTCGGTGGGGCCGAGTTGCCAGCTGGGGTTAAACCATGAGACTGCAGAAAGCCAAAATCTTGATCAAACAAGAACAGCGGCTTATTCAGAGCGATGAATTCACACCTGACAACCAACCGTGACGGTCTGGAAGTCTGAACTACAAGGAGGCTGATGACCTCCTGTGTGTTCCCAGACCACCTTATACTGAGGACCAGCAATTGCCATGACTGAGCATTAGAATGAGGAAATCTATCTTCCACCTGATCTAGCCATTTATCATGGATCCTTCTGGCTGCGACATGGCAAAAAGCAGTTTTCTGAAACGATGCAGCTGAGTCCAGAATAGTGCTCCTAACAGCCAGAGAGACTCCAGGATCAATGGGCATGCAGAATGTATACATCAGGCCACAGGATGATTCTTTTGGGGATCTGCCACCCATTTTATGGCAAATCTTGGTGTTGCTGGAGTTTGTCAGCAACTTCAGTTCCCTGAACAGTTTCGGAAGCAGAGACAGAGATCTAGGTGGCAGTCTTAGCGTTGCTAGTGCCAAGTATGGAGATCACCAAGTTATCCTAAAGGCTGCAGTGATGGTGTTGGTGGAGCTGATGTACCTAGGACCCAGGCTGGTGTGGTAGGCAGAGAACTCCTGCAATGGATAAAGAAGAAAAGAAATGCTTACAGCGCTTCATATTGGCCTTCACTGGCTGAACTGGTTCTGGGGATGACCAAATCAGAAGCCTCTGTGGTAATCACAAGGATCTGAGAGGACTTGAGTTTACCAGTCTGGAAGGGAGAAGACAGAGAGACTTTCTTGGGATGGCTTTCTTAGGAGGACAGCCAGCAGCAGATCAAAGATAACGCAGCCAAGATTTGGCTGACTGCTTTCCAACCCACAATACCCACTGGGTCCCACATCAGAGAAAGCTTTCGCTGCCTTCTCAAGGAGAATTTTTCTGTAGCTCAAGCTCACCGTCCCTTCCAGGTATTAAAGAACACCACCTGGAGCGCTTGCTGGGAGCAAGACCTTCTCTGCCACACTCAGGAAACCCTGCACATCTGTGAGAAGATGAAACTCAACCCCCAAGCAGGAGCACACCCAGGCTGTAAAAACAGCCTTGGGACATACCATCAAAGCCAAAGAAAAGTGCAGCTTCTCCTAATGAAAATTCATAGCAGCAACTGGGCAGCTGAGAGAAAATGGAATGACCCAAGAATGATCCACCTCACACACTGGGTGGGAAGGGGACCAGGGCTCCTAAGAAACGTGTTCCTGGTCTCAAGTGGCAGGCCCCCTAAATATCCATGATCTGGATGTATTTGTGGACTATCACTCCAAAAAATAAAAAAGTAGATCTTCCAGTTGCAACTTTATATAAATAACGAAAGTCCGCAAACTTGAAAACGATGTCTGCTCATTTACTGTCTCCTCTGTGCTTAACAGAGTCCTACTCCAATTTGCACTTAATTGGATTACGGCAACTAATGGCAAAATGAGGTGTTAATTACATATCTTTTTGTACTCAATTAAATTTAACTTCAATTCCACACATGTACAAAGTTGTGACTGATCAGTGCACAACGGTAGTCAGCAGAAACCCAGTATGATTAAACTTAAGAAAAATTCTTCCCTGCAAATACGCTGTGCCACTGACAGCTCTGCTACTGACAGAGCAGCAGTTAACATGATGAATTCCACAAAATTACATTCCCTATTCCTTTCAGATAGGAAATAAACAAATCCAAAGTGATCTAGATGAACTGAAAGACAAAATATATGAACAAAGAGGAAAAATATATAACCATACTTCACGTGAATCTGTATACACTGGATTGTGATTTAAAATAACTTACATGAATATGTGCACATTTTTGTTTACTTGTTTAGGTCAAAATGTGTATTTTCTTTGTTTCGATGGCCTTCAGACTCTAACGCTTCAAATAAATCATTTTGTTTACTTTATATTACCAAGAAATCTATCTATTCAGACATTTAAGAAACTAAAAAAAAATAAATGGCAGAGGACATTTTAAATTTGTAAAGCAAGGAGTAACCTTATTACCTCAGTTATTTCTGTATCAATTTTCTATGTAAAAACTTATTTTTCAATTGCCAGCCATATGGATTTAGGTTAGAAGACAAAAATTAAGCAACGATCTCTTTGATTCTGAGATGCTGAAAGCTGACGTAAAGCTTTGCAACCCCATCCTTTTCAGAGTCCACCATTTAGTTTACACTAGAGAACTTCTCTGCCTTTGTGCGAAGATGTTACTGGGTCACATGTAAGAACAAACGCCTGAAAGCTGCGGTTAGTTCATCTTTAACTTGAAAAGTCCATCACAAAAAATAGTACTACTTCTGCAAGACCCACAGCAACAAGAGCAGACAACTACACCTTACATGCCAAGGTTTTTATGTTTGGATGACAACACCACTCATCTACGATCCACTAAAAAATATATCAAAGCTATTTAGTAGAATGTCTTTGTTGAAAAGTCTCTGTAAGCATTAGAAGAACTCCTATGACCATTTAGCTACTTATTTTTTTAATCTTCCACCTTTTACAAATATGTAGAGCAACATCACAGTCCTCATGCCTGTACAAGACAGTTTCTATCAAATCTTCCCTTGAAAAACTAAAACAGTCATGAGTTTGGAGAAGAGAAAACTGAACAAGATATGGCCAGGATTTATAAAACCATGAAAGCAGTGGATAAGGTGACTGCAGAACTGCTATTTAACAAATCACACAATGCTTGAACTGGGGCACAACCGTTGAAAACTGAAGAAGAATTAGAAATTGATTAAAAAAAAAAAGATAAAATAAGGTCCTTTTTTATGTGATTGGTAATGAACTTCCAGTTCACTGCCAGAGAATGCTGGATGCAGACAGCAGTTAATCGAAAAGAATCACAGGCAACAGCTCCATAAATGTCTAGTTACTAATGGGATGAGGCAGACATCCCTAATCCAACGTCTGTGGACAGCATGAAAGGAATGGACTAAAGAAAGTGATGTGTTGTCCTTAACCAGTACATCCTATTGCCTGTGCTGGAGGCTGAAGGCTGGGCCAGATGGACCCTGCTGAGATCCGCTTGGGTATTTCTTCTGTTCTCTCATCTTCAGAAAGTTTCGAAGTTTATTGTTTCGAAACATAATAAACTTTGGTTCCAGGACACAGCATCAACAATTTACACACTGTTCACAGATGTATCACAGGCCAGAAGGACAGCTCGCTGCCACCAGAGGTGAACGACTACCCACAACAAGACACAGGGCACTATTAGAGGAACGCATCTCGTGCCAAACCTGGCAGCCCAAGAGAAGTGTGGCTGCTGATGCTTCATGCCCCCACGACCAGCCAGTAGCAAGGCTGAAAATGTTTTCCCAACAGGGACATGCACATGGAGCACACATATACACCACATACATACACACCCATCTCTATGGCCGGACAGAGAGATCCCAGACAGACGCTCTGAGTACTTACACCAACACTAACTACCTCATCCTGGTCCCTGATCTGGCTGAGTGGCAGGACAGAGGAATAATTATTAATATACATGGAACGTATATTAATGGATACATTCCATTAATAGGAATGTATCTTACATGTCCAAGGTGGACACCACCAGCAGCTGGCCTCATAAACTCAATCTGCGCAGTAGCCACCTCTGCATCCCAGTCTTCCCAGCTGCTGCACCTAGACATAGGAGCCCCCAGGGCTGCAGCCCCACTCCAGTTGCTGGTACAGACCATTGCACACACAGCCAGAACTGTCCAGGGCTGCCCTGGTGCCTACAGCCACCCACCTGTGCCCTTGTCCCTACACACCAGCAACCACGCTCGCACGCAGAGGTGGCTCTCAGAGACTTCCAAACCCATCCTGGCCCCCAGCCCACTTCACCTACTCACTGGTTCATCTGGTATGACCTTTGCTAGCAATCACATCCACACTCGCTCCAGTTGCTGCACCACAGACTCCCCTTACACACAGGGACTAAAGAGCTTCTTACTGGAAAACAGTTGAAGATGGAGTGTGATGAGGAGACGCAACACCCTGTGCTGGTTAGGAGCAGAGCATGGCCAGACAAGCATCCTGGCCAGCCTCTGCTAGCATGCAGACAGACCCTTTTATTCAGTTATTCCTTTACTTCACACATTTGTTCCTTCATGTATCATTGAAATTTCTCACTTTTTCTGCCTTCGGTTCATCTCCTAGACATTCCACAATAAGTCCTGTGCGGTCCCCAAAAGCTTTTCCCCTGCAACCCTCAATGTGCCCCACACCTCCAGCCAGCAGTGCTGTTAGCCCAAAAAGCGACCTGGAGAGCTGCTCCCCATCGCTCATGGTGATGGGTTTCACTCCTGGACACTGGGGCTGAGGCTATGTGGGGCAGGGAATCAGGGTCTCCCTTTCCAAGTCCTTCATTTGGGTTCCTGCCTGCCCCTGTGCTCCTCCAGGCTGTAGCAATGGACCTTCCATGGCCCATGGTGACTAGCAGTAGCCCAGCAAAGGGTTGTTTGGGCTCCCCCACAGTGTCTCTCTGGGCATCGCTGTGGGTGCGCAGATGAGCTTTACCACACACCCGAACGGGTACCACCGCAGTCCGCCAGCCTCGAAACACAACAACTCTCCAACAGCTTTCTAAGCTCTAACACAAAGATTTAATCTGTCACAGGTCACCTGTATCTTAAAATAACGTGTGATGACCAGTCCCCCTTCAGCATCTGTTAGACACCATCACACATTGCTTGCCATAACCCAAATACAGTTATTAATGAGTAGGTAAATCGTATAACGAACCAACGGTTAGCACAGGCTGTAGTCAGTAACGTGCACATCCCTAAGCCACAGCTTCAGCAGTCTCATCAAGGGTGAGGCAGCTACTCAAGTGGTTAAAACAAAGCTTTTGTGCCCCAGCAAAACTGGGGTGTCACAGACACAGCCCCTGATCTGCAGACAGACAGGCCTGGGGCTGCACCCCATGCCTGGCCCAGCTGAGTCTTTTCACTGGTGCAGGAAGGCTTTTGGATCAGCCTCTAGAACCGCAATGCATTTGTTTTTTCTATTTCGTTTTTCGGGTTTGTTTATTACCTCTCTGTTGGTCTTCTGTTCCATTAAGCTGTTTTTGTGCTTCTTCAATTTTATCTGCAAGAAAGAGAAGTCATTATTAAAATACGTATATAAAAAAAGCAAGATCTTGGAAAGTCATTTACTGAAATCTGTCTTGAACTGTCTGTTAATACGCAGGAGTGATACCATTCACACGTAAATACGCGGTACATTATGAGTAATACAGCCATATAAAATTTTATCATGTTTCACCAGCAAGGCTATTGACATGTTAAATTACACAGAACTGCAGAAAGAAAAGCACTGGCATTGGATCTGCAGTCAACAGCTAATCCTGCCGTGGTTTCGTACCATCTGTAATAATTTATGCAGTCAGGAGATTCTTTGCAATAGGTATTATGGTGCATTACAGAGTATTTTAATACATTTTTGAAAAGTGCTGTTAGAACAAGACAATGAGGCACTAAATAGCGACAGAAACAGCAAACAGGATTTGCTAGGTGAGGCGATGGAGCCAATACTGTCACATGGGAGTAGCCGGGGGCGAGCGGTAGCCCCATGCTTATTCCTCCATGAGACTACCCAAAATACCTACACGTGCAGCAGGAGCAAAAAGAGGCCTCGAGTCTTTTCTCTCACCCTGTTCTTTGCAGATCACCTGTCGCCCCCCCAACACATCGGTGGCTGGAAGGAAAGCCGCTGTTGCAGAGAAGATCCCATGGGAAAGGGGGACCTCATTCTACATGCGTGTGCAGTCGCACGTGCAGAGCAAGAAGCAAGAAAAGGGGCAACTGGAATGAATAAAGACCTGAGACCAATTTCTTTTTGGTAGCAAACAGTCCTCTGAGTGGCTTCAGGATGGTAACAGGTCGTGTTGATATGAAGCAGCAACCAAGATCTGAACTTGGAACGTGGTTTGAGATATAACCAATCGTTTTCCAAAATATCTGCAAAAGCTTATTACTATTTTTTTTTATCTCTTCTCTTTCCCCTTTCTTTTTTTGTCTTTTTTTTTTTATTTTTTCTTGGGGGGTGGGGTGCAGGGCAGGTTTTATTACATTAAATTGAAAGAATAGGACGTAACTGGATTCATCCTAAACCTCTCTGACTCTATTGGTACAACGTAAATACCAGCCCTCATGGGTGTCATACACACGAGGAGGAGGCCAGCCCTGCAGAGTCCTCACCTCTTTCTTCCTGAGCGTGGAGGCCGTTGCTCAGTCTGACTTTCACTCAGCGTTCCTATACGGCACAAGGTTTCTAGAAAACGGTCCTTTCTTCAACAGGCTTTTAAATCAGCAGGTTTAAATGACTTTAATATTTATGAGCTGAACCACTGAAGTACATTGGGATCATTTGTTCACAGCTGAAGTCTGAAATTGTTGTTCAATTATTTTCTCAGCAGAAACAAACCCTTCTTGCGGGCTTTAAGGCTGAGGTTTTTTTCAGCTTGCTCCAGTTCTTCATTTCTGCCTTTCAACACTAGTATCAGGTCTCCTTTCTCACTAAAGCTCAATAATTTCTCCCCTGCACATTGTCCCAGAGATTGCACTAAAACATCCCACAAGGATGCTAACCAGCCAGACACCCAGAGCCGGAGCAAATGAAGCCTCCAATGAGGGAGACCACCACTGCAATTGTAAAAGCCAAACTTCTTCCTTCTTCCTCTGAGGTCACCAAGACATGCATATAGATTGAAAGGGCAGTTCCATGCACACTTTCTTTTGTACTGACTGACGCAAGCAACTGAAAGAGAGAAAAACCCTTCACCAGCTCTGTAGCGACCCACTGATGCAGGCTTACTTTAAACACTGACGACTTGATATTGAACATCTTCCTGGATGTTCGAGCTACAGTTGAAATACTGTACGTGCCTATACATTTTTGTACAGAAAGGGCTGTAATAACAATTTCTAACAAAAATAAGATGAAACATAAACAAAACATCTTTTACATACGTGCACATGTATCTAACAACCTTATAGTGCTTTCCCACAGATGACTGCTTCACGGAAAGGTGAGGGAATAAACAAATTACAAAGTTCCATGGTGGCTGTTGAAATACATGAACACACAGGAAAAAAAATAAGTATCAATAAATTAGCCATGTAAATGGAGCTATAAGGTTTACCAAAAAGGAATAAGCAATGAAGACCATAGATTGGCTACCAAACTAATTTCCCATCTGTTTAGAGATATATCTAATGTACAAGGTTTGGTGTTTCTCTCTTGAGAGGATGTAAAAGATTTTTCACCAAAATTTATACTTAAGAGCACAGACAACCGCAGTTTCAGTATTAATAAGAGAATTTTCTGCCTATTTCACAGAAACGCTACAAGAAATGTAGGCATTTAAATTCACCATCATCCTATTTTATAAAGAAAAATTACCTAAGTATTTGGAAGCATGCTATGTTAGATTGCCAGAATGATTAAATGCTAAAAAAGAGTTCCTAACAGAAACTCCCAACCACTTCTTTGTCAGACTGTAATCCCAAAGAAAGAACCACAGATAACAGAAATAATAACTAGGTAAACATATGCCTGGTGCACAGCCAGAAAGTCTCCTACACTTCCTGCAGCTCCCGATATGTTTTCCCCGGTGAGTCGCATTTGTTGTGTGTATGTCTTCGTACCTATGGAGGTATCTCGGTGAGGAACAGCTTCAAGCGCTGTGAACTGCTAAAAAAAATTTCAGTGGTTGGTTCTGGAAACCGAGAGCACCGAGCCTGGCTGTACATGAGGCACGGGCATTAACACGAGTCTGCTTGCTAAATGTTTCCCTGAGGACTCCATCCTCGTGACAAGCCGCATCACCCAGCTACCTGCTCTTGCTATTGCACTGCGGCACACTGAACACATCACACGGCGTTCGGGGCAGCTGCTTCCCACCTGCCGCGGTTTACAGCTACAGATCCTATAGGGGCAAACGCCGCACAGACCGCTGTGTCTCAGGCTGCAAGGAGGAACCGAGTTATTCCCAAATGGCTGCAGAGCAGGTGGGGAAAAGCAGGGTTTGAACCATGTACACCCCTGACACTGAAACGCTCCTGTTCCTCCCCGTTCGTTCTGACAACCCGCACGTACATCAGCAATAACTTGCTGCTAACATCAAATTTATATAATCCTGTCATTTCCTTCTCCTGTGTCTCATTAAATTAGCCATATGTGAAACACTTTCAGGCAAATTATTTCAGACAGCATACCGTATCCTTTCATAATTATATTATAGATTCTCTAATGGTACACACCTTTGAAAACTCATTATAAGCAAAAATACATTACACAAAAATCATCTGCAAAGCCCAGGAAGAACTGAAAACTGCAAAGTCTGCTAGTAATTGCAAATAATATTATCTGATCCAATACTCAGTTGATACAGTATTATTCCAGATTTAAACCTGTGATACTGAAGATACTGTCTGATCTAAAAATTTTACAAAGGAAACGCTTCTTAATCACTCAAACATTACTTACTCCTGCTAGGATAAGAGAAAGTCATTCAACTAATGGAAATTCCTAATACCTGGCAGGTACAGCACCCTCTGTTTCCCACAAAATGACAGAACAGTACATATCTTGACTACGCTGACCTGTCCTAATGTCCCCAACCTTCATCAGCCATCCTTCTGGAGTAGCACACATGTAGAAGCAAATGACGATGGTGACAGACACACTCTCATTTAAGATGGGACACTTCTCACCCAATGCTTACTAGAGGGGAAAAAGCAGAGAAGCAATAAAAGAGGAAAGCATCATATGCGCCACTGTCCAGAGAGGAGGTTCCATACAAGAGCAGTGCAACAAGCCACTGAGCCAGGCAGGTCATACCACAAAAACGCAAAGCACGGGTAACATCATATAATAGGTTTATATATATCTATACTTAGATATATAAAAATATATATATGTACACACACACACATATATACATATGCATGTGTGTAAAATAAAATGAAACATGGGTGCAATGGCTTTTATTACTCCAGTATTAAACCTTTCCACATTATTGTCCAACACAGCTCTCTCAGCAGGTATCTGCTGTGCGGAAATATCATTAAATTCCTCAGTGTATTAAATATATAATGTAACTGTGCTTTTTAGGAATGCGAAGAAGGAGATTGGCACGCAGTAAAATATGCTTCTTGTTTTACACACCTCCTGCTGTGATAGATCATTAAATGGATACCAACAGTCTGAGTGAGATACAGTGGCACTGTGGTGGGTTTTTAAATGAAAAAATAAGCCAGATTTTTCAACAGCTTAACATTCTCTATTTTTTATCTTCACTAAGAGATAAAACCTCACAGATTTTAATTATACCAGGAATAAGATGTAGTTTATAAAGATCGTTACTTTTTTTTTAAAGATATCAGCACATCAGCATACACAAACTTGAACATGTTTACATGTATTTGAAAGGCATTAGGAATTTCCAACAAAATCTTACACAGCCTTATGTAGATGGTCAGTTAAGGAAGAAAAAATAAAGGTTTAGGAATTTCAGCAAGGAAAGCAGAAATACTGAAAAAATGTGAGGTCTGCAAAATATAAACCCCGTAACTTCTGACAGCCATTTAAGCTGGAGCAAAAAGACATCTTCCATTTGTGGGTTTGTGGGGTTTGTTTTGTTTCTTTCATCTCTTTTTTGCTCACGAGAGTCCCCCTGCCAGTGTAATGAGATGACTTCACCCTGCTGAACAAGTCACTCTGTACCGACAACACACACACAGAAGAATGAAGAAGCGGTCACCGAGGCAGGCTGCTTCTAAGCCACCAGGAAAGCTCACATGGGAGTGGTGGGTGAGAAGCATTCATTAAGCTTATACAAAATGGCCAAACACAAATATTTTTCATTGTACATATTTGCCTGGGTCTGTATCACTGTAAAAAGGGGATTTTTTTGGCTTCTTGTTGAAGATGCAAAACTTCTGCTCTAAAACAATAAAAAGCGCTTTGTTGTTTTGTTGGTTTTTTTTTTAATCTTAAGTCCTCTGTTTATGGAGAAGTGGAAAATTAGCAGATTTATACCATACTAGATGCTAAGAACAGGGTACTTCTTCAAAACTTTAAAAAATATGAGTTCGTTGCTTGCCTGAAAGGCTACTGTTACATATTTAGATATTTAACCAAAACAGCTGGAAGGAAAATGTCAGCATTTTTTTCCCCTTCAGTTAAAGAGAACAATTCTCAGGCCTTATGCCTGAGTCATCCTAAAAATACCTCCTGCAAAACAGCTTCAGATGGCAACAGTTTTTCTTCTTGCTTTCTCAAAAAATGCACCCTCTCTTACCTTACTGCATCAGAAGACATTTGAAAAGCAATTTTAAAAATCACTGCGTGTTTTGTCAATGGACACAAAGAAAGATATCCCTTTAATTATTTTTTCTTGGGTTGATCATCTAGATCACTAGCAGAGACAAAATATTCTTCAGCTGAAGTGCACTAATGTAATCGCTCCATATGCATCAGGCAGTATTAGCGAAAACAGAATTGTAGGTGGGTTTTCATTTTTTTTGGTGGGGGGGAGCCACAGCTTGAGAAAATCACTGATGAAAGTTCAAAACACTTTGTTTTCCATTGCTACTTTAAATTCAGAGAGCAAGTGAAAAGAGGCTGAGCCCCTGTGTGATCTCCATCTCCTGCCTACAGAAACCCACCAGCCAAACGTGCCAGGAGCAAAGCGAATTGCATTTTGCTGCATGAAAAGTGTGTCTGAAAGCAGGTATTATTCTGTAAATAAACCCCCAAACAAACAAATAAAAATACCCCGAGCACCAGGCGGGTGGTGCAAAGCAGCACAGTGTGGAAAGAAGGGCTTCGATTTGAGACAGCGGGACCCGATCCCACCTCCACATCCCGCCTGAGCCGTTTCACGCCTTCCCCGAGGGAAGCCTCATGCTTCAAGCATCCGTGCCCACCCAGCGCGTGCAGCAGGGCAGGTGCAGGAAACTGATGCACCACACAAAGCTGATGCAAGCCTGGAAGCGCTTCCCAGGGCGGCAGGTTCCCTCGCAGTGCTTAATCCCAAGGCACCCTGCCTGCAGCAGTGGCTCCTGCCCAGGGATGGAGGGGATGCAGAAGCGCCCGTGCCCCGCTGCAAGGGGGCTGTGATGCTTGGCTTCTCCCTTTCACTAGGAGGAGGAAAGGCTCTTTACAACCGCCCAAAACAAGAACGCCGTAGTCCTAATGTTTTGGTTAACCGAGATGAATCCCACAGACTTCCTTTAACCAGCTAATTAAAAAAATAGAGGGCGGGGGGGCAGGGAAGAGTAAGAGTCTTGTCTGTACAAGGAGCCCATCAGATTATTTGAGAGCGCGGCGCAGCTGGCAGGGCACTCGGTGGGATGCGGGCTCTTGCCCATCCCTTGGGAAGAGCGGAGCGGCGGGAGAGCCTCCAAACCCCAAGCAGCAGAGCAGGGGGAGCAGGTCCCAGCTGCACGCTGGGCTCACTGTGGGAAGGAGGGAGGGCAGCACCCTTGCTGCAGGAGGGGGACCCTGCAGCCAGGAGGTGCGAGGGCTGGCAGACTTGGGCACCAGAGGATACCTGTGGTGGTCCAGAGCTCCTACCGCTGCCTTCCTGCTCCAAAATGAACACGTACAAAGCTGGCAAACAGCAGCAAAAAGACATTTCACGAAACCCACAGGATGAGGCACTCTTTTCCCTCAAATTGAAATCTACTTTTAATTAGAAACCACTCTCCTGTCCCCATACATTTCCCTTTTCTAATTTAATGAGGAACGCTCGAGATTAAAAGGAAGATATCAGATTAGTAAAAACAGTCCCTGCATTTTCTCTGTAATTTTACAGTGTGGGAACTTGACACTTTTTGGTGTACGGTTTGTTTTGTGGTTTGTTCTTTCCAGTTTGGGGCTTAGAGAATCACAGCATCACTGTTTAGTGGGTTGCCAAACACTGAGCCTGATAACTGATAGCATGGATGTCTCCAGCCTACCAAAAATGCAAAGCAAAACAGATTAAATCTTGGTTTGCCAGGTGCTACCAGGTTTGAAGATTGCTGGTACAGAGGGCAGGAAAAGACATCTTAAAAATCATGTGAATTCAAAACTCTTAGCAACAAGCAAGCTGATGCAGGAGCAGTTGTCATTTTAAAAACTATCAACGACTTTTTCAAACATCTAAAATGAGATTTAAAACATCTTAAAATATTCTGCGAGTCATTATAACCTTAACTAATGACCTGTTTGATCAGTTTTTCAGGAAAATTTTATGCATTTTCATTTCAATGTCAACTTTGAATGCTCATCAACTCCCTGCCATATATAATTATTTGCATTTAAAAATGAAGAACCTATGACAGATACTTTACATAACTCTGTTGAAAATAGAAGACAAAAATCCTCCTCTTGCTATTCCTCACTTTAAGATAAAAAGAGGATTGCATATTTGAAAATACAATCTGCAGACTAAATTAGTATCAGCAATGAACTGCTATGCTGTATATACTATAAAACAGTCAATGGAGAGGCTGTATATAAATATATAACAACTTTATCGTTGCCATCACATGTATAACTTAAACATGGCAAGGGTTCCTGATGAGGTTGACAAGGTGTCTAAGCATAAATTACACTTATTCATATTCACTTTGCATATGAACCCAAACTCGGTCCCTGTGTCATCAATTTATGATTGGAGAGCTTTTAACTTCTTTTTTTGCTTACATGAATTTAATTTTTATTATGAGGCTTTTAAACCCATGAAAAATTGAGCACAGGAGGGCGTGGGGTGGAGGGAAGAAGATTTTTGGATGGCTGTCACCTTACAGAAGGACAAAGCAAGCAGTGAGACACCCATGGGGTTATGCACAGCAGCTGCCAAGCACAAAAATTCAGAAGTGCAGGTGAAGCACCTCCAGAAATAGCCCCTGCCTGGTACCTTTTCACCCTGAGTAAGCCACCGTGCAAGGGGGGCACTTTCCACAACTAGTCCCCTTTCCACCTGTCCCACAAGCAAGGAGATCCTATGTGTATTTCTGAGAGCCAGGAGCTCTGCCACCAGAGAGAATTCATTTACACATTGTCTCCCTTCCATACCAAAGCACAAACAGAGGTACTGATTGCACTTCCATTTGCATAGCTCCTAATCAGCCATCTAGCACAACAATTACACCATTGCTATGCTGATGCTAAAGCATTGTGCTGCCCCACTGCCAAATTCTAGCTGTGTACCTAGGACAGGGTGATTTTTATCACTAAAATCTGCTCAATAATTATTTAACAGCCTCTAGGGCATTCACTGCTCCATGCTTAATTTCGACTTTCTGGGTTTTTATTTTCTACACCTAATCCAATATTGAGTCTAAAAGTTAAAACAAAATATTAAAGCTACGAGTCGCTCTAGTTCATCACCTTCTCCAAGCTGCTGCTATGAGCACCTCCATACCTTCTGCACTGAGACAGGATTCCTCCCCCTGGTAGGTTTACTGCCCTTTGACCTGATGCCTCCAAACTGGAAAAAAAGTGTGGCTTTCATTTATTCATTTTTTTTTTAAGCCTGATATAGAAATTACATAAATGCCAGTGAAAACCTGTGAGCATTTAAAAAAAGAACCCAAACCCCAAAACCCCCAACTTTGCCACTCACCAGAAACATATGTAAAAATAAAAAACCATGGGTCCCAAAAAGGTTTCCTTAATTCCTGCATTGTCTCAAATACAGATCCTATAGCAAAGCAGCAAACAGCTGAGCCAGGCACTCACCAGCCAGAGAGGGGAAAAACTTTCCCCCCATCTTTCTGGTCCTCCAAAAGCACTCATCCTCATCTGCAAGGGTGCCGAGAGGGCTTGCCCAACACAGAAAGGCACAGAACTGGTTCAGCAGGTAGAACAACATCAAGAGCTGGTGTTTCATCATCTGACAGGAAGGCTTTCTGCAGGTTCTCCGAGGGGTCAAATTGCTCTGTAATTTCTTCTTCTATTTCTGGAGTTCCTCAAACGCTAAGGAGTTTATAGGGCAGAAATCATATAAGCAGAAGCATTCAGCATTGAGGAACCTATAGCACCAATGACCTTGTTAAACACAGATTAATTGTTTTAAGCTTAGCAACGCAGATTGTCTTAAACATAGCATATACCTTAAAAATTCTCTCTTTACCAAGATCCTCAGTCTTGACAGAACTGGTTTAAATAGCTAGATCTTTAGTAGAACTTTGGATACTAATGTTCTTTTAATTACCTGATATTAAGAAGGACAATAAATGGTACTGCTGGCTAAGAAATTTTATTTTTCTGATGACACTAACAAAAAGCCGACAAGTAAGCCAAAAGTCCAGCCCAACATGTTGTCTCTAGCAGCAGCCAAGAGCAGGAGTCAGGGGCAAAGCAGAAGAGGACACATGGTAAATCCCAGACTCTAAAGCCACTCTGGAACAAGCCCCAGAAGCTGTATTTGAACCTCACAGGTCCTGCATGAATGGGACCTATCCCTACGTTAGTTTCACCATGGGTGCTTTGAATCTGTGTGAGCTTCTCACATCTCTCTCCTTCAGACTGCAGGGCCTCATCTACTTTGTCGTTCCTTATACAAAAGCTGTTCAACAGATTTATAACCCTTGAAGCTTTTGCAGTACTATTTTATCCTCTTTGGAGGTGGAAGTGAAGAAAGGAAAGAGAATTAAGAGAAAGATGCCAGAATCGATCCCACTGTTCAGGATGAAGGCACACCACAGATGCTACTCTGACAGATATGTTTTTCTCTACACTGTCATAAACATTCCTAATGTTTTATTTGCTTTTTGACAGCTAATGAGTATACAGTTGACTTCTCCACACAAATATATGACCCCCAGATCTCATGCCCGAGTGTTAACAAGCAACTCAATTTAAATGAAAAGTTAGAATATTTCTCCCGTGGACATCACTTGGCATTTATCCGCACTGAATTTCATTTGTCATTTTATTATATGGTTGCACAGCAACCTAATGTCATTCCAAAATCCTTTGCATTTTCATTTGCATCTTCATCTTCACCTCCATGGACAACTCCATCAAATCAGCAGCAGTGCCACTTCACTATGCAAGCACTTTCCCAGATCACTCAAAAGAATGAGAATCGACAGAGGCACATTTTTATTAACTGTAAAATGGCAGGCAGTGTTTGTCTGCTAAAGAGAGGATATCGACTGCCAAATGTGTAAATATCAGCCTCTCAATAAATTCACAAGAGATTTTTCTTCTGGGATGTGGTGGGGGAGTTCACTCGATACTCTGTCTTTCTCCTTTAAAACCCTGTCCTTATTTCCAACCCATGTTTAAAACCCAGCCTCCCCAAACACCACTGTCCCTTCGCCACACAGCTCAAGGAATGTGCCTCTGGGACCTCACCTCCAGCCACCCTGCCTACTCCTTCCTCACCAGCCCCTGCCAGCGCTGAAGCATCTTCATGTATTGTCCTTACAACTGGACGTACTCACACACAGCTCAGGGCTTCCTCCAGACCAGCCGTTTGCTGCTGTCGTATGATATTCAGTAAATTCATTTTGAACAGGTCTGCAAAAATCATACTCGCCGCCAAATTCAAAATCCTTCTTTAGGGTTATGTGAATTAAATGTTAACTAAACATCACATGCAAAATTAACGCTTTTCATTAATTTCACCAAGGTATCTCATCTTCTTCTTGCTTGTTTTTCCAAGAACCTAATAGGTCTTAATGTTACAAGCCAAAGTGTGTGAATACAGTCCAGCATATGAACAGTCATAATGGCATCAGTAGCTCTTAGTGCTAAAAAGCCCCAAAACCTAAAAATCCACAATTAACTTGTTATGCTAAACCTTGCTCTGTGGACTTTGCCAAGCTTACTTTTCCATAGTAATCTTCTATTTTTGCCCTGATTTTTTTTATACGCTGAATGAAATGTTACTAGCTGTAGCTTGAAAGTGAGAGAAACAAGATACTGGATTAACAAAAAGAAAAACACCTTTGAAAAACTAGTCAATACAAGCTGATGTAGGACTAGGTGTACTAGAAACACAGAATTTAAGTGATATTTTCTTGCTAATCCAGCCATGAATGGGGGCTTAGCCACCCTAAGAGGCTTACAAACAAAACAGCCCTAGGCAGTTCTGTTCTCAGGGACTACACAAATTTGGGGGGAATATATGTATTAAGCCAATACCCACTTCAGTCATTTATTTTACTGTTTTCCTCTAGCTGCTCCCACCCTCCCTCACGACCTAAGACAAAAAACTAGGTTTAGAGTATCCCATTGAGTACTTGGGTGTTCTCCAGTCCTCGCGCCATTCCCATCAAGGACAGTGGGAGCAAGGATAAACCACTACTCCAGAAACCACACACACCCTACGCAGGGTTCAATGGACCTGAGAAGTTGTGGGCTGATCCCTCGAAATCATCCAGATCTGCCAAATGCTTCCCAAGGTATGACTTTGGGAAGCAGGAGCCCTTCGGCAGGCACGCCGAGAGGAAATCAGGCACGTCAGGATGTACTGAAAGGAAATGAAATTGGATCATATGTTCATCAATATAGTCCCAGCAAGCTGGGATGAGCTGAAACTACAAACAATCCTGCAGCTTTGCTATTATACTACTTTTAAAGTAGGAGTAGAAAGGAGCTACTAAGTTGCTAACCATTAATTTAAGTCAAAATTGCATGGTGACCTTGTGGAGCACCCTATAGCACACAGCAACAGGCCCTACACCACAACCCCTTGGCAGTGTAAAAACTTAGGTGTCCTGCTATTTCGGTTGCTTATCAGGGGCTGAATGGCAAATCAGCCTTGTAAATTAAGGCTGTACAAAACAACTGGGTGGTTTGGGTTTGGTTTTTTTTTTCCCCAGGGAGAGGGGATGGAGGGGAGGAGAACATCCCAGGGCCCAGATTCATCCTGCATCCTGCCAGCTCCTAACCTCCCATCTGAACAGGTATCCGTTTCATCAGGAAAAATCACGGACTTGTAAGTCTTCTGGTACAGGAGGCCAAGTGACAAACGTCCACGTTATTATAAAGGGATTATTTTCTGGTCACAACCACACACCAGCCTGTGCTCACCCACAACCACCCACCTGGTTACCCTGCAAACCGCACCAGCCACTTGCAAGCCCGCCTGCTCCTCTTCCCCAAGCCCTGTAAAACCAAAGATTCCTGCTAGAAGCAGGGCTGCGCTGCTCCCAAGGTACTTGTTAAAACCTGTCCCCAGCACTGCCAGCTCACATCTTGTCTCTCTCCTCCTCTGTGCCTGCTCTGGCTGCCCCCAGGGGACACGGCTGCTGCGGGCACCCCGTGCCCACCCCAGCTCGCCTATAAAGGCCAGCACTACCCTGGCTCTGACTGCTGAAAAAAAGTCAAAATCGCTCGGATCGTACAAACCTGCTAAATGGGAGCAGAGATGAAGAACGCAGCATGATTTAAAAGCACCACTGATGCATAAAAACGTGTAGTAATGAAGCCCCAGAAGGTCTCTTCTGAGGCTGAATTTATAGAGAAAGGGAAGGAAACAGTGAAACCTTTAATGACTCCTGCAAAGTACAGTCCTAACCAAAATTTGTTTCCTTTTCTTTCTTTGGGGGGTGGTGGTGGTGTTTAAAATACTTGCTGTATGCCCTGGATGGTAATCAGCATCAAATCTGAAGAAAAAAATTGAAAAGCCCCCCTACACCCCACCCCCACCCCCCAAGAAATATAATTAATTTCTCCCCTCAAAATGAAAGAAAGTAGGCTGAAGTATCTTAATGGCATTATTTTTCTTATTATTTCTGAGGTATATCCTTGGACAACAAATACACTCCTGAAAAAAAAATATCCTGGAATGCTGACACTGCACATTTTATACAAAAACTTAGTTACTACAAGAAGGTGAGGTGGTTTTGTTCAGTAAATAAGGAATAGGAAACAAATCTGGTAGTATACAGATTGTTAAGTGTGTTATTAATATGTAAACAGTGTTTTGAAAAATGAAGCAAAAATTATATAGACCCACTCACATTCACCTCATCCCACAAGAAGTACAGTTCCTACTGCCATGGAACTGGACTTCAGAATAACAAACTATTATGATTTCTTTAAGCAAAACAAGTCAAATCTAAATGAAATCCTAGCCCTCTTCCCCCTTTTTCTAGGTTCGCTGGTGAAATTTTCCTTCTCCGCTTGCAAGCTTAGGGAGGTAATTAACTAGCTGCTTCTTATACACCTACAGAATGATGGCACTCTGCAATCTGAACATCACCCGGGTGTTTTTTCCTTTTTTATTTAGAATTCACGCTCAATTTTGCATCGTCTGATTGAAGATGGGAGGGGTAGTGAGGAACGTGTGGGAGAAAGCCACAGCAAGCTGCCGCACACACCATCCCACCCTGCGTTTGGAAGCGAACAATTCAGCCTGGAGCTTGCTCGCTTCAATAGCAATGTGCCGAAGCAAGCATCCAGGGACTTCAAGTCCTAAAAAAGATATATTTTTTTTTGGGCCTTTACTAAAAAGATTTTACACAAATCAACCCCGTGCCACAATAGAGCAGCAAGACTTGCATGCAACTTTATGAACCCATTTACAGGAAGATTTTTTGTTTGTTTTGTTGGAACAATGATTACTGGAAAATACGGTGAGCGGGAGAAGAAATTATTAGAATGTGCAACTTGACTAAAACAATGAAAATGCAAACCCAGTATAATGTCCTGAAACTGCTTTTTTGGGGGTTGTTTTTAATGTGCCTGTCTGGACATTTTCTTGGTAGCACTAAAATTAATGACTTAAGAAACAGCCCCAAATTTCCAAAACTATTAAGATTTTAAATGGCATTCCCCCCCCCCCCCCGCCTCCCCCCATATATACCCTAATCTGTTTATTTCAGCTTTAAATATCTTACCTATTTACAGAAGTATTTTTCTCAATTTTTTTTCAACAGCTCAGCTAAAATAAATTTCTGCTCAAAGTTTCCACTTTTCCAGCCAGAGAAAGGGTAACCGAGACAAAAATTTTGCATGGTTAATAAGAAGAAAAATAACATTGGAAACTTTGTACTCACAAAGAAAGGAAGGAGGAGAGAATGAGGCCAACCTCTCTCATTCTTTAATTTCTCTTCTCTGAGGAGGTTCAGAGTGACTAGTAAACCACGGAGTCTCCCTGACCTAGACACCTGGAGTTGTGTTGAAGGAAAAGGCTCAGCCAACTTCTCACCAAAGCTTATGTTAAACAACAGGAACCTTTCACCCAAACCTAACATACACCAAAGGGGCATTACACAAGGAAAGAGAAAAGGTGCTGAAAAAGAAAAGGTGTTGGGGGAGAGGAAGAAACAGTCCACAGCTGTCAGTCTAGTATCTCCTCCTGCCAGCATCCTGCGATGGAACAGAGATGCATCACTTCTCCATGACGCACACGGCTGAGCCAGGCTCCCAGCGATGCACCAGGGCAGCTGCCTGGGGAGCGGGCAGGCACCCGGCTGCAGATCTCACCTCCTGCCTCTGCACTTCAGGTCTTTCCTTGGAATTTTTCCACAAATTGTGATTGCCTGCCAAGGAACAAGTGCTGCTTCCCTGATACTTGCTCTTCTCCAAATACTTCTTCTTCTCTTTAATGCTTATACCTTCTCCAAATTTACTTAGTTCATTGTTCTAAGCCATCATGCAAAACTGCTGGAATGACTAGATTTTCCAGTGCAAAAAAACCAGGAGCAAGGCTGGGCTCGGTGCTCCTCACCCTCCCTCAGTTTTCCTCTCTTGCAACCCAGCCCCTCCACCCCTGCTAATAATCACATCAGCAAGACCTTCCTGCTCCCAGATTCACCCAGTGCTGGTATTCAAGGCTGTAAGCAGCAGGACAAGGTAGGCATCCACCAAAAACACGTATCTGGTGTATCACCCCCACGTGAACCACAGTAGGTCAAGGGATTCCAATGCCTCTGACGTGGGGAAGACCTCAGGCTGTGCACAGAGCTCAGACAACACTTCTCTCTTTGTGCTTCTCAAAAACAGAGGCAAATTGTTTGTTCCATGTTGAAACAGGTGAGGGAGAAGGAAAGGAAACAGAAGAACAAAAGCAGGATAAAAGATAGTATGGGGGAGGAAAAAAGAATATTATGAAGAGCAACACAAAGCCAATAAAGTGTCTACACTGTAGAAATGATGCACTTAAAATTATTTTCTTTTGCTTTCTCTTTCCTGAAAGGACGATCAGTTCATACTGTGAGGACTCGACTAGAGAAATCACAGCACGCAGGAAAACACTAAATGCGCAGTTTCCCTTTTCTTTTCCCTTGTAAATAAACATTGGACAATATTTTATTGGTGACTACATTTAATTAAAATATATACTCCTACAGCAGATGACCTGATGTTTTCATATCTTTGGCAGTCCTTCTGTCCAGCTCCTCCTTTTCTGTAGCTACAATTCATAATTGCAAACCAAATAACCTCAGGTTAATCCTGAGGCACAATTAAACAATTTCTTATAGGTTCTCAGGTATTTGGCTTTTGGCTTCATGCTTTAGAAAAAAAATTAATCATACACTACTTAAAAAACCCCACAACAAACAACAACAAAAACAAAAAAACCAAACCACCACAACACCCAAAAGCCAACACCCACACCCCCATTCATGTCAGGTTTATGGTTTAGGTGTTCAAATAGCTTAGATATAATTTGGTTTAACTGATTTAGTAATTATTTCCAACTATATTAAACTGTGACAGTTTTATGTTTAAGAACTTCCAGAAATTAAGTTTTATTCAAATATTCAACAAGCATTCATTAACAACTCAAGCCAGGATTCAGTAACTGAATCTGACCTTAATTATCAGTTATCAACTGGATAAAACGTACACTTTCACACTCCTGGCAGATAATTCTGAAGATTTTGGTGGCTGCAATTTCATTTCCTCACATGCTTCAGGAAACGAAAGATTTGGAAATTGTTACTCCACATTTAGCACAAGAGCAGGGACAAACTCAATGGCGCTCATTAAAAAATCCTTGTAAAACTGGGATTGCAATAGGGAAAGACAGATAACATTTTTAAATTATTACCAGGATATAGTTCTGAGCATGCAAATAGTTTAAATCCCTGGCTTAATCCACAGCTTAACCACAGTCGATGGTGTGACACCTTAGGAGTCACCTCCCCATAGGACAGCTAGAGGCAATGCCACCCAACCAGCACATCAGCAGCAGCCTGAATTGGGGACTATGGAGCATTTGAACCTGGAATGCTGTGTCACAACAAGCGTGGCTAAAGCAAAAAGCCATCATCAAAGCACTGAAATACATGAAGAAAGAAGTATGTTTTTAAACTATTCATACATTCAATTTATGACCTGTTGGTGTGCGGCACTGAGGAACTGACCTGCAGGTCTCGATGATTCTCTGAAAATAACCACATACTGCACAAGGTTCATTCCTGGGCGTTTTGCTGATTTATTTTTTTAATTCTTTGTGGAAGGGGGCGGTATTTGCAGATAAAATGTTAGGTTATTTTGGAAAAATATAGACAGTAATAATACAGCTATTTTAGAAATAGAAAAAGTTCAAAGAGCAACACAAATACTTAGAAGCCTGATGATGATTCTGTATGAGAAGAGTCTAAAAGATTGCAGCAATTTAATTTACAGAGAGGTGGAAAACATTTGACACAACATGGGTATATTAAATAATAAATGTTACAGGGAAGGTCAAACTGAGTATTACTGGAAAAAAAGACCAAACCGAAACCTTGTAATTCTGACTTCTAATATCAAGATGTAGATGTTGGGAGCTGAGCTTCTCACTGGTTTTGCTTTACCAATTTATCTCAGCTCTCATTTCCTCCCTGCTTTCAGGCAGATATTTAAAATATACATCTTTGAGATTTAGCTTTCGCACTGCAAATGAATTCATCAATCAATTCTGTTGGGAAACACGAAAGAGAAACCCTTTTAAACACAATGAGATACTAGCTCTTGGGCTTTTGTCATGAAATATGGAAGCTGCGTACTGGGGAATCTTAACACTCACTTTATTAAGAAGAACACACCCTGGTAAGGGCAAACAGATAACGTTCTGGATGGCGATCTACTGTGATTTTCAGAACACCACCCAGCTAATTGCACTGCACGAAAGGTTAAAAAAACCCCACAGAACAAAACACCGTGGTCCACAGCCAGTTCTTGCAGAATTGCCCACTGAACCACTTGTTATTCTCCCTCTGAAACACTTTGCAAGGGCCACTCTGAGACAGGATACTGATGAATCACTCTGAGTTTGTTTTAAAGAAATGAGGAAAGAGTTAAAAATAATTCTGGTTGCTTTAGAAACTGACATCCTTTGTTTTGATTGAGATGAAATACCATTACATGCATGCAATACCCTTTAAACTTGCCACTATTCCAACAATAACTAAAGCTATTCTAAGAAATTACCACCCAAAGGGAGATCACCACAGATTTACAGTAAGTTTGCCGTTGCAGAGCTGGAGTATATTTGCAATATTACCAAAAATGCTCAGCCCAGCCTAGTTCAGAGTGACCTGACTGTAACCACCTAGAACACGACAGTAACTCACTGCCCACCCACCCCAGCAAAACCACGATGATCCAAACAGCGATATGGGCTTCTCCATTTTCAGCAGCAACTGGAAGCTAACCGTAGTTTCAGCAAATGCAATATTCAAACCAGAATCATTAAGACATCCTTTCTAACACAAGAACAAGAAAATACTGATAAATTTGAATCATGAAGCTAAAACTCCAGTGGTTTTACCATCATTTTAGCTTTACTGTTGCATTTTGCTCACCCTTTTAGGCTGCTGAACTCAGATTCTCCCGTTTGCCAATACAGACACTTCAGTTCCAGCCACAAGCATACCTGACCGCTGACCCTTCCACATTTCTTTTAAACAACACAGACTTTTAAACTTGTAAGCTGTTTGCTTTGAAGCTGGCACCGCTCCATCTAAAACGATCATAATTATTAGAATTCAAGCACGGCCAGGGATTTTTTGTTTTGCAGTATTTCAGCAGCAACAAACCCCTTCCCAAGGCCATCCATGCAGAGCCATCTCCTGCGTTTTCCCTGCTCTCTGCCCTGAGTCCCAACAGCCGCTGATGGCTCGCAAGAACACAAACCTCTCACTTTGACATCTGTCCTTACCCAGGGGAACCTCAAAGGACTGCTCTCAACAACCCTGCCGCAGCTTTTAAAACAATATACTAGAACATACTGATGTTTCAGTAACAGCCAGCTATATACAGTATATGATGCTACCTACATGTGACAATGTCTGTGACCCGACTTGTAACTCTCTTGATCTGAGTCTATCTTAACATTTTGGAGATTGTTCTGACTCAAACTAAAATTAAAAACACTGATAGGCAAAACGAAGCTCAATAGTTTGCAAACTAAAATTGCCATCTCTCCCTCTACATATGCGTATGAATGTACACATTTTTAAGGATGCATAATTAACTGCAAGAAAATAGTTCTCAGAAACCAGAAAGCTAAAGTATTTATATCAAAAGCTGAATCCTTCTCACTCTATCTGCACAAATAAACCCACTGAAGTTGCCAGCTTTGTCAAAGTGAGCAAGATTAGGCTCTAAACATAAATCAATCTGAGCAGTCAGAAACCTACAAGAAGTACCAAAGTTGCTTTCAAATTCCTTGCAGATTTTCACCAATTGAAAGCCACTGACTTAGCCTGTGGAAACAAAGTCAGCATTTTGTAATGCAAGACAACACTGCTATCACATGCAACATAGTTTCTATTAGGGCCACTTAAAATCAGAATCAAAGTATGGTATTTGTAGACAGCATTGCAAGGGTGCTCTGGGGAGGGTGGGGGTTGAGTTTGAGCGGGGAGGGTGAAAGGGGGTCCTAATCTTATAACTGAAATATCGTCCAAAATTCCAGCTATCCACACTCATCAGACAGCTTCGGGTTGGTCTGTTTGGTTTTTTTGCTTCCAAATTTCACCATGTATTTATAACCGTAAAAGCCAGTAAAGTGACTTGATTTGTGAAAGGCACTACAATCAGACAGAACTAAGACAAAAATAAAACTCATTCTCTATAAGGTTGCTCTCAAAAGTCAACTAACACACTGCCATTATAAGAAATTAATTCATCAGTATATTTTTGACAAGTACAGTGTTTTCCTCTGAAAGGTCATTTTTCTAAATTAAGCAAAGTATTAAATATCTTTGCTGTTCTGCTGCACATCCCAAACTTAACCTGTGAAATGTTTTCACAGTAAAATCAAATTACATTTGAAATAAATGGATGAAATAAAGTTTGACATGCATTTAAATTTGACATTTATGCTGTGAACAATGTAAGCAAGCAGTAAGGCCTGTTCATAAACTGCGTTAACTGAAAACGTGCATACTAAGTAAATGCAGTTTAGCCTAATTTTCCCCAGAAAAGTCCTTCTTTTAGAACTCCCCTAAATGCACACTGGTAAGCAGGAAAGGTACATCTGGACATTGCTGCCCACTGCTTATGATTGGAGTGGGTCTTTCTTACTGAACCAGGAAACCCAGACCAATGTCCTACACACCATGCTCTGCTGCGTGCTGCCCCTGCGTCCCTCCGCATCTTTCTTCTCTCCCATCAAACAGCGCTGGGTTGGAAGCCACCAGAGCTGCCGCCCAGGGCTTTGCTGCTGACTCCCATCCTCCCTCCACAAGGAGCTTAAGCTGGACTCTTTCAACCGGCCGTGGCGAAGCCTCGTGATGAACTATGGAAAATACCCACCTCTCCCGTTCCACGTCAGACAAGGAAACTTCTACCCGCACCGCCAACAAGAAAAAGCAGCTCCACAGGATAAAAGCTGGGGCTCCTTCGGTGCCAAACAGGCATGCCAAAGACAACTTCTCTTTGTGAATAAATACAGCACAAAGGATAGAGTGTCTCCCCTGCCATACCTACCGGAGTTCTTCTGCGATGAGTGAATTTTCTGCAGTGTCTGTCCTCCTGGCAGGCTGCGGCGGCAGGAGTGTCCTCACTTATGTAACTGCACTTCTGGAGTACACAATTACCCAACACACCCAAGGCACTCCAAAGCCTTTTTTTTTTTTTTTTTTTATTAAAGAAAAATCAGTTTCTTTCCAGCTGCAATTTTTTTTTTTTTCAAACTGCAGTTTCTGAAGGCTCAGAGGCGCTTTGAATGTGGCACACCAAGACCCTCAATATCCCAACATAGCAGAGATTAATTTATTGGCAGTGCATCTCTCCATGTACAGGAACACAGGCTGAGGTCCAGATTTGCAAGAGACCTCGACACTCACAAGAACCTCCTCCGTTTTCACCGGTGCACCTTTTTCCTCCTATGGCAGGGCATCAAGTATCTGCTGAACATTCCTCCCAAAACTACACAACACACCAGCAAGCCCCAGCACCAGAAACAAATGCCCTCTCTGCAATATTTGACTGCATTCTTAATTCTTAAACAAAACACTTTAAACTAATTTTACAAGAGAAAGACAGGTGCAAAGAGCAGGATACAAACTATTAAAGGAGTATTTGCCCATGAAAAGGCAATGGGACATTGTGTAGGAAGATACCTGCACTCAAGGTACACTCAGCTGCACTAAGACCTAGAAAATTAACCTCTGCATTTGAATAGCCATCTGTGACGTCAAATTCAGATCTGTCAGGCAGCGCATACACAGACCACAAGAGCCTTATTTTAAAGATCTGTACTTGCCACAGTTTACTTAAAATACTGTCTCCCTCCTGAACAGGTTTTCAGCTAAAAGTCACTCAAAAACTCTGGTAACCTTCCCTTTGGGAACACGTTTGGGAAAAGACACAGCACGAATGAACATGCTGTGAAGGTACCAGCCACATCCATCATCGGATCTGTGCCAGGCAGAGCACAACAGAGATCTTGAAATCACTTGTAAGCAGAAATGGGACTTTTTAACTGGTAACCTGAGCAGCTAAAGCCACAAAGGAATCCCAATCCCTGCGATGCTGATGTAGGATTATAATCACACAGGTCTGAAGATGACGGGGACATCACTGGTGTTCATATCACAGCCTGCTGGTAAAGGATCAGGACCCTAAAATAGTTAGTCCCCTTCTCCCAAGAAGCTTAACTTAAATATACTACTAACAATTACTGATTCTATTCCACAAGCATTACAGATTCCCCAAACCCATACCTCTGCTCAAGGTCCTGCACATCCCGACAAAGCTATCGTCGCTGTTCAGCTATTGGTCATTCTTTCACCCAAACCACTATTTTTAATCATTTTATCCAAAGTGAAGTGGCAGAACTTCACAACCATGCTGTGTTTGGAGGTACTGTCAACTTTCCTCACTTCATCACTAGGTTACACCTCATCATGGCTGACAGGTCTGGTACAACACATGCCATGTCAGGAGAAAGGAAGATGCAATAGGTAACCGACCTGCAGCCTGCTCTTCACCTCTCTCCCTCAGCCACCCGGGGCTTTGCCAGGGTGGGTAAGGCAAGTCCCCCTGGCGGCCCTCTGAGCTGGCAGTGACACCCCCATCACCATCAGGGCTGCTGCAGAGGCAGACAGCACATTCCCACCTCTGGCCACCCCCTCAGCTGAAATGCTTTTCCAGGCTTCCAAGATACTGCAAGAGCAGGGAAACCATCCGGTTGAAGGGATGCTGACAAATATTTGTCCTCGTCATTATTTCAAGTGGAAGAAAAAGGTTAACTTGTCTGAGGGAAATAAAAATGTTTTAATTGGAACAAGAACAAATATGAAGTTGTCAGGATGTAAAAATGCAACCTCCATAAAACTGCTCGAGTTTTGATCTATGCAACCAATAAAGATACATTAAAAAAAAAACCCATGCTACACTGTTGTTGACATAAGATCTATGGGAGAGAAACTAAAAGTAAATAAACAATTAGACTTGTTACAGTGTTGATTGCTGAAGATATGCAATGGGAAATGATACCTCCCATCTCATACAATTCAACAAGACTGAGGCAAAGCAAATCAAAATATTATTTGTAATATTTCATTTCTATTTCAGATTTGAGATGTCTGGCCATACTAATTTACAAATTTTTGCTTTATAACTATATGACGTCCAATTTATATTTAAGAAACTTGAAACCAAACAGTGACACAGTAAAGCTTCCTTAAGGCATAATGCCAAAGAAAACCAGAAGGCTGCAGTAAACTGCACTAGTAAACACGTTTTGGAAATACCTTGTACAGGGCAGCAAGAATCTCCCTGCTGTATTGTCAGAAGGGCTTTAAGAATTATACTGCAAATCCTGTGTAACAAAGAAGTGGATGAAGCATATCAAACCATATACTGTCCTTTAAAATTCCCCATATAAAAACCAGGTTTTAAGAAATCAGGTTGACATTATGTTAGTACTGGAGAGTAAAATGCATTATGTGGTGCGTTATCCTCACAATTATCCCCAGAACAAGTAATGCATATCCATAAAATCAGAGCCAAATAAACTGAAACACAACATGGTTGGGAAATGCACTGTTAAGGTACATGGAACCTTATCAACACCAGAGTCAATATGGGGACTCTCATTACAATATTCCAGTCTTTTGAAACCCTATATTAAATTTTATTTAATAATCTACCGGCCATTTCTCCCATTCTAATATTACCAAAGGGCACAGCTAGCATTGTTTGGATGTAATAGTTGACTAATTTTCTGTAGCTTAAAATGGCCTACGCTGGGCTGACACCTAGCTTTCCCAGGAAAACTGTAGGCTCCTGTGCTGCTGATAAGAGGATGCTGACAGAGAAAATCTGCCAAAAAAAAAAAAATCTTCTGCCAGAAAATTCATTACCAAAATATAAGGTGTCCGTGAAATGCATGAGTTTCAGCAAATTTTATATTACTAACTATTTTCTAGAATGGTCAGTTTAATCTTTTCTCAAAAAAAAAAAAGAAAAAAAAAAGAAAAAAAAAAAAAAGGAAAACCCCCACATTTTATCCAAAGCCATCTTTCACATTTTTATTAATTTACACTAAACTCAGAAAAGCCATGCAGAGTTTGAAAAGCCAAGTTCAAAACAAAGTATATAAAATTTATAACAATGAAACTGATCTAATACACATTTTCATTTCAGAAAAATTACAGAAATGTGGCAAGTTTTGAGTTTTCTGACATTTTAGGTTTTGTTGCTTTTTCACATTTAATACAAGTTACAAACAAAAAAAAAAAAAGGCACACTTCTAAAAATAATGTCAGCAAAGACCTAGGAATCTAATTTCAATGAGCTTTAATTGCAGGTGTCCGAATAGAGTACAGATCTACTCTGAGGATCATCTGACATACCCACAAGGAATAGCTTGGCACACACATATTAAGTGTAGATTTAACATCTATTCTTCATTCAACCTATGAACAAATTTACTACTGTTCAGAGGACCCCCTTCTGAAAATATTCTGGTTGAGGTAATTTCAACAGGGAGGTGTTTTGCTTTTGCACAAGCAACACTGTACCCATTGTAAAGCTATGAACTTGATTATGGATCTCAAAATGCTGGTCTTTTTCTTTGTTATATACACACCTGTCCCCTGCAATGGTACACAGGCACACACAGATGACTGTCTCTCTGTTGCATGGAACAAATCAGATGAAGCTGAAAAGCCTTCCCCAACCCCATGCTCCAAACCTGGGCAAGCATTTGACTTCCCCACCAACATGCTACCAACAGAGGACATCAGATTAAGAGCCCAACCTCTGAATTTAAACATCTCCAGAGCAGCAGAGAGCGTAAATATATTAAAAAAAAATGGTTAACCCACAAAACCCCCTGCTTCACCAAAATTCAGACCATGCTCAGGCTGACTATAAAGTTCCCAAGGACTTTAAGAGAACCAGAATTTCATCTTACAATTTTATTAGGAAACCAAAACTTTCTGGCACAACCCCAAAACATCCACCTATCTGTGGGAACTCCCTTGTTATGACTTCCATTCCCCCGTGGCAAATGATTCTGCAAACCAGCCAAATCTCACACAAAGGTTTGCTTCTCCATCACTCCTCTGGAATCCCAGGGTGTAGATGGAAGTAAGGACTGGCTGCCTTGGAAAGCATCCAGGCACAGAGCAATAAAAAATAAATAAATAAATAAATAAACAAATAAACCCAAAACAGGTAGCAAGACGCCTACCAGCAGCAGAAAATTCCATCTCCTCTGGCAAGTGGGAAAAGGGATGGGGATGCTTGTTTTCGACTGCAGGGGTCGGTGATGGGAAGGCAGAAGAGTATGTGGGATGATGCTGGAGAGATAAGGGTGAAATGTCCATGGGAAGTTCTTTAGGCGGGGGAAAAGTCAGGTCTCAGGGTTAAGGAACTTGTTGTGGGATATGCAAGTTCAGTACCAGCGCCCACCACAGCTTTCCTGCATGCCTTAGCTCCAGTCCAATGTTTCCATGTTCCAAGGATTTATTGGGGAAAAAAAAAAACAACAAAACATTCCTGTACAGCTGCTGCACTCATGAAGTCTTACAGAGATATTTAGACACTTTACTGACAACTACTTACATAGAACATACTCTTGAATTAACCCCTTAGATGCCCTCCTGAGCCTATCTTCTCATTTACTGGTGCCTTTTCCAACAGCACACAAAAACTGAAAGGCAGCTTGATTTGTTGCTATTTCATCACATATTATTACTGCATCCAAGGTGGGGGCACAAACTCCTCCTGCCCTTACACATTCTGACAGGTTACACTAAATAGTTGAGACCAACAACTTCAAAAGCAGCTAATGAGTCAAAGCACCCACTGACAGTTCTCAAACCAGCCCAGTTTTCAGCAAGGGACTTTCTGAAAATCAGACCCTAATAAACTGTCACAGACTGAGCCCACACAAAAGCTACAAACCACACTAAAACCCTTCTGCAAAAACACATCAGACTTCTGCACGCATCTCCTAAATCCAATGTAAACTAATGATTGTGTGGACAATGCAAAATTAGGGTAGTTAGAAAGTAAGCCTCTTCTTCCAACTTGTAGCAATTAATTCCTAAGTAAAAAATCTTCATTCAGTTTGTTCATTCAGTTGACAATTTTCAATGGCACTGTGATGCTGGTGACGGGTTTTAACTAATTTTCCCACAGAAGCTGATAGCAAAACTCCTGCTAATTAAAACCGCATTCATCTAACTCAACTTCCAAGTGCTCCCAACAATCCCACTCATAACTCCTAGGTGAGCTAACAACCCATTTCAACCTTTTGGAAAATGATCTTTAAAGATAAAACTTATTATGAAGTAATAAAACCCTGATATTTATCTTGCTGTGACAATGAAAACCTATAATAAAGCATAGATGTTCAATCAGAATAAAATCTTACCGTGCTCAGTATTAACTGGTCTGTGACCATGCACCTTACAACATACAGAACCTGAAGAGTAAAGACCGGACAGCACAGTACACCTGTACAGTGTCTCAAATGGACACTTGGATCACACCAAAAGAAATCCACGTACTACTTTTAAACCAGCTCAGCCCCCCACCTGACAGTTCCCCTCTGGATGGGCTAGGAGAATGATCTTTAGATCCAAAAGCCATATCCCTGCCTGACCATGTCCCTGTACTACACACTTTCTAGGTGAAAGAGAGCTTGCAAAGGTTTAGGGTCACTTTTGGTAAAATACACTACACAAACTTACACCATCAGATTTAATATCACAACAAGATTTCCAAATATATTAATGGGAAGATTTGTGCTTGGGTTTTCTTCTGGAGTCTCCCTCTAAACAGATTGCACAGTTGAGTTATAGATGCCTTCTCAATGTCTTTTCAGAAGACAAGCCTGGGCTGGATGAAACAACATTAATAGCTGATCCTCCAGTACATACTGTGTCCTGTCACCTACCTCCAGGGCCATCGGCACTGCTGGGATTTATAATCAAATCATGATACATAACAGACAAATGAGCCAAAATTGTTCTTCATTTAAAATGTCATTAATTCCATTATAATTATATTGACTGTAGTAAAGGTCTGTCATTTTTGAATGGTGCACAAACACTTAATTCCCTGTGACAAGCAGACACATTCAGAAATAAAGACGCAGAGATAAGCTGACACTGGTTCCATGTCAGGGAAGTGAAAACATCTGAAAGGCGTAGCTACACAATGTTAATTAAGACGACTCATAAATCCAGCGAGCTCCAGAAGTGAGGCAGACGACAGGGCATGTCTTACTTCCTCCAAGGAAGAAGCATTTACTGAAACCCTACACTGACAAAGGTAGTTGCCAAAACAGCAGCAATTAATGCTTTCAGCTGCATATGCCCAGCCTATCCAAAGTAATTTTAAGGTCAAGCTTCATCCATCTTCATTTGTTTTTAATTTTGCCAAGGTAACTGCGATTAACTTATCAAATTTCAGGCTGAACTACTTTGGGGTCAGGGGAGACGGGAGGGAGAGAAAGGTTAATGCAAAGTCATGTGTTTGCCTTACAAGCCTAAATAAATAACTGCTGGTGATGCAGAACAATACTGCATTTTAAAATAAACAAGAGTCAAATCCCTACAGCTGAAACAACCAAAACACAAGTTACTTTATCTCTTAGAAAGCGGTTGTCAATATTAACAAACATCAGACATATGCAACAGCTGAACTGCACAGAAAAAAAACCCCAACCAACCAACCAACAAACCGAAACCACCAAACCCTCACTGTACTCTTTTACTTACAGAAATGCAGCAGAAGCAATATTTCCAGTTCCCGAAAAGAGCTGTAAGCTAGTCTGGGGGCAGCCAAGGGTGCTTAAACCCAAGCAAAGTTCTCGTATCCAAACACCTCAAGCTCCCCGAGCAAACAACAGTTGCTCCTATCCAAAGATGACAGCGCCAGTGTTGCAGGCTCCTTCAACAGATACGAGGCCTGCTTTGCTAAATCAACACTCCAAAAGCAAAAGTATCCAGCAAATTCTTGACTGGGAAAGTTTTAAGGCCAGAAGCCACCAGAAATGGCTGCAGACATAGCTGCCACCCTCCAGTGACAGGCAGGCAGTCCCACGTCCCAGTCAAGGCACTCCATCACTCAGAAATGTTTCTCCCAACACCCTCCCGCACCGCCTGGAGCATGAACTATTGCATAAACCTGCTGAAATAAACCCCATCTTCTGGCTCCCCGTGCTTGCACAATTTGGTATGGCTGTATCGTCCAGCTTTATGTTTTGCCAGCTCTGACTTTTGCATTTTTAGAAAATCTGCACAGGTAGCAGGTAGGCTTTGCTAACTGAGGCAACAATGCTTTTCTCTAATGTTCTCACGCAATAAATTGTTGGCTTCTGGAAAACTGGTTTGGATGTGATTTTGTTGGGTCTGCCCCCAAGTACAACTTGGAGATAAAGATCTCGTCATAGCTGTAAAACGCAACACTAAAGCTACACTACAGCCTAAGGTTAGGCTTGTCTATTTATACAACGGTATCCTCAATTTAATGTTCTTGTAGTCCATTTTTGTCTTTTCATACAAATAGTATTTGCAAAAGCGAAATGTATTTGTTCACACAGACCAAACAGAGCCTTTTTCCCATTATTAGCCTGGAAGCTAACAACTACTTTAGAGCAATTCCAGTACAACGAAATGCTGTTATTGGCTGTTTATGTAACAGTGAATTAACACACCCCCCCCCTCCCCGATACCTTTCAGGAATTCATACCCATAGTGCATAAAATGTACTTTGCGAGAGCTTGTTAATATGGTAAGTGCAAAAGCTGCCTCGATTCAGCAGACTGTCTTTCAAAGCAAACATGCTTAACCTGCAGTTTCAGTCATGGAAGAAATTACTCAATTAATTGCAGACAACAAAAACAACAGGGTTATAACTAATGTACAGTAAATGCTCTGTGGGTGTCATGCAAGCTCATTTCCCAGTAGCGTACTCTCTTACATTCTAACACATTTCTTACCCCACTGCTGTAACACAGTTTAAGAATGTTAAATATACTTAGATTTCTTTTTTTCCCACACACATATTCGTTTTCTGGCAATGAGTATTATTATTAACCCAGGTAGGGTTTGTCCTCTTAAGAAACACATTTACCATACGCTGTTTTGTAGCACGGTGTTTTTCACACTTTCTTCTAGACCATGCATCAGCTTTTCCAAATTGAAAACCAAGCATCGGAATTTATAAAGTTTTTGCCTGCACTAATGATATCGTTGCAGTGACAAAGGAAGAGACCACACTTTGAGGAGTCAACACCTGCCTCTAGGAATACAAGCAGGCAAAGAGGAGCAAAAAGCTCCAAAGCACAGAAAGACCCATCAGTGGCAACTGCTCCCACTCTGACACCGAGCAGGGGATGGAGTACAGCACTAGTAACGAAAGATAATGAAAAGCAAACTTACCAAAGCAGACACTGACGTCTTCTTCCGTCATTCCTTCCATTCATCTTAAAGACATCTGTCAGTGACTCGATCTAGGCTAGGTATTGGCGCGGGGCTAACGCTTAGGCTCGCTGCCTGCTTACTGCTGGCGGGTTTGCAGGGTGCGTTTATACACACAGCTCACGATTAGCACGCTAACAACTAACTGCCATCATAAAATATGCAGATGCACATTAAGAGAACCCCCTCCTCGCACGTGACACTAGCAAGACCCTGAAACACTCGTGCCACCCCTTCCCCTCGCCACCAGCCCAATGCCTCAAACCACACTCCCCCCCCCAGCTTTGGGATACCTTTCCCGGCGCAGACCCCCTGCCATACCTCAGCCCCCCCCCACCCCCCAGCTTTATTTTATTTAACACGATGCCCGCAACAGTTGGGAGCTGCCGGCTGGCTGCCGCTGCCCGGCAGGTCCGTCACCCCCCGGGACACCCCGGCGACCCTGCCACATCACGTCAGGCGCAGCGGAGTGCCGGGTTAAGACGTAATCTGCCTCCCCGGCTTACGGATCCCAGGAATCCTCCCCCGCCATCTCGCCATGGCAACGGCAGCGACGGGGAAGACGGGCGGCCGCTTACGCAAGAGCAGCGCGCCGAGCCCTGCCGGCAGGCACCGGCCCTCCGCTCCGCGCCGCTCCGCGCCCCCCCGTACACCCCCGCCCCGCTCCGCGCCCCCCCGCTCCGCACACCCCCGCTCCGCGCCCGCGGGGGAGGCGGCAGAAGCCCGCGGGTCGGGTTCTGCTCGGGGCTTCTCTTTGTGCGGTTGGTTGATTTGGGTTCTTTTTCCTGGTTTGGTGGGGGTTTTCCTTTTTATTTTCCTTTTACTTTCCTTTTTTTTTTCCTTCTCGTTGCCTTTCCTTTTTCCCTTCTCCTCTCCTTTTTTCCCCCCCTCTCCTCTTCTCTCCTCTTTTTTCCCCTCTCCTCCCCTCTCCTTTTTTCCCCCCTCTCCTCTTCTCTCCTCTTTTTTCCCCTCTCCTCCCCTCTTTTTCCCCTTCTCTCTTTTTTCCCCCTCCTCTCCTCTCCTTCTTCCCCCTAGCCCCCCTCCTTTTGCCCCCTCCCCCCTCTCCTTCCCCCCCCCTTTTCCCCCCTCTCCTTTTTCCCCTTCCTCCCCTCTTTCCCCTTCCTCCCCTCTCCTTTTCCCCCCTCCCCTTTTTCCCCTCTCTCCTCTCCTCTCCTTTTCCCCCCTCCCCTTTTTCCCCTCTCTCCTCTCCTTTTCCCCCTCTACTCTCCTTTTTCCCCCCTTTCCTTTAGTTTCCTTTCCCCCCCCTTACCTTTCCTTCCCCCCCTTTCCTTTCCTCTCCTCTCCCTGCTTCGTTTGTTTGGGGGTTTTGTTTTGGGTTTTGGGGGTGGTTTTTTTTGCATTTCCCACAGCCAACCACCCCCAGCTGGTGTAGATGTAACAAACTCCAACCCCATCTCCCCACCACGCCACAGGGACCACAGCAAAGCCCTTCATCCACAACGCACAATTCCCATTCCTACTTCCCATTAACGGGTGCAGCAGAAAACTGTTTGCGCATTTCACTTCTCCGAATCCATCACCCCGGGAGGGCAGGGAACTGGCAGATGAAAGGCAAGGTGCGGACTTTGATCGTGCAACCGGACCCATGCGGGTTGGATGTGGAGCACCGTGAAGGTCAGCCTAGGCCGATCAGATTGCAGCGAGCGAGCCGTAGCAAGCAAGCCAAACGGAGGTGGAAAAATCTATACACCCAGCTATCTGCCAAGAGATGAAAGAAAAGTTTGCCTTTGGTGCTGGGATTTATGATAAAGGTAAATGAAACTGTAATACAACGCTTGCCAAGACACTTAGGTCTTCCTTCAGGAAAACAGTTAAGCATGTGCTTAAACCCATTACTATTCAGGGCAGCCCATAAGCATTTGCTGAAGGTTAAGCATAACGTTCTTACACGGGAGCCCTTAAGTACCGTGCTGATTAAGGAGGTTTTTTCTTCTAAATCTGAGCCACTCTGAACCACAAAATGAATTGCCCTCATTATATTTTAATATAATCTCTGTCTTCTTTCAAATAAAACCAGAGAATGCAAACAGAAAGTAAGTCTTATTTTACATTAAGAGGATAAAACCCAACTTTACATTCTGTTGTGTTGGGTTTTATTCCTTAAGATCAACAGGCTGCACAACACCATGCATCCCCATAAATGAGCAGCTTTCATGAGGAAGAAAGCGAGCACACAGAAAAGTGTTTGCTCTGCTACTCCTAAACCCTGGAATTCCCTTGATGTGCTGTTACAAGCCAGAGAGGATCACACGGAGCAATGCATACATACATACGGTTTATCCACTGATCTCTTTGAAGCAAACCTTAAAACACTGTAGATGGTGAACATATTTCAGCTATTAAAGGTCGTGGATAAGACAGCTATTTATCAGTTCAAGTAAGGTCACCCTTACATCCACAGGCAGAGGGCTTTGCCTGTTGCACAAATGACACTGCCTGCCCTTAATGCCCCGAGAAACTTTTGAGAAGCTAAGCATAATAAACTACAAACCTTACACATAAATGCTACATCTCATTGATGGTCAGCAGGGAGGTATCGTATCATGTCTGCAATGGCTTCAGGTTCTGTTTCACAGCACACCGCCTCTCCTCAGAGCTCTCCGGCCAGTCATTTTTTACAAAGAAATTGTATCTCCTGTTGGAGGTAGCAACCTTGCCAACTAGTGAATCGACAGTTGTGGCTTTTCCTGAAAACCTTGCTGTCATTTAGAAATACCCTGCTCCACATACTAAATAAACTATTGGTTCGTTTCTTTTCTTTATATATGCAGAAAAATGGACCTTGCAAAATTGCCTGTGCCAGTTTTACCCTTCGACTGGAGCTAAAATCAGGGTGTCAGTTGAATTCTTTAATATACAGTTCTGAAGGAAAACATTTTTAAGTTAACTCTTCTGTTTCCCTTTCTGGGAGATCTTGTGAGAGGCAGCCAAATCTCCTAGTACAGGTCTTGAGACAGACAGCAAAGTACCAGGGCAGAAGGTTATGTTAAGGGCATGGTGTTTCCCATTCTTATTAGCCATATCCAAATGCTATGGGCAGGCAGGAACATCTTTACTATATTCACCTCCAAGAAACTTTACCTTTTCTCCTCATTTGCAGTAATTTGCCCTGCTAAATCCTAAGCTAAAGGCATCACCTTGCTGGAAATCTTCTTGTTATAAATGGATAAGGAGAAAGAAGCAAGAGACAAATCTCAGATGTCTGTCCCTAAATGACTAAGTTACCTTTCAGGAAATACAGGTCTTGCCATGCTCCTGTACCTTGGCATGGGACGGGAGGTGGACAAAAGAGATAAAGTTTGAAACCCCAGTGCCCCAACTGTCCTCATGTGCCCCACAGCTCTTCAAAACAGGAAAGCAAACCGAATACATATGTTAATGACCTTCTTTCATTTAAAATAAAATAATATTTTTTTAAAATTGTTCATAAAAACAATAAAAAGAATGCCACGATCATGCTGCAAAAAAAATGAAAGTGCTTTCAGCTGTCCATGGATAGTAAAATTACCTGTGAACTTCACAAAGTGCCTCCTGGCAGTTGTGTTTAATCACAAGACTTCTGTTTAAACACAATAGGGCTGCATAAAGGGAGAGAAATTAGATGTCCGAAGTCTTTCCCACCGCTCTCACAGCTTAAATACCTACAGGCACTAAATCGACACAAGTAACATGAAGACATTAGGAAGTAAATAACTACAATTATCACCACTGCACAGAGAAGCTTGAAACAAACAAACAAAAACCCAACAAAACAACAGCAACAAAAAAAAAAAAAAGAAAGATCAGTATGAATGCTCCTAACTCTAAATTTGTGAAACAAACCTAGAAGAACATGCTTTCTTATGTGGAATCATAGCAGGACCCTAACGGCTTTAAGACAAAGTGTACATGAACTGCTCCCTCCTGTGAAGGCTCAAAATTGGATGCTCAAGTCAACTATCTGTGACTTTTCCCACAGAAGTGGGACCTTCAAGAGACCATTTCCACTGCCACCTGATTCACAGCAATGACCTGGTAGCATGTGGTTACCATACGAGCTTCTCTGTCCTCCCAAAAAACGGGGCACAAAACGAAGGATGGTAACTGTTTTCAGTCACTAGTGACTGGAGATGACAGCACCTGTATTTCCGTATACTTCCTTCTTGGAAGAGTATTTTAATGGTCTATTAAAAAATTAACTAGTCATGAAACAAAAAGAGATTACAAACTGATGATCCCTATTTTCTAAAGTTGAACTTCCAATCTCTTCTACTGGAGTGAAAGTCCGACTGATGAAATAAACCTTGAACTGTGCCCTAGTGTTGCTTTACTCATCAGTTTTGGAAACAAAAGAGCACCTCGTCCCAGACACTGCAGTTTAGCAATTCATCTGTATACATGTCCTGATGCCAATGTCAAAAAGGGGGAGCAGAAAGCTTCAGCCAGCCAGTATCCAAATGTAAGAATTCCCCCAATCCATGACACTGACTGGAATCACACTTGTAAGGGATGCCAGAGCAGTTACGGTCATGGCACCGTGACCTGACCGTGCTCCCAACCCAGCAGTCTTCAAAAATGGGTCTCGGGAACAGCAACCAGTCACCTAGATACAAAGTGTGCGTGTGGAGAGTAAAAAGGAGGAGTTATTTACCATCAACACATTCAGCAGAACTCAGACTGCACCATCCCATTAGCTCTCCCAGCCATCTCCAGGAGCAGGAAAGCCGACCAGAGAAGAGCGCTCAATTGGAACTCATTGGCAGAGGGAAGGGGGGGGGGGGGGTCATAAGGGCCATAGTTCTTCTCACCTCCCAAATTCCCCAAATAAAAAACGGGTATGTTGTGCGTGCATATTGATTCTCTCTCTAATCTCAGCCACTTCAACTGTTCCTGAATGCTAAACTCTGTCTCAATTGAAAAAACAAGGAACCCAAAATCTATGAATTCATAATGTATAACATACAGCTGTCACAAGAGACAACACCATGGACACAGGAAAAGAGAACTATTTAACGGAGTATTTTTTCCATTTTTATCTAAGGAACTTCCAAACAATGAACAGGTGGAGAAGAGTTCATTATACTGTCTAGTGTCACCCGAACTCAGATTGCAAGGTATGTTATAAAAAGACAGCACTTCTTTGGAACTGCTTTAAATATGACCGAATAAAAATTCCTCTCTGGGTTTGAAATAAACTTAGATAGCTTTTCCAATAGTTTGGTCCTGTTACACTACGATGTAAACCAGGTACAACGCAATTTTGAACCATATTCAAACAAGGTACCTCAACCAATTTAAACTATTTTTAGACTGCAGTATTTTTACTATGAAAGAAATCTAACAGAGGAACAACATGCTTGGAACATCTGTCGCAGTGATTGAAAGAACTCTACGACAGGAATAGCAAACACTTATTTTCTTTTCTGAGATGCTGTCAATCTGTTGAACCAAAGTACCAGTGAAGTAGATTGTTTCTAAGATGTACCTCACTCTGGTCTGTCTTCTCCAAAACAAAGACGATTAAAATACCCCCTTGCTGCACAACCTTGTCTGCTTGCTTATTATTTAGCTGCTATCTCTGTATCAGGGGGAAAAAACTTTGTCAAAGCTAGTAAGCATGTTACAGTATTTTATATATATATATAAAAAAAATCATTTGCCTCAGTCTAAAAACCTCCACCTAATGAAATCCAAATTTTAACATGTGTCAATTATTATTTACATTTAAATCATCAACTGTATGACTCAACAGAATTCCTAAGAGACAGATCCCTAAAGCAAGGCTGTGTGTCACGCAGAGTATTCTGCAGAGACAATGAGAGCCACAAGTATTTATGACAGAGCTTTCCAGTTAATCTGTGGAAGATGACAACGGAATGGCTGCTCACCCTGGTTGATGGCTGGTTCTCCCGGATGGGTTTCTATGTTCCTTGCTCCTTAGGTGGTCCAAATCAAGGTTCTTTCCTACAAGCGTCCTGCCTGCCCAGACCACACAGAGGTGTCTTCTGCGTGAGGGTGAAGGGAGGAGTCTCTGGGGCTGTGTTTGGGCTCCCTTTGAGTACAAAGGCAAAGGAAATTGAGACACCAAAAAGCCATGGCGTGACTCATAGGGTTGTTCTTGGTGCACTGAAGATGCTTTTAGTGTATTGTGGTGGGCTCACAAGTTCTCAGTCTTCACAGCCACGGGTCCAACCGTGGGCAACCAGCAAGCAGTACCTCTTCTCCCTGTCACCAGGCTGAGGTTTCAACCGCATCACCCGGTGACAGCCATACACACTGCTCTCCTGAGCGAGGAGCTGCGGGGGCCCTTAAGTCAGGCATGGAATAAGCGATCAAGACCACTCCACATTACCCCTGCCTGACTGGCAGCAGGAGAGCACAGCAGAAGGAGGCATGTCTCCCTTGAGCTCTGGTGGAATAAACCCCGAGGCTCAGCCAGTAGAAGACGGTCCAGTAGGCTGCCAAGACGAAAGAATGCCTTTGCCAACCAACAGTGGTGCTGCCTGACATGAGACAACGCAGCCCACGAAGGGCTGGAGGCGGCTGCTGTTGCAGCCTGGGTGGCTCCCATGTGCTTGGTGGCGAACTGGGTTCAGGAGAGGTGACTGTTACCATTACTGATATTCTTGGACCAGCCTGGGAAGTTTTTCACCAGGTCACAGCACTGCCAGCTACAGCACCAGTGTTTTCAGCCACAGCTGAGAACACCACCGGTTTTCTATCCCAAGAAAACAAGATGTAAAATGGTTTAGGAAATGTTGTGATGGCAATGAAGATGGAGACTTCAAAAAAGCAGCCAAGCAGTTTCTGAGCAGTAGATATGGTTGTAAAAGCTTTCTGAGAAACTTCAGTATCAAATAGCTAAGACAGAACAAAGTATCAGCACTCAAGGACTGAAATTACTGCGCGAAGGGAGTGAAATGCCAAAGCCTTGAAATTCTCAGCTGATCATTTGGGGGGTATCAAACAAGGACCAGAATACTTACATATTCAGCTAAATAATTTAAAATCCTACTTCCTTTTCATATGTAAATATTCATGTTAACATATATTACGCTAAAAAGATTCATAAGACATTTATATATAAAGCACAGACTTAAAAGCAGAATTTATCCCTCTGCATAATGTTTTCTTGTAGATACAGGGCTCTCTACTTCAAAAAGGACTGCTACACAAAGGCATCATTGTTAACTTCCAACCACTGCATCAAAAATATTTAGTGTACCAATACAAAAATTTTCACAATTCATCTACAATTGGGAGCTAACGTTGGGTTCTTCTGCAAATGATTTTGGAAAAGACGGTGGACGTGTAACTTAATGGGGTGACCCCAACACCTGCCTTATGGCACCCTCCTCCACCCGTGGCTCAAACCCTACCGTACCTTCATCAGAACCAATGGATACAGACCCCACCTTCCTGAGAGCAAAGACTTGATTTCTCCTCACATCCATTGTCCTTTTGGAGTGGTCTCCTTTGAGCTCTGCAGGGGCATGTCAGCTTTTGCTCCTGCTCTTTTTACCCCTCCTTAAATTTCAGCAGAGGGACTTCAGTATTTTAAACTGCTTGTGGAGAGACCTGGATCCACATTTCCAGAGCAATAAAAAGGTAGGACAGAATTTTCTCTGTAGGTAGCAGACAGGCAGAGCTCCTTTTTGACTAATTATTTTAATGCTGCTGTGGTTTTGTTGTAGTATTAATTATGCAGTAAGGCGCCCACAGCTTTGTATAAGCATCTTTTTGAATTATTTAAAACAAAATAAAAGGGAAACAGCAGCAGTTACTCAGCATTTCTGCAAACTGTGCAATTCAAATTTTATCACCGATCACAGAACATGCTCAACAGCAAATAATGTAGTCACAGTATACAGGCCTTGAAAGACGAAGCACAGGTCAATTCTATAGCTGATTGTCCCTTCATAGCAATGCACATGCTCAGGGCACATCGTAGGGTCACTAAGTGTAGTACTTCGGGGATTCAGCTGGTTAGTTTCTTTTAAAAAAAGCAACAACAAAACAAACAAAAAACAACCCCAACCGCCTAAACCACACCATAGCGTAAGTGGAAAAGACATGTTAAATTAAACAATATCTCTCTATACAACTCTTGAAGTTCTAGTTCAAAATAGCCCAAAGTGAAAGACTGAAAGAGAAATAAAGCTCCCAGATTCCTATGCAATTTCAACCCAGTCCTTGGTCAACTCAGTAACAGTTGGGTCAAAAATGATAAACTAATACAGCCGATATTTGACAACACTGTTTTCCAGCCACAGTGGAGTGCCCTTCCCTCCTGCTCCCAAATCCATCCCAGCCCCTGGTCCCTGCACAGCTCTGAAACCATCCCCTTTCACGCCCACAATGGAAGCCGCATGGGGTAGCAGGTTTTAGAGAGTTCCCTTCAGGCTAACGAGGAAATGTTGAAATGAACCCGGGTGCAGTCATAGCAGTGTGACTCTCCAAAAGAAAGCATTTAGAAACAGATTCATAAACAAGGGGATTGCGGCTGTCAGTAGGGGCTTAAGGTCCATAATCAGGATCAGACAACACAAGGCGAACCGCAGCGTTCGCCGCAGGAGTTACTACACCTCTGTCCTTTTTCCAGCAACTTCTGCTGACTCAGGACTACAAACCGCTGACATCCCTCCTGGGAGTGCTCACCGGCACACTCCTTTACACACACACAAAACCAACAATGTGAACATGGAATGGAGTTTGAAACAAGTATATGTCAAAGAACTTTTTTTAAAAAAAAGTTCCATGCTTTAACCATCTCTCTTTTTTTCAAATACTCACATTAAGTGCTACACTGAATAAAAGCAGCTGAACAAACAATCTTGGGATTACTGGAAAAAACACAGTGGTGAAATTTTGCAGGATTTTAGCCCACTACAGAGACCCACAGTTTTTTGTCCAATGTTGAAGACAAATTGTTTCAATGAGTGAGGCTTTCCCCACTTTCCAGGAAGGAAGAACTCACTGTGTATGTGTGGCACATCCTAAATAACCACAAGCATCACGGGAGTTATTCTGCAAATGTACCCACCCTGGACACTGCACAAGCAACCCTGCCATTCAAAATGTGGGATAAAAAGACTACAGGGAAAGTACCACTTCTTGAAACTTACAAAATTACTGTTACATAAAAAATACATACAAACAAAACCAAGAGAACTTATCTAACACTTTATAAAAAAATCACTTGAACTGACATTGTTTTCACAAAGAATATGGAAAGGTCACACAGAAAAGCAACTTGGGCTACAAAGTGACAGATTTCAGCACGCATCAATCCAAGCAAGCAAATGTTAGTGTTAATAATAATATTGCTAATAATAGTGTCTTCCATACACAAGGAAAACAGACTTCTTTGGCTATCTCCTAACCTCAACCAGGTTGTAAACTTGACACCCAAACTGAACTTAAGCAGACATTGCCAAAATCCTTTTGACATCAGATTTAGTAACAGTAGAAAAACTATTCCAAGCTTTGTCTTACCCCCCTGTGAAATATTTTTACAGTTTCGTTAGTTGAGCAGTTTTCCTATAAGTCACTGTTATCTCTTCTTCTATTTCATTATCCCATGTTAGACTCACAACCAGTATTCCATCTCTCACTGACTGCCCAACTTGCACTCTCCCAGCTAAGCAGGAGTTCTGTGGAAGAGAGCTAGAAGTTAGAGCGCACAATAAGCTAAATATGCATCAACAATACTGCACTCTTGCAAAAAAGCCAGTGTTGTGCTGGAACAGACAGACAGTAGTGGAGGCCCATGTGGAAAGCCTTCTGTTGGTACTCACCTTTACTGGGATACCAGCAGGGGGATTTTGGGCAAGTTTCACTGCTGCACCCCATGAAACACGTGGACAAGCCAGAAGACACTCAGAGAAGAGTAGAAAAAGGACAGATTACATATCTAATCTAAACAAAAGGAAACTGAAGGGAGACAATGTAGCAGTCTTCAATTCTTCAGAAAGATGATGCAAAGAGGAAAGGAACTTATTTTCATACTATAAGAAGGAAGATTTTACCAAGACACTGAGAAAAGCCTTTGGACAGAAAGAAAAGCACTTGAATAGAATATATATGGCACATATGTGTATACACAGGCATCATATATAGATGATACATATTTTATCTTTTTAATAGGATAAGAACATACATCTTTATATGAAGATACCAGCTGCTGTCAGAAATGACCAAGACTTTGCCAGTCCTGTCTTAGGGTAAGTGGGTTAGATCCTTTCTTGCGGACCCAGTCAAGCCCTGTGATTCCACGTGCAGGCAAACCACTTCACCCTTCTCTCAGCACCAAGTGCCCGCTGAGGGGACTCTAAGAGGAGCAGTGCCTTTATTTTAGAATGCAGAAGGAAGAGAGGCTTTAGTCCTGCTGTCCCTGGTAATCCTGTGCAACGGTCAGGTACAGCCTGCCCCTCAACAGTAAGTCTAAGGCAGAGTGATGAAGCGATATGTGCAGTACTGCAAGTCACCTGAAATGCACAAAACCCCCAAAGTCCACGCAGTTAGCTACAATGAAAATAAAAGCGGGGGTTTGCAGTTAGATGCTAAGAGGGCTACAAAGAGGAAAGGGCAAAAATCTGCTGGAACCCTGCTTTTCACTTCTGTGCACTGCACCAGCACATGATGCATATTCTTTGAGGACATCAGGTTCCCTGCAGTCTGCTCCTAGATAAAGTATGTTGCTTTTCCCTCTCCTTTGGGTATTTTGTCTATACAGATTACTAGTAGTTTGGAGTTAAAACTATTTTACTTATTTACACCACCTCTCGAAAAACAGGGATCTCTGAGTTGATTATAAGCATTGACCACCCATCAGCTGTTCAAACAAGTTACATCTCCCACCTCACTGTGATTTAGCTACAGCTACAAGCTCGGGTTCAAGCTAAGTAAGTTATTTTTCCCATGTTCTCCCACAACTTTCTGCTAAGTTTCCAGGGTGTTTTTTTAATCTACCATTTTCCTCTTTCTCTTCTCTCTTTCCTCCTTCCAACCTTTTCTGTTCTCCACTAGCTGCTGTTCTCCACTGCTGCTCCTAGTTTCTCTACACCATGCCACAGGACACTCCTGGTGTCCCCCTCCTCCAAACATTTAAGAGCAGAGGTCTCCAACCTTCACTGACCCATCACCAATAACAGCACAGACTAACACTGAAACACCGAGGGCAACAACAGATTTTGGTTACATTATCAAGGCTGACTGAATTAATAAATATTTTGCATACAGACACTGTAAAAAAGAAGCAAGCCTGAAGGACTGACTGAAGATGCAGAGAGGTACACAGTTTGGGCTAGTCTTGTGGGTAACACAGAAGCACCCATGGAAATGTTACGGTCACCCTACAGCAAAGCTGTGAAAAATTACTGTGATTTTTATCCCAACCAACTTCAGTCCTTGGGCTGGGGAAAGAAAGGGGTATAGATGAAAACACCTAACAAAACTTTTTAAGAACAAAGTCATTGCAATAATATCTTAAAAATGAGGGGGCAGAAACTACTGTGCCTCTACGGGACAAAGCACGGGCCAGAGAACAACACAGGTGGCTTCCAAAACATTTTGTGTTCTCCTGTCTCTGGACTGCTGTCAAGGTTGGAGGGGCCCTGGCCTGATCTGGGTGCCTGCAACCCACCTGGTTTATGCCAACCATTGCGTATGAACCGCTGCATCCTGAAGGCTGGACCTCCCGACCCCACTCACCCCGACTTCTACCACAGGGCTTGCTAGAGGAGCCCAGGGCTGAAGCACATTCTCCAAGCCAGGGAGATGTCAGTGATCCCATTAAAACCTTTCTAGATTTTTTTTTTTTTTGTGAAAACTGACAGGTCACCACGCACAGATGTTCCTTTGGTTTTTCCTTTTACGAGGAACACTGAAAGTGTCAGTGTTTTAAGAACTGAAGTTCTCAAAAAAAAAAAAACAATTCAGGAAGAGCAGAACATTAGTAATTACATTACTAACACACTCTTCCCTCAGCAAAGCCTGGTCCACAGCACATATATAATTAAGTTTCAGCAGGTTTTGGAGTCATGTCTCGTGCAAAGAGCAACTGTTGATTTTAACTACAGAGGCTTTTGACAAACAATTTATCAGAACCATTACAGGGCAATAACTTAGTACTTTGTTGTACAGCCAGGACCAAGGGTGCTTAACTGAAAAGTTTATTTCCCTTTGTTGTTCCACACAGGTCCATTAGGATTGCTGTAATACTAGGCTTTGTTTGGTGGAACGTTTCTATATGTATATGTATCCCACACATGCACATATGTGCCAGACTCCAAGGAAAATAAACAGAAACTCAAGCTGTGGTCGTACTTTTATTTACACCAGTCACAGCAACCCTCCTTTTCTCTGAAGGAGCCAAAACCTTATGCAAGGGCAATGGTAGATATGGGCTCTGGCTTCACGAGACATACTTGACAGGGTAACAACAGCTGGAGTGCGCGAGGTTTGCACGGGCTCACCACACGGACATCGCACTGCACTCATGTGGAAAGTACCGAGCAGCCGTGCCTCAGCTCATGTTGTAATGAGAAAGGCCACTTCTTCCTGGTTTGTACAAAGGTTATCAGAAAACCACAGGAAGTTCCCACAGCAGCTAACAAACATATGCTTAGGGGAATACAAAAAAAATAATACATATTTAGATATGCATGCATGTACAAAGCTGTTTTCTTAAACACAAAATAGAGAACTTCACGGGCTAAACTCTGGCAGAAGGGTGGACATCCTGCAACAGCTGCTTTACCAAAACCAGGTAGCTAATATGGAAGTTACCTATGGAAGTACCTCCTGTTTCCCAAATACAAACTGCACTAGTATCAACAAACTAATGACCAAAATTAAAGAAAAAAAACCCCACAGAACAAAGGTGCAGTGTAGATTAGAAGAAGTGCTGCCCAGCTAAAAATTTCCATTGATCTTAACAGAACTAAGTGTATTTATATAGACATCTAAAAGCTAACTTGAAAAAAGCAGACATTAAATTCTGTTTCTGAAGATGTGAGCTAGTGTGCTTGGTTACACAACATGCTATAACTGAGTTTCTTCTACTTGGAGCATTTGGCAGTTATAAAAGGTGTTATTAAGCCTTTAATTACATCACAAACCTTGTCAGTGTTTGATAATTTCTTAAGGGATTTCACAGAGGAAGCAAAAGGTTACAGAAATCTCAGTTTTTCTTCTTAAGTTTCTAACTTTCACAGCAGCGCAATCATGTGGAAGAAGCCAACATGAAGCACCAGATGAAAGAAGGAAAGTAAATACATTTCAAGTTCCCCTTTAATTTCAAAAAATCTAATAGTTTAAGCCAGCTGCAGGAAGCTCTGGCTTAAGACTGAGCACCCGAGGTTAAGAACACTGCTAAGCATTAGCGTTTTGTAAGCAAACCTCTAATTTTGTGCTGTGATAAAGCTATCAGTTACTAGCTGAATTACCTCCCAAGTTCAGTGCTCCCCCAGTTTGGCAGCAAGGGCTGCGTGGACCTGTGGCAATCTGCCACTGAAGACCAAGAAACACTTGTTCTATCCCAGCATACTCTTTCCCAGCTGGGGTCTGCTCCCCACCTGCCCCTGAGAACATCCATCAGCTGGGGGTGTAAGGCAGGGTTTTTCTCCAAACACTGCAGTCCTTCAAGCTGCTTGAGCATCATGTCCCATCATTTCTGCACAATGCACATTGTAGAGGGCTGGAAAATCTTGCACGGCCTCTTTTATTTTAGCAACAAGAAGAGATGTTGCTGACTACAGAATGACTTAACAGTGCTGCTTTCAGGGGATGCTACTGGCTTTACTACTTTGGGTAAATGTAAATTTACAATGAAGGATGAAACTACTGCTCGTGTAATGGCAGTAACTAGCTGTTCCTGCCACATAGCTATGTCCTGCCTTACCAGGGAAAACATAAATATGTACCAAAGAACGAAGCTCTGTCCCTAGAGTCCCCGTAACCTAAATCCAACAGGAAGAAGCACGCTCAAGAAAAACTCAGAAGGGGATTGTTCCTTCAGCTTTTCTCATATATGCAATGTATGCATGTATAACAATATTCCTGTTTTTGTAGCTCTGGTATTTGTTTTCCATTAGGCATTATGAAACTTACTTTAGCAAATATGTTTTGTGGGTTGTCATCCATAGCTTGTTAACCACTATATTCATTTAGGGACTACACATATGCTTTTTCAAATATAGACATAAGGGGAAGTAAAAATCATGCCAGAGAGCATTGGTTAGTTCCCAGGAAAGACGGCATCTAGAATTTGGCAGCCTTCAGACATGAGAAAAGTACATACACAGTCAGACTTCAAATCTTAAGTCATTTGTGTGGGCCATTTCTTTTGCCTTGGCGACCCCAACTTCTACAGTTATGAGTAGCTTAAACTGGCCTTACTTTTTAATACAAAATACATAGAGTGGTTTCCTTTAGCTATAGCACTATTGTACTAGAAAATGATGTTTGCAAAACACCTTCCCACAATTCAGAGTGCTTCCAAAAACTTGTTTTTACTGGACACCTGATAAAAATACTGCTGTAATTCATACATTGCTACCGAACCTCTTAGAGAAGGGCAATATGGTCGGTAAAGATAAAATAATGAATGAGTTATCATTGGGTTTCCATCAGAGAGGGAAAAGTGGTCACACCAAATCACCAGAACGCACCGAGACCTGGCCTCAACCACCCGATGGAAAGCAGCACACAGATCCCCGAGGTCATGCTGAAATGATTTAAACTACCTTCACACATCAGAGAGGCACAGAGGTCATGGATCCGCCCAGGAGCCACCGCCGGCAAAGCCGCCTGTGCTCCATGAGGCCTGGCTCCCTGCTCGGCCAGCTATCGGCTTCCCAGCGGGAAGGCCCAGCCCCGGCCGTGCTCCCCAGCAGCCTCAGTGACAGCGGCCACATCCAAGCAAGGAACCTCTATCTCACATTCACACACAGCAAATAATAAACTCTCTATATTATGCTAACGACGAGGCTTCCTAATTGGGAAAAATGCACCCGCTCCAAGGTAGCTGGCTGGTTTGTTGGTGTTCTCCTTGGTTTTGTTACAGCCAAGGTGAAAGCATCTTGGATTAAACTTACAGCACGTTTTTTTTAAACAAAAATGTACTGTTGGTTCTGTAAAAAACCCAACCCAACCAAAACAAAAAACAAAACAAAAAAAAAATCCCAAACACCTGCCATCAGCAAGAGTATCTGCCTAGGTGTGGACAGCAAGAGGAAGCTCCCACCAACCGCGCCCGCCATGCTCCCCCCGCAGCGCCACTGCCCCCATGGCGAGGGCCAGCTGTCCCCGGGCTCCCAGTTCCCTGCCCCACCGTCAGGTCCCTCCCCGACTTCAGGGCACGCTCCCCCAGCCAAGATGGGGTTAATCACGCACACGCAGCCCTGTGCTGGAGAGCATCGCTGTGCTGGGGAACCAAGCACCATGCCAAGGCCAGTAGCATAACCGTCCCTCAGCCGCAACTCTTCCTCTCAGAACTGCTCCATCCCTTGCTGTGTGGGAGGGGCAGCCAGCCATGGGCTGTCACAGAATCACAGAACGGTCGGGGTTGGAAGGGACCTCTGGAGAGCATCCAGCCCAGCCCCTGCTAAAGCAGGGTCTCCCAGAGCAGGCTGCACAGAGCCGTGTCCGGGCGGGTGTGGGATGTCTCCGGAGCAGGAGACCCCACAGCCTCTCTGGGCAGCCTGACCCAGGGCTCCGGCACCCTCAAGGTAAAGAAGTTCTTCCTCACATTCAGATGGAACTTCTCGTGTTGCAGTTTGTGCCCGTTGCCCCTGTCCTGTCACTGGGTGCCACTGAAAGGAGCCTGGCCCTGGCCTCTTGGCACTCCCCCTTAAGATGTTATTAAACAACGATAAGGTCCCCTCTCAGGCTTCTCTTCTCCAGACCAAACAGGCCCAGCTCCCCCAGCCTTTCCTCATCAGGGAGATGCTCCAGCCCCCTCACCATCTTCATAACCTCCGCTGGACACTCCCCAGCAGTTCTCTGTCCCCTTTTTGCTGCTCAGGGAATGGCCCATGCCCACTTTGGCTTGTTTTTAAGTCCGTTTGGAAAGAGACAATGTTTAAAGACAAGGCTGGGTGCTGGAAGGTAACGCTGTTGAGGGCACAGGTTTAATAGCCATCACTGAAGAGTGAATTTATTTTCTGTTGATGCATCTACTTCTTCATACTGAACTCCGGGAGGGCTCTAAGCAGTGAACTCTAACGTGTAACACATCTGCACGCACGGCTGGGCCCAAAGCACTTAATATGTTGCAATCGCAACACGTATCTGTAGGAAAACATATTCTTATCACCATTTAAGATGAAAAAGATATTTATATTGACATTACAGCAGACCTCTTTGGGAAAGAAGAGCCTTCAAATATGTTCAATGTTTTAAAATCAAAACTAAAGAGTTTATTCTACAGGCAGTAACTGCATTGTAAAAGGGAAACAAAACCATTCAGCATGCTTCCTTAACGTTTAAGAAAGTAATTAAATACTGTACAGTTTGTAATATTTAATTTGCCTCAGCTTCTGGGAAATAATTAGACACATAGGGGGACATATTCAAATTTCTGATCTAGTCTGCTTGAGAACTATTTAAAGGAAATATTAACTGATATATACATTGCTGAATCCCTCTGCCAATACTTGTTATCCCAGCAGTTTTCCCTCCTATTGCTGTATGAAAGAAACAGCCAACTAATTCATTAACCAGGAGGTGATGATTACATACATATTGTTATCAAAAGCACAAACTACACTTTTTTCCGTTCTCTCAGTTACAGTAATTTTAGGTGCTTGCAAAACAAGCAGACTGAAAATATTCAGCCTGAAATGTGATACTTGAATAATACTTGGGCAATGCCTCCTTAGGAACCAAATAAGACACACAGAAATTCTGTACACTCAAAAGCCCAGCTAACTTCACACAGCTACCAGCTATTCTTGATTAAGTATTCTATTTTAAAAATGGGTAAAGCTGAACAGACACAGAGCACGTTTTTTTTTGTCCCAGAGTAAGTACGTCCACAGAGCTGGAACATTCCCTGAATTTTTACATTTATGCCGCCTTTAAATTCAAATTAGTTTTCAAATGCAAAAAAAGTCCCCGTTTTCTTTTTTGCGTGGAGTAGCCACAGAAGACTTGGTTATAGGTATAAGGAATGAATGATGCCTCCTAATAAACTGATTCAACTGGGTATTTTTGATTTTACAGCCAACTGAAACAAGCCCCAAAACCACAAAAAATGACTTAGCATTTTTATCAGCACTTCCCACCCATACATGTTTATAATACCCAAATCCGTAGTTACAATAGACTCTCAAATTGTTCTCAATAATTCACCACTGGGATGGCCATAGCCTCATAAAGAGGCTCAAAAACTGCAGGACAGGCTAGGAGCTGAAGACAATTTAGAAATATCACCCCCCAAGGCCAAGTCTGTCATTACTTTAATACGTCAGGTTTGGTCTCCAAGTAAAACTAACAGTGCATGTTACTGTCATACATAATCGCAATAAAGTGTTATAGCTCTAGAAGACGAAGTGCTACATGATTCAATAAAACTCTTCCAGAACATGATGTAACTGAATTATTAAGAGGTAAAGCATGGGCATTTTCAGGACCCTCCTCATCTGCAAGACCTGTTCCCAGGTAAGCTTGAAGAATATGATACAACCAGCACCTTGGCTGCCACATAACTAAAGGCAAGAAAAGAGAAACACAATCCGAAATTTTCTTTCTTTAATTCTAGGAAAGGCTTCCCTTAGAAAGGGAGCATTATAGAGGCAAAGAGCACCTACACAAAGCTGGATCCTCAAGATTTCTGCAGCTATGAAACCCCTTGGAAAAAATCCTAGTGAAACAGGTTGAACAGAACATACGACAACAGTCTCCAAGACTGTACTTTGTTGTTACGCTTTACATTTTTTGTTTGTGCTAACTCAGTAATCAAGAACTTAACCCACCACCTGGCTGAAATAAAACTAGTTTTCGTTTGAAGTTTCTCCAGCATCTCTAGTCGCTTTGCAAGGTCACACTGAGGAGCAGTGGTATCAAATGCCAAGAAAAAGTAAGATGTTTTGCCAAGCAGGCAGTATCCAGGGCCTCCCTGGCACAGGGCAGACAAAACAAAGGCAAAGGCAATCCATGACTCTGGGAAACGCCTGCTTTCATTTATTTAATTATTTTTTAAGTCCTCCAAAACAAAACGCAGAGACTCACGCTTTAACTGAAGAGCGTTTTATGCAGCATCCTACTTCTTTGTCAGACAACATTCAGGGTGGCAAGGTAGTGCTTCCAGTATCACCAGCTCCTGCGGTACCTCAGCTGCTCTTTTTCCTTCTTTCCACTGAAAGCAAAACTATTCCAGTTAACAATATTCTGCACGCAGAATGTTAACTACAAAAGGCAGGCAGATTTGCCTTCAGGAAACACAATACCTAATGGCAGGAACTTTTCAGAACTCAATGACAAGCACCTTATCTGCTTTATAGTTCCTAATGCCCCACATCACTGTTACACTGCGAGGCTGGTATGTCACATAGTATTTTCAGAAAAAACTTTCTCTTACCAGCTCAGTCTGTGCATAACTCACAGAAGACATGAGTTGGCATTAGGTTCATAAAGGGCAAAACTGAGTATTTTTGTGCAAGTAGGAAATCTATTGCAGCCGCTCAGTATTGCTTCTAGCACTTTATCGTACGGTATTGCTAAGGGAACGCGTCTCAATTCTTCGGTTTGGCTAGCTTTTGAAGGTCTGTCCCAGCAACCGACTGCAATAAGGTATCTTGTTTCCCTTCTCAATATCTAGCACAACAGATGGGATATCCATGCCCAATATTATTCTGTGCAATGTCCTGAGTTATACCACAAATGGCTTATGTAACGCAGCTAAAACAAACTCCTCTTCAGCGATGAATGGGGACTCTGTTGTTGAAGGCTTTGCCAACTACATGCATCATTCTTGGTTCCGCTAACGTTGAGCGGGGACAAAGGCTATATTCTGTCCTTTATGGCAGCACAGCACAGAGATGATGCTGTAAATTAAAGAAAGCACAACACGCTGACAACAGAGTCATTACTACTTTCTCACTCTCGGTTCCAATACAGAAACGTAGCATACAGTTCCTCACATTGTGCTGAAAATAATGGGAAAGAAGGATAAACATGGGAAGGAGAGCCTTTCCATAGCTCAAGAACATAGATGCCACTTCCTCCATCTGGATCCAATTTTGTTGGGTGTTTTTCACATCAACCATCTATCCCAGTTCATACATTTTCTTCTACACATTTTCAGAGCCCCTGTTCAAGCGTAATAAATAATTTAAAAAATAATCTTCTCCAGACCAGCATAATCTATACTCCTATGAGAATCTGCTCCACAGTCTCTGGTAATATCATATTTCTCTCCATTATCTTTATTTCGGGCAAATACAAAAAAAAAATTAGGTTTGGGGAAAAGATGTAAGAAAGTTTTATCTATAACTAGATGTAGAAGTTTCCCATACAGGTAAGTAAATTACACAGTCTTGATTCCTCCACAGCCCCTTGTTCTACCCCCGTTCCCTGACTGCCTTTTCCCCATACAGATACATGAGCTGAGCTGTCTGTCTGCTGGGTGTGACCTCAATATCATCATGATATTGAAGATAACCTAAGTAGAGACATCAGAAAGCACACATCTAATAATAAAGCTGTTTGCAGGAAACTGTGGGAATTCCAGAGAATATTACAAGCCTAGAAGGACAGGTATGCATACAGACACAGCATGAACCAGACTTGATTCTGATGTCCCAAGAGGAAACACTTCTGTATGAATATTATACTTGCCTGAGGAACAAAGAAATGCCTATCAGCATCCTTATTAGCTTTAGAAAAAAATATAATGCTGGTATGTACAAACATCTATTTTCAGTAAGTTTTATCAGGATTAAACAGAACAGTATTAAATACTACAATGATCAAAGGCTAAAGGGTACCTGACCATCCCCAACACTGCCAACTGCCTCTGGCTCAACAGCCCCACTTATCCCCAGCCTAGATGAGCCATTGGTTAAAGAAACAACTCAAAAAAACTCCAAAAGTGTCTCTTATGAATGGCAACCTCACATTTCGTGGAGATGATTACATTACGAAACAAATTCCTCCCTGTAAACTCTGGATATATTCTCATGCAAGCAGAAATACAAATTAGACCGGTCACTAACAGGAAAATGTTTTCCTTTTCCTGTGTTTCCAAAGGAAGCAGAGAATTTGGTGCAAATGTCACCTTCTTCTCAGAACTGAATTTCTACAGAAGTTACGGTGAGCAGAAAGTCACTATGAAAGCTTCACAATACAGAAAAACACACAGCCTATCCCAGTCTATGACAATAATCTAAATACTCCACCAAAAAATAGCTAGCAATAAGCTTAGAAAGAGTCTGAGCATTATTTACAGCTTAGACTGTAAATACACAAAGTGAAAAATACAGCTACTCAAGGGCACATGCTGGGCTACAACAGCTGCTGGTGTAAGCAGTGCCTGATGCCAGTTTTAAACTGGATTTGTTACGAGTGGCAAAGACAGACCTGAGCAGGCTCCGGGCCACAGTTACTGACCTGGGTGCCAACGGGCAGCGCCAACGGGTCTGCACAGGTCTTTTTTTATTTGGTACCAAATGATATAATTATTATTATATATTATTATATAATAAAATATCTATTTTTACACAGTTGAGACCTCTGCTTTCAGAGGAGGTCTCAACTATGTAACAATAGAGATTAAAACAAGAGCTACTGAGCTCTCCCGTGCTGCTTCCAATTATATATAGTCCTTGAAACCATTCTGATATAATTAAAGATATTGGTGGAACCAGCCCCATGACAGCACACATCAATTCCTTTGCTAAATGAACGAGTACATGGTTTGGGCGAGCGAAAAGACCTGCCTCTGCCACCCTGAGCTACAAGAAAGCTTGTAGCTGGTGGCCATGGCCGTGATGCAGGGATTTAATTTGGAGAGAGCTGACTTTGACATGAAACTCTGCAACCACTGGACCAAGATTTTTCCCCAAGGAAATACAGTATGGCAGCAGCAGGCAGAAGAAAAATAAAAGTTTTTGATCCTGGGTAAATACACCTGTAGAGCTACTGGATATGAGCACTGAGAAACAGCTGAACCCATAAGCTTACTACCTTCCATACTGAACTTTGTATTTCAAAATAGCTGCCACTCAAAACTTTCTGTTATGTCGAAACGTTCCTAAAATGAAGGACTTTAGGTTCCCTTATACAAGATATTCTACTGTTTCAGAAGGACTGTTGCCTGCCCTGTAAAGTTTCTTTACTCCCTTTGGGTTTTCCCTTTTGAATTTCCCTTTTATTTACTGAGAATGTTTTGAGGGATTTTAAAAAAGATATGTATTTATTTATTTATTGAAAAACCCCACTGCAAAAGGACACCACTGATACAAAATTATTCCTTTAAACCAAGTCACACATATCAATAGCATGTAATTCAAACACTTACCTTGAAAAGAGGTCTGACAACTTTTGTTTACATGCCTTAACTTGCTCATTTGCATTCTGTAAAATATTTTGAAATCATTAACTGGAAGTTACTGTATCCTCTACGGTACACAAAAGAAACCTTAATCCTGCAGCTACAGCCACTTTGTATCATTAATCTGCTGCATGATTCAAGCACATCTGGATTTTTGGTAAGAGCGTATAACCAATAATAAAAACTATATATAAACTAGCTCAACTTGGACTCCTGCATTCATTTGGGAAATCGTCGGCAGAAGCTCCCTCCTTGGTTGTATTGCTCAATGTGCAGCAATTGTTTGTGGAAATATTTGATATTTTAGGTCTGACTTCTCAATGGGAATTCCACACTGGAAAAAAAGGTATCATTTATACACTCAACCCCCTCATTGTGTCCTCCGCTATGAATTTACATATAGGGGGTAGAGGGTGAATTGCTCAGCTATAAGCTAGAATTTACAAATGTGTTTAAGCACCTGCTGAAAATAACTAGGAATTATGCTCTTGACATGAGTACATGCTTTTCTTTTTCTGCAAAGTAAAAGCCTCAGCTCAATACAGGAGTACACATAAAGTGAATCACTACTGAATGAAAAGCCACAAATCTGCTTCTCTTACTTCCAGTTCTTGTCTTAGTTGCACAAATACGATCTTTTAAGCCAGTTTTTAAGGTAAGATACTCTGTGTATAATTTATCTTGATTAAAAAAAAAGCAAATAAAATAAAGTAAGGAAAAGATATTTCCATGGGCATTAAGCATGAATAGAAATGGATAATCGGGAAGAAGCAAAGACGACTCAGCTGGAATATTTAATCTCCTCTTCCTCTCAGCTGAATGCTCCAACACTGGGATCAGATACAGACAAGTGTGGACAAAGTTGCCCTTGGGGAATATATTTATCCACTTAACTGCAAACTACTAATTTTTTATATTTTGGGGGGGGGGGTGGGGTGCGGGGCTGTATGGAGGATTTTGTACACACTGTGCTCGGGAGCATTGCTGTACGTGCTCAGCACCACAGGAGCACAGTCACGAGGAAGGGAATGAAGCAACCGCTGTGACTTGGAAGAGCACTCGTTACTGTAGCAATTCCCGAGTTCCAGTTTCTGAAGAGAAAAAACGGGTGGGGTGATTGGATTTGTCTCCAGAAAAAACTCAGCTTCTTTTTCCAATGGACTTTTTACTTAGAAGTCTGCATTGTTGTTATAACGATTTTTCAGTATAGGTTGTGAGAGTACCAAGTAAGCGATGCAATCATAGAATCACTTAGGTTGGAAAAGGCTTTTAAGATCATCAAGTCCAACCGTTAACCCAGCACTGCTAAGTCCACCACTAAACCATGCCTCTAAGCACCACATCTACCCGTCTTTTTCCAAACACTTCCAGGAATGGTAACTCCACCACCTCCCCCGCAGCCTGTTCCGGTGCTTGACCACACTTCCAGTGTAGAATTTTTTCCTAATATCCAATCTAAACGTCCCCTGGCACAACCTGAGGCCATTTCCTCTTGTCCCATTGCTCGTAATCTGCAACTGTGTATCACACAGAGCTTTCTCAAGGGAGCAGAGGAGTAACGTGCCAGGAGAGCGACAGCCCCTTCCTCCACCCGTTAGCAGGCTCCTGGATGGTTTGCACACCCCTGGTTGCTGCTACCACACAAAAAGCTACAGAGTGCCTTCACGCCCCCACGCTGCAACATCGTTAGCCTTCTACAACTTTAGAATGCTGAGCAAGCATACATGCAGTTCCCACGTTGGGATTTACATATGAAGCAGAAGGAACAAACCAGGCATTTTAAAATTTGTTTACCAAACACGTATTTCTCACGTGGGCACACATACAGGGATAAACCCACGTCAACTTCCACCACGCAGCTCCACGCAGAGTTCCTCAGCACTCCTGGGCACAGAGACAGCAACAGTGATGGAGAGCAAGTTTTCCAACCTTTAGACAGCCAGCAGTCCATTCCCTTTACCTTGCCATGAGGCTGCAATCCCTGTGATTCATGTTCTGTGGCTCCTAGGCTAGTGCAGCTCCCCAGGCATCAAGTCAGCTGCTTCACCAGGCTGCAGCCAGATCAGAAATCCACAGCTTGTGCATAACTGGGGCCAGGCTCCCCTGAACCTGCTAGGCTAGTGCTTCAGAAATTAAGAGTATAAGCCCCAGTCCACTGCACAGGCTCACCATACACACGGATCTGCACACTCAGGGCACGTCTGCCATATCCACTGCCAACAGCCCAGCCGAACTGGAGACACACAAATGTTGTCACAGGGACACAGAGGAGGACGTGGCCACTACCAAAGGGAATTAATTCTCAGGAGACATCCAGCTGTTAATTACTTCTCAGGATGAACGAAAGTCTAACAGTATCTTCAGGCGCTTCACTTCAGTAATTCATTCACCACAGAAAGCTTCCCTCAGAAGAGATTCACAAGAGGGAAGAGCAGACTGGGACCAGTGATGCTGCTCAGAGCCATGTCCCACGGGCGCAGCAAGGCACGGGCCCCTGGACAAACACATCTAGATCTCATTTATCTACAGCTCACACAACTAGGCACAAATACACGATGGGGGTGGTTGGGGGGTAGGTCTTGTGAAGACGGCTACATAGCTCAAAAATTTTAGGAGAGGGTTCTGTTGGCAAATGCTGACCCCAGCTACCCAGGGCAGCCAGGAGAGACCTGGCTTCATTCCCCCAGCATGACCGTAACCCACCATTCCAGGGCCTGATCCAGCAAGGGCTTTGGGTGCAGCAGTTCCTTGGGCATTAGTAGAGTGTAGGTGCCTACACACCTTGCTTAAGCTGTCTCTAAATCCTCCTGTGCCTCCACTTCTTGGCTTTGTGGTAGTTTTAACAGCAACACCTTATTTTGAAAGGTCTGTTGAAAGAAGTGTAACAAAAAATACGGAAGCCGCAGTAGTTGATAAAAAGTGTTACTGTCAAATTGGTTTGATTTTGGATAACTTCAGGGAGGCTAGAGAAAAATGAAAGGATGAACGCCTAAGTCAGTTCCAGCTATTTTTTTCATTTTTCTTGTAGCAGAGAGAGAACTGGCTGCATGAATGCTAGTCCAACACCAATGGAAAACACAGAGTGCCAAGTAGTTTGGGTATTACCTATGCTGGAAAACTGATAATTGCAAATTAGCTGGGTTTGGTACTACTGCTTATGTCTAACAGTTTTAAAAACATCTGAAACAGGATGGAGGGGGGGAGGAAAAAAAAAAAAAAAAAAAAAAAAGAGAAACAAAAGAAAACGCAAGACAAAATAAGCCGGCAAGGTCAGTTATAGCCTTGCTTGCCGTGAGAGAAGGGTGATTGTTCTGTTTTTGTTGCTTGCCTGTGTTTACTTCCCATCCCTTCACAGTTTGCCCCTTCAGCAACAACAAAACAACAGCAGTCTTTGCTTTATGAGCCCAGATAGAAGGCTAATGCAAAATCCTTGCAGAGGATAAAAAAAAACACAATGCAACAAACATGCCAGGTGGAGAGGGGAAAAGGTTTGTGCCATCAGAGGGCACAGAAAGAATATTGAGATTCCTTTGGAAGAAAGAGAGTCAAGTTATCCTGCACAGGAATTCCCTTTCCAATGCACAAGTACAGTGTGTTGTCTCTCCTTTTGGACAGTTAGGTTAAGTGGAAGAAAACCCATGGCTTTTCAAAAGCGGCCCACCTCCCTGATGTTATCTCCAGGTGAATATTCCCCTTCCAAGCTCAATAGTTCTACCCAAAAATTCTTTGAGGAACTGGTCAATCCTCATGTAAGATGTCAAATTTTAAACAGGAATTGTTTAAAAGGCAAAAGGTGAGAAGCAAACATTGTAAAAACAGAAAGTCACAGGAAAGCAAAGGAGGGAGGAAGGGAGGGAACGGATTTGGTTTTGCCTCTCTACAGAAATTGTTTTGATACAGTATCCCTGTTGCATGAATTTTCCATATGCCTGTGTCAGATCCACTACTTCAAGCCACAGAGCTGTCAGATGCTCGTTTTTTATGGTGCGCTTACGTGGCAGGCCAACCTTTCTGCTGAATCAGTCAGTTTTTGACAAAGCCAGGTTCTGCAACCCAGAAAGATGTACATGCTCTTTTGGCCAAAAGTCTCAACTTTGCAGCAGAAGCAAGCTGGCAAAGCAAACCACTATATTTTGGTACCTAACAACTGTTATCAGAATCGGTGGTTTTATGTGAAAAAAATAAAACATTATGAACAACATATGGAATAGCAACTATTCTGCACACACATACATGAAGCAAATATCACAATGGAAATGCAGATTTAAATGATCAGATGCTATCATAAATTGGCAATTCTTAAAATAATCCAGAAAAATCTCACAGACTTTTGTACATGCTCAGCTTCCTCTGACTTTAACAAAACAAGGAGCAGGAGACACTTAGTTTGTGAACAAATGCTTTAACACTTCAGTTAAAACTTAATTGTAGACTAAGTAAAAATTCCAAAAAACCCCGAAAGAAAATAAAACCAACCCACACACATACACACAGTTTTTCCTTTAACCATATCTGATTTAGAGACCCCATAATCTCACAACTAAGTGAAAATATCAGTCACGAGGTATCCCTTTACAAGGCTGAGGGAGGTGGGTGCATCTCCTGCAAGATTCTTACTTCACATCCCCAGCCTTTAGCATTTGAAAGATTATCTCCTTTCTCCATGCCTCAAATTCTCCTAAAGTAAAACCGCATATTTAAATGCAGCATACATGCTAATCAGGACGTAAACATTTAAATAACAGAATGTAGACCCATTAATCAAAACTGATTACCAGCTCTCTTCCCATTTACTGGAGGTTCTTCTGTAAAATACCATCTTAGTCACTGTTGCCAAAACTGTGTTTTTCAAGCCTCTTGGAGAAAAAGCTGATTAGTTATAACACTGGCTCAGGAGACATGTTTTACGTCAGTGTTTACTAGAAATGTGAGACTGAAATTAATTTGCAGGTAGCCAGCATATAATTGTGCATTTACATTATCGCTTTCTGCTAGCTTAAAAACAGGCTTTGTTTCCTCTGCCCCTCTTCCTTCCATCAGTAGATTTTAAAGTATTCCAAATTTCTGAACGCCCTTGCAGAAATACCTGGTTAACCAGAAACTTTCAGCTCTGGACAACACTGACCACTACATCCTTTTCAGGCCATTACTTTGCACCAGTAGGACATCAACATTCAGATTCCTCCCTGTTTCTAAGTAATTTTTAAATAGCTTTTTGTAATTAATACATCAAACTGCAGAAGACCATCATCAGTGGGCTAAGGCTGTGGCTGGCCATGATGTGCAAATTCTGATTTCCCAGCCAAACTGAACACCAGAAATTCACAAGCTGCATTGATAAGCTTTTAATACCTGAGCACAGGTGACGTACTAAGGTCCACAAGAAAATATGTCAACGGGTTCAAGGTATCTTTTACCCTTGATGCTACAGACAGACCCAGGAAAGGAGGCTGGGAGGCAGGTGGGGCACGGCAGCCTGCTCATCGCACGCTCTGTTCTACTACTTTGACAGTCCAAGACAGTAAACAGGAGAGATCTACTGTGCAAATCTGGTCAGCATTTTGCTAAAGCATGGAGGTTAGGCATGCAAATGCAAATCTCCTAGAGAACGGGGAAATGAAGCCCTTCCCCTACACACTCTCTCACCCCCCAAAAAAGGAGGAAAAAAAAGTAATAAATTACTGTAAAGTTGGGAAAATAATTAACTCTTAACTCCTTATTATATATTTATTATATTTATTTATGTGACTATATATTTATTAAATATATCTTTTTATTTATTATATAACTCTAATAATTAACTATTAACTCTTTTTTTGCACTTCCAAACAATCCTAAATGTGTTTATACAAGCCTAAGAGAAACGCAACCACACGCACACTTGCTCTTTCCTCTTGCAGACACCGTTGGTAGAAATAGTGCCTAAAATAATGGGGACAGTTTTCAGATATACTGAAAATCCAATACTTGGCATTGCTTCCTGAGCATGTTACAGACAGCTACCACACTCTTCAAACCTCTGAACCTTAATTCTTAACACACCGTGCTTCTCTATAGCCAATTTCTTCTCCTGCTTTCTCAAAGCACTGTCAAGATGTTACTCCTGAAGAACATACTTTGCTAACTGTATTTTTTCAGGCCTCATCATGTACACTCTGGGTCACTTCAGTATGAATGTCTTTATACCTAGAGCTTTGTTCAGGCAGCAAACCAAAGCATGGAAGATGTTAGCAATACCACAGGTTTGTGAGGCTTAAGAACAGCAGGAAAAATCAGGGAAGAATCAGACGATGCTATGATCTTGCCTGCTCTAGATGCCCACTAGACTGTTGATTATATCTGCATTAGCAGGCAGAATGGTACAGAAGTAATATTCATAGATAGTGAGAACTGGAAGTCACTCTGGAAAAAGAGATTGAGAGAAGAAAAAAAGCACAGAGGAAGAAAAAAAAATAATAGAGAAACAACACTCAGAAAAAAAAACTTGCAAAGAAAAAATGTTAAAGTTGTAGTTGCAAAGAGGAATGCACTATTCATTTATTTTTGAAAAGACGTGAGAGAAGTCACCCATAAGATACCGGAAAAACATTAATAATTAAAGCCTGTTTTGTGCCAAGGCCATATCCCACCTGGATGCCTGTGAAAACTTCCCACGAGCTCTGGGACGTGCCCCAGTCTGCCCATGGTGCCCACTCACGGTATGATATCGCATCCCTCCAGCAAAGGCCCCAGGCAGGAGCTCCCAACCTGCTCCAGCAGGGAACTTCAGCTTCCCTGACAGTTCTGTTGCATATGCAGATGACACACCAAGACAACCGAAAGCTTCAGAAACCCATAAACTGTTAAGACTGCAGGGCTTCTGAGCGAGTCTAACGACTAGCCTAATTAATGAGCCTAAGAGGATGGAAGATTGACCCTTTCAACAGGGAAGTAGACCTGCATTTAGTAAGCAAACAACAAAAACTGGCTTGCTTTCTACCATGGCGGCAATGGATGTCATGTACGGGAACAGGGATGGCAGCCAGGTTCTCCAGCAAGCCGGGTACCAAACCTTGCTGAAGAGGTGCTGAAGACAAACTGCATTTCACAAGTCTGACACAAAGAAAAATCATCCTATACCAGAACGGCAGTTCCTCTCGTATCTTCAGAATTTACATCACTGTTTCAGGTTACGTTCTAGAATTCTAAGAAAAAAAGGAAAAAGCACACAAAGACAACACTATTTTGAAACATGCTAATGGACACATATACCTGAACATAACATACATACACAGCGTTCTAAACTAAACCTAAGATTTTATTGGCACAGAAATACACTTTATTTAAAAGAAAGAAAAAACACCAGGGGAAAACATAAATAAACGTTCCATAAGTCGTTATACAAAACGATACTATCCCACCCCTGTAACAAATGCATGCAATAGCTGAGACAAATTCAGCAAGTCTGCTGTGTACACTACATAAATATTTGTTTGAAAGTTATTAAATCATCCCTGTAACGAAGTTTAGTATTTTCAGAGTTCCTAATCTGCCTCTTAGCCACAAAAGCGTTGCCCTTACAGTGAAGAAGGCAATTCTCTTTTAAGATTCAAGCCATCAAACTATTGCAATATACATACTTAGCTCTGCCTCTTGACAACAGAGAATTAGAGGAACATTTTGGCGTATTAGGTGTTTTACTAAAAAATTTAAGAGAGTGATTATTTTTTTAAACACAATACATACACCGTTGTGTTCCCTTCATAGATCTGGGACAGCAATACTTCATCCTGTAAGAAATCCTGAAGCAGGGAGAGAGGTAAAATCTGTACATCTTCTGTGTAAGAGACAGGCACTCCTCTTCAAAAAGCAGGATGGCTAGAGATTCCTTATAGGCAAATCCCTTACAGGCAAAACCACCACAGAAATTACAAGTGCCATTTCTAAACACTTCTTTCTTTTTCCTGGCTCCATATTCTGTCTGCATTACAACCTCTGGGGTAAGAGCAAGCGTGCAAACTCCCGCCTGACTTCGCAGAGCTCAGTCGTTAGAAACAATGCCATCCAACATTACCTTACCCTGCTTCCCACCCCCCAACATCAAGCCAAAAATCAGAGGAAATCATGCGGTGTGCTCTGGATATTCCATGACTACTGCCGCTGGCAGGGCGTAAGCCACATATTTCATAGGTAACTAGGAACACACATACAGTTGTTTTGTAGCGACGCTACACCACAGGCTCTTGCTGAACCCCTGCTTTTCCTACCCGCACTCGTTCCAAACCTTTTGCAATTTTAATCCGGGACGTCTGCCCCAGGATTTACGAAGGGGACTTGGTGGGAACTTATCCTTTAAACGCACAGGAATTCAGGGGGAAAAAAAACTTTACAGGGTATTTAACATATGAACATGCATCCTCTACTTGCTGCTTCTGCTGGCAATCAAAGATGTTAAATCCAGTTTACTGCACTAACCAGATTCAATTACATGAGTATCCACAAAGTCTCAAGTGAAAGATGAAATTTTCAAGTACGTAGACTCTTCTGACTTTGCCTTAACGAAAACCCACCTTCCACTTTTCACCACCTGCAGAACATTAGAAAGACATTACTTCTTCAGTCTGCCATCAAAGGTCATACAGGAATCACGAAGTCAGCATATTCTCCGAGCAACCTCATTCTGAGAGAAGCTTTAAGGGCATTTAAAAAGCCTTTGCATAAAAACAAACAGTACTGCCTCGCCTACTGAACCAGAGCTTCCCCACTTCCCCCACAAATGCGTCATCAAAGTCTCCAAACATCTGCCGCAGGGGTTTTTCCCTTGCTCCTTCTTCTTAATGTAAATATTCTGAGTTGCGATACATTTAAACAAGTGGAGGGAAAGACTGCACTTTGCCCAATTCATCTAAATTGGAAATTTAAAGTCCAGTTTATTCATCCGTTTTAACCTAGCTTTTCCAACAGAGTCAGAGCTTGAGTTTCTCTCTCCATCATCTCACAAGCCATTACTGAGCTAAAATGCTTACTAGAGAAGTCCAACATACCAAAGAATGAACAAGTCTAGGAAATACATAGTGGTATAACTAGCTTCTTGAAAACGTGTAGCTCTAGGATGTCTCCTTTATGTCTTCCAGCATAAATATTTACAGCAGTTTGCAATTTGAAATCAAATTGTCTGATCATAAGAAGAAACTCAAAATACATGCCATGAGAGGGAATAATTTCAGGATTAAAAACGAAACCAAGACAGCACAGCCCCAAAAATGCAAGTCTCTTTCTAAGCTTACTGAGTACATCAGGGTGGGCTACAGGGTGACTGTTTTGGTGATAATGACTAACTGTGGTTAGGAAAAAAAAAAAAAAAAGTGGTTTTTTTACCTCTTCAGCAATTTTGCACATTGTTAGGTCAAACAGACACTACCCCCTAACATGCAGACAACCACGTGCTGTTCCCGAGCTCCCTAAGCAAGGTCCTGCATGCCTCCACCCTGCCAAGGGCCAAGGACTGGGAATTCTTCCCACAGCCCAAGAATCCTTGCCTGGAGCTGCAGGTTAGCATTTATCACACAAACCCTTTCAAGCATCCTAACTCAGGCACCACACAAGTTTGAAACAAACAGTAACTATGCTGCAAGTTCTTTTGGTACCTTTTTTATTCAAACAGAATCCACTGCAACAAGGTATTTTTAAGTGGTAACAATATTCTTGGAAAATTTACTGGGCTAGCTAAAAGACTGCACAGTAAGACAGCCGGCAACTGCAAAGGCTAGTGGACCGGTCCCTTCAAAGTTTGAAAATACTGACAGCAATGTCAAAAGCGAAACTTGCGTAGTTTTAAAGCAGTAAAAAGTCAATTAAGAAAGACACCAGACTGTAAACCTTTAGCTTTATTAAAACAGTCATTTAAGATGTAGATGACCGTAAACCTGCAAGGAGACTCTCTTAACCAAGCTTCTCCAGCCTGTCCAGGATTTTACTATTTACACGTTAATTTCTAATGGTTACATATTAGAAGTGGTTGTTGGGGTTTTTTTGGTCGTTAAGTTCACACACACACAGACACATTAAACCCCACACACATTAAAACAGTTACCTTACATATATATTCACAGAAAACCACCATCTATTAGGAGATGCAAGGATTTAAACAAACCGACAGTGCCATATTCTTCTAAATTATCCTAAGAAAGCTGGACTCTTAACAAAATGTAATTCTTCCTGGGCTCAAAAGACTGGACTCAGTTTCATCCCAGAGCCAACTGCCTGCTTTAATAGAAACGTTCGAAAAAGCAACTGCTGAAATCTTACTTTTTGTTTCTCTTTTCACAGCTGCAATTTTTTTTTTCATGACCTTCCTAACACACCGGAGTTCATGCTTCAGCAAATGCCAAATCCTGTAGCATTTCTTTCTCCACGCTCAATTAGCAATAAAGAAGATACAGGATGTAAAGGTGAGGCAGAATTACAGATCTGCACTGTTTCCACTTCACTGTATTCTGAAAGAAATCTAACTGGCTTATATGAAGCTTTCAAGCCTCAGTTCATTGCTGCTTTTTTCGTTTCTGTCTGAATTCAGGTTTTTTTAATCTTACCCTTCAGCAACTTCTTCCAGCTCAAGCCTGATTCTAACTGCAATTATAATGATTTTATATTCCATAAAAAAATATAATTTGTTGTTTTCTACTATCAAGAGAAAAAAAGTAAGCTCCTTATTTCATTCTTTTCCTTTCATCAACATTCTTGCAGGTATTTCTCTGCAATCCTGTTAGCTGGAATACCATCCTTTTATCCCTCTTCTTCATGTTATTTTAACTCGCTTTGAAAGCACCTATTTTTGCCAGTGTCTGTATCCAGCAGACTCTCTTAGCATTATCCCCATTCTCTTTTCCTAGTATTTAGTGTGCATAAGCAGAAATCTATAAATACATGTTCAAAGCCAGCAGTGCCAGCTACAATCAAGTTTGGTTTTTTGGACCTCTTTTTTACTTGCTTAAATCTTAGCCAAATTTTGTTCATTCTGAATGAAAGTTCTACGCCAAATTTTAGAGGGAGTGTTTTATTTTATTTTCTATTAAGGTGTCAACTGAGACCAGTTCAATTTCCTGCTGTTTTACCAGCACACTAGAATTCTTCAAGTCATCTATTAAGAATCTTCATCACTTCCCAGTTTTGAACCTTGTCAATAGATCAGGGGGGTTCTAGAAGGAAAAGCAATGAAACCAGAAAAAAGGAACACACCTTCTGTTATCCTTCTGAAAATCTATACTTGTTTTTGGACAATTAAAGCGGCTCAAACAGCCTGCTGCTTACACAAGGCAAATAAGAGATTTCCAACATAGTTTCATGACGAGCTCAAGGAAGAGGCTCAAGACAACCCTGCGCTGTCCTTCCTGGGCTGGCACTGTCACCTGCCAGGGAACCGTCCAACCCAGAACAAAGGTGACCCCCAACCTGTGATGCAACCACAGATAACTCTGGGTCCCACTACTTCTTCCACTGCAGGGCCAGCGAACACAAGCGATGAGGGCAACACAACACAGGGAACGAGCATCTGAGATGGCGGAAGGCAGGTTCGCTTCGCTGCTTCCTCCTCCTCCTCCTCCTCCAGACGCAATGGCTTAAACCAGTCTCGAAACCAATTGGGAAACAATGACATTAAAGATGTCCCTCTCTAGAGACTTTTCCTGCAGTAAGTACTCCCTCCTGGCCACAGGGGCTTTCTCAGCAACAGCTTGAAACTCTGCAACATGATGACGAACACTCACCGATGGGAGCAATGTCTTTCTCCGCTCTCCGGCGCCAGGTCCACGCGGGGCACATCAGCGTGCCACACGGCTCACGCAGCAAAAAAAGTCCGAGGTCCCAACACATCTATGACTCATATGACAAGCACTGTGCTTCAATACGGTGGAACTTCTGGGGGGTTTAGTTTAGTATTTTAAAAGCTAGGAAGTAAGCCTAAAGAATACCTTTTAAATGTTAAGATTGTGAAGTGAAGCAGCAAGAAGTTGGAGAATGCCAAATGCAAGGGTGTTTACGCAAACTAAGCCAGTGCGTAACATGGGCTGTGCTCCCTGCTTGGCTCCGTTTGCTTTTAGTTTCTTCATCATCTTTTCCGTTATTTAGCCACCAAACGTCTGCTTTACAATGCTAACTACTTTATCTTCTGAACTCTTAAAAGCTGACGTGGTACTGCTATCTCCAATTTACAGGCAGAAAACAAGAGGCATACAGAGATTAAAAGATTTGCCAAAAGTGCTGGCTAATCTTGGATCTTCAACTAAGTTATCTAGACCTCTATTTTTTTATATTTTCTTTTAAAGGTATGTAGAATTTTTGCAGTGTTTTGCATCCAAACTGTAGCCATAGCAGACCGACTGCAGCAGCAAAAACTCAGAATTTGTGCCCAGGTATCTCAACTCTGGCAAAATGCAGCACATGCAATTAGCGGTTCAGTCTCACACAAGAAACTCAGTGGTAGAGGCAGGAGTTAAAAGCAGTTGTCTCAAAGCAACGCTGAAGAGTCTTATCCACCCTGCTGTTCTTTCCCTTCTTGCAACCCGCTCTCAATGGGCTTTTGTCCATCGCTTGTGGCCACTGACACCAGCCCCAACTATCCTGTGCAGTGAATAGGACCAGACCCTGCTGAAAACCCGTGACAAAATTTAGGTACACGGAACAATACATGAACAGGACAGATGATGGGAAAGGGTTGCAAACCACATCTTTAAATCCAGCCCTTCTTACACTGCAGAGTATTTTAGATAGTTTTTCACAGGTAAATCAGACATTATTCACATTACAATAAAATCTAAGGGCTGCAGCCAAGAAGATACCTAACATGCAAGATGTTAAACCATTCGGACTGCAAGAAACAGCCTAAAGATTTTACACTCTAAGCAAGTAAAACAAAAACAAACATCATCATTCCACATCCCAGATGAGAAACACAAGGCAGAGAGTACCTCTATGGTCTACAAGAGAGCTGGTCTATTCATTGCATTACAGGTGGATCTCCTGGTACTCCAGCTGACAACACACCAACAGAGCCGTGCACTCTCTCTACCTTCACGAGGGAGGTTTTGGGTTCAAATCTGGTTTGCAGAAGTCATCATACAAAACAATCTGATATACAGAAACAAGAACTGCTAGCCAAATCACAGGATATTTCTGTAACAAAGCCACCGAGTCAAAACTCTTGACTGCTTGTTCCACCTCAGTCTCACATTTGTTCCAGAAATTTAAGACACGTATACAGCATCATTACAGATGTCTACAGGTACGCTGCAGAGCGCAGACCACTAGCACTTCTGCTGTACCAATACTGCATCTACAGCCCCTCAAAAATACCCTGAAGTGGGGTATTATTTTTGCCTCCGAAACAATACCGAAACCCAAAAGTCAATTGTTGTTCTTGCACTTTTCTTTTGAGCCAAGCCAGCACAAGTTACAGCAGCGAGCCTTGAGAAATCTCAGCACTTTTTTCAAGTCATTTGATGCAAATCATGAACTAAAGCACAGCACACCAATCGATACTCAAGTTTTATAGAGTACACGACCAAACACTAGTAAGAAATATCAACCTGTCAACTTTCAGTCTAGACAGGCCTGTTTTCAGGAGCAAAAGCACATTACAATTCTGAACCAACTCAAGGAGTCTTTGCTAAATGACCCTTAAGACACAGCAGATGCCTAGCTCTCCTGGACATCGTAAGGCCCGGAATGTATCCAGTTTTCCAGCAAACTTAAGCACGGTTTTCAGACTGCTGCAATGCTATCAAGCTACTGAGCAAAGCTATTCATATTATACTTGCATTTCCTTATCAAATGTGAAGTGTTAGGAGATGGCTGTTGAACTTCATGGGCCTGTCCACCATTTGTTTCAAATAGAAATATTTGACTGAGAAGGAAAAAGAGAAACAGCAACAACTTGCCTTCTTAAAAATAACAGAAAGCTTATCTAGAAAGAAAGTTCCAAAATATTTCTGTTACAGTTCTGTATTGGTGAATCAGAGCACCAAGCTAAATGCTGTACACATATTAAATTAGTTTTCTTTTTAAACTCTGCAACTGGGTACTTCTAAGTAAACAAAAACATGAGTTGTTTTTCCTTCTGTATCCTCACAACCATCTGACAACAAACCAAGCCCACTCAACCCTGCTAAAAGCATGATTCACTAATGTAACTGTACTTCTGGGAATACATTACAGCTTCTACCCCACGTTTTGTTACACCTGTGTATCAATTGGCCATGTAAATACAGGGTGTAACCACAAAGTCACCTTTTTGTTAGCTTCAGCGAGCTACAATTTCACGCAACAAATAAATTACGAAAAGGCAGCCTCTGGATATCTGAATAAGCACACTTTTGCAGCACATTTATTTTCCGCAGGGGGAGTGATGATGCTTTTGATTAGCAACACAATATGTATCTTTGCTATTTAAGAGACCATCAGGAATACCTGCTTATGAACTCCATTCCAGCCACACGGCTGACAAGTAGCCCATGCCAGACTTTTCCTAGGCATATCTTTAGCCGTCACCTTCAAAATTACTAAGCATTTTCCAACCCATATCCTTTTGAGACCTGCAAAACTGTCATTTCTCTCCTATTTTAGCCACTCACCCCTACTTGCTGGGGGCGACCACGACTGTGAAATTAGTCAGGAGACAGTCGGACATTGTGCACAACTCCTCTTACCAAAGTGGTCCGCTGGTGACAGTAACATTTCTGACTTCAGGATGTATGTGCAGTAAGAAGCAGGGAAGGCTGATGTGACAAAGCAACATAACGAAACGAGCGCGGCACAGCAGATGCCTTAGCGGTACCCTTAGCTACAACACGCTCGTTCAGCCACAGTCGGGCATTAACACCATGTCACTAACGCAGTCATGAAAAACAAAAAATTAAATTAGTTGGCCATTTGTTATTTGCAAAATAATGCTTTCTGTATCCTATCCTCTTGATACAGGGTGGTTGGGGTGTTTTTTTCCTGCTGTAAAAACAGGTTAGTAAAGCGCTATATTGACTCATCTAAACAGGCAGCAAAAGCCAAGAAGGGGGAAAGGGGAGAGGACCTCAGCACACAAAACAACCCACAAAAAATAAACCTGATCTTCACTGATCCAAATACTTCTGCCAATCGCCATCAGCTCTCTCAGAAGTATACAAAATGAGTAAAATCAAGCCATGTCACAAAAAGAGCAGCTTTAAGGTTTCCTGCCAGAATCTTAAATTTAGCTCTTTATATTAAACAACGCTCCTTCCATTTTCCCCAGACAATAAGGTTGCTTACAGTAAACACAGGCAATATTAAAACCTTCAAAACTTACTCCTATGCTGCAGCAAACCTCAAATTAATTAACGGGAACGTGTCGGGGGCGGGGGGGGTCTGTGTGGTTTTGGGGGGGCAGCAGGAGAGCTGGATCACAGTGGGGTTTCTTTAGAGGAAAATACTTGAGGTTCTTGGACTTGGTTGTTTATTCTCCAGGCTGACTTGGACCGCAAGTACAACCCAAGCAACCCATCTGATGCACAGCAGGATAGTGTCAAGGGTTGTTCATCAGTGATCTCTCAAAAAAGTTAAACATTGATGGGCTCCAGACAACTCCAGTTAAACTCGCTATGGGGCAATGAGGGGAGAGAGAGGGAGAAGCCAGGTAAGGCCACGGAGCGTTCTTTGTACATAGTACAAAAGGTGACAATCAGGTTTAGAGAAATTAAAAAAAAAAAAAAAACAAACCCACAAAAATAAAACCCACCACCTTTTAACCTAAAAATGCAGGTTACTTAATCTTGCATCTTTGTCTTTCAAAAGTTACAAGAGTTTGTAGATTTTCACCTTTGACCACAGACATTCATTCTTTTTGCGCATTTAGTTATTATTGGTACTAATTATCACAGATTGAACCACAGTATTAAAAAATGGCACTTTTTAAAGTTCTCATGGTTAAGAGCATCGACTTAAGACAGCTCTAGCTTTGCATACATACAAATACGCTGTCACAAACCAGACCTGTGAAACCTTTCAGCCTCCACACGTTCCAGCAAAAACTGAGGGGTTAGGCAAATATTCTCTGGAATATTCTCAGAGACTGATAAAATGACTAAAGAAACTGAAATCCAGTTTTCCTCATTATCTAGACTAAAAATGGAAATAGGGCATAACTAATGAGAAGTAAACTGATTTTTCAAATCACTTCACCTCTAATAACTCACAATAGCAGCAATATATGCCCACAACGTGCTGAGGTTTGCAGCACCTGTGTGCTGTTTTAAATGTCATTTAACCGCTCCAACATAATTTCAAATTACGGGCTCACTGTATACCTCTATTTCCCTTCTCAACATTTAACTCATCGTAATTCATTCAAGAACTCCATTAGTTGTGGAAAAAATAGGAACTGATGAAAACTGCTATTACAGGGGGCGATAAAAGCTAAATGACTGGGGAAATTATGCAAGGGGAAAAAAAAAGCAATTAATTTCTTACACAATTAAGAGTTTAATTAGATTATTTATTTTAAATGCATTTAAGTGAATAGAAAGCTTTACAATAGATTTAACTCCTATTAAGTTTCAGGCAATACAAGTGCAGATATCAGACGGAGTACTAAAATTAGACCATTCTCATATTTGATCAGAAAGCATAAGCTCAGCTATGTCAGCAACCTGGTAAGCAGCAATATTAAAAACTGGGCTCTATTTTATTGCTTCACGTTCCGTGAGAAGGGGAAACAGCATCAACCTGAACGTGAAACTCCCCAGCTGTGATGGAGGTTTATCCATCACACTGAGCAATACTACTCAGCGCTTCCTGAACAAAGACACTGCAAAAAATGTCTTCAGTGGTAGCAGTGGCAGCAGTCCACAAACATGAGGTCTCGGCTCCAGCTGTATGCACTAGCACTTGAGAGCCTCTCAGCTGTAAACCAACCGAAACGCACGTGGATGTTTGTTGGGTTTTGGCATAAAGAAGTTAAAACCGGAATCAAATGCTCTTCCTGCCCCTAAAACTTGATGTTGGGTGTTTTGTAATCGCTCGTATTCTCTGGAGGGATGCTTCCATACTGCAACTGCAAAACTCACGTTACAAAAAGCTGATGACAGCTACACGTGAGGGTGCAGGTGGAAGCACGCTCTCCCAAAAGCTGAGCACGAGGGTGGGGATGGAAGGGTGTTCTCCCTCAACATGCACGTCTGCTCGTGTAACTCCTCCAGGGCCACTTCTGCCCAGACAGTGATCAGATTCCTCACATTCATCTGCCAGTCCTGGGCTCGGTTAAGTGCACTGGGATTTTGTGCAAGGAAACGCCTGGACACGTACACTTGCCAGTTCGTGGAGCAGGTCGCTTGCCTGCTTGTTCCTTTCAGTAGCCAACGAGCAATCACTTGGCTGTGCAGAGGCAGGACAGCCAGGAGACCAAGGTCAAAGCTAGCAATGCCCGAGGTAGTGTGGGTGACAGATGATAAACAGTGAGGAGGCATGCATGGGAGGAGAGTTTCAACCCCTCAAAAGGCAAGCCAAACTGATTACTATTAAGAAAAACAACTACCGGCTGTCAGATCTGACACTGCTTCTGCATTACACGCATTTCCCATCTCCCTGTATATTTTGACTGTAAATTCTCTGGTAAGAAAGCTACATCTTCATTTGCATTTTCAAAGTTCATGCTGGTTATTGCTGTAAGCTGCAAGAATGCCATCAAGCACACAGACTGCAGGAAAAATAACAGATTCCACTTATTTCTCTCAAAATTAGAGCTGTCTCATGGACAACTCCTAAAACTTGCCTGCAGACTATTTTTGGATCAAAACAGACTTCTTAAATACATATTCCTCTAACCTCATAATTGAAACTGCAGCCGAGTTCCCCAAGAGCTTTTCTGTCTCAGCTGAGAGCTACATACCTCTCAGATTTCTGGGATGTATCTGCTTTGTCCGAGGCATTTTCCTCTATTCTCATACACCACTTTCTCCTCTCAGAAATGGAAAGCACAGCAAGCAGAGAGATGGCAGCTCCATAAACTTGTCAAAGGGGTCAGTTAATCCGTATGCTAAAAAAAGAGAAAGAAAAGTTGTGAGATGTATGCGTTAATAGGGAAAACAAAGATACCTATCTGCCCCCTTCCATCCTCAGGAGGCTATGGAAATCAAGCGAAAAGCAAGAAATATTTCTGTACCTATCCTTTTACGGAGTGAAACGTTCCAGTATCTTAAGAAGACTACATGAGGGTGAAACTCCTTTTGGGATTACTCAGGAAGCATGAGAAAACTAAGACACTTTTCCACACTTGTCAGCTGTTTTCTAGCCAGAAAACATCTTCCAGCAACTCGTGTCCCATGCAAATAAATCCAGAAAACTAAACCAAAACTTGACATCAGGCTTTCAGAGATGGATCTTCATTTTGGGGTCGGGGAAGAGCAGAACGAAGGGCAAACACACACAGCATCAGCAGTAAGTCACCCTATTTGCAACATCAGCTACCTCCGGGTTCCTTACACGGAGTGTGCAAGTCCAAAAGAACTCCCCATGGAATATTTCTGCCAAAATTATCAGCATACAGCAGAGCATCACACTGGCTCTTGACTCACCTGCAAGCTGCTGGACAGCAAGTTTCTGCCCTGGTGTGATCCTATGTAGCAGCAGCAGCCCCCGTGCATTTGCAAGAGGCTGCAGCCAGCAAAGCCCCAGTACAGATAAACCCCACGGACCAGGGAATTCTTTTAATAGCCCAAGACACAGATCTGCTGCTAAATTGGCACAAACCTACATCTGCATCCCGAAACCCGCATCTTTAAGATTAACAAAATTTGCTCACTTTTTCAAATATTCTGGCCATTTGATTCCAGTTTAAAGGAGTATTTTGTTTAGTTTCTGAAGTCCTACAGCATGTGAAATCTCTCAAAGAACTATGGCAAGCTACTTACATAAGAACTTAAAAAAGAAAGTGACCGGTGTAATTCCACCCTTCAGCTAAAAAAAAAAATTAACCACTTTTCACTATTTTTTTATAGTAGTACTACCTCATGCTAACAGTCAGGTTATTTTAGTAAACACTGGGAAGAAATTTTAAAAATTCATAGAAACTTCAGAATGGCCTCTAATATGGACAAGTTGATTAGGCATAGCTACTCAAAGGAAGAAGTACGTAGAATTTTTAACATTTGTTGTAAGTATTAATTTCAGAGGGGGGTAATGTTTCTGGTTTTTTGGTTGTTTTGTTGTTGGGGTTTTTTAAGACAACCATGTTTTTACAAAAATGGAATGCAACCCCACTTAAAATAGACTACTTGCAACCACCCCTTCAGCGTGCGACTGTTGAGGAATACAGCCATTAATTTTTAATGTTTCTTTTGTCTGTTGCTGCATAAAAAGACCCAAACAGGAGAAGAAACTGACTGCAACTGACACAAAGGAAGGCTGGAAAATGTTATTCTGACTAATGATTCTTCACTAGGGTATTACTGCACCTTAAAGGAAAAACAAGGAAAAATCCAAAACAGAGCAGGCAGCCTGTCAAGTTGTTCTCCTCGTACCACTTTATCTGCAAGGGTAAGAGAAAGATTTAGGAATGAAATAAAACCTTAGAGCTCACAGGTCCCTTTCTCCCGGTGTCGGGCAAAAACTGGAAATGCAGAGAAGTGGCTGGATTGCTGGAAGCGATGCACACCCCCTGAACCCCAGTGTCCCCCCTTTGTTGTGGGGGTGCCGCCGGGCCGAGGTTTTTAAAGATTATAATAAACAACGTCAGTTCTTCACGCAAGTTATTGGGAGCAGGAGTTTGAACCCACCCCCCCCCCGCCGGGTGCCCGTAAACCATAAGCATCTCCCGATGCTGCCCTGCAGCACAAATGACATCTCATTTTAGGCTGTAAAAGCACCGATTTCCCTCGCTCCCAGCAGGACTCGTTTTTTCGGGGGGGGTGAGGGGGGGGGGGGGGAAGGGAAGAGATGGCTGTGTGAAAGCCACGGTGGAAACACCGCACAGGACCCAGGCGAAAAGTCATTCTCTCCTTAATTTGAGGGGAAAGGGAGGGGGAGAAGCGGGCCTTTGTAAACACGGCGGACGCATCCCCCTTCAAAAAAAAAAAAAAAAAAAAAAATGCAGGGTCGGGAGCGGTGCGGGGAGGGAGGCGGCCCCGGAGAGCCGCCGGTATGTGCGAGCAGGGATGGAAGGGAAGGGAGACAGGGAAGGAGAAGGAGGAAGGGAAGGGAAGGGGAAAAAAAAAAAAAACCAACCGAAAAAAAAAAACCATGAATGAATAAAGAGGGAGGAGCCTGGGAAAACCCCTCTGCAACGCCGCACCGAACAAAGCGCTGCACACATGCCGGGGGGCGCGGGGGGGCGGCCGCAGCCCGGCACCCCGCGGGGACGGCGGCGGGGCTGGGGCGGGAGGAGCCGCGGGGGCTGGGCGCACCCCCCTCCCCACTCACACACACGGCCCCAGCCCCGGCCGCGGACCGGGGGGAGCGCCCCGCAGAGCCGCTGCCCGCCCGGGGCCGGGGGTGAAGCCGGCGGCCGCGCCGCCAGCGCGGAGTCCCCGCACGTCCCGCAGGGGCCGCGGCGGCCCGGCGGAGCGGGGCTGGGGGCGGGGGGGGGGGCAGCGGGGCCTTGCGGTCCTCCCCGTCCCCGCCCGCCCCCCGCCGCCGGCGGAGGGCACATTGTGTTGTGGCTGCCGCAGCTCCGCGCGAAGGGGGCGGCGGGGAGCGCCCGTCCCGCCCCGCACCCCCCCATCCCCCCCCCCCAGCGCGACGCCTCCCGAGCCCCCCTCCCGCCCCCCCGCGGGCCCGCTGCAAACCTGGCGGCGGCGGCTGATGGCGGCGGCGGGGAGCGCGGCGACCCCTGCGCGGCGGACGGCGGCGGCGGGAGCGGGGGGGGGAGGGGGGGTGGGTTGGGGGGGGGCAGCGGGGGGGGGGCCGGGAGCCTCCTTCACTTGACAACCTCAAACACAAACATGACCCAGCGCCGCCGCCGCCGCGCCCGGCCCCGCGCTCCCCCCACACACACGCACACACACGCACCGCCCGGCACCGACACCCACCCCTCCTCCATGCACCGTCCCCCCGGGCCGGCCAAGGCGCCGCCCCCCGGCACGGCCCCCTCCACAGCCCCCCGCCGGCCGGCCCCCGGCCGCGCCCGCCCCCCGCGCGGCAGACCCCTCCCCCGGGACCCTCCCCCCCCCCCATGTCCCACACGGGAGCCCGCCGGCCCCGGGCCCGCCCCCCCGCCGGGACACACACAGGCACAGGGCGGGGAGGCCTCCCCTGACAGGCGGGCGGGGCGGGGCGGCCCGGCGGGGGAGGGCCGGCGGGCACGGGCGGCCTCGGCGCATCCGCCGGGCTCCCCCGGGGGAGAGACGCGCTCCCCCGCCCCGCCCCGCCCCCCGGCGCCCCGGTCACCGGTGGGGGGAGGGGCGCGGGGGGAGGGGCGCGGGGGGAGGGGGGGTGACGCGGGGGGGGGGGGCGGGGGGGTGTTTTACCTTCTCTCACTTTCTATTGCAGGAAGCGGGGCCGGAGCAGTGACGTCACCGGGTCTCCCGGCCCCGCCCCCTTCCCCGGCCGGGGCGGGCGGGGGTGGGGGAGGGGTCGGGGGAGGGGTCACCGAGGGGGTTTCCTCGCGGCCCGGGGCGGGGAGGGGGGGGGGGAGACGCCGGCGCGAGGCACAACAGACGCGCGCCGGGCCAGTTTCCCCGCGCCCCCCCCCGCCCCCACACACACACACCACGGGCGGGACCCCGCGGCGCCCCCGGGGGAGCCCCTCGCCGGGGGTCCCGCGAGGGGAGGGGCCCTGGCGCACCCGGGCCCTGGCCGAAGCGGCGCCTCCCCCGGGGGCAAAAGTTCCCGCTGCCCCCCCCCCCCCCCCCCCGCCCTCCGGTGCGCGTCGCGCTCCCCCCCCCCCGGCCGCGGCCCGGCCCCCGGGGCACCGGCACGACCGCGCGCACACACACACGCGCACCACACACGCGCACACACACACACACACGCGCGCGCGCGCACCCCCGGCGCAGCCAGCCGCGGCTGAGGCGGAGATCCCGGAGGTTCCACCCGCGCCCCCGCCGCCCGCCGCCGCCGCCGGGGCACTCACCGCGCGCCGCGCATCCTGCCGCCGCCGCTACAACTTTCCACGCCGGGCGGCAGCCAGCCCCGCCGCGCGCCCCGCCGCGCCGCGAGTGGGCGGGGGAGGAAATACGAGGGGGAGGCGCGTCGCGCGCTCCGCCGCGGCGCCCCTTTTTTGGCCCGGGCGGCGGGTTGCGCCGGGGGTGCGCCGGGGGACCGGCTTCCTGCAGCGGCTGCGGGGGGAGCGCACGGAGAGTGCACGTATGTGTGCACACAGCGTGTGTGTGTGTGTTCATGCATGTGTACATACAGCCTGTGTGTGTGTGCATGCAGCATGCGTGTGCATGTATTTGTGCATACAGCGTGTGCGTGTATGTGTGTGCATACAGCCTGTGTGTGTGTATGTGTGTGTGCATTACAGCCTGTGCATGTATATGTGGAGACAGCGTGTGTGTGCATGTATGTGTGCATACAGCCTGTGTGTGTGTGTGTGCATACAGCCTGTGTGTGTGTGTGTGCATACAGCCTGTGTGTGTGTATGTGTGTGTGCATTACAGCCTGTGCATGTATATGTGGAGACAGCGTGTGTGTGCATGTATGTGTGCATACAGCCTGTGTGTGTGTGTGTGTGCATACAGCCTGTGTGTGTGCGTGTGTGTGTGTGTGCATACAGCCTGTGTGTGTGTGTGCATACAGCCTGTGTGTGTGCATACAGCCTGTTTGTATGTGCATGCATGTCTGTGTGCATTCAGCCTGTGCATGTGTGTGTGCATACAGCCTGTGCGTGTGTGTGCTTGTATGTGTGTGTGCATACAGCCTGTGCAGGTATGTGTGTATACAGCCTGTTTGCGTGTGCATGCATGTCTGTGTACATACAGCCTGTGTGTGCATGTATGTGTACATGCAGCCTATGTGTGTGTATACATGTGTGTGCAGCCTGTGTGTGTGCATACAGCCTGCGTGTGTGTGTGCATGTATGTGTACATGCACCCTGCGTGTGTGTAGCCTGCGTGTGTGTGTGCATGTATGTGTACATGCACCCTGCGTGTCTGCATACAGCCTGCGTTTTCCCTTCCCTTCCTTCTTCTCCTTCCCTCTCTCCCTTCCATCCCTGCATGTATGTGTACATGCAGCCTGTGTGTGTGCATACAGCCTGTGTGTGCATGTGCGCAGCTTGTGCATATATGTGTGCGTGCAGCCTCTGTGTGTGTGTGCATGTATGTGGGCATACAGCCTGTGTGTGTGTGCAGCCTCTGTGTGTGCATATAGCCTGTGCCTGTATGTATGCATACAACCTCTGTGTGTGTGCATACAGCCTCTGTGTGTCTGTGCATGCATGTATGCATACAGTCTGTCTGTGTGTATGTGTGTGTGCATGCAGTCTCTGTGTGTGTGTATACAGCCAGTGTGTGCACAGCCAGGATGTGTGTGCATATAGCCTGTGTGTGTGTGTTCGCACAGCCAGGGTCAGGTGTGCATACAGCCTGTGTGTGTATGTGTGTGCAGCCTGTGCATATTTGTGCATAGCTGGGGAGCATGTGCATACAGCCTGTGTGTGCGCATACAACCTGTGTGTGCATGTATGTGTGCACAGCCTGTGCATATTTGTGCATAGCTGGGGAGCATGTGCGTGCAGCCTGTGTGTGCGCATACAACCTGTGTGTGCATGTATGTGTGCACAGCCGAGGGATGGTATGCATACGGCCTCTGTGTGTGTGTGTGCGCGCGCGCACACAGCTGGGATGTGTGTGCATATAGCCTGTGTGTGTATGTGTGCAGCCAGGGGTGCCCGTGCATACAGCCTGTCTGTGTGCATGCAGCCTGTGCATATGCACAGCCAGTGTGTGTGTGCACAGCTGGTGCATATGTGTGCATACAGCCTCTGTGTGTGCATGTGTATGGACGCAGCTGACATGCATGCATGTGTACAGCCAGCCTGTATGCATGCACAGCCAGTGCACATCTGTACATACAGCCTGTGTATGCATGCGTACAGCCAGTCTGTGCGTGCAGCTGGGGTGTATGAGTGCGTACAGCCAGTGCGTGTGCACAGCCAGCGTGCATGCTCCATGCAGGGTCACCCCGCCACAGCCGCTGGGAAGCACCATGCTGTGTGTCCCTGCCCCGCCCCCCCCCCCAGGCAAGGTGCACGGGAAGGGGCCCCAGGCCGGGCTTTCACCCCTGAGGACGGGGGACTTTGGTATTTTAATTTTTTTATCCGAACTCCCTGACAAACAGGTGCTGGCAGCTCTTCGTTACCGCTCGGGTTTTCCATCGGGTTTGCATTGGGAGCCAGCACGTGATGTCTTTAGCAAATAAACCCAATTAAATATTTCTTGCATCACCTTGCTGTTCCTCCACCTCCCGTGCCTGCGCTGCCCTGGCCACCCTCGTGCCCAGCTGGAAGCGCTCTGGCCATGCTCCATCCTTCCCTTGTACGTTTGGTGTTCAGACCAGACCCTGCCTGGAGAGAACGCGACCACCATTACCAGAGCCTTTGAGTTTTTCACAGGGCCATCTTGCAAACCAGTTATTCTCGCAGGGTTTGCCACAGGACGGATGAGTACTTTGATCCTCACTTACACAGGGGAGAAACCGAGGCAGGAAGACGCAGAGTAGCTCATTGCAGAGCTGTGTACAGACACGAGACCGCTTCTGCACAAGCTTTTGGCCACAGGCACTGTCTCTGGGCTATTCTTCCTCTTGAGTTCACTTAAATTATACCTTTAAATTATCCCTGTGCTGCCTCCTGCCCAGAAGGAACAGAGGTATTCGCTACACAGAAGGCGAAAGTCAGCGTACACACTGCCTGCAACCTGGCGGTTCAGGTGAGGGATGGCATTCATCACAGACAGACAGACAGGAAAAAAATTAGACCCTCGAGGAGTATCTTCAGGGGAAGCATCGTGTTCTGCTGCTCCAGTTAGAGAAGAGCCACTCTGTTGGAGACCGCACTTGTCTTCCCCCTCTGGGTTTCATGGCTCAGGGCTCCGACTTGCTGAAGAGGAGAACTGCCATTTGCCTGAGCACATTGACGTGAGCATGAGCCTGCAGGTGCCATAAGCTCCCATTACTGTACCACCAAGCCTTACCAGGTCACAAACCCAAGATCAAGTGACCTCTGAAACTGGATCTGGAGCTCTACTTGCTCTTTCCAGCTGCCCCTGAGAGTCGGTCCTGCTGGCCTTTGCGATACATGGCATCTGACTCCTCCTGCTACTCCTTGTCCCAAAACTTCAGATAGTTGTCACCAGTCATCAGCGAGGAAGCATCAGACCCTGGCCCTTCCTAACAAGATGCCCAAGAATAAGGGACTCGCCACAGCCACTGCTGGTACCAAAGGAGACAGTCCTAGGTCACCCATCTCTTTGCAAGCATCTGAGTAAGTTAAAACCAAACACTCCAACGTGTGAGTTGAATTGAGAGACCACAGCAAAACCCCTGGAGCCAGGAGGAAACCGTTCTTCTACTAGAAGTAGTCAACCTGCACCCCACCCAGCAGCATGAAAATCCAGCCCTCCCACCACATGGATGGGCACAGGAATGCACTGGGTGCCCTTCCTCTGCCAACAGGCACAAGTGTCCTCACCAGGATGCCTCAACGAGGTGTCAAGGAGGAGACAGGTCCCCAGGAAGGCCCGAGGCATGTCAGATGGTGCCAGCTGATCCCCCTTTGAACATAAATAAAACCAGTCCTCTCCAAAGAGGTGGCTGCAAGCTGGTGATGCACCTCAGCCAGCTCAAACTCAGCTCCGGTGAGCAGAGCCAGGGGCTGGAGAGCTGTGTCCCACCTGGCGCCGTGTTGCTCCAGCAGGCTCCTCGGGGCAGGTGGGAAACACGGTCCCAAGGGCTTGGGGAAAGCAGCGCACGAGGCTGTTCATCCTGGGCAGACCGCTTCATCTTTGTCTGTTTTTCCATCAGTAGAAAGGAAGCGCATACCCACTCAGCAGCGTGCCTTGGGAGACGAACTGTGGAGGATTGCTAGTAGGAGGCACGTAGTAGTCAAACCTGCAAACGAGGGAAATTTTTTAAAAGTTTTCAGCAAGATCCAAAATGCCACATCAATATGCATATCGGGGAAAAAAAAATCCTTTGCAGCAGAATTTAGAAACTCTTAAAATTCCACCTAAAAGGAGCCCTACAGGATACAGATTCCCTTTAAATGACTGTGTGTATATCTGAACGGGGAAGGTTATTAAGGCTTTTTTCTTTCTGAAACTCCACTGCATTTTCAGGAGGACACCTATTTTTAAACATCCTCTGCGAAACCCCTACGCTCAGAAACTGGTATTCTGTAATGGCTCACAGGTATTTTATGCATTAATATATACACAAACACACATTAGGCTCTCAGGAAACCCTGATACATTAGGTACTTTTAAATAATTCATTGTTAAGCACCCCATGATAAATCTCATGTTGAACAGTATGTGATTTTGCTAGAATTCTTGGGATATATTGAATGTGAAGCACTGTGGTAAATTTTAACTATGCTGAGCATCAAATGAGAAAATTTTATATTGTACATTACATCCTGACACGCAACTGAGAATCTTTATTATTAAGGCTTCAGGGAATTTCTGAGGTAACTTCTGAAGTTCTGAAAAGAAAAAAAACCAAGACCAAGCGTTGTTTCTCTATAGAAGTTGAATTTGTCTCAGAGAAGGGAAATTCCGTCAGCAGTCAGCGTGGAATGAACACCAAGGTTTCGCTGAAGGGACCGCTGTCAGCTCTTCCTCTGAGGCTCCTCTTTCCACGCTGTTCAGATGAAAGTCAGAGGATCTTGGCTTACCTGGTAGGAGCTGGGGCTCGGAGCCTTTCCAGGGCTTGCCGCTCCCGCAGCAGGGCTGGGGAGATAGGGCAGCAACCGCTGCTGCCAGGGGAGGTCGTGTTCCCCCTTTTTCTCCAGCAGTAGCTGTCACCCCAGATACTCTCGACCCTCCCTTGTCAGCAGCGGCCAGACGCTTTCCTGGAAGCAGGATCACAAAGACCACAGCAGGGACCTGGCCATGCCCTGCGACCCTGAGCGAGGAGCTGATCCCAACTGGCATGTTTTGCATGGAGACATCCTCTGTCTTCTCCCCTCACAGGCTGTCCTAAAGGGGGGTTGCTTTTTTCTTGTCCCGTAAGTTGAATCGGTTCCTTCTGATTTGGAGAAACTGGTATTATACGTTGAAAACAAAACATTATACCAAAAAAAAAAAAAAATCCAGCAAAGATTTTTGGCCCAACCTTACTTTTTACTTACATATATACACTACAGCTCTGTGTGGTGGTCACTGGTGTGGACCCCTGAAGCCAGGGAAAGGTGCAGATCTGTCCAGCTTCAGGTTAATGGAGTGATACAGGGCAGCAATCACTGACAGAGCTTCACCTTTTTTCCCCAGGTATTATTAACCAGACATTTCGACGAACTTCACGATCACCGATGTCACATCTGGTTATTTACACCATGTTCATCTTAATGACAGCAGAGCATCTCAGACAAGAACACCTGGGTTTAAGATGCCACACTAAGTAAAGTTGCTAAGTAAAAGACTAAGTTAAGTTTTTACTGGCTTGTTGGCTATTTGTTCTTCTCCCTTCTTGGAAGGAGCCCCAGCCTCTGCGATGCCCCCCCAGGGGTAATCACAGGACCACTTTTCCAAGCAATAGCTCCTCCAGGCAGGGGAAACAGCCCTCACCCTACCTACACAACCGCAGCCCAACATCAGCCGTCTTTCCTCCCAGCACACAAGACCTCACATGTCTGGTCACAGGACAGGGGACTGGCCAGAGGAAAGCATCCGCTGAGGAGAACACTTTCTAGCAGAATCCCTTTGAAGGCTCCTTCGGTACTGCCAGCTCTGGCGAAACTAGTGCCATGTCCACACCGCAAAGAGCATCCTCCCTGCAGAGACACATGATGAGGGCAAGAATGAGAGATCCCCAGTACTCTGCAGACTGGCTGCACTCCCTGCCTGGCCAAATCTTCCAAAAAAAAAAAAAATAATTAAAAGCAGACTGATTAAAACAATGCTGCTTTTTTCTCCAGAAGGCAACCCCAGTGGCCGGCACATGCTGTGCCCGTGCTGCTGCTGCCCCGCATGGAGCGGGATGAGGAGCAGGCTGGACCACTGCCATGTGATGAATGCCTTGTGCTCAGCACACCACGCATCTCACGGGGCTCTGTGGGATGTGACATCCACCCTCCCGGGAGGGAGGCGATTACCACACAGGGTTATAAGATCTGGGAGATGGCAAAGGCTCACTTGCGGTGCAGGATGTGATACTGTTGGCATTACGTTGAAGGTCTGCGCCAGCTCAGGCGCCCTTCCTCCTCCCCGAGATGGAGCTCACCCAAGGCCCTGAGCAGTCTCTTGTGTCCAAACACAAGGCAAGTTTGAGCTTGGGCCGGTGCTCTGAAGTTAGTGTAGATGTAGCTGTGAAAAACAAATCTCAGAGCTTTTTGGCTTTCCACTGAAAGCTTTTCCACTCCTATCTTTTTAGAAAGATCCGTTTCTCTGCAGGTCAGCAGGCTCTGTGCTTCACAGCCCTTTTACTCCCTTGCACCCGTGTATTTTCACTCCTCACTGAGCTGGACTGGGTTCTTGCCATCTCTGAACTTTTTCATGAAGTTGCTCAGATTTTCCACCACATCTCCCCTTTACCTCAGCTCGACGGTTCACTCTGATCTTTCTTGCTCAGTAGCTCTAGGTTCTGAGCTGTTCATTTAAATATGGTGTGGTTTGCCAGCATTTTTTGCTAAGCCTTTTATTTTATCCGTTAAAGAAACAGAAGACACACATGCACTTAACAGAAGTGCACCTTGCCAAGATGCTTTCAATGGTATGCTTATTCTTTAGATTCAACCATAAACATCTAAACATATCTGAATGATTAAAAAGCATTTCATCCCATGCCTTCTCCCCCAAGTATTTTTTGCCATTCAACAAGACCCTAGTATTATGTTTACCACAGACATAGATGGGAGAGGTCTTCAAAGTATCACATTCTGAGCACATTGAGTTCGCTTAGCAGCTCAAAGGTTGCAGGGTTAAAAGGAAGTAAGCAAGACATCATTATTTTCTCTGGAAATGTTTTCCCTTGCCTCCTTTCCAGTACAGATGTGAATATAAAGAAATCCACCAAGAAGGAAAAAAAAAAAATAATCCCTGTTCTATTGAGATTTTTTTTTCCTCCAAACAAGTTAAAATTTTCTTTGATTACTGGGATGTTTATTTCACCAGGCATATTGCAGATCATTAGGCACAGATCAACAACAAAGCTTCAAGATCCTTCAGCCTTGTTCCCCTGACTATGAAGTGGCATTCAAATAACACACACAGCGTTTGCAGTGGTGCATCACAAGCAGACACACAGCACCCCTTGTAAGCGGTGCTATTTCCATCTTCTAAAGATGTTCAGTCCTCCTTAAATCCAAGTGGTTGCAACAGTGACTAAACATATGCTTTTACTTTGAATTATGTTGGTGCCTTTCTGTTAATAATCCTGCTAAGTAATTTCCCTGATTGTGGGGGTCTCCTGAAAAAACATTTCCTCTAGCTGTGGCCAGTGATTTTTGTTAAATTTTTTTAAGCTACAGCTAACAAGTGTCAGGTTCCAATGCTGAAGAGCATAGAAAGTTTTCAAAACATGCTTTAGCAAACAAATGCAAGTTAAAAAAAGACACAGCACTTGCAGTCTTACAGCTGTCCCAAAATTTCACAAGGCCAACGCTGGAAAAGCCATGGATCTCATTTTCCAAACCCCTATCACAGCAGCATGGCAGCATCCTATACATGTTTTCACACACTGATAAACAATTACCCGTGTGGTGTAGAAGACAGAGGAAAGCCAGGCATGGGAGAGCAACAGTGATATAAATGAGAAGCCTTGTTCAAGGCTGGCTTCTCAACACAGTAAGGAGAGAAATATTTTGGGTTTGGGTTTTTTCACAGATCAGTCAAAGGCTGCTAGGCAGCCCAGAGAGCCAACATCCATCCCCGTTTCCCACCTGGCTGGGCTGTTGTTCCAGGCTGGCTTGGCAGCCTCTGCTGGACTTGCAGCCTCTGCTGGACATTGTACCCCTTCCAGAAATTTGTGCCATGGGCTTGTTGCATCCCAGCTGAAGCCCCTTTTCAAAAAGGAATGGATAAGACATCTCACAACTGATGATGTCTTTTATTTAAACACTGCAATTTCTTGAAAGGCAACATCAAAACACGCTCCAGGGTGCAACAGCAGACCTCAAAGCTGCTTGTCTGTTGGCTGAAGAAGTGGTACAACAGAAAAAGTACGCCATCTCCTTCAGGGGCGAGTCGTTCCTCAGCCCTGTCTTTAAGGCAAGTGTTAAGGCCTTTTCTAAAAGTTCACACAAATATGTGTCTACAAAAAAAAAAATAATCACACAAATATGACACACATCTTATTTTGATCAAACCGTGCAATGGCCACGTTGATGAATGAAATGTGCATACATTTACAGAGAGGAGAATCTGACAGTTAAGCTTGCAGACAAGCTTGAGGCAACACAAGCAAAAGCAAAAGTTAAGAGAGCAGAACCTCCACTGGCTTCAATTGGTATAGCTCCTCCGAGAGATGTCAATTGTATTATTGCCATTGAAGTCCTACAGAGGAGAGGCTGGCCAGCCTCTAAACCCCCCAAACACTGCAGGCACTCGCTTCTTAAAAGTGCTGAGCTTTGCAGGGGTTGACCAGAAGAAATCCAGGACGGAGGCCAGGCCTGCTGAGATAAAGAGCGCCAGCCACGTGAGGCAGATGCTGGGCACAGATAGGAGAGGAGCTTGCAAAATGTGGCTCGGCTCCCCAAAGGCTTCGGGCACCAGAGTGCGGAGAGGGGGAAGAGTACACAGCACAGCTGTGAATCCCTCTCTAGAGAGGCATTTCCCTTGTGGAGTGATTTCCCCTGTGCCTATCTTCAGGAAGGAATTTACATGTCTGTAAAGTCCCACCAGCGCACTCTCAGAAAGCCAGAGCATACGCTTAAAGGCTCCTTGCGTTGAGTTTTACAGGCATCATTTGAGCATGTGAGTTATCGCCTCGGCTCCGTGGGACCACTCATGCCTAGAGTCCCCCATGATCTTCCTGCAGCCTCCACAGTAAGCTTCACTTTCTTTTCCCGTTTGAATGTTACTGAACCAAAAGAGTTGGTTGAACTTTTGAGAATCGAAACGTGACTGAACCCCTCCTTCCCCCATCTAAGGATCCATTTGGTGGATCTGATCTCGTGCACAGCTTGCACAACAAGGCACCGAGATCAACGAGGCTGACAAACCTCAGGTCGTGTGTTTTGTTGAGTCAGAGGCATTGTCTGCAAAAAGCCAGAGCCAGTTCTGCAACGCTCCACCGTGCACGATCTTATCGAGACTGTAGCGCCATTCTGCTGTAACGCTTTAGAGATCCTTCTCTGGTAAAAAACACAACTGTGCATTACTTTTGTTGTCTCTTAAATAGAAATACACAAAGCTGTAAAAATCCTTCTAATTATGTTTAAAAACCAATCACACTAAAACCAAAGCTGATGCCAAGAACATTTTAATCACACAAACCAAGAGATGCAGAAACACTTCACTCCGCTGCTACAGACTGTGGAATGAAGGGAGCATGATAATTTCAGCCTGGTTTATGGAGGCCAAACTAATGGTACCCACCTTTCCATCTCCCCTTTTTCCTGCAAGCTTTTTTTTATATATATATACACCTTTTCCACTTGCACACACTCTTTAATTAGTCCTTTGTTCCCTACTCCCGTTCCCAGGGCCCATCTTGCTATTGTGTTTTGTCTCTTTATCCCCCTGTTCTGCACACTACTTCTCTCCCAACTTCTAAGCATCTTTTCCCTACCCAGGCTGCATGAGGAGACATTATGCATTCCACCTTATTTTCCCAATCTGGATGCATCTTTCAAGGAGTTGCAGGTTAGGAGAGGAAGGACTAAAGCTCCTGTCACTCACTCCTTTACCACCCTGCCCCTGGGCTGACTGTTTGGTGCACACCTCTGAAGCAGCTCCCAGTAGGAGTGTGGGGAGGACACGGAGGTGCAAATGGCTGCTCTTTGTTTTCAAATTTGGGACCCGCCACCCACTACTGTCACAACTGAGACCAAAAGCATTCCTGGATATTGTGGAGTTGACTGGATGCAGTGACAAAGAGTGATCAAAAGCTGAATCTGAAAGTCTACTGCAGAAACACCATCAACTGCAGAGCACCAGTCCTCTTGACCTATAAAATGCAAGTGCATTGGTCTGGCTGATAAGACACAGCGGGTACAGCCTAAACAGCAAGCTCTGGAGATGCTCGCATGAACCACAGCAGTGCACATCTCTTACCTAGGCAAGCAATGCTTTACAGGCTCAAGCCAGCAAGGTGAAACATCAAACAGAGGATTACCTTTACTTGTGGTCAAAGTTCTCTAGCCAAATCTGAACCACAGATCTTGACATCTGAAAATAAAAGCATTATCTAGATTTTCTCCTGTGCTGGAGATGCTATAGCACCGCTGGCAGAGACTTCTGTTCCTTACCTCCACCTTCTGTTGCTACTTTTCTGCCCCCAGAGGAAGAGGAGCCAGTTAGAGACAGCTCCTTCAGCAGGCAAAAAGCAACTTCAGTTAGAGCCCTTCTGCGGGGTGGACAGGAGTCACCATCTTCTGTCGTCTTAGTTGTGATGGCCACAATAGCTCACCTCTACACACTCACGTGTGTACTTGAGGAGAGCATCAAGAAGAGGTCTTTTCTCCAAGGGATGGCAAGCCAGGAGCTGAGGTGATCCCATAGCCTGTCCCAGCACCCTGAGAAAGCCAAGCAAGACAGGCCCAGAGATGGTGTCCAGGTCCAGGTCCAACCAAGAGTCCAGACCACAAGGCAGAAGCACAGTGATAGGGCAGGTCCAAGATCAAGCCAGGAAGCCAGTTCACAAGTCACATCCAGTGATGTCCAGGTAGGGCCATGGTGACAAGACAAAGCCAGGTTGAGGCTGGGAAACCCATCCACACATTGATCTGCATCCAGAGAAAAGGAGTCGTGCTAAGCCAGAGACCAGCATATCTCCAAATACCTCAGGCAAGAGCTGACAGTCCTCAGCTGAACTTAAAAGGGTTTCTGGGCCCTTTTTAAGGTGGGTGTGTGGAGGTTCCAGGTGGGTCTGCTCAGGTCCATTAAGGACTGTCAGTGATCTTGGGCCACTGATGGGGAGTATGAGCAAAAGAAATTGGAAAATATACTTGTGTATATCTAACATATACAGGCACATGTACATCCCTGCATATATAACATGTATATGACACCATGTTAATATTCTGTTTCTTAAGCCCCCTCTCTTCATTTCCAAGCATCTGGCTTATGACTTTAGTTCCTCTAAGGCTTGGAATAGACCTTTTTTAGCTCTAAAAATGTATCTGATGCCACACAGCAAGCAAAGGATTAAAAAGTTGAAGAAGGCCACAGCTGCAATAAATGGATTGCAAGTACTTTTAAACAAAAACTCCAAGCTGCAAATGATATGGCCTGCATTCAAATTTACATCCAGGCTACTTTAAAATCTCTCCTTCTTGGTTTGCCTGGCTACAAGTCATTGTAAATCTGGAAAGAACTCTTCTGCACTTCCTACATGCTTCCCACATCCCTCCTACATCCTTTCTTTTTATTTGCATTACTGCTTTCTACCCCCACTACCTGTTATGATCACTTTTTAGACTGAATTTTGCCTGAATTGATTCTCCCTTTGATCTTTCCATTCCACAAGAGTAACCTTTCCAAGCTGCTCTGCATTATTTGTGGTCTTTGGTGGCACCTGTAGTTCTTCCTAAGTTAAAAATCAACTGAAAAATTAATTCACTTGCTGTTTGCCTTCTCCCTGCTCTCGCTAGCGAGTATCTGACACCAGGCTGGACCCCACACCAAACTCTGGAATAGCCTGAATTTTGAGAAAAAGTTCCATTCCCAGGACTTGCCTCTGCGAGCTGGTTGTTACAGCCGGTGTACAGGCAGACATGTACGCACACAGACACAAGACCAGGCTTGCAACTGTTGGCTTTCCTGGGATGAGGTTATATTCTATTTATCCTGCAGTAAGGCATTTGAGGGTTGGTGAAAAAAGTCTATTAAATATAAACCAATTATTCTTATGAGTAACTTCCTTTAACTCATGTCCCAGCCTAATTTGGTTTTTTGCTGTGTTTTATGCCATAATTATTCCTGGCCAAATCATCTGAAACAGTTTTTAAAACATTTAATTTTGCAAATGTTCCCATACAAATGCAAATACATTAATAGAGTTCAGATATTACATTTATTCTTCCCTCTTCATTGCAAATTTGTGTAATTAGATTTTAGTTGCCTTTATGTTGGAATTTTAAATGTTTAAGATCCCACCCGTGTGCTAGCATCACCTCCAATAGTCCAAGTTGAAGTCAGGTGGATTTCAAGGCTGTGGATAAATGTCTTCTACTCATTCTATGTTTTCAGCTGTGATTGAGTGCACTGGTGTCCCACAGGGAGTTTACAGCTCCTTTGCCAGCAGAAGGGGTTGCCTGGACACTCCCTAAGCTGCTCCACTGCATGTGGGGCCAGTTCAGACAGCCTTCTTTAGCAGTTTAATTTAACTAGGTTAATTCTGTAAAGAAGCAAGTGGTGTATGCAAACATATTTCCACCTGCTGACAGACCGGTGGGAACGGGGACCTCTGGCACAGGAGCAAGAACCGATACCTTGGGGCAGTGATATCTTCAAGCAGCAGAGACAGTCACAAAGTAAACACCTGCTTATGCCCTTGGCTCAAGTAAAACCTGGCAAGCAAGAATGCTGCTGAGCTGTCTTAAGTGCTGAGAAGAGAGATGGGGGTGACAGAGAAGAAGGGTGCGTGGTCCTGCATGTGAGCATTGTGGGACACCACAAGGAATCGCACAGGGCAGTTCCCTCTGGGTTGCTCTGGAAAATGCCAGCATGGAGCCAGCGTACAGCAAACCCTCCCAGATTGCCCAGATGACTCAACAGAACTTCAACACCATCTATATGGAAGAGTTGTTCAAGGGTGATTCATGACCACTGGCAGAAGGGGATTTTCCAGGGAGAGAACAAGGGTAGTTTCATATTCCAGAACAGCTTCAGAGAAAGTGAATAGGGTTCATGCTGAACTCTGGCCACCACGAGTGGCCATCATGCTCTGATCTGTAGGCGCTGGCAGCTGCATGGCACGTTTTAATGGAGGAGGTCTGAAGTATTTTAGAAGCTACAGAGCAGCCCGTAGCTCTCACAGCAACAGTTTAACATGGGTAGTGGGTCTGGGCAGGGACTGCAGCTAAGCACCTCCAGGAGCACCCTCACACACTGGGGAGATGCAGCGAGTGCTCCTCTTTGCATTGCATAAGTGTGGTCCTATCAGGAGAGAAGCTTCACATCTGAGAAACTAAAGCTGAGAGTGGAAAAAGAAAACCGAGCTTGATGGAAAGAGCACCATACACGCACGTTTGTGTCCAGGTAGCTTCTTGCACCCTTTTCCATCTCCACAGTTATGGAGGGGCTGCCAGGATCCAGCCTTCAATAAAAGGCATCTGTTTCTGAAGGGAAAACCAGCACTTAGTTGCTAACAGCGCACAGTAACTCTACACATCAGTGCTGAGCAGGAAATGAAAAATGCCTTTTCTAACTATGTTATAATGGCAAATTTAGGTAGATGGAACATTAGCCGTGGATGCCAAGCTGGAAGCTGGCCACCCTGTTGGCTTTTCATCAGCAGCGTTGGTCTTTGGAAGCTTTTCACAGGCCGACAATGCTTCAGAAGAGTCTACTTTTGTCTGGGATTACAAAAATCAATCACCCCACTTGTGCATAGCATGAGTGGTTACCACGTGGATAGCCCCTTCAACCAGCTGATGCTTCTTCCAGGTTATCATACCCAGTGTGCCACAGGAAGCTTTCTCCAGCTTTATGGTACTGTTTGTTAGGAGGCAATTCCCATTTTTAAACTCTGTTTTCCTCTTTCAAAGAATAACAGATTATTTTTCTCCTGACAGGCAAAATTAGTTCCCTCGGGGAAGGTTTAGGTGCTGGTAAACTATCCCAGGCCCTCTTTGTCTTTAAGACCTGCACACAACACCCACGTCACCATAGTGCTGCACCTCTTCTTTTTAGCTTCCAGAAAATGGATCTTGAGCTGTAATACCCTTCAGTCCTTCTTTCAGTGAAGAAAAGCCATACCTGTTGATGGAAATTATAGTTCTGCCAATGTTAAACCTCCTTTCAGTTGGTAAATCCTTCTCAATCAAAACAGAAGTGTTTTATACCTGAATATCACTCAAGGAACACCACAGAAGAGGAAAAAGTTTCCCAGCTCAGCCCACGTATCTGTGCTGCAGCCTTTTGAAGTAACAGAAACAACACAAAACATCCTGCAAGCCATCCGGCTTTGCTCTGGAGGAGCTGCCCAACTGGCTACCATGAGGTTAGCAGAACACCTGATGTATCCTGGTACCTTCTCTGCAGGTGGCATAAGGATCAAGACCAGGACATCCACACTGCCAGTCAATGCTTGGTTGCTGCACTCAGCCTATTGCTTCTCCTTTGTGACTGTGCTTGGGGCCACCAGCAGTTGGCACAAATCAAAGAAGCTTTCAGAGTCCAGTTTAAGCTAGGACACTGGTTTTGTCCACCACTGGCCTAAGATTCAGAGTACGAGCATGGCTCATGAGCGTGGCTTTCCCTTTCCTACATCCCCCATCGTCGCCCGCACACCCCAAATAACACCTCGTATCTGCTGCAAAGACTTATGACATGCTACTTAGCAACTTCATGGTGAATCAGATGTGTTACACAACGATTCATTAAAAGGAAGCATTCCTCTTCAACTGAGACACAGTTACGTCATGGATCTGCACAGAAAGCTTTTCAGGCTATCCTTCACCCAGCAGTCCAGAGCAGCTGTTAATATTTAAGGAGCACCAGAAGTCACTAAGTGTCTCTAAAATACCTATGGGATTTAAATGTTCCCTGTGAGGTTCACTTGATAGACTCCTCATGATTTTGGCTCTGCCATAGCACTGATTCCTGTGCCCCTTGAGCATTTCCTAGTGCATGGCATAGAAAAGGTAGCAAAAATAGAGTTTTCCGGGGCAGGTCATACATATGCATGATAGACATATATTTTACACAATGTGCATTTCCGTATGTACTTATACACAAAAATGTGCTCAGAAAACACTACTGAGGCTGTAAAGTTCACGGCTGGCTAGTTAGGAAGCACCACCAGGCAGGTTACCCATGCAGCAATAGCCTTGTATAGTGGGTGCTGGAGACCGACGTGACGCTCCCTTGCTCTGGGGGAAGGCCATTGCGTCCGCTGCGTGTTGCTGACGGGTGGGGGACTCCAGCGGAGCAGGGTCAGGTGTGTTTTGATCACAGCTCATCCCAAGTAAGTCTACTGCTCTGGCCCTACCACCAGCTACTCATCACCCCTTCTCTGCCAGGGATATAATCACACTTTCTGATCTGCCAGCGCAGCTCCATCTGTAGTCATTTCCAAACTCAAGTTCCGTCAAATGATCTGGGTTTTTTTTTGGGGGGGGGGGGAGGAGGTGTGTGTGTGATGGTGTATGTGACTTCAAAGGGCAGGCAAAACAGTTTCCCCGCTAAGCCAGACCATTTTTGCAAAACTGAGGAATAGCGAGATGTGCTATTCTGCTGGCAGATCTGAGAGGTCAGCAACCCATGAGACAGGATCCAGTGCAGCCAGAACATTGTGTCTGATTGCAACACTAATGAGCTCCTGTTCAATATTTCTTATTCCCTGTATTGCTCAAGGCATGGTACAAAAGCCTTAGTAATGGTGCCATTCAAACCCTGTGGTGGAGACAGAATTACTAATATCTATAACACCCACCAGCATAGTATCACAAATACCCATTTGTTCATTAATTTTAAATGCCCAGTTTGATTTTTTTTCAGAAGCTTTAGCATTATACAGCACTTTACCTGATTGGGGAACAACTTACGTTGACTTCTGCTGCAAACGTAAGCATCAGCACCTGAAATGTGGAATATAGACTATAAGAAACACAATTTCTTAAATAAGCTGTCAAACTGTCAAAACTTCATTAACTTCATAAAGGAATTAGAGCAGAACCAAGGATAGATTTTTATTTTCTGTGGCAAGATACAGCTCTGACAGTCTTTAGTCTCCTTCCTCAGTTCTTTGTCTCAGGCAATACACATTTGCTGATTTCTATACTGAAAATGTTGGGGGACCTTGCAAGCCCTGGATCCATCCCAGAGCAGATTCATCCTGCACCTTCAGCAAAGAAGAGTCCTAAGGGAAGATGATGCAGTTAAAGGTGTAAGCCACATGGCTGAGAGGACTTTGCAACCTTAATTCTAGCATTGCTCGAAGATTAAGGCCTTCATTTTTGGAAATGTTAATGAAGGAAAAGAAACCAAAATTATGTGACCATTGTTTCCTAGGTTTCTGTAAGTATGTTCAAAACCCAGACGTGTGTTTCTGTTGTCTCTCAGTACCTCAGCACACAGGAACCTGCATAATGGTCTTGAAGACATTTGCCACTTGAGCTAAAGGACAACTTCCACCAGTGCTGGACCGTTGCCCTGTGTATCTGACAGGGTCTCTCCCTGTGTGCACTTTTCTGTACATGTTTGTGTGTATGTGAGCACACACACACATTGCCAACGGGTTTTAGTGCTATTTGCTGACACCAAAAAGGGTGAACCAAAGAAATATGTGCTACAAGAGGCATATGCTCTTCTGCTTTTCCTTCTCAAGCTTGACTGACTCCGTCCCACCCCACTACAATGTTCCTGTTTTGATTCTTCTCTGTCGGTGCACTCCTCACCCCTATGTGTTTCTCCTTGCCAGTCGGTTCCCTTCCTTCTTCCCCCTCACAGTCCTTCTTCACCAGCATCCCCTTCCTGTACAGTCTCCCTGTCCCAGGAGAATTCTCTGCCTTCATCCTCCTCGCCCAGACAGTCCCAGCTCTATCCCAAAGCTCTCCTCCTGAAGTCTCTCAGCTCACCAGGGACCTTCATCCAGCTCCAGTTTTCTGCCTTGTCTCAGCCCAACTGTTTTCCCCTGTCCCACTGCCAGACTGATTTTCTAATCAGTCTCACATTGGTGAACCAGTTCTGGCTCCCCTTTCCCAGTTCCCATTCTCATCCTCCTTTTCCATTAGGCTCCATCCCCTCTTCAAGCTTGTCACCTTCCTCTTAGCTTCATCTGTCTCAGTCATCCTGTAAAGCCTGGCTCCTGGTCTCCTCTTCCACGTCTCCTCTCCCCAAGCTGCTTGGCTGCTATCACGCAGATGGATTACCAGTGGCGGGAAGAAAGGGGTCTGAAGACTTTGATAACCAGGTCTGTCAAAAAAAGCCTCCAGCAGGAGCTGCAGAAGCAGTCTGGCTTTGTCCCTTCACCCCAGGCCTGAGTGGCAGCTGTTGGCTCTTTCCACACAGACATCCTAACCTGATCTCAGACACCTTCAGCACCTTAGTCTGTCAGTGGCACAAATAAAATTCTCTTGCTTGCCTAAAGCTTGAGATACAAAGAATGAGCTTTGTCCTCTGGGAATGGCAGGCCAGATCTTGGGGTCAGAGACCTGGCACTTACACTGCTATAAAAATAGCCAGGACTGCCTTTATCTTTCTAATACATTACTATAAAACTTGCACTGAGTATCAGTTATCTGCCTGTACTTCTAATAGGCATAGAAGAGTGCTCCAAAGGGTGCACAACCTAATTAGAGCAAAAAACCCCCGACAAACCAACCCCCAAAAACCCCAAACATGAATGGAAGTGCTGTTGCCTTAGTGTAAGATACTACTATTGGACATACTTAGTGAATGCTAATAGCTTGCTCTGCAAGATCATTTACACAATGCTCTGAAAATCCTCTGAGGTTCCCTCCTGAGCAAAAGCCCAGAGCCTGGAAGAACGCCATAATGAGTTCCCACCTGAACCGAAGAGCTCCACATGCTTGTCTGATTTGTAATGGAAAAAATGTCACACAGATTCTCCGCCTCCCCTTTCACCATGGCAGTTGAGCTGGAGGAACGATTCAGACCGCTTAGGACATCCCTTCCCAACCAGTGAGGGAGGTCCACATCCAGGGTGAGGTTTAGCAGAGCTCAGGGGCCAAGTGAACAAGCTCTGCTGGGGTCTGGGGTCTTGTTCTCGGAGAGGACAGTAAGAAAAAGCAGCAGGAGCAAGGGGAGCTGGGGCATGGGAGAGGAAGGAGCAGCCAAGGCTCTGGCTGGTAGAAAACTGAAATGGGAACCTGTGGGCAAAGGTGGGAGTTATCCGCTGGGGACAAGCGCCGGGAAAGAAAGTTGCCAAGAGGCTGGCTCCAAAAATGTTGGTAACCACTGCCCCAGAGACACTGGCAGCTTGCAGCAATTAATGTATTCCATTACCTCATGGTTTTATGCTTCAGATGCAGATTAATAGCATTCATTCAAAGAAAGAATGACATCATCTGCATAAAATCCTTTCCAGTGTCATACAGTATTCTCTGGCTTTCTGATTATTGCTGGTCTGCTGGGTTAGTGATGGTGTTTCAAATTTTCATTTGTTTTCCAATTTAAAAAAATAAATCCTTCAGTCCTCCATTCAGGTCTGTTTTGCAAGAATACTCTTAATGGAGAAAGGGACTCTGCATCCAAATCTTTTTCTGTCATCTCCATCTGCTCCTTATGTCTCCTTGCAGTGTTACTTTCATGCATCTATATGGTTCTCCTCAAACCTGTGGTGTGGCTTGCGTGTGGAGCCTTGACTAATGGTTTATCTTGTAGGTCTCTCTTTCACTAAAGGCCACAGTTTCACTCTCTCCTATAGCTTAATGTCTTAAGTGACTACGTGCCCTTCTCATTTCTATAGAAAAACTTCCACAGAGGTGTTTTGTGTCTTCAGCCTTCATCCTAGCAAGGGTGAAGGACTCCAGCCAGGGGCAGGCTGCATGCATGTGGAATCTCTTTTTTTGAGGAAGAACACCCAGTAGACTCCTACATACCATTCTGCATAGGTGGCACAATCTAGCCCTGCATTTTTTTGATGCCATTGCCTTATCAAACATCAATAATCTCCAAAGATAATAGGGCAAAGGAAATAAGACAGACAATATTTCTTCGAATAGAAGTCTCTCACGTGCAACCCAATGTCAAAATACCACTTAAATATTGGAAAAGTATGGTCATTTCTCAGCTTTTTCACAAAGCTTCCATATAAACACCAGTTGGGTTTACATGCACATGACAGGAGGAGAATATATGCAAGAGCATGTATAAAAAGTGAACGAGTGAAACAAATTCTAAAGATTATATTGCTTTATTTGTCTTTTCATTTTTTCAATCCGTTTCCAATCTGAAACATGCAATTAAGAACATGTTGTGCTATCTGAAACAATAGGCAGGGTTTACATATAGCCGTCAGTTATCTCAGAAGCTGCTGGGAAACATGCCGTAAAGCTCTGTCTACACTGTGCAGAAAGGAAATCACAGCTGTAGCTAACCAGGCAACATAATAATAATTACCCTGAAATCATCTGCTTGAATTTTCAAATGAATTCACCATGAGCAGGCTTAGGCTCAAATAGCGTTCCTTTTCTGGCAGCTTTCTATCCGTTCCATAGCCCAGGCTCTGGCAGAAAGGCTACTTATAGGACCTTAGAGCTGGGAATATTTTCTGGGTGTCTGATGTTTGTTCCCTGCTGTGGCTGGCAGGCATGCTGTATCTCAATCTGAATAAATGATACAGCTCTGTCTTCAAAAAGAAGAGGGTAGACAACTCTGTTATTTCCCCTAAAAAATTACTGTCCATTTAGAAACACTTTGTTTCCAGCTTGAGCTCTTCTTAGCTAACATAGTCCTTAAGTGTCAATGATCTTTTCACTGTCTACCCAGCATTTGTACACCAGTCCCATAACCTCTTGCAGCCTGGGTTTTGGCGAGGTAAACAAGCTAAACTCTTCTGGTCTCCTCCTGTAGAAAGTTTCTAGATGGTCAAACAAAATCAAAGAGAAAGCAGACCTGTATCCAGACCTACACATGGAGGTTTCAATCAAATGTCTGCCACCGTTCAAAAGACATATAAATTCTGAGTGCTGTCCTGTGTTGTTGCAAGATAACAGATGGGCCCAGAGCTGCAGAAGGAGGAAAAAGACCGTGCTGCGCAAGCTGCTGGCTAAACACCAGCACAACCAATCGCATGTTAGACCTATTCTTCAGAAATGTTAAGTACCATCAACCCTTATTGACTTCAGGTGGAGCTGAAGATGCTCAGACAAGGATCTTAAAAGCATGATTTGGCTCTTGAGGTAAGGGTAGAGCATGTCTATGTTCACATGATATTCTACTGGGGCACCTCGTGTCCTCAGGCACATTTAAAATTGAGAATGGTGGCAACATTTCACATCCTTAGAAACCTTTTTCCCTCTTCCAGTCACTTCAACTTGGCATGCTCATTCTCAGAGTGAACCACAAGTACAGCACTTAATAGTCTCTGTGGTTAGAAACTGTCTGAAGGAACTATTTTCTGCCCATTGGAGAATGTTGACTCATCTACACTGAATCCTCTGAAGAGACTCTGATTACAGAAAATGTCCAGTTGTTGATTCCTGTGTGACCTCTCGCTTTCAGAGACCTTTCCCGGAGCTAGTGCTTGGGCAATGGATGGATGGATGGATGAATGAAGTGTGTATATATGTGAAAGAGAGGTGAAGGTCTATCTTAGGTAAGGGACTAGATGGGTCACTGACATTTTCAATAGGTTTAGACAGTGGGATAGATGTGCGAGAGAAAATAGTGCCAAGTGGCTTCGCTTTGACTGTCTGATGTTAATGCTGGAAGAAAGAAGGGGTTAGAGTTCACAAAAGTGAGAGGAAAACTGCTGTGGTCCATGTCGTAGGGTCAGGTCCAGAGAGAAGAGGCTCTGCGTTCCCAAGAGCGCAGCCCCGGAAAGCACTCAAGAATGTCCAGTATGATGAGAAAATCGAGGCATGATATGGCACATAGGCATGTTATTGTTTTGCTTAGATCTGGATTTCTCTTGTGCTGCCTAAAATAAAAAGTGTCGGGGTGGTGGTGGTAAGGGCAAGGGGGGAAGGGGATATGGTTGAAAGCCTCATGCAAAGGCTGCAGCACACACTTCAGCTATCACGTGTCCCTGAGAAGGCAATCTGCCAGATTGTCCACAGAACTGGTGCCCTGGGAAAGGGTTTGATTAAGCCATCAGGGAGTCTCTGAGACTCGACACCAGCCTCAGGATCTGCATCAGTGACAGCAAACCATTACACGGAGGTCAAGTTCAGCCCTGACAAAGATTTGAGCTGGCACCAAAGACAAATCAGCTACAATGTTTTTGCACGTAAACTTGGAGCTCAACTCCAAAACCCCTACAGAGCTGGATACCAAGGTCTCAGTTCTCAGAAGGGGATGCTCAGGGAGGGTCTGCACTTTGGGAACGCATTTAGAAGTCCAAAGCCATGAAGCAAAGAGATGCAGCAATCTGGACCAACTCACACACAGAGGAGGGAGAGCAGGGCTAGGGCTACAGCACCAAGCTCTCCAGAGATCACCACTCAGGCTGCTGTGGAGCCATGAACTGGATCACCAGCTCACAGCCTTGCAGCTCCCTGGGAAAGTGGGAGACCCTGTGGCTCTCAGGCTCCCTGGTCCCAGTCCTGCCAGCCGCATGGAAAGCCCTGGGATGAGAGACCGAGGGTTTCCAGCACCCTGCCTTCCCCAGCAGCCTGCCAGAAATGCAGTGACCCCAAGGGTTTTCCCTTTCATGGAAAATGTTGAAATTTAGGTTTCATTCCAATTTGGAATGAAACCAGATTTTGCAATATCAAAATCCTCTGTGAAATGAAATGACTTTTCATGGCACAGCTTTACTGATTGATGCAGACTGCATGTAACTGAGAAGAGCCTCCTAAATGGGTGTTTCAATCAGAATTTCCTGGTCTGTCACTTCAAGAACACAATTAACAGCAAAACTGACGTCTGCAGTTTTGCAGGAAGGCAGCAAGAACAAGAACGGGGCACAGCATCAGCAAAACCTCACATGATGCGGTGGGTGCTGCCGCTGAGCCGACACTTTCCCCAGAGAGGTCGCATTCACACGTGGCGCCTTCCCTTCTCAGTGCACCTGGTTATCCAAACCGCCGCCAGAGTCTCTTTCCCACCGCTCTTGAGCACGTGCACGGTTGCCTGGTTCTCTCGGCTCTGAGGTTTTTGCAGGGCTAATACAATGCCACAATAATTTCGGTTAGCACGTGCTGCTGCTGAGCTCTGAGCAGCCGGCGGCTTTGCACACTTTGTTTGCAGGCAGCTTGCGGCATGTCCCCTTGTGCTGATGAGCAGCAGGAAGGGGAGGTGGCTGCAAGGCGGCTAGCAAGCTCGTTTCTAGTCCGCTCATTCGTTTTAATCATGGTATTTTTGCCAGAAAAAGATCTGATTTAAGGGGGAGAGGAAATGCAACCTGAGGATGGATTCTGTAGATGAAGGAACGCTGCATCAAATGCTTTTGCACAATAATTACTTCAGTTTATCACAATGAAACACATGCACTGGGCTTCAGTTTTTACAGCAGTTGCCCAACTTACCTGCTGCGTATGGGTGATAAGATACTCGACTGTGAGGAAGGGTCAATTAATTCTACTTTGCAGTTAGTTTGGTAAATTCATTTGATAGTCTGGTCTGAATGACACAGGGTTATTAACATCTGCAGGCACAGCAGAATGTTGCAGAGTAATATTTCTGAAACAGAAAAGCTCTGAGACACGATTGAGACAATACAACTTTTCCCTTGTTGTACAAGATGATTACTTTAAACTCACTTCTCTAAGTACTGAAAGCTGGAGGCACAAAAGGAGATTAAAAATATTTATTTTTACATTTTATTTTACTGGAAGAAGAGTAAAAGAGAATAAGCATAAACTTTAAATTCTGTGTTTCAAAAAAATACAGCTTACAAAACAAAGGGACAGGCTTTTTTCATATATTTGCCTCTGGAAGAAACCCTGACTTTAACTACATGTATGTGGTGTCCTTTTTGTTGTAAGTTTTGCTAGCTTGCTGTATTTTCCTTGCTTGTTCAACACGAGAAGTTCCATCTGAATGTGAGGAAGAACTTCTTTACCTTGAGGGTGCCAGAGCCCTGGGTCAGGCTGCCCAGAGAGGCTGTGGGGTCTCCTGCTCCGGAGACATCCCACACCCGCCCGGACACGGCTCTGTGCAGCCTGCTCTGGGAGATCCTGCTTTAGCAGGGGCTGGGCTGGATGCTCTCCAGAGGTGCCTTCCATTCTGTGATTCATGTTATCAATTGATTTACCTGCAACTGTGACAAAGCAGACAACATTCCCCCAAAAGCAAGCAGAAATGGGTCCCCCTTGAAGGAGTTCCCCACCTAAGGGAACCGGGGCACAACCTGTTCCTCTGAGCTATTCAAGCACAGGGAGAGTAGATTCCCCACAGGCTTTATTTAAACAACCCACTACAATTTAGACTCTTGAGATTCTTCTTGAGACACCAAATAACAAGACGTCCCAGATTGTTTAAAATCTGTCAGTCTGTAGGTGTTTATTAGTACAGCACCCCTGCTTCTCCATCTTCCCAAAACATTTCTTTTCCAGATGCAGTTTTATGGCCAGAGCTCCAGCCCTGCAGCCCATCCTTAAATGCAGCACTTGCATTAGGCATAGACCTCTCTGCTGTACCCCCCTACTGACATCAGTGTGGCCAAGGCAAGGGAAAATATGCTTCCAGAGGTTTTTTTGCATTCAGAAAAGAGAAAAATCTGTATTAAATAATGTAAGCAAGAATATATGGTGACTAGTTAAAAATCAATATTCTCTGGGAACTTCACATCATCCTTATGGTGTCTAATTACTTGTAAATTTCCATTCACAGTGACATAGATGCTTCGCAGGGGGGAAAGGTAATGGGAACTCTTGGTCTTCCTTTATCTCCTAGAAATACCAGGTTTTTAAGAGTCACATTTGTTACAAGCATGCTCCTTCCTTTGGGAAACATTATAAATGTAATCCACTTAGCATCTTGCCACGAAGACAGGCACCGTTTGGAGTAATACATCCCTTTTCAGCAGAGTCTGGGATCTCAGTTAACACCTGAATAACATATATAAAAAAAATTCAGGAGAGGGCTTCTCTTTGGCCAAGGCTGTAAGGCACACAAAATCCAAGTGTCTAGCTGTAGCATGTTCCCCCTCTACCCTACCAGCACTCGCAGCCATTAAAAAAAAAAAAAAAAAAAAAAAAAAAAAGAGGCAGTAATTAACACAGTGAGCTCATTTTAAAAACATCTGAGAAGTTTCTAGGAATAATTCCGTTGACCAGCTCTTTCATACCAGACATCTTTTGCTCCCTTCCTCTTCAGGCTGCAAGCTATCCATGAGTACTTACACGTGAGTAGTAGTTTACACTGGAACAGTAACATTTCTCCAAGGACTTCTAGGTGTCTGCACAGGGAGTGAAGGCTTGTGATTTATCTGGAGGAGTACTTCCACAACAGACCAATTAGCTGCTTCATTAAAAAGCAAGAAACATAGCTGGCCATTCTTTTTTTCTCTTTTCTTTTTGCCTTTTTAAAAAAATTTATTGTAATTTAACTTTACACGGAGTGCCAAGCAAAAAAAAACCACTTCCCGTGGAGTTTTAAGGAATGAGAAAATAAACTATGGAACTTTAAAAACCAGGTAAATAAACTGATAATTCCCTCAGGTGTGCTAGGGAAATTGGTGGAGTAACCCAGGTAAAATTATTGAAGTTATTTCCACAGAGGGGAGTAAATGTGAATTAGGTTCCACCGTGCTGGGAAGGATTAAAGGAGAGGAATGCACAGGCAGGAGGAGGGTGTTCAGACCTCACGTGTAGTAGTGTAAGAGTAAAACACAGAGGAAAGGGATCAGCCGCCCCGTTGCACAGGGCAGCTGCAGTGCTGGGGAGCCGGCCCTCTTTATGTTATTATTTGGATGAAATGCTCAGCATCGCCTTATGGGGTGTGCATGCCTGCAAAGGCCAAATATATTTTATGTGGGACTTATCTGGCCTGGAGGGAAATTCCTGGTGCCCCTATATTTAACTTGTATTGCAGCAGGCCGATAAAATTCCCCATGGTTTTAACTCTCAGTAATGACTGCACAAAATTAGCCAGCAGCCTTTTTTTTTTTTTTTTAACAGTTTAGAGCTATCTGGAAGAATTTTACTTGATTAATTAATATTTACCCTGTGCTAAAGAAGGATGCCTCTAGAGAGGAGCCTGGGCTGTGGGTGGGAAGGGTGTGTGAAGGGCAGCCAGACCCCCATGACTGACCCCCCCTCCGAAGCAAGTGGCATGGCCGGGGTGCGCTGATGATGCTCAGGGAAACGCTCCCGGCTGCATCGCCTTCTGCAAAGGGGGGATGCTGCTTGTGCCCGGGTCTTATTCATATTGCGTCCCCCCCCCGGACACCCTAACCCACCCGAGAGCAAGAGGCTCCGCACCCACGTGCAAGCCAGGAGGTGGCTGTCGCTGGGGCAGGGCGAGGGGCAGAGGTGTGCAGAGCAGGAAGGTGCCCACCAGCCCTGGGAGCGTAACAGAAGCATCCCTGCCACTGCTTGTGGGCTGGGACAGGGTGGCAGGCTGTAGCTCTTCCTTGTTACCTCTTCTGCTCCTTCCCTGGGAGGCCAGCGATGTGCTTACCGGTTCCTTTGGTGACAGTGAGGTGGCTGCAGGTAACACTGCAGGAGAGGATGTTTTGCATTCCAAACTCCTGACGTGCTGCACCCCAGCGACACCAATGTCACCAAATCACAAAATTGTTGGGGTGGGCAGGGACTTCTGAAGATCACTCAGTCCAGCCTCCTTGATCAAAGTAGGAGCAACTGTGGCTGGTTTTTGAGAAGCAGGTTCAGTTGGGATTTTAATATCTCCAGGGCTGGAGACTTCACAACCTCCCTGGGCACCTGTCCCACCCTCAGAGCGAAAAAGCTTTTACTTGGGCTTAAACAGAATTTCCTGTATTTCAGTTTGTGCCCATCACCTCTTGTCCTGTCACTGGGCACCAGCTAAAATAGCCTGGCTCTTTAGACCTTTCCTTCAGATATTTATACGCATGGATAAGGTCCCCCTTGAGCCTTCTTTTCTCCAGACGGAACAGTCCCAGTTCTCACAGGAAGGAAAGCAGATGCAGGGCACAACCAGACAACCATACTGACCAGTCAACTGACTACACAAAACCAGCCCTTTTCATACTTTTACCCTTCTATTTTCCCACTCTTATTCCTCCCAAAAGCATTCAAACCCCTCCCTTGTCCTGCCTTTGGTTCCTCCCCTAAACATCCCATAAAAAGTCCTGCATGCTCCCCAAACTGCTTTTCTCCTGTATCTCATAAAATGTCCCACCCTTAGATAGCAAACCCCTGAGCCTGAAGGGTGACCCAGAGAGCTGCTCTCCATCACTCAGGGTGATGGGTTTCATGCCCTGACTCTGCTGGGACAGCCCTGGAGAGGGGCCCAGGCAAGATGATGGTTCCACACGAGTCCTCAGTTTGGGTTCTCACCTGCCCCTCTGCTACTCTGGACTTGTGCAGATGGGACTTTGACGAGCTGATGGCCCTGGGTTTAGCCCAGCAGGACATTATCCAGGCTCCCCTGCTGCCATTGTCTCCTTGAGCTCCTTTGTGGGTGTGCAGATGAGCTTTATCACATCACCTAAACCATTGAGACCAATTTCACTGTAGAAGGCTATCAGGTTGGTCGAGCACAATTTCCTCTTCTCAAGCCCATGCTGACTACTCCCGGTCACCTTCTTGTTCTTCAGATGTTTGGAAATTATTTCCAGAAGGATTTTTTCCCATCATCTTCCTAGGGGTCTAAGTGAGGTTGGCTGGCCTGTAGTTCCCCAGATCCTCCTCCCTGAAGACAGGGGGTGACATTTGTTTTCTTCCGGTCCTAAGGAAGCTCTCCCAAATGCCATGGCCCTTCAAAGGTTATGAAGAGCAGCTTCATAATCGTGTCAGCCAGCTCCCTCAGTGCTCCTGAGTGAATCCCATCAGGTCCCATAGACTTGGGTCTGTCGTTCACTTAAGTGCTTCCTAACCCAGTCCTCCTCCAGTGAGGGGGCAAGTCTTCCTTGCTCTGGATTTCCCTCTGGTCTCAGGGGCCTGGGATGGCTGGCATCCAGTATTACAGTAAAAAGCAAATGGAAAAAGGCATTGAGAACTTTGACCTCTTCCACGTCCTTTGTCACCAGGTCTCCTGTTCCACTCAGCACCAAGCCCATATTTTCCCTAGTCTGCCTTTTCCTACTAACGTACCTGGAGAAGCTCATTGCCCTTCACCTCCCTCACCAGATTCAACTCCAGACGGGCTTTGACTTTTCTTACTCCATCCCTGCACTCTCAGACAGTGTTTCTACGTTCCTCCTGGGTCACCTGCACCTACTTCCACCTCTTGCTCGTACTTCCCTTTCATGTCCATTTTGTCAGGAGCTCCTTGTCCATCCACGCATGCCTCCAGCTGCCCTTGCTTGATGTCCAGCTCATTGGGATGGACTATTCTGGAGCCGGGAGGAGGTGATCCTTGAAAATCAACCTGCTCTCCTGGATCTGTCTTCTCTCCAGGGACATTTCTTGTGGGATTCTTCCAAGCAAATTTCTGTAGAGTCCAAATCCTGCTCTCCTGACATCCAGGGCTGCAATCTTGCTTTTAGCCTTGTTCCCTCCCCACAGGATCCTCAGCTCCGCCATATCAAACACTGAAGGGCAGACAGGCACTTTGGTCCCAGCTTGGGCTCTGGCACAAGACACATTTGAAAAGTCAATTCTTCATGTGCCTGAATGAGGAAAAAAAAATGAGTCTAAAAATAATAATAATAAAAATGATAGATCTTCCTTTGGAAATGTTGGCTGAAACACTTGGTTTTGTCTCTTTTTGTGTTCCCAAATGGCTTCTGTGAGAATATTTCTTAGCGCTTTTACATAACATTTTATATTATGTTAAATCACTGATCAGATTTCTTTGATGGGAATCCTTGCGGGGCTTTTGCAATGCTAGGAAAAGAAGAAGAAAGGAAAGCATATTCTTTTCTTTCTTTCCAGTTGGAAAAAGCCAACCCAAATCAACAGGGAAATGGTTTAATTTCAGACTCCTAAAGCAATATTAGAAACACTGGCAAGGAGGAGAAAAAACACTTTAAAAGGTACAACTGATACTTCATTTTCATTTATGAATATTTTGAATTGCTTTCCCTGTCTACTAAAACAGTGTCAGCATTGTTGGTGGCTTTTTGTTGGGTTTTTTTTTTTTTGAAGATGCAGATTTAAAATATCCAGCTCAATCAGATCCATAGTCTTTTTTTTTGCAAAGAAGAAAAAGCTTGTGTTCCTGGGAGGAGACACAGTGTGATGGATCCAGATTGCCACCGCTGCCCTGCTTTTTGCCAGATATTGCTGAACCGGGGAATTTTTTTATTTCTTTTGATGAGTGCTGAGAATAAGGTGCAGGTAATTCTGCCCATTGCTCAAGGCTTTTAAACTGTATACACCTAATTGCAAGTTAGTCGAACTAAACTTCTCATACAAGTCGTGCCAAACAAAGCTGATATTAGATGAAGGATGTCTACATAAATACTGCCACAAAAGTTTGAGAAAGTATGCAAAGCAGTAAGCGTGGTTAAAAAGTTTACAGAAGTTTCTGCAAAAATTGGCAGTTCTTGAAATCTGGAAGTACAAAAACATTGCTTGAAGGAGCGTTTCATCTGTTACACTAAAATGTGCAAGTTAAGTATCACCGGGATGATTTTCCTTTCTGTCTTGTAGCCTTTGGGGAAAAAATATAGAAACATCAGAGAATACCATTGCCCTTTCCATGGCCATGGGAATGGTGGGCGTTGCTTGGAATTGCCAATTTGTGCCTGGGGCTTATTTTGGCAACTCCTGGAAAACCATCTCTGCCTGCTCTGCCCCCCGACTGTACACTGTCCGTTTTCATTCCCTGCTTTCCCAGACTCCTGTGCAAACTATTTTCATTCTGGGGCCAGAATGAAAATATTTTCAGAAATACTAAGTACCCAGCCTCTTTAATAAAATAAATGGCTGGGTTTTCAAACAAGTTCAGTAGTTTCTCTGTGGAGGAACTACAAATTGGCAGACTTTCTTCCCCCCATTGCCCCAGTTTGGCATTATCATTTCAACATCTCACAAGCTGAGTACTGGTCCCTAACGAACACTCCTGACTGGCTTTCTAGTTGGAACCATTAACAAATTTTTGAGTTCTGTAATAAAAATAAATATGATCTAAATCAGGTTGCAAATGTATTTATTTTTTATATATCTAAAAGTAACTCCAAACATCAGAAAAAGAGCTGGCGTTATATCCAGTATAAGTCACTGGAACTGTACATTGCAGCAGATAAATGAAATCACTGCTGCATTAAACGGAGATAGTGAAACACAAAGAAGTCTGCTTATAAATCCAGGGAGATTTTCTTGCATAAAGGCAAAGCTGCTGAAGTTTTAACAGGATTAAAAATCGCAAAAATATGCAATTACAACCAAGCATTGCAGAAAATACAAGTTAAAATTATTCCACCTTTTAAAAATACTGGTGCCTATTAAAACACATGCACATTCATGTGGCTTTCAAATGCATCCCGGTAGAGCGTAAACTGAAAAGCTGTTGCATTTCTTCACACAATAGTCAGAAGTAAAAATGATGTCGTCTTCTAAGCATTCATTAAATGTAGAAATATGCACTGAGGATGTAAATGTTGACTAGACTCTCAGGGAAGTGTATAATTTATATTCAAAACTAAGATTCATATTAAATACCCCGCTTCAAATCTCCTTGGACAGCATCTCTCAATAGATTTCTAAAAACGTACATTTATGGAGTAAACAGAATATTTAATGGCTGCTAGCAGTATATCAGATTTGTTATGCTTATGGCAGCTGTGGTCATCAAATATTCATGCTGATGGTTCTTACTCAATGCTGACAGCTTTTTAACTTGTGAAATAAATAATGGGTGAGTGGGAATTGATGAGATAAGTAGACTGCTTTATCTGAGAAGGGTGACCAAGCTTTTCCATGGCACCAGGAAGATTAAGAGTTGCATTCTCGGAGCAAGAGGGAAAACCCGAAGGTGTATTTCTTCAGATTACAAACCAGACACATCTCTTGATCTGGCTATATGTTTTCTTATTCTTCTCACTCTAACTGTCCCTTACAGCCCGTGGGATTTATTTGCTGGTGTCAGGGTCAAGCAGTGTGAAAAATGACTCATAAGTTTCTGCTACCAGAGATACTGGATTATTTCCAGCAGGGTGGGGGGAGGTTGATAACAGATACATAAACCAGTCCCATATTTCTTACTTAGGTGGCTTGCCCTTCCTCCAGTTAGGGCAAATCAAGGATTTTATTTCATGAAGGGACACGGGGGAAGGTACATGAGAAGTTTTGGTTGTTGGTTGGTTCTTTTTTTAATGGACTACACTCCTCAGGGCTATTACATCTTTAGTACATTGTCTGGCGGCTACTACTGCTAAACAGTATACTCCAGTTTGAATAATTTGGTATAACTTCACTGGAAAAAAGTTGCAGGTTAACTAGTTAGGTTGTACCATAAACCAAGATCAGACCATAGGACATTTACAGTGCAGATGTTCTTCACTCTCTTAGTAAATGTTTATTTTATATGAAAGCCACTATTGTGCGGTTGGTACACATCCTTCATATCATCTGATCTTAGCACCTGGCCTTCAGCCTTCTAATTCCTGGAATATCTCTGTACAAGTCAAGGTAAGAGAAAGTACCTCCACAACAGTCTGGAGAAATATGGTGTGCCCAGCACATTATAAAATCAACAGCAGTGACTTAGTTGCCAGTTATGGTTTTCTAGAATTGAACCACTCAAATTACCTTTAATTCTTTCAGTATGAGCTTCCTTTTCTGTGAGACAACACTTGAAATAATTTTGGACCTCATGGATTTCACTTGTTAGTTGTTTGAAGTGGTAAATTACAGAATCTCCACAAAAATACTTCCGAAAGTCCATGTAGAGTGTGGTACAAGTTTAAGCAATACTATATATGCAACTCAAAAGTCCAGTTTTCAACTGCTGGATAAAATGTTTCAGAATATAAGCTGATTCCAGTGTTCCTTCCAATAAAAACAAAAAGCAAATGCATAACGAGATGAAGCAGAATTATATTGCACTCCCAGGAATGACTTGCCTCAAACGCAGATAGCGATGCAAGGGACCCTGGGTAAGCCCGACCTTTTATCACAGACCTTGAAAGATAAGCATGTTAGCGCAAGGATGAAAGCCCTAAACCTTGGTGCTAGTCTCAGATTTATCATCAAGCATGAGAACTCGTAGCCTAATCTTGCAAATTCGACCTGGGCAGTGCTGTAGGACAGACCGAGCAATACAAGTAAAGGTACGATCTGAATCTCCAATTTCTGTCACACGGTTCTTTGCAGCATAAACTACCGTTCAGTGAGAACATGCAGTGTTAAATGGTTCCATCAAAATCTCTTTGCTGGAAGTTTTGTGCTTTTTTTAGCTTTTTTTTTTAGCTTTTTTTTTTCTGATGTTGCCTCACGTCTTGAAGAAGGACAATCTCTATTCTTGCCAAAACTGAAATTGTTTGCTTCTTCTTCTTGCCCCAGAATCTATGTGCTGTATCTTTTTAGACGAGGGGTAGCTAAAATTTGATGTTATGACCTAGGTGAAGGCATATCCAATCACTCACACTGTTCTAAAATCACTTTAATTTTAAAAATTGTTCACTTACTATGGAACACTATTACAAATGTAAGATATGGGGAAAATTAAAACTGCAGTTATCTGCTACTCTGTTTTCTCTTCCAAGTACAGATTTAGAAGATCTCTCATCCATATTTTGAAGTACTCTAGGTTGTCTTGAGCTTCTTTTCACCAAATGCCAAACCCAGGGGAAGTCACCAGCACAATTTCACCACCTACCAACACCACCTTAACGCTGTTCTGATTTTCTGCAGCCTTTCTGCAAATACTCTTTCCCTACAGCTCCATATTCCTTTTTTGCCTTCTCCACCCCAGACTGGTTAAGGTTGGCAAGAATAGACCAGCAAAGGTTTAAAGACAGAGAGACAAAGGAAGACAATTTGAAAAGCCTAACTTCTGCACCCTAAGGGTGATAGCTGTTCGGCAAAGGTCTTCTCGAAGAACAAATCCATCCATTCTCTCCACTGATCCTCCACCATTTTGCCTATCTACTTTTTACTCCCAGTTGTGATTTTCCTGTTGAACGCCTCTCACATTACCATCTCATTAGCTGGTTGTCAAATTCTCTGATTGCCGTATCTTCCAATTGTTCTGTGATCTGTTGTGGTTTAACTTACCAGGTTCACAAATAAGAGCTTGTGGTTTGCAGTCATCTCATTCCCCAGAAAAGACTTTCAAACCCCAGGGACACTTGACACCTTCTAGTATCCCAGGATAATGTCTGTTTGGGTGATGGACAAATGCTCTTACTACTAAGTCAGCCCTTTTGTAATGTTTATGTTTCAACAGGCTTAAGAGTTCTAGAGATTTTCTACTCTCCATTTTTTTCAGTTCTTTCAACACATTTTGATCTGCATAGTTTTGAATAGTACCTTTAGCCATATCAGAAAAAAAGAAAAATAAATCACTTTTGAGTGATTTGAGGTGTTGTCTCAGTGGCTCACTGACATCGATGTATCTGAAGTGATCATTTTCACTATCCATAATCCAAGTCTTTTCCAAGTTCTGTCCTCCTGATACACTTCAAGGATTTCTTGCTATTGTTTTTCAGTTTTGTGCTTCTTTCCCTGCCTCCCAAATACCTGTACCATTTGCCCTTTCCATTTTAGTTCTTCTGATTTCCTTCCTTTCCTCCTCCCTCTGTAGTGTATTTTTATTGGCTTAATACAGCAGAACTTTCATTTTCAAATGGATTGATTAAAATAAGCTCCTGGCCCTTGCCTACCAGGTGTCCTGGAGTCCATGCTCCTTGTTTCATTCAATGATATTCCTGCTTTCTAAGATTCTATGCTGGGTGAGGGGTTTTACGGTGTGGGGTAGGGTGGGGGCGTTGGGGGTGTGTGTCCCCTCTGTAGGATCTAAAAGATTTAAAATTTTCTTTGCTTTTTATCTTTTTTTTTTTTTAATCATCCTTCTAAAATACTGTTACTGGGCTAAACCAGGATACATTTCCTTGCCCAAAGATGTAGAACAGAATTTTTTAACGGGCAAGCAGTTCTATTGAAGCCAGGCTTACACTATATTAATGTAATACAAAATATTGGTATAGATTTATATATTATAAATATTATTTATATATTATAAATACCAAATACCCACTACGACTATTATTTTTATTCTTTAAGACATCCAAGAATTCTCCACCAGCTCCTGTCTTTCACAGAGCAGACTAAGTTCATCTGCTGAACAGGGCACCATTTGCCCTCACCTTCTGCTTGCAAAACCTACATGGATAAAAAGTTCAGCACCTTCCAAATTAGCTTTTACAGTGGGAATCGGTACTGGAAGCAAACTGGATCCTGCTGAGACAGCAGCTGGCCAACACACATGCGATTTTCTCCAGTGAGGTTGCTGCTTTCTCCTTCAGGTGGTTTAGGGGTTTTATATAATAACTCATGTGTGAAAATACTTGACTAGCAATAAAACGTGATGCAGAGCTCATCAGCACAATTAAGCAATTGAGCTTCCCCAGCATCTCATTCACAGGTCTGCAGTGAGGGTTGTGAAAGTGAGCAAAAGCAGGAAGGCAGCTTCCCACATCAGCCTCCGCTTTTTATACCTGTGCTTAGCCTACAAGTATGGAAAATTATTTCGCATTATCTTACACAATATTTTTATTTCTTTTCCTAGAAAGACTGAGCAAATTCACACAATATATTGAGTTGGTTTATCCAAGTCTACTGCAAATTCTGCGAAACCATATTAAAGCAGGAAAGGGATGCTGTAACAGGGACAGGAAAATAAATCTGATATAAGGTAATGCAAATCTGTTAGCAACCTTTGCACTAGCAAGATTGATTCTCTTCTCACCTAAATCAGCATCAATCAGCTTATTCAGCTGAAATTAGTAGAATTTAGTGGTGCTGGCCAGAGGGGGGTTGGCACCACTGTGTATTTAAAAGACCAACATTCCTCCTTCTCTTGCAATGGAATGAATCAGGAGAACCCTCACTTGGAGCCAGCAGACCAAGAGTAGAGAGGAGAAGCTGTCCCATTAGCAGCCTGGGTGTGAAGAACAAGATAGAGGGTGTTTGCACGGCTTCTAAGGAATCACCACCTCCTGCTCCCCATGCAGGTAGTGCCCTGCGTGTCGAGTCCTTCATGAAGAGTCTCGCAGGGCTGGTACAACAGATATGAATAACAACATAAAAATCACAGCGCCCTTTGGTGCATATTTCTGTGCAGAGCCATACGAAGTCCTAGCAGTCGAGGTACTGATAAGGTGGGTGCTGATAACCTGCTGTCTCAGACCCTTAGAGCAAGCAGCTGGCAGCCTCTGGGACCTGCAGGAAGCAAGCACAGCCAAGCTGAAATAACTCAAATACACAGGGATGTTCTGTAATGCTTCCCCATAAACAATCCCATTTGGCTAAAAGGAAAATGAATACAAATAAACTAGCTGAAGCACAATAATATCAATGATTTCCAAGATCCTGAGGAGAATCTAAAAATGTTTTACTGGGAGAAGATAGAGACAGAGTATGTGGAACGAGGGACTGCATTATGTTCAGCGGCTCTCTTCTCCTGATGGTGACTTACATCCACGCCATCCTTTCCTTTTCTTCCTCTCTGTCTAAATGCATTAGGACAATGAGGCTTCAACACAAGAAAATAAACCTTAAATTAATAGTCTATGAAAGAATTAACTTAACCGTAGTGTGCACATTCTCAATATGATTTCTCCACATGATCATTCCCTCTTCGTCTGTCTTCTACCTCTACATTCCTGCCTTCGCTATTCTCTATTTCTCACTTTCGTGACTCAACTGATTTTTAAATCTGACCTGAAATAAATGCTAATTCAACATGTCTGAGTGGCAATTACACCACTTACCAGGTCAAGCATATATAAGCTATTGTGGCCACCGAATGCATTCTCCATGTGATTGCACCACAACCGTATCTCAGATGCATTGCCGATTTTTTTATCTTTCTTCTCTCCCCCACCATGGTTTCCTGTTAATTTTTTTTCTCCTTTCTGTCGTTTTATATCCTGGATTATTATAATTTCTAGAAGATTTCTCTAGAAGGAAATTATCAGAAAGCTGGTTCCATACATACCAGTTTCCAGCCAAAGAATACAAGGTGAAGATCAACTGTTATATCATACACATGACCTGTGCTTCTAAATGAATTTCAGTAGATTAAGAAAATATGAGGCATATTTTATGTTTTCACTTACGACAACTTTTTTTAGTGGAAATAGATCGAAATTGAAAGAGTAAATTACTGCAGCCTCTCAATGTAAAATGTGTGTAGCCGCTGAAGTTACAAGTAATATTTCTCATTTCTGTGGATTGATTCTGAGAAGTGCCGAGCATAAGGCCCCTAAAATCCCAGAGCAAGTCTTGCAGATACTTGAACATGCCCCAAAGGCTGGTCCATGGAGGTCAGCGACTGAAATCACCACAGGAGAAGGGCTGGGGGTGCAACCTGGGTCCTCCAGTTCCTCCCTGGGGTTGTATGATGGACCCCACCAGACCTGTGCAGCAGCAGCCGATTTCACATCTGTTCCACAGACGGGGAACAAACCCTCTTCCTGATACCGACAGGGAAGGTGGCCACTTCTCCCACCCTTCCCACCAAACCATCTCTCTGAAACAAGTGACAATGTGCCATCCCAGGGAGACGACGGAGACATCTGCCTCTAGCTATAATATCATCTTGAATTGCGAATGAATCAAATCTCCTGAGTTGATCTTAGGTGTTACAGACTTCTCTGGGGAGCTCAAATTTACCTGAAAGAATTCCAAGTGTTTTAAACAAAATTATAGCTACAATTTAGCACAGGAAACGTGTAGAGTTACGTTTCGTGTCGCTGGAGTGCTGTAAAATTGAAGCGAATTTTCAATCTGATTAATTCATTCAGAATGATTCCTGTTGAGTAATTATCTTCAATAAAGATCTGTCAATACAGTTTCAAGCTATTGTCATTTTATATCAAATATAAATTAGGCAGTATAATGAAGTTGGGTACACCTAAACTCAATGTCAGATGAAACTCTTGTATGATAATCAAGTGAAATAAATCGTTCTAAGACGATAAAAACAAAAGGACTTAACACAGTAACAGTAAAACTCCTTTTTCTTTCTGGATCAAGACAGCATGGATGATTTTGCAAAATCATCTGGGATGTATGTCCTGGGTAAGTTCAATCTAATAAAGCTTTCAGGATTGCTTGCTGGAAAGGAGCCATTACTCTGGCTGGTGCAAAACAGCATAGCTTTCACGTAGATAAAACCACGTCTATTTAAACCAGGTGAGGATTTGGCACAGAAACATTGATTTAAGCACTAGTTTGCCAATGTATTTAGACAAGGGCTGTGTGGACAGAAATGCTGACATGGTGCACTGCCCCGCCGGGTTAATTTAACAAAATTAATAACTTCTGAGACATGGAGAGAATCGTTTAAATACGTTTGGGTTCGGGCATCACCAGCTGATGCATGGCCTGATACATCTGAGCAAGAAAGTGTTTCGGTTCAGCAGCTTTTATGCCTAAACCTTGTACTAGGAAAACAGGACTATGCTGGACCAGAGATTAGGTCACAGCTCTCATGCATCTAAACGGGCACCCCAGTACTTTTTCTGAGAAGAAAATTTTTCTGTCCTACTCAATAGTTTATAGCGAATTGACACAAAGCAGCAACAAAAATAGATCTGCGTAGCTTCACCCCACTGAGTAAATACAGGATTGCCTTACAGCAGAACAAAGCAGATCTCCACAGAAGCTGCAAAGACTCAGCACTTCTGGAGATCAACCACCCGTGTGGGGCTGCGGGGGCTTGACTCTAAGACAGGTTTGTACATTTAGGCTTGACTGACCCACTTGAGTTCAGAGAGTGAATTCAAGCAGGGACAAGACCCCTGGTCCCGTGCCCCATCCTCCCCCGTGCCGCACGCTGCCCTCCATACCATCCTCCAAGGCCAGCGGCAGCACGGCGGCCGGGTTGGTATTTGAACAATCTTTTTAGTGCTAAAAGTAGTGAAGATTTTTAAGGAGATGGATTCTGTGCTTTTAAGTCCACGCATTGTTATTCTGCTGTCTTTATTCTTTCTTTCTCTTTGTCTGAATGCTTCTCCAAGCCAGGCTGCCTGTGAATAATTTGTAAATTTGCTTTAATCTGTAGTAGCCAGATTGCCCCTACATAGCAACAACAACTCAGCAACTTTTGTTTCTTAATAGAAAATTAAGCTAAAAGCCATTGCTTTCATACATGCATAGTTAATAAACAGAGAAAACCCGGGGATAGGTGGAAAAAAGGGGGCACATTTAAAGGCTCTTTCTTTACAAGCACAGCAGCAGATTGAAGCATCGATCATCCAAAGCAGAAAAGCCAGCAGCCCCAAGCAGTGCCATCCCAGAGATCAGAGACCGGCATTCAGCTCCCAGAATACCCAGTAAAAGTTACAAAGAGAGTCCTCTCCTGGTGCTAAGTAACAGGGAGTGGTGACAATGGAGTCGGAGAGACAAACGGCTGTTGAAATGGCTTTTTTGGTATTTTTTCAAGTTATTAATAACTGTTCTGCTTTAAAATCCTCCTTGAAGCATGGTCTTCTCCAGCAACAGCATAGCTTACATGCATTAACTAAGAAAGCGCATATGACAGGAGTGTCTGCCTAGTAAATAAAACTCATCTCTCCAAATGGATCTATTAACAAAGCATTTTTAACTGAAGTTTGAGTAGCCAAATCAAACCTAAGTGGGAGATTGGCACTGCACGATGCCAAGAGCTCTCAACCTCCAAGTATGTCCTTGGGGATGCCCAGGGCCTTGCTGGATTCAATCTTTGTTCAGCCTGCATTTGGGGATCGTTGAGGTGGATGCCAGCAAACACTTTAAGGAACAGGCAAGCGTTTTGTGCAAGTCTGCGTGGACACATGCCATTAGCTTAGCTCCTTCGTGCTTTGCACCTGACATCAAGGCTTAATTATGCTGCAACTTGCAGTTCTCTCTCTTCCTGGCTGCTTTAAATCCTTGCTTTCCGGTTGCTGTAAATCCCTGCTTTGCTTCACGGTTCTCCTTGGCTTCAGTTGGTCTATTATTAGTGATAGACTTAGTCGTGCAGCAAATCAGCTCAGACAGAAGGACTACAGTGTTATTCTTACACTTACCCTTTGCCCGACCAAGGACCGGCGGCAGTCACATACGTCCAACTACCCAACCAAGCTGGTTACTGACAGTTCAAAGCAAGGTATCGCCTGCAGCGCACTATTCACTTGTGCTTGTGCCGTGATAAAATGTGTCCCAACAGAGACAAAAGCAATTATGTTTTGAGATATTGTAACATTATCCATTGTAAAACACCGGAGCAAATACTGATTAAACCCTCTTTGCTTGCCCTCATTACTACATGCATTTGGTATTTTAGAGTAGGGTGGTGAGAATTGCTATTTTCCTGCTTCTTTGACTTGCATTACTCATTACACATTTTCCTGTACCCAGACAGAATTCTTGGAAGATTCTTTCCTCTGAAAGAGTTATGTGACCAGCTATGAGTATAAATACACAGATTTATTTATGGTTTTGCAGACTGCAATATAAGACAGCACTTTTATAACCATAGGAAAGTGAAACAATGGAATTCCATTAACTTTTAGCTGGACATAAAGGAGGTTAAGCTCCACGCTACCTTTAATGTTGTTTTTATGAAACAGAAATTCACAGTTGTGTTACCATTCTATAGTTCAAAGGTAGAGAGAAAAAAAAAAGCTCTTGAAATTAATTTCCTTTATGTAATTTTTGGAGCCAGTTGAACAACATAAAAAAAAAAAGTTAAATTCTGTAAAAAACCCAAGAATATTTGCTATTTGCTGAATAATGTATGATCTGGTCAGGAAGCTCTGATTTTTTGGGAAAGAAATTACTTTGGTATAATAATATTAATCAACAGAGCTAGAGCAGTGTGAGGTAAACTGGGAATGATTAAGACCTCTGCCTTTCTCAGAAATTTGTTGAAATGAGTAGCATGACTATGTACATTTATAAAAGCACATGCTGTAGGGGCTGAGCTCATAAATGAGATTCTGTTACTCCTGATGCCCACCCAGGGCACCACCTAGATGTCCTGACCTCCAAGCTAAGCTTGGCCACACCGGCAGCGTGGTCCCTCATGACCGTTTCTTCACCAGCCGATCCCATCTTCTCTCCTGCTCCTTCTCATCCCTCAAACGTTGCACAAAGGGGAGGAGTGTTGCTGCTGCTCATTTGCACAGGGGCTTAGAGCGTTTGGCCACTGCCTTGGACACCTGCACTGTCCTTGGGCACTCGAGTGAGCAGCATCAAGAAGCCACAGCCAGAGGTGACCGTGTGACCACTGGGGTCTTTCTGCCTTCCCCTCTGAAGCCTGGATACTGGGACACTAACTGGAATATTGACTACAAGCTCGTTTTTCTCCAGGAAAAGTGAATACACTTGCACAGTTGTTATTGCACTGATAATAACTATCCCAAGCAGCACGATCACTGCTCCGGCAGCTTAGTAGGCAGAATATGTTCCCTTTCTGTTTATAACCCACCTCCATTTCTCTTGCCAAGCTGGGTAGTGGAGAAGGCATCTGAGCAGCTTGGACGCAGGCTGTTTTCTGAATGCAGCTGGGTTACTTAAGGGCTACACAGCCCTTCTCGGGCAGAGCTGGTGGCAGTGGCAGGCAGGCTGCCCTCGAGCCAGAAATCAAAGTCCAGCACTGCAGTGGTTGCTGTCCTGACCCAAGAATCACTTTTTTGGAAAGCAGGAGGCAAATTTTATTGCCATTTGCAACAACTTCTCCAGAAAGAAACCCCCTTGGAGGTGACAACAAGGTTGTCTTCTGAAGCTTGAGTGAAACTAGCGTGTTGAGAGGATGAAGATACGAGACTATTACAGCACCGTTTGGCAATCCCCGAGCAATGACCTCACCTGTCTTGCATCATGAAAGCAAATATCTATTGTCTTCAATCTCAGGGTCAGACATATGGATGGCACTGAAGAGGCTGGAGAACTGCAATCAATAACAGGCAAAGACTCTCCATCCCCTTCAGGACCCTTCACAACATTTAAGGACACAAGGGGTGCAGCAGCCACTGGGTGCCTATCTGAAATCCCCCAGCACCAGGGTCTGCCCCTGAAGTTACCAGTTACTATCTCACTTCCCCACAACCTGTGCTTGAACCTGGCGGAGAAGCTGAGAGCTTTAAATGGCAGCTGTTTATCTCCACCGAGCCCCCACCGGTGGGTGTCCCGCTGGGTCAGGGCAGCCAGCTCGGGCGCACCTTCCTGGGAGCCTCCTGCATGATGGTTGAGGAGCCCCAGGGCTGAGCTACAGCAAGGGCACAACTCAGCACACTGATGTTTTACCAGAGAGCGGCTTCCTTCAGTGAACTCCACTTTCCTGCCCCTGCAACTTCATTTCACTTTTGGCCTCCGTGGCAAGCTCAGTTGTCAGAATTTACAAGCTTTTGACTCGTCAGAGGAGTGGGCACAGCCACTGGGTCGTGGTCTCTGCAGAAGGAAATCAAATATCCCACAGCAGCAATGGTGCATTTTGGGCAAAACCTGCTCACTGAGAAAAGAGCTGAGCAGGTACACGCGCAGACCTGCCAACGTGTTTTAAAACAAGGCAAACACAATGGGAAACCCCTGTGCCACAGTCACCAGGTGGTCTCACACCTGTCAGTATCTTCTGCTGGTTTCACGAGGGTAGCTGCAGAGCTCTCCCTTCTTCCCCCACTCCATCACATCTGCGGAAAAACAGCTGCCACCTTCCAGCGCATCCCCGGTGCTCAGCATCCTGTGAGGCTGTGGGCCACCACGTAAGCTGGTGGCAGCCCCCTGGGACAACGCGCAGCGCTGAAGTGGGGCAGCACGGCTCCATAGCCACGGTGGTGTCCGCACAGATGTCCCCATACCAAGCGTGTTCCTCCACCATCTGCTGCCAGAGGAGAGCAACAGGTTGGAGCTGGCCTCTCCGACTTCTCACACTGATACACGTGTTAAGTTCATTATCGTATTTGCAGTGCTTTTTCAGGATAACCGAGACGTGAACGTTTGAGCTGTGTCAACAGCACACGCTGTTAGACCTCCGAGGGAATTAAGGCGCTGAAACGATTGCAAATGGAAATCCTTGTTTTGCCTTTTAATTAGTAATCCAACCAACCGTTTAATAGAGAGCAAAATAATCACAGAGAGGTGAAGGCAAGGTATGCAAACTAGATTTCTGCTTGACTGGACGTGCTTTCTTAGGGTGCAATTGGTAACACTCATATGCATTAATAAAACAGTGCCTACTTGAAACACACGGGAAAAGCTGGGGCAGAACGTTGTTGCTGGCTTTTACAAAGATGTTTCTCATATTCTTATTTGTTTCCATTTCTTCCTCAAAGGCCAGCTTTGATCCCATTAAGAAGCGAGGATTTCTACATTAGTTTGAGAGGATTAAGAATATGTTTTCCAATGGATAATTCCACTCCTGTTATTGAGGTTCGAGGTCTTCGTTAAAAGCCATTAAATCCTGAGGAACTGTTAAACTGTTTCTCCCTGGGTGAGGTCTGTGCCAGCAGGGCTTCTCAGTTGCACTTATTTACAAATATAAGTAAACTTTTACAAAAAGAGTCCTTAAAGATACTTTAACATCTGCTTATCTTTCAGAGTAATATATTACATTATATTTTAGTTCATATATATACCCCTGGAGTCCTCCTTTAAGAAAGAAGCTTTTCAAATGCACTTATCCATATCTAGCTCTACCCTCTTCCTTTGCACTTGATTTTTGTTCCTCTTTTTTTTTTTTTTAACTTCTTTTTTTAAGCTAACGCAGCAGGAGGTATTCTTGCTGAATATTTCACCTAATCTGCATCAGTTCCTCTGCATTGGATTTTGTGGTGGTGGTTTTTTTGGTTGGGTGTTGGGTTTTTTTTTTCCCAATTTTGCTCGTCAAGATTGCTCATTGTTAGAAGAGATATTTTGGGAACCAGCCGAACATGGAGGGAGAGAGCTGGTGTGTCCCTGGTGCTTTACCTCCTTGATGTCAGCCCGGTGCTGGTGTGGTGGGCTGCTGGGTCCCAGCCTCCTGCAGAGTGCCCAGGGGAAATCCTGGATTTCGCTTCCTTCTCCACTGCCTCTCCGGCGGCAGCCCCACACACCGGTGCAGGGAGCTCTCCCAGCTGTGGGCATCTGCGCCCTGCCAGCTGTGGGGACACCAAGCAGCTTTGCTGCCTCCTGGCTCAGGTCAGACCTCCCCATACTGGAGCGTGACCTGCCACGTGTTGCAGATCAGACACCTACAGCCCCCGGAGAGGCTTTCTTCCCTTCAGCTTCCCTCTTTCCCAGCCCTCAGGAGCCGGGAGGCTCCTCTACAGGCTGTCAGAGGTGACACATAGGAGGGCAAGATTTAGAGGCAGTTGGCAGGGAATTAGCACTCGGGCTAGTCTGGCAAAATGCACGTTTTAAAGCAACCGAGAAAAAAAAAAGGAGGAGGATAAAGCCCACCGCTTTACACTGCGGCGTATGTTTAGGCAGAGATCTGCAACGGGCCCGATGGACCAGCATCGTTCCAGTTCACAGAACGAGAAAGCAAAGCTTCTCCCTTCCAAATCCATCATGAACTCCAGGAAGGGAAGATTATAAATGCTGGACGTACGCTAGAAATAAAACCATAAATCTGCCACGGAGAGTGCGCTATTCAAACAGAGCATTAGTCACAGACCTACACCCTGTAACAGCCCCACCGTCGCTATTTATAACACCGCAAGTGTCCCTGGAGCTACAGAGAAGCCAAACACCACCGGGACGGGTATTTTCCCACTCGTGAGAACACAGAACCTGTTTGTGCGACGGTGGTGACTCAGCAGCGGCCAGGGCTTCTCCACCGCCTGTTTGCAGAGCGATGGGGGGAGAGAGACCTTGTGTGCACCAAGCTGCGACGTTGCAAAATCAGATGCATGCTTGCAGAGTGGGTTTAGGCTCGGCACTAGAAAGTAATGCAGGTTTTTCAATTAAAGAAAACCAACCAACCAAACAAAACACAATCATGGGAGGGTTTATGAACAGAAACATATCCAGAAAATTATTTCTGTGGTTTGATGCTCAGTCACCAGCTGTCTGTGCTTGTGATGGGAGCTTTTAGAGGTCTGCAACCCCCCTTTCTCTAAGAGGAATTCTGGCTCCCTTCACCTTAAGGGCACATGTCCTTGAATTTTCCAAAACAAAATAATATCCTGTGGCTTTGCCAAGAATTTTGTTTGGCCATTTTAAATTTGCCATTTCACTTGCTCTAGTCAGGGGGTTAGTAGCAACAGTAACACCCTCAATGCTGGAGGTATTTAATAAGCAAACACCCTTCTCTGGTGGGGAGGGCTGTGTAACCAAGTATGAAGTACAGCCCTTAGAAAAAACTCTCCTAATTCTCTCCCTCTCGGATCACAGAGTTATACTTCTGAACTCTATTTTCTTTCCGACTTACCTTGAAGGTACCTAATGCTTGAGAACGAGAAGGTTTATCTGGCTGAGATCTGCAGCTGCTGTCTCTTGGAAAGTTTTAGCTGTTGCAGAAAATAGTTAATGGTGTTGTACAACTATGATTCTGTGACTATTCTTCTCTCTTTTTTTTTTTTTTTCCCTTCTGAAACCCAAAGACAGGGTTTTGGTTTGTATGTGGAAATTTTGTTTTAAACGGGGATTGTATCTAAGGGAAAATTCAATTCCTGCTCCAACCTTAATGTCAAATGAGAAATGGAATTTTGCAAATTTTTTGTCCTTGAGAGCACCTTGATGGAACAGAACCTCATCACCACATTTCAGAGTAAATATGCAGATATACATATCTGCCAGAGGCAATGATTTAGGAAACAAGTCACCAGCTGCAGAAACCACAGCCTCCAGCTCTTGCCCCTTGGGGCCAAATCCAGTAAAGAGAAAAAGGCAAATGTCACATTTCCCTGCCAGCAAAGCTCCCGGCCACCCACAAGGCTATTCAGCCCAGGAAGAAGCAAGCATTTTTTTCTGCAACTCCTGCAATATCTCCTCCCAAGCTTATTCAGACACTCACCAGGCCTCTACAGGCAACAAACAGGCTCTATGGGGGCTGTTTTTCTGAGTTTGACAATAAAGTTAGGAGGTCTCACAACAGTGTCCACGGTGGCAGGCCCTACAGGAACCCATAACGACAGGTAACACTGTCCCTGAGGAGCACCAGAGCCGAAACAGAGAGAAGAAAAAGGAAGCCCAGTTTGGTGAGGAAACATACCCAGGATGACTTCAGCCCAGCAGCCAAAGACTGGCCAGATGAAATGGATGGGGTAGGGGCGAGCTAAAGCAAACCTATGTTTTCTGCGGGTTTTTTTTGCCACAGCTTCTTCCTCTTATGCATTATACGGCCATTGACTGGCTTTTCTGGTCTTGACCCAAACCTGGTCTAAAGCTTACCATCCTCAACACAGAGGACAGCAGCCCTCACCCTGGCAGAAAGGGGCATCCCAGCAGCCCCCAGACCTGCTTCAAGCTCCTACTCCAAATCCCAGGGGATTTTAATGTGGACCTTCCCCAGTGATGCCCGAACCACAGGACTGCTGGCTGTTCTGCCTTAAGGCTCAGCAGTTCCAGTTGGAGCTGCTCCGCTCCGTGCAAATCATTACAGCGTGAACAAATCTGGTTTGGTTGCTCTCACAATGCTTAAGGCAAAATAAGACTAGAAAAGGGTTTTCATGAAGATGGTCATGATCCACATCACATCACACCGTAAGGAGAAGTTGCAAGTTTCCTTTACACTGAAAGAAGGAACTGAAGTGGAAAGCCCAAACCCTGGGCAACCCGTCCCGGTCCAACCGCAGAGCAAAATGGAAACAAATGCGACTGAGGGAGGAAACAACCCAGCCTGCATAATATCGCATCAGTGGAGCTGGCCTGGAAAGCTCCTACGCCAGGTCTCCTGCCTGCGGATGGGAGAGGACTGAAGGAGGCAATGAAGAAGAAGCAGAAACGTCTGCTCGCTCCGCTTGACCTCAGCGGGGTGTCTGAAAAAATTCTGTGCGTGCTCTGGATGCGCACCCCTTTCAGCATCCACTGCCTTGCATGGGGAAACCTTAGATGTTGGAGAGACGTTCAGGGATGCGGAGCAAATCAAATGATATAGGGATGGCGCTGGCAAGGGGAAACACAGATGATTGAAAGCTACTCCCTCACACACCCCAATATAACATAATCTGGCTCCTTGCAGATCTGTGTCTTGTGGTTGATTTCAAGCTCGCAGGGAAGCTTTTCCTGTGGTTGGGACATTCATAAAGTGTCTCTCTCATGTGGGTGTTCCAGCAGTTAACACCATATGCAATCGTGTTGCAGACGTTGCCTGAACTGGGGCATGCATCTTGGCTTTTTATTTTACAGGGGCTCTAATTTTCACAAGACTGACAGAATTTAATAACGCCTCAGACTTTTTCCCCTCTGAAAAATGTGCTTGAAAAGGCCAAAAGATTCAAACATTGAGAGGCCCAAGCCAGGCAGCCAGCATGATTGCATAAGACTTGCTTCCTTAGGAAAACCACTCTAGAAAACAATAGAATTCAAGTAGCTGCTTTCTGTGCTCCAATTCTAGCAAACTAGTTTGCCAGTAGGACTGGAAAACTTTTTGTTCACAGAAATCACAGTGTCTGTGTTGGCAAGGTCCTAGGGATTCAGGGGCTCTGCCTCAATTTATGGGTGCCCTGTGTTCTACAGACGTGTAGAAACCAACCCTCCATTCAGCCAAACCTCCCCCCCTTTGCCTGCACTTTTTGAGAAAAAGTCAGAAAAATTCTGTTGACTATTTTCACAGCCCAGTTGAAAAAAAAGATACAAATCCTTGCAAAACTGAGTAGCCTTCTCTTCACAATACTCTCCTCAAGAGAAAAAAAATACTAAAGAAGCAAAAAAATGTTGGTTGGCAGTGTTCATCAACCTATATAGCTGCGGTGAGTGAAAACACATCACTTGCAGACTGACACTGTTGTGAAGAAGAGGAAGATGAGAAAGCAAGGGAGACATTATATCGGCTGTGTTCCATACCTGCCCGATGGGAGGTGGACCTGCTCCCTCTGAAGAACCTCAGACAAACTTGACCTACCACAAAAGCACCCGGGAGACTGGGACTATGTCAGCTTCTCCAGGGACCAGCGCTACAGGGCTGGACAGCCTGGCTGGCATTTCCCATGCCACCTGCAGCCTTATCGCCGCTCAGAGCCGTCCCTCTGAGCGAGGCGAGATGAGACGTGCACACACACGTTGCTGGCACGAGGGACACGGCTGTGGGTCTAGGACAACCCAAGCTAGCAGCTAATGCCAGCCTCAATCCCTGGGGCTGGGAACACAGACATTTCGGAGGAGGAGGAGGAGGAAGGTGGTGTCAGTGACACATCTCACACCACGTGTCGCAGCAACCACAGCAGCTGAGAAGGCTCCCGTGTCAGGGAACTGGATTGCAGATAACTGTGAGAGGTTTCGCCCATGTACTGTGGGTCTATAAAACTGCACGTGGGTGCGTTATCTGCCCTGGAACGTGCCTTTTCCCTGGACTGAACCTGCACCAAGAGCCCACCAGCACTCAGCTTTGCATTAAGAAGCAACATGTAGCTTGAAAAGCATCTCTGTCATCCTACATGTAAATAACAGGCACAGCGCAAGCCACATCATTTTTAACCGAAAGACAATCACAGCTTCTATAGATTTATTGTTGACTGTGTACATGCTAACATGAAAATACATTTTAAAAGCCTAAACGCAGTACATGTTTTCTTAGTCTATGTTCTTAAATTGATAAAATACATCTGCTCTGAAGAGCTATTACAGCTTATCACAGAAACTTGGATCTAATTTACTGCCAGCAAAAAGCTTTCTTAAAGCCCCTCTTTCTTTTTCAGATGCTCTACCATAAAACATGATAATTCACATTAAAAATACATTTAAACACAGCTGAAAAGGCAACTTGTCCCAAATAAAAGGAAACATTCAGGATGATGGCTAGTATAAAACACAGCCAAGATTGGAAATACAAACTTCAGCGATATGGAGTGCTTCAAGTCTTGCCTGATGATCCTTACATAGCCAAAGTGGCCTAAAGCCTGATGAAAACCATCACTTATTAAAACAGTTCCCTTTTGAGTCCTCAAAACCACCCAGCAGATGTCCGAGAACCCCAGACCCATTGCTTTCCCCCCATCAACCGTCTCCTCACTCTCCTTTGCGGCTTTGGGAGCCTACCCACCAGAGACTTTGCTCCTCAAAGGTTTTAAAATAAAATCAAATAAAATCAGAGGGGGGTGCAAACACCAAGTATATACTCGCTGACTGTGGCCAAAAGCTGAGGATAGGCACAATGGACAGCCTGAGCTCTCCTCTGCCCCAAGGTCAAGCAGATACCACTGTACCTTGAGGGAAGGTTAAGGGCAAGAGCTTGTGGAAGAAGCCTGAAGGGTGGATGGGGCCTGCATGAAGCAGTCCTGCTTGCCCCTGAACCAGTCTTGCCTGGCCCTGCAAGAGGTCTCTACGCACTGGAGGATGCTGCTACAGCCCATCTGTGCTCCATGGCGCTCACCCAAGCTCCTTCTCATCCTTCCCAGCTTTCTATACCTTCCTCCCACATTCCCCACCCCAGCCTTGGCTCTTTTGTTTTACTTCTCCCTCTGGATAGTATGTCAGCACAGAGCAGGCACTGGGGAAAGGTGATATGCAAATACACCTGGCGTTCCCAAGGAACACATGCTTCCCTAAGCAAACCGCACCCAGGCAGCTGCCTGCGGAGCTGTGCTTCTGGGGGAGCCGCTCCTCTTGCTCCTCCACCACGGACACCCTCCAAGACCAGCACCCACCTCTCCGCAATGGCTCTGCCGCGTTTGGCCGAGGAGGGCTGCAGTCGCCTGCTACAGCTGGTGCTTGGTCACTTGTCCAGGTCTTCTCCTTGGGATATCTCCCAGCGTTCACGCCACGAGTATTAAGGCAGCCCCTGGCACAACAGGGTAGCAACTTCCTTCTCCCAAAGAGAGAGGATGAGGGTGAGCAATATAGTGACTGGTCTCTATCCCATGGCATCAGGGACAGGCCCAGCCTTCCTGACCATCCTGGGGCGTTCCAGGCAGCTGGCAGCTTTTTGCAGCCCTGTCTTAGGCACTGGTCCCCGCTTGCATGTGGAAATAAACCACTTGCCCCAGGGTTCAAGCAGTGCTGAGGTGCTGCTGCCTTTGCACCACTCACACCTTGGCGACTGCATCCCTTTCCCTCACAAACGCTCCCCAAGCAGGTGGTGAGGCAGGGCAACCCGACACACGTGCGACCACTGGGAGGGTGAATGCTCTGCCAGCATCTCCTCAGCCACCAGGTGAGGCCAGATTGAGGCAGTCACCCCCTCACTCCAGAACCTACTTTCAAAGCATCCAACAGCCTGCCTCCCTCCCTCCCACCCGTCCACTCAGGGAAGCAACCACCCTCCTGTGGCTGCTCTACAACCTGGCAGGGCAGGAGCATTGGGCTTGGCCACACTTTTAGGTTTTTTTTCCACCTCTGCGTAGCCCCACTAAGTCATCCCAAACAGCTGCTGTTCAAGTACACATCCACATGGCTTTAACTCACTGAAAACACCATGCTGCTCCGCAACGCTCAGCATTGTTGGCAGATGTGCTTTTGCACAAGGTTATTCTGCTAACGTCAGTGTTTCTGGGCATCACCGGCCAAGCAGGGTTGCACACAAGCAGAGAGGCTGCAGGAGGCACATGAGTGTTTCAGGTTAGAGGTGCAATGCCATAGATGGGTAGAAAGAAGGAAAAGAAAAAACACGTAGGTAACCCTGCTCCCCCAAAAGGATCAAGTTCACTGGCAGATTTTGAAGTTTAAACATGACAAATGCCCTTGCATTATTGCTTGAACAGCTTGGCCAGATTCTCTTCCTCCCTCTGAGCAGAACTCAGACTTTCCTGGAGACCTCTCTGCAGCCATGGGTAAATCCTATTTTTTTGGCAATGCTTAAGCATTACCAGGATCTCTTTGCATGCACTCAGGTGTTCATACATAAACACCACCACCACCTACCCAAAGCATTCCGTGCCAGGTACCTAGCAAAAGCTGAAGGCATCTGTATTAAATGCTTTGGAAATGCCACCGTGGAGCATGCTCCTCAAGATACTGACTCCAGCTATTCGCCTGCTGTTAGAAAAGGGCCTGCACAGCCCAACATCCACAAATCAAGTGCTGTGCTACAGCATTGTTCACTGCAAAGAAAAAAAGGGAAAAAAAAAAATCAGATTTCATCAATTCTTCATGTATTACAGTTGTTTAAACGAAAGACTTCAAATTTTCCTGCAGTCATTTTTCTGTCTTATTTCTGTTATGCTTCCAAATAACAGGCATGCATTTGGGAAACACAAGAAAAAGGAAGATGTTGAAAAGCTACTGATCTGCCAGGTGGAATATTCTACGTTTCATTTCCAGGACTTTCCTTCATCTTGGGAAACAACACATCATCCCTTCAGTAAAACAGTGGAATCATCACAAAATTGTTTTAGAACTAGAACAATCACAAAGACTATTTGTTCTTTGAATTTCTTTTTCAAGCCTGCACATCTATTGTATGCCATATGCTTATACGTATAGTCAGTGGTGAATAGAGTTTTGGGTCTTGCTCACAGTGCTGATTACAGCCAGAGAATAAAAAACTGCTAGCAACGCTGACACTCATCCCTATGGAAAAAGCTTCTCTAAAATAACTGCTCGTGTGCCATGGAAGATGCCAAATTACAGTACCTCCCTTTCCATTAGTCACTCCACAACATCGTTCCCTGTTGCCACATCTCATACTTCCCCAGCCAGAAAGCAAAGATGCCACCAAACTCCCTGCTATCCTCAAGTGACAGATTAAAAACTTTTTTTTAAAAAAAAATATCTATGTTTCAAATATTTTCTCCAATTAGTTCTCAGCTTATTGTGTCACTTCTCTCCAAAATAAAGTGTCTGCCCCACACACCGTCTCGGGCAAAGCCTATTCTAATGTCTCCTGGGCCTTCAGCAATTTATTCAGCAGCAAACACAGAAGCAGCAGCCGATACCTGCAGGTCCCCATTAATTACCTACCTCAGCCATCGCTCGTCGGACACGAGGGGGCTGACATCACCTCTTTCTCTAACTTAATGAACACTCTGTGCATTGCAAGGGTCAGAGAAACCCTAGACGGACAGTACCTGATGTTAAAAAAGAGCTTTAAAAACCAGTCAAAATCCCATTCTTCCTGTAGTTGCTTCAGAATGGGTGAAATTCTACAGCAAGGACAGCTTTTAAAGGCACGATGTGGATTCTGGCATGTTTTCCCCTTTTGTGTTCCAAGCTTTGGGTTGGAAAAGGCTGCGCTGAGGGTGGGGTTTTTTCTTGTTAGTTTAGTTATGCTGCTAGACATTTATTTAATCTTTTTCCCTGATATTCCTGTTATGAGAAGTTGCAGCCAGAGTTAGGGAGACATTTATCAGTAGAGAAAGCACACGCAGAATTACTGCAGCATGGGCTGAAACAAAGGGAGCTCGCTTTTCGTTACCCTGAGGCGTTGAAAAGGCTCTGCTATTCTACGCTTATTCTCCTCTCTCCTGCCAATATTAAGCTATTGGAAACTGGCACCCACTAACGAAGACATGGGCTCCTTGCAAGCATTCCGTGAAAACACTGGAGGTGGACCACATCAGCATGGTTGAGTTGGGAAGGGATCTGTGGATATGATCTGCTCAAGCCCCCCCACTTAAGCAGGGTCACCCAGAGGTGGTTGGCCAGGTCCCACGTCCAGAAGGCTGTTGAGTATCTCTGAAGATATATTATGCACTTAAAAGTATTTGTTTTCCTCTTGTAAATGCATGAAGTGCCTTACTTTACCCAAGCCATCCTTCCACAAGAAACAAATCCCATCGGTGGTGGAGAGGTGCCAGCATAAGGGAAGATCAACCAAGCCTGTGGATACTGCGTGGTCAAAACAGGCATTAATTCCTCCCATGGCAGAATCAATCCTTTCATTGCTTACGTGAGAAACCAATAATCCCACTCCTCCTTTCCTCTGCCTTTTATCTTTTTGCCCCTTTGCACCCCGACACCTTGCCTGTGGCGCTGGGTCTTCAAAAGGGATTACGGAGATGGAGGGTTCCTTTCTCCAAGATCCTCAAGAACCGCACAGCCAACTTTCAAATCATCTTATCCCATCAGGAGGGCCGTAGGGGTGACACACCTGGAAATCTTACCCAGGTCAGGTGGGTGGCTTTGTGGGCAAAGGAGCACCCAGCAAGTTTCAGTTCAGCTGGCTTGCTGCTCCTCCCCTGGGGAAATACAGCTCTCATGTACGAATCAAGAAGTGGTTAAATATGAGGTTACCTGACCAGGTCTCTGACCCACCTTCAGTATTTGGGGATTGCTTCAGGCACTGACGCATGCACTGCTGATTTTTGCTAGCATGCACGAGTGCAGTTCTGCATATTCTTGTTATCTAGGTAACTACCCTGTGGCTGGTTTTTTGGGGGTGCTGAGGTTTTTGGCTTTTTTTGTGTTTGAGTTTTGGTTTTGTTGTTTTTTAAAAAACAAAAAAAAATTAATTTCCAGACTTTGCTGACTTGCTGTGGTTACAAGCTTTGCAGACTGTTGTCCCTTATGTGCTGCTTCACCATATGCACAGCAACGTACCCTTTGGAAGCTAGCATGGATTCCCCAGCACGTTCTCATTTTCCTTTTAGGTGCAATAAATTCCCTGCTCCAGCACTAGTTGAAATAATTAGGAGCCATCTCTCTGGGCTTCGACAGGCTACAAATGAAGCCTCCAATTTGCTGTGTGAGACTTTTTGTAAAAGCATAGCACGGCGAGCTGCCCTGCACTGCGAGCGAGGCTTATTCAAGGAGGTGGCTGGGGCAGCAGGAGGCTGAAATTGCAAATTTCTCTTGCAGGATTGAAGCCTCCTGCTCTTGCCTCTAGCAGGGAGATTACGTGCTGTGGCACTGCAGTGCCTGCATTTTTAAACCATCTTGTCTTGTTATACAGGTTTATCCCAATTGCTACCATACTTAATTCTTCGTTAGAAAGACGGTGTGACTTTAACAGCCCAAATAAATGGGCTGATAATAAATGTGCTTGCTCGGTTGATAACTGAAAATCCTATTAATAAAAAAAAGGCATGATCTATTTGGCTTGTGTCAGCCTTTCTTTTTTTTTTTAATCTCAAATTGGATAATCAAGTTTATTTCATTTTCATTTCAGTCAAGTTTCACTGGTGGGTTCAATTCAAAAGGCTGAAGCAGGGAGGGGACAGAACCCTGTATGAAAAACAGCTGTTGACATCAGAGTTTTTTAAAATGAAAGACATTTTCTGCATTTCTTTGCCTATCATTGCCTAATTTGTGGCAAGTCACAAACACATTCCTACAGATACAGACGATGACAGTATCAGAAGACTCTCATAGCTCAGGAGGTCACAAGAAGTCGATGGCAATGGGAGGACCCGGGGTGCCCCTGCAAAGAGACTTCTAGTGGTTTTAGGGATTTGTCCTTAACAGAAATCTAGGGTGAAATTTAATTTGACAAAAACTACTTCAAAAGAATGTTTTGGCAAAGATATTGTGTATGTTATCATTCCTACCATATACATTTGATAGCTATGTTAGGTTGTTTTCAGGCTTTTTTCCACAAACACAAATTGTGCCAAAATATGAAACTCCCGATTAACTGTGCAGTCTATTGTGTAAGTAATCCAAATCCAAAACACAGCATTACTCTTGCCCTTAACCCTATAAAATGCAGTAGAAAGTCTGAATTCACATGTTTCAGATTAGCTGATACCCTATAGATGGGCTTGGGCTATGATACACTGGTACTGCATACAAAACATCCCTCCTGCATGATGCCGCCCAGCCCAGGGGCACGAAGGAACAAGACTACAACCATGCATGCTCAGTGAACAAGAAGGGAATCACTGTAAGGGGCAGGTGCAGAATTTTCCTGCCTCCACTGAGAAGAAACACAATATACAAGCAAACTTCAGGGATGCTAAAACACTTCGCTCCAAGGAAAGGCCAGGACGTCCCAGGGAAGGGCACCAGTCAGCCAGACTCCATTAAAACACAGCTTGCCCCGTTTGCACAGGGAGAGCACCTCAGCCACACTTTCAAAAAAAAAAATAAAAAAAAAAAAATGCACCTTTTAACGCAATCTACCCATGCCCTGGGTACAGCACCGTAGTTTACATCTTTTTTCCTGAGGACTTACATAGTGCCTTCATATTTGCACTTGCTCCATCATTCACTACTTAATTGAATTGGTGATGAAGCCCTGCATTTTACTGGCTCTCACCTGCTGACTCACATCGATTTCTTTAATCAGGCCATTGCTCCTCTCTGATTCAGCAAGCAACTGTTTCCAGTTCCTAGTTCCACTTCATTAACCATCAGTGTTACAGAGTTAAGGCTCTTTGTAGCCCGGTGAGGTAGGCAGAGCTAGTAAAAACATCATTGGAATCTTGAACTTACAGCAATAAAACAGTCATCAGCAACACGAGAAGGAGATGCAAGACAAGCAGAGCAAATAGGCCACAGCTATGCAGCTCCTAGGAAGAAGCTCTGCGACGTAACAGCAGGTATTAGCTTCTGATGCCTTGACTGCTAAGGGAGATGGCTCCCCCAGAAATGTAACCCAGTAAAACATCAGTCATACATTAACAGGTATTGCTGAAAAATTAAAATCCCTAGGTCTTGGAATCAAACTCAGAAATGAACAAACTCTTATAGGAAATTATATCATGTATTCCTTCAGACCCATTTCCTCCCCGTTGGCAGATTGTCCACCAGCATATCCCAACTTCCAGACATATGTGTTGTCTGACATAATTCATAAAATAACTTAATCTGCATGACAAAAATTATGCAGATAATTTGTAAGCAGACTTCACAAGCATTTAATATTCAAAATTCAAGCTGTGGTGATTAGCCTTGATTGAATACACAAATCAGCCAGCATCTTGCTGTGTTTGAATGATTAACTCCTTTTTTGGGGGAGGTTGCAGTGGGGAACCACTTATGTTTGAATGATTAACTCAGATTCTGCCTTCTGGGACTACTCTGACTTTTGCTTGGGGTTTTGCCCCATTTTTTCCCCCCATTCCACAGTGCTTTCGCCAGTAAAGCCATTTGCAGAAAGTAAACAGAAAAGGCAGATATATTTCAGGAGATTCTTGTAGAAATTTGGAATTTACTTTCACAAAAGTTTTCTGCAACACTTGCTCTGACCCCTGATTTTTCAGACAAATAATGAATTCATGCTGATGAACAGCGGACAATTTGCTGACACCAAGTCAAAAGTGCTTTAGAATTATTTTCTTCCTCCTGCTCTGTCTTTCTTGCCTCGGATCAGATCAATGGATGTGAAAGACCATAGACTGGGTGTCTTCCATTTAACTATTTTCAGAGGAACATCTTGAAAGTTTCCTTTCTCCTTCTTATGATGAAAAATCCTTTTGAACTCCATTGTCGCTTCAGCGCCAGTAATGAGATCAAAGTGAAGGGTTTCTTACTTCCCCCGCCCCCCCCCCCCCCCCCCCCCTACACCTGGAAGAGACTATCACCAGCTATTTGATATTCTGAATATCTGCCACATTTCCTTTGGCGGCACATGTTATCTTCAACCTTGGACACTGCTGTCCTTTACTACACTTACAAGCCTGGAGCCAAGGAAGAATGCTCTAGAACAAAAAATTCAACCATTAGAATGCAAACAGGAGTATCAATATCCTATTACCAGCCTCATTTGTAATCAACTGTATTGCATTGTTATAGCAAAACACACACATCACCTACATGTGGGAGACGACAGAAGCAGTAAGTATCCAGTAAAGGAAAACTGCCATGGGAAGAGTACCAGTTCCCTTGGAAAACAGCCTCCTAGCAAAAGCAGAGGAGCACAAAGTCATGCCAAGACACCAAGTTTCACTGACATTTTGTTTTGGAGATAACATCAAAAAATGTTGTCGATAGCAAAAAGGAACCTGATAGTAGTATTTAGAGTTTCAGCGTGCTAAAATTAAGTTGCTTAACTTAATTTCAAACCCACCTTTGCTTCAGTTTTCAGTCAATCAGGTACAATCAGTCAATAGGTTCAATCCCTACCTATACCCTCAAGAAAAAAAAGAGTGGGATGGAAATGCTTCGGTTACTCTGAAGCATGCTGGGAGGAGGATTCCAGGTAGTTTTTATTATTGTAATTATTTTGGTCAACCATAGTGCAGTCTGGGGACTTTATTTTGAGTCAGCATGAAATCACACCTGGAAAAAAAAAAATAACCAGAAGTGATGGTAGACCACCTCTATCCTGCATCCAACTGCTGGTGCAACAGCAAGGGGAGAGCTGCCCCAACGCTGCACGTGTTCTGGCTCTGCCTGGCAGGGCAGGTCTAAGGATCTTTGGGGTTTTGCAGCTTCTGCCCAAGGGGAAAGGAGATGCTCAGCCTCCTACTGCCGGTGTCGGAGCAGGGGCTTCCACAACAGAAATCTCCAGAGGGCAGGAAGGGCGGTGGGGAAGTCTGTGGGTGTGTGGGAGAGGGAAGGGCGATGGGGGCAGCTGCTTCTGGGGACAGGGCAAGGGTGTTTGACCGAGGTTTCTACAGGAGGGAATTCCCCAGCAGCTATTTACTGCCATTTCTGACTGAAAAAACAGGACTTGGGGAAATTTCAACACCGGGTAAACGACAGTGAGAAATACCCAGCTCTCCATCTCTCATTTCTGCTTTAGATAAGGAAGCCAGCCGAAGCCTGCTTCTGCTCCTCAAAGCAGCTGCATCACACGCACACGCACTTTATGTGCATCTTGTATGCACCTCTGTGTGCCCAGGAGAGGACAGGGCGAGGGGAGGGATTCCATTTACAGAGATATAAAGCCTGGATTTCCCCCACACACACCTCAAGAAGAGCAAGGCAGGGCCAGACGAGGTGCGCATGGGCAGAATGATGCCTGTTTACACCACAGTGTCACTTTTGGCCCCTCTGAGGGGGGATCCCAGTTTCAAAGTAAACGCTGTCCTACAAACAGAAGCTGCCTTACGATGGAGAGCCCATCTCACTGGTGCCGTAGGGAAGCCACGCCACTCCCCAGGGAAGAGATGTCTCCAAAACCCAGGCAGGTGGGAGGGGAAGTTGGAAGGGGCTCCTGAGGCTTCCTAACACACACCGTGCCGGTGCAGCGTGGCTGCCAGCACACGGGCTGTGGTCTGCCGCAGGTCACCGCTGCTGGGGGTCACTGGTGACAGGGGATGGTGCACCCAGCAGCCCCGAGCCCAGCAGCCCCCCAGTCCCACAGAAACACCACAGTGCACGGTGGGCATCGGAGCCCTCCCATCCCTAGGAATACCCAGGCACAGCAAGGGCAGCCCACCCAGCATGAGCGGGCATGGATGGGACCCTTTGCTGCCACCGTCGTGCCATGTTAAAAGATGGTACCCAGCAGCATTGCTGTGACACCCTTTTAGGATGCAAAAGCCCAAACCAACCACTTTTCACCTCCGTCAGAGGAAGGGGGCTGTGCAGGGGCCAGGAATGGGGGTGAGGAGCTCTCTCCCACACCAAAACCAGACCCTTTATCCCAGAACGGAGTAATTTCATACACCGAGCGACCAGATGGCAAAGCTCAAATGTTGTACTAGCCTGTTACAGGGCAAAAAAAAAAAAAAAAAAAAAAAAGAAAAGAAACCCCCAAAAAAACCCAACACAAAACCAACCCAAGACAAAACTGGCAGAGCAGAGGGAGCGTGCCATGTGAGCGCACGCACCCACTCACCAAAACACAGCTGGCTGGGGTTATTTTTAGACCCACTTTGACAGCGTCCCTTTAAATTTCACTGGCTTTTGTCAGTTTGTATCACAGAGCTAACCTTGTTTAAACAGAGCACATTATTTTTGGCCCGTGAATCACAGGACTCGCTCAGCAGCCCTTCCGTGCAAGCCGTTGAGAGGCCTCTGTTTTCTCTGCACCGGATTATTGCAAAAAAACCCAAAACCAAACACCAAAAAAAACAACCCTTAATCACCAGGTACAGCAATTGGCTTCAAAGATTTGCAAATTAGGAGTAAGCTATCAAATAGCTTCCTAGGGGCTGTAAACCACACAAATCCCATTGCTGTTAATGAGGGCTTATGCTGCTAAATAATAATATCTTTTCTATACACGCACATACATATACACACACAGAGCATACAGCGCCTTTCAGCCGAAGGCTGCCGCAGTGCCTGGCTGGTTTACCCCCAGCAAGGGGCCATGTGGGATTTCCCCGGTGTAGCATCCTCACTCAACCCAACCGGCAGGCAAGCAGGGAGGTCTCCCCGGGACCCCTCGCTGGGACTGTCCTCCGGGAGCCAGCGCCCTGGGAGCAGCGATGGTAATTGCTCAGCTGTGTTTTTAAGGGAGATGCTGGCAGAGGAGCTGTGGGAGCGTTACGAGGGAGGGTGAAGCACCAGGGGACTTTTAAGCATTGCAAGAAAAAAACACCCAAGAAGAAAGGAAAAGAAAAAAAAAAAAAAAAAAAGGGGGGAAGACAGTTTGTTTTTCAGCTGTATTCCCAGAGACCTCTGTAAATATGTATGCCTTGTGCCTAACCGCTGTCAGTGGTGACGGGGATCTTCCCGGCTGCTCTGCGATGGGAGGAGGAACATCCCCAGCCCCAAGCTCAGCGCCTACGTAGCAGCGTGGTTCCCCGGGCAGGCTGGGCTGTGGGCAGCCCTCCTGCTGCCCTGGAGCATCACCAGCACCCTGAGTCACAAGCTGCCGGGCGCGGTGCCTGGGCCAGCAGACCGCAGCCTGCGCAACGCTCGGGGAAAGCAAAACAAAAACAAGCCCCGCGCTCCCCTCCGCTCCATCCCAGAGTTCGCTGCCCTCGGGATGGATTTACCAGATCATTTGCAGCTGTTGCACAAGGCCGTCAACCCTGGGAGGCATCGGCCCCTTCGCAGCACCGAGGGGAGGGCAGGGGAAAAGCAAAGCCCCGAGGAGGCCACCGCTCTCGGAAACCCAGTCCTCCCAACGAACCGTCCCAGTTGTTACTGGCTTTTCTCAGCTTGTCCACATTCAAACCCGCTATTTTAGAACAGCAACAAAATCCAAATCATTACATATGTGTGAAAATGAAAGGAATGCAAATGTTTGGGGTTTTTGTTGTTGTTGTTTTGGGTTTGTTTTTTTTTTGCTTGGGTCTGGAGATTCTTTTCTGCTCTAAATAAAAAAAATAGAGAAGGAAAAAGAAAAAAAAAAAACAAAACCACTTAGCTTGCATTTCCCCTGTTGAAATAAAATAATGCATTTACTCTTTAGCCCTGGGGATTTCCAGGCTCTTCCTCACTCGGTGAAGAGCAGCCCCTCGGAGCTGCCAGTGTCCCTGGCGCAGCTGGAGCCTGCAGCAGGGCATGGGCATAGGGGCAGGGCATGAGAGGGCTGTCTCCAAAATAACCTCAGCTGTGGCCACATTGCCTCCTCAGCACCCTTTATGTGACAAGTCACGAGCCTTGCCCAATGCTGTCTAGCCTGATTTTTCTTAACCAAGGCGAGCTGCACTAGAGCTTGTCCGAAAGGGGTAAAAAGAAGGCAGTGAGGAGGGATGCAAGAGAGCCCAAAAAACCCAAGAAGGGTGGGAGGGATGAGAAGCAGGATTAAAACAGCAACAAGCATTCCCAGAATAAAAAATGGTAACTCCTGAGAAATCATCATTTCTCTAATGAAACAGAGAAATTTCAATGGAGAGACTCCAGGCAGATGCAGACTCTCAACACTTTGTATTTTGTTATTAAAAACAAAACAAAACAAAAACCAAAGCAAATCCACAAGAGAAGCCCTACCTAGCCCTCTCCATTTTAAAGACCACTTTCCCCACACGGCAGCAGCAGTCATTACTTTCACTAGCTGCACAGCCCCGTGGAGTGGGCACTTCACACCATAACCCAGCAACACATCCAAACACAGCCCCTCTCCTCATGCACTTCAACCAACACCGTCATTCCAGCATCTCAGACTCCCCCACCCCCGAGGAGCCCAGGAGGTGGGGTGGCCCCTCAGTGGTACCTGGGGTGGGATGCTGAGGACATGGTGGCATCACCCACAGCACGGCTAGGACACAGGTAGCCAGGGGCTGCAGGTGAGGCGCTGGCCCCTCCACACGCAGGTCACCTCACCTCGCCTTTCCTTGCTCTCCCTACCACAAACGGTGGCAAAATAAACGCATTCAATCAGAGGAAAGTGTAACAAGTACTTGACAAGGGCTGCAAGCTACAGCAAGAAGTGCATGAACGCAAGATCAAGCGGTTTTTCTTTCCCCCCAGCAAACGCTTCCATTTTGTTCACCCTCCGATGACACTTTCCCACTTTTTAAGGCAATCTTGGCCCACACCAGCATCTTCTTTGCAAGACATATCATCATCTGGGACTTGCGGATAACTTATCCACTTAAAAAAAAACATACGTATTACATACAACTACCACTGTAGCTTAATAGGGAACATATTCCTTCCAAAATAAACACGTTGGGCCAGTAAGCTTTGAGCGACTTTCAAACAAGGCTTACCAAAACAGAAATAAAGCAAATGTGAAAAAGCATGCCTGCTTTGTGCACCACCACCCCGCCCCCACCGCAATAAAACGGGTTTGTTCCTGATGGAAGATTCCATGAGAAGTCAAGGAGAGATAGGATTAAAGGGAGAGAACAAAGCCTCCTTCACGGGGTGGGGATGTCCTAACAAGAGAGGAAGAATCTGATTTTTGGTAGCTGCTATTTCACCTCAACAGCTGAGTGACAACAAGAAGGGAAATTTAGTTTTGCTGTTGAGGACACCCAAACCTCACTTTCTAAGCGCTTCGCACAGTAGCCTGCCTTGGAATTTATGTTCTAGAAACCGCTGCTGTAACTGCAAGTCTTACACTGGAGGCTGTGTTTTCATGCCCTATTTTTGTACTGTTTTTTGAGAAGCACCAGTAAAGAGTTTATATTGTGTGTGTATATATATATAAAGACAAAAAAATTCAGAGGTCCCAGGGAGTAGCATCAGGAAAGCTTTCCATGAGGTCCCTGGGACAAAACTACAAGGGAAAAAAAAAAAAAAAAAAAAAAAAGTACAAATACAGGGAGAAGGAATTAACACCCTAATGCAGAACAAGTGTCTACACAGCCAGCTACTAAATCACCCGAGTTTGGGAGCAGGTCAGTAAGTGACGGGACAGTTTAGCGACTTGCATGGCAAACCCTTACGAAATCCCTAAGGAGCCCAGATCCCTTCCCTCCAGTGTTTCACTTGAATTTAAAGTTGCTGGGCTGTGCCTCTATTCCCCCGCAGGAGACAACCAGCATTAGAAACTTCTCCCTCCTACCCCAAAGACCTAACTGGGTGGAAGATAAACCAGGCAAGAGAAAGGAGAAGGTCTGCTAATGATCTCCCACAGCTTTTTCACAAAGCAGCCCACGCCAGCAGCAGGCAGACACGTCGCTGCAGAGGACACGTGCAGTGGAGAAGGGATGTACAAAATCCGTCTCCTCCACTGGTGTCCCTGAAACACGCTATTTCTGTGAGAATTACATAATGCCAAAAAGCTGAACTACCGGAGAAAGGACAAGACATCACGTCACTTCTGTTTCACCAGCATAAAGCAGCTGTAGTTGTTAGAAGCGGTCAAACCCAACGGTTATCCCCTTCAGGTAAATCTGCATTTGCTGACCACATGTGCACATGGATAGGTGAACTCTGGCTGCTGAAACCCTAAAAGTGAGAAAAGAAAAAGAGGTATTTGGGGGCCATCGGGTGGGGAACAACACACAAAACACAAGAAATCCTCTTTTTAAGTAGCTCAGAGGCAGCAATGCCATGCAGGTCACTGGGGGCAGCCCCAGGAGTTTCCCCTAACAGGTGGCAGCAATGGGGCACAGGGTGCTGGAGGGGAGCTGGGGACCTCAGCCCAAGTCCAGCCCTGGCCTGGCATCTCCTGAGGATGACGCTCTCCAACCCACAGCGGAGGTGCAGCCCAAAGCATCCCCAGGGAAGGGGATGAAGTGGGCAGAACTGGCTGTGCTTGGCTGGGTGCGGAGCCCATGGCATCCCAGGTCGGGGCGGGGGGTGGGGGGGGGTGGGGGTGGGGGGAAGGGACAGTGTGGGGGGCAGGTGACAAAGCCTGATTTTCCATGAGGCTGGTATATTGCCCCTGGAGAAGGATGCAGCTTTGTGCTAACGAGCATGTTCAATCAGTGCGGCTCCCCAGCTAGAAGAGGCACGTTGGCCTCTAGAAGGCTCCACTAGAAGGAGACTCAGGCATGCAGCAGGAGGGAACTTCAGCTGGTTCTGTATGCATCTGCTGGTGGCAAGAGAAACAACTCCGGTTCCTGGGCATTGCTTCTCTGCTCATTCTGTGTTCCTTCATCTTAGTTCAAACGGGTTGCTGACGGCACGTAGGACCCTGGCTTTTAGGATGAGGCTGATGGACATGAAAGAAAATGGCAAAGCATGCACCTAAGAGCTACCAGTTACAGCTGCAGACTCTAAGCAGCACTCCAAAAATATACTGAATTTACTCAAGCTTTCAGCTCACCCTGCTTTAGGTAGAGGCTTAAACACAGAATAATCAACCTATAAGTTAAACACGACTTCTGTCTGCAGAGTGGTTAGCACCACGGTCTCATACAGAAGTCCAACCCAGCAAGATTCCCCTGTCCATCACAGTGCTGTTCCGATGGAAACGAAACAACCCACCTAAGGCCATTCAGCACATGGCCACAATTGTTTTATTGATATATATATATACATATGTGCACACACACGAACATATAAATAAATACAGGGGATCCAGAAGACAGAACCCCCTCCCTGCTTCACCAAGCCATTTTTTTATTCTAAAGCAACAGCCTTAGCTGTATATCCTCCTTCAGGGACTCAGTACCCAAAGGTAACAAGGCCGCTCTGAACTGCTGCTCCTGTCATAGTTACCCACTTGCCCAAGTGACCTTCTACATTTGAAAAGCAAAACAAGTTTGAAAAAAGTTATACTCCAGCTTCCTGGAGACTGCTATTTCCTTTTTCCATTCCTTTAGGCTGCTTTTCCCCTTGCCCTCCTACTTTCTTCCTGTAGTTCTCATAATATTTTTCATTCCTTGACTTCACCTTTTTTTGCCTGCCAAACTTCCCTCCGTGGCCCAAATGCAAAGCTACCCATCGAGGCTCATTGAAAGAGAAGGTGTGCTCAGTGAGACCAATTACACAGAACACAGGGCTTTTTTCTCCACTGCAGAAATACACTTCAAATAAATTTTTAAGAGTCTGTACGTGCCCCACAGAATTATGTGGCTAACTTCACATTTGCAAGAGCAATCCTCCATCCCATCATTTAAAGATGCCCAGACTGCTGCACTACCGAGTCAGTTCAAAGAGCTCGCTTAAATCTATATTCTCCTATATGTTGCCACATGGTATTTCTGGCAGCATTTCATATTTTTGCTATATATCTAGAACTAAAGACTAAAGAGTAAACAAGATATCCCGTTTGCTGTTGACTGTATGTATTCCAAGTCCCTGTACATTGAAGTGCAAGGCTCCTGTTGCAGACCTAAAGGGCTTTTATTCTCAAACCTTGCCTGCTTCCCCGCACTGTACGGGCCTTGCTCATGAAATCTGTTATCTCCACTCTCACGTAAGCTGGGGTCGGTACTGGAGTGGCTTCTGCATGTCCAGTGCAGCCATGACTGCCGTGGAGTCACTGGGGAGCTGCAAAAACAAGTCTTGTGGAAGAAACAGATTTGGGATTTTAATGCCAGGCAGCTTAGCTGTTTTGGTTTTGGGCTTTGGCGGATTATTTTTTTTTAAATTAACCAATTACTCCCCAGATAATGATTTCAATAATCTACAGCAAAGCCCTTACATGCCCTGACTTTTCTGTTGTTGGGAAACAAGACCCTGTTTCATGAAGGTGCAAGTCTTCTGTGGTGCAAGTCAGATCTACTCAATATTTTACGCATTAATTTCACTCTGCTCAGGAAGACCTCCTCTGCAACAGGCTTCCAGCAAAGCAGTGCAAAGCTGCGCTAGTAAAATCCCTCTGCCAGCTCCAGGTTCTGCAAGCTGTCCTGTGCATGATCCCTTTTGGTCCTTTGCAGGACCTCTCCTAATTGACTTCTGCTGTGCTGATGGAAACCATCTCCTGCATGATCCAGCCCTTGCTCCTTCCACAGGTCGTGTTCTGTCTGTTCTGCACGTGTGCGCACACACACACCATCACGCTGCATTTCCTGGCTCTACTAGAAGGAGGCTCAGGCATGCGGCAGGAGCGAAGCTCACCAGCAAGCCTCATCTGGATAGCCAGGGGAGCAGGGCTGTGGGGTGCACCACGGCTCCTACCTCCCACACAGTACAGATGCAGCCCAGGTGGCTTGCAGCATCTTTATTACTGCACTGATAGAGAAGCTTGAAGGAATGCAGCTTTGGACAGTCTGGAAGTCATTATCCCATGGCGCCGTCTTTGGAGCAGCTATTCCGCCTTGAACAAAGCTCTCTGAAAATGTATGCAGCCTAACTTTTATGCTTTAATAAGTGAAATACAGCTTTACTCGAAAATAGCTGCCAGGGTACATAGTTTGCTCTTTGAGAGGGATACGTGTTTGTTGAACTAGAGGAACTGTTGAGGAAAACAGAGATGCTCTGCTCGAGGTCGTTACTATCTGCAAAGAACCAAAAAAGCCCAACACCATTTAGCACTGAGCAGTGCTGTGCTGTACAGCCGGCAATATTCACACGTGATACTTGGCCTTCCTGAACTGCATGCTTTACAGCTCAATTTAAAAAAAAAAAAAAAGTGCTGGGGGGGAGGGCAAAAAAAGGCAGTTCAAAGCATCCTCAGCATGTGCTGCAGTCATGTGCCACATCCTAGCTACAGCTAAGGGGATTGAACCAGACGTTTTCAGCAGACAGTAGTTTGATTCAATTGCTGGGATTCCTAGCAAAGCCACCTTCTAGCACAGCGTTGCCTTGCTTCAGCTCCAACACCAAACTGGCTAGCAGGTTACAAAACTCAGAGCCTTTCATATGGTAAGAGTGTATTTTTCTGTTTCCCAGTCACATGTAAAGGAAAACTTCGTTCCCCTTTCAGTTGTCCTAAAATAATGTTAGTTTTTTTGCTTGGAGATTCACATCCCAATGGAGAAGAGAGTGAGAGAGAGAGAAAAAGGGCAAGAGAGCAAAATAAGTGAAACTGGGAATTATCATCCTTTTAGCATGCCAGTCTCCATCCCTCCCATTCCGGTGTGAACTTCACATCACTTGCTTTAACTAACTACAGTTGCTATACAGTTATTCCTTCGTTTTCATTCATTACTACAGACAGCCTGGGTTCTCCTGTTTTGCTTCTGGTTTCATCATGGAGCATACATAAAATATCATACGGTTTCCTAACACTAAGTCCACTTAGCTGACATCACCCCCTTCCATTGCAGCCATGCTAGACTAAACCAGGTCATTTCATTCCACAGCGACTACACGTTTAATTAGAAGAGTGGCACCTGAATCCATGCTTATTGCATGACCTGATCTGCAGGCATGAGGAAAGAAACACAGACTGTGCTTGTGTACATCTGTGCAAGTGAGAGCTGCTGCCACCGAAGTGAGTGGAACAGCACCAAGCTAAAGCCAAGGGCACAGGCAAGTTCTGGGCTCTCAGCATCAGCGCAGGATCACCTGCTTTCCCCTCCTGTGCTCTCTGTATACGTGCAGGGCTGAACTCCAGGGATTAATTTACCACCTACTGTGCAGTTTTGCAGAGGAGGAAGGGTTCAAAGACTAGTTCAACAACATGAAGCTGTCACTAATGACGCAAAGGGCGATATTTCCTCTTGGCAGCCCAGGGCACAGAGAGGTGGCACTGGCTAGAAGGCAGTGCTACCCAGCCCTGGGTACATTTGGCTACAAGAGCAGCTTCAGGCTTGGCATCCCAGCAAAACTCCAGCTTGGCTTACATGAGGCTGGTGCTGATGGTACCCAGGAAAAGCCTCATCCAGGTTTGGGGTCCTTTTGATTATTTTTCCATTCTTACCCCTTTGTTTTCCCCTCACCGTGTATTATCCTGCCTTCATCTCCAGCACCAGGAGTCATCAGAAGTCAAACTTGCCCTCACAGCCACCTGCAGCAGCAGTGCTCAGCATCAGTGTACGCTAGCGTGGGCAACGCCGCTAGCGTGGGGCAAGATTTGGGAACAGGACTCTCTGAACTCCTACCTGTTCTTTGCCCTTTCACCAGTGTCCATCTTGCGTATTGGGACCAACACTCCCACACAGCTTGCCTAGAAGCTCAGGTTTTCTCCTTCAAGGCAAGGGCGATGATAGCCCCCCTTTATACAGCATCTGGAAAGGCACAAGCAGAGAGCAGTGCTGCAGGTCGCTAACGAGGCAGGAGCTCTGTCCTGCACACTGCGATGAACTCAAGCTGGCTGCCAAACACAAGCAGTTGTTTAGATGTGCAAACAGTAAACAGTAGAATTAGCTGATAACTAGCATCTTGAATTTGGCAAGGGCAGGTTCCTTTTCTGCCATTCTCTCTTTCTAAAAGCAGGGGGTGGAAAACTCCAAGCCTTGGAGGTGGGAAGCTAGCAGCAAACACCGCCTCCCCCACCGGCTGATCCCAGAAACAAAGGTATACAAACCACCTATGTTTTCACTAAGCAGCTAAAGCACATGACCGAGAAAGTTCAGATCCCTCAAATGCATTTAGCATTAATGAAACACAATGCGTTTTCAGAGGGCGGTGAGAAGGAAGGGGTCAGCACAAGAGTTTTGTGGCAAATGGCCGTATTCCAAACTCAAACGCCTCACAAATACATCTGATTATCTGACCGAGAACCAAACGAAGTGTTGCAAAAGCTGGAGGCACTTTTCCTCAGCACTGAACATAGCTGTAAGGAAAGAAGACGTGCCAAGGCACGTCACATAATGGAATCGACAGTGGCAGAAGGAAAGTTAAGGTGGATTTTGTCAAGGAGGAAAAAATATTGAGGGTTTTGTGGTTTTGGTGGTGTTGTCCATCCATCCATCCATCCCCTCCTTCCCCTCACTTGAGTTCATTTCTACGTAGGATAACTTTTGAGGAAAAAAATTTTGTTACAGGAGACAGCCTGCCCTGTAAACAGCTACGGCAAAACACTCTGCCAAAAGCCACCGCTAAATCAGCCTGGTCAGTGAGATGGTGACTGCTGCATCAAGCGAGGCAGCCCTGGCTGCAGATGCAAAGGCAACCATGGCCATGCAGGAGGCCCAGGGCTCCCGGCAGCATCCCGCTCCCAGGCAGGGGGAGAGCCGAGGCTGTGCCCGGGGCAGCCGGCAAACGGAGAGCACAGGGCTGAGGAGCGGACAGAAAGCGGTCTCTCACTGCCGCCTCCATCACCCATCACACCGCTACAGCACAGGCAGGTCTCCGGTAGGTGCTGGGTGTCAGAACTGGGTCTCACCCAGCACAGCTCTTTGGGTAGGTAACACATGCCTCACCACCTCCTTGAGGAGGCAAAGCCACCCGGACGGGAACATCCATGCAAATTAAGAAATACAGTGAGCAGGCGTACGTGAGAGGTAAGAAGCAGTGGACTGACTTCCTCACAAAGGTGCTGGTGATGTGGAACACCTTTATGTGGGGTTCAGTCCTAGGGATCAGGATAAGAAGAAGTGGAGAGGAGGCAGCAGGCCACTTCAGCTGGGGAAGCAGCGTAGGGCTTGCTCTGAACATGACCCTCCCCCATCCCATCTCCAACAAGAAAATTCAGAGAGCTCTTCCCAGGGCACAAGCGCAATAGGGAACAACCTGCCAGCTCTTCCCAAGGAGCACTGGCCCTCGTACATCGCTGGTGAGGAGCGGTAGCTAAGACACTGAGGTACCACTGGTATCCCACACAGCCCCTGCTGCAGAGTTTGCTTTTTTTGTTTGAGAAGGAGCTGAAGAGCAGCATTGACGTAGTAAATTGGACACTTGCACCTGGCTCCAGCCTGATGGCCAAGGCAACGCTTCACCCCACGGCTGTGCAGGCTGCACCGCTCCGCAGCCCTCTGGGTCACTCCTGCTCCAGTACGGAGCCACTACCACCTGGCTGCTCGTTACACAGGTAGGGTCCGGAGCCACGAGCTGCATCAGGCACGCCGATAACCTTGTGTGAACGCCACAACAACAGTGTGACTGCTCTTAGGTAGGGACCCTGCTTTCTGCCTTCACTGCTAGACAGGCAGTCTGACCAACCCACAGGTTCAAACTGTGGTATGTCATTGACATATTGCTGTTAGCACCATTAAAACATCACAATCTTCACTTTACCCTTGCCTTTGACAGACTGAAAAACTTACTTTGCTCTTTAGCGCTGGTAACCAGCGGGAACCGGACATGACTTTGGTGTACAAAGGATATTGTATACCAAGGAGAGAAGAATCTTGTACTTGCCACTCTGGCCAACTTGCAAGGTTCCCAGCATCTAGCAGGGTTTGGGAGGCTCTTGGGGTTGTGACATGTTTTATAACCTATTGAGTCAAGATGCTAGCAGTGGTGGGGAGCGAGACAGCACCTCTTCAATATCTCTTGCAGCATTACATCCTTTCCTTACAGGTGCTAAAGGTGTTATCAGGACTGCAGGAGAATGACCATTAATTTGCATTTCAACAGAGGCTTTCAGTGTGACCCTGAACACACCAAGTCACTGCTTTGGGTTGCACTTCTCCATGCACACGGTGGGGATGAACAGTTCCTTCCTCTGCCCAGCATTTGTTGCAACCCGAGTACTAAATGTTGTAACAGATTTAGGTACTACACCAATATGGGCTATAGCCATACATAGCCTTTATTTTATTATCTAATACCCATTTGTGACAGTATCTGCTCTTTAAGGTAGATTTGCACATAAACTACACCATTTCAGCAAGCACTGGCTGGTGGGGTCAGTGTTGGATGATTATTGCCTTATATATGGAATATTCATTTGCAATTATACATAGCCCACAGAAAGGTGGGAGTAACATACACTAGATCTGCTAATATTCTGAACCGCAAGTGGAAAAAAGCCACAAGTGATGTCTTCTTGGAGCCAGCAAAGAAGAATGACTTCCCTACCCTGCCATCCATCAGTCCAGCAAGGTGTCTCTATGTCATAAATCTTTTGAAATGCTTTTGCCAAAGAGTTATCGTGTCCTGCCCGAGAAGTTGCTGAGTTTCAGTGGTAGAGGAAGAAGCCCCCCACAAATGAAAATATTTTGATATGCAGTACATTTTCAACGCTCATCTATTTTCAAGACAGGTGGTACATTCTTAGCCCCTTCTAGAAAGGGCAAAGGAAAACATTTTAATATAAATGCATTTCTTACCTTGCCCACCACAGTTAGCTAGCAGGAAGGAGTCTAATGAGAGCCAGTCATACCTTGTGTATCCAAGACCTAAAACATACGCCCGGCATTTCTTCCCTACTACACTGTGGTGTGTTTGTTTCGCTCTGAACTTCAAGGTGTTTGTGCACAATATTCCTAAATGGCCAAAGATTAATTTTGCATCTCTGACAGAAAAGGGAAGAGGTAAAATTGAGGAGCAATGTTATATATCACTTCAAAAAGCACGTATGTTCTTGGAAACTGCTGAGAATCAAAGAAAAACAAGCCTTTTATTTCTAAGAAATAGTCATCTTATCAAGAGACAAGACACTGTTAGGGTTTGGCAATAAGACAGTCACTTGTTTCCACTGCAAGTTGGAGGTAATGAGATAGGCAAGCATTTTCCCAATCAAATGTTTCTTAATTTCAACGTACCTACTTTTAGAACCCAAGCTGTTAGCTGAAAAGGTTTTGTTTTGATTAGTGTTATAATTTTCATCCTTTTAAAAAGTGTCAGAAATGTCAAATCATTGTTACACAGGAAGTTTTGTTTCTGGATCAAAGTGACATTTCATTTGGCAGCCTGAATAAACAGACAGTCAAAAACCCAGTTGGACTCAACAAGAGGGAGCAGCTCTGCCACCCCAGCGAGTACTTTCAGCTACCGCATCCAGTTTCTGCTTGTGCACCAGTTGCCGCAAAATCCCTCTGGATTTTGGCATTTTGGAATAAATTGTTAAAACAATTCGGAATAAACATATCAAGATGGGATAAACCACTTCCTGTCTTCTCCTTAAAAAAAAAAATAATACATTTTTAAACTGTCACTCAAGAAAGAGGAGAGGCCCATGCAGGAGCACTTTCAGTGGTGTAACTTTCCTGCTTGCCGTACACATGGGCAGATGTTGCAGCATTGCCCATTCTCAGATTTTTTAGTGAAATAACTCAAAGTATTTTTGTTGATCTTCATTAGTTGTTGCTTTCACTGCCACATTGCCGGGCAAAGTTTTATTAGCACTTAAAACATTTTGACACTTGTTCACACAGCCCTGAGGAAGAGCTGGGAAACTCAGACCCCTGGAAGCCAATGGAGCCCAAAACAAAACCAAAGAGAATGGAATCTTGTGAATTACACTAACCACACGATTTTTTTGGGAGGTGTCGGGGGGTGTGCCTCAGGATTTGAGGATGCCTGGAGCAGGCTAGGCGAGGCATGCAATTTTGTCAATTGTGTTTCATTTTATACATCAGAAACGTATGATTTCTGACCACTGTGTCTGGGGGACACCGAGCTCAGTCAGCCACCTACTATGCGTTACAGAGCTCTCTTGGCCAATGTTTGTCAGAAAATGCTTCTTCCGCACAGACCCCTGCATCAGCTGCAACTAAACCAGAACACGGCAGAGATGAAGGCTGTTAACTCCAGCCGTGTTCACATAACACACAGAGGATGCTGCACAAGAACATCCCCAGGACCCATGTTCAAGGAATGCCACCTATAACACAAGCCAGGTGCCAACGGCAGTAAATTAAAATCAAATAAATTATGGAATCCACACGTGATAATAGAACCACACTGAGGATAGAAACAAGTGTCAGAAAACTAGAAGAAAAATGTACTTACCCAGCTCCTTGCGTTTTCTTCACCCTGTGAAATCCCTCTGATGGAGGCAAGTCCCAGGTGCATATCCATTCCTTGATCTTAGATTTTGCCTAGAAGACAGAACTAGGCACAAAGACACAATTTTGCTTTTTGAGACCCCCAAACCTGTCCTAGGGCTTTGTTTGGCTTTGAACCCTTTCCTCCCACCTGGCTTAACTGCTGTCACCTGCCAGTAATTTCCTGCCTCACTCTCACTTGTGTTGCCATCACTGGATGCTGCCCTGACAGAAAGGAAACCTTTGCAGTGCAAAAATATCAAAGAACATTTGAAAGGCTCCTAACTGGCCTCTAAATGAATTGTCAGCCCATGAGAAAGCAGGAAGATTTGTTTCTGCCAGCTGCCTCATTGGCGACAGGCTGAGGTGGGAACTGAACGTTATATGGTAGTAATGGACTTATGGGGAGCTGCTGGGTAGCCTGGAAGTGCCGTGCCCATCAGCATAGACACACAACTGTGCTGCAAGCAGGTGTGTTGGCCTAAGATATTACCAGTTTACACTTTGCTGTTGTCTCTGTAGCTGTACCATACTAATAATATCAGTGAGTCAAACCCATTGCCGTGTGAAGTCAGGCAAGCTGGCCTAACTCATTCCTGTAGAAGAGGGCATGAGCAGGGGACATTTTGCATAAACAAAGTGATTTACAGCTCCAGTTACTTCTTACTGTTCTTCAGCTGAACCATGTTGATGGACTAACTGGGAGCTCCCACTTTGCTTCAGCCCAAAGTCTGTTGCTGCTCCAATGGGGTGAGCCCCCAAAGCGGACTGGGAGCACTGGCAGAGAGTGTGAATGTGGCTCAGCTCCAGGGGAGCAGCAGATGTGAGCTGGGGTGTGGTACCCAGCAGATGGAAACCAGTTTTGGTCCCAAACCATCCTTCTAGAGCTGCAGCAGCACATCTGCCTGTGCCCTGATGTGCTCCTTCCGTCTTCCTTCTCTCCACTCCCTGCAAAAAGTTGTGGGCTGCATTTCCTATTCCACAGAACCTGTGGTAGATGTTCATACCAAAGGAGAGATGGCGTAAGATACAACTGTTCCAGTGTATTCGCTTGCTGCATCACCCTGGCGGTGAAGTAGGAAAGACCACATGAAGTGTGGGATGTTAGACTTTGGATCCTATCTGGTGCTCATCCTTCCTTTGTGATGCTTCTACAGCCAGACTTCATCCCTTATCTAGGCTGAAGGATATATATCTTGCTTCTTGTGTATGGGAAGACAAAGCAGATGGTCTCAGTCTATGGGACAGGTGTCCGCATCAGAAAACTGTCACCGTACTTGACACCTTCCCAGCCATACTGGCCAAGATCCTCCAGAAAAGAAAAAACACACCTTGCCATTTTGCATACATTTGCAATCATTTGCATGCATTCGGGCACCTACTGAGCAGAGAAGCACATGCCTTCCCATTTTTAAAGCTGCACTATAACAAAACCTCAGAAAGACTGGTGTGAAGATAACTTGTTAAGTGCCGACTGTCTGGTGCCTTTGATATGCAAATCACTAATAAAAAGGGCCCTTCCATGCCACAGTCCTATTCTCTTCCTGCCTTTTGTCACATGGATGAGCCTTGACAAGGAGAAGCAGCAGAAGCAGCTCAGCACGGAGGAAGGAGTGACAGCACTGCCTCCCAGAAAGGCTGTAAAGGCAATCAAAACCCCTTTCCTGCTAGATTTCCTAGGAAAAGACGAGTGACATTGTCAGAGTCCAAGAAAAAAAAATATTCCCATCTTTTTTTTCTTTTTTCTTTTTTTTTTTTTTGCAAAAGATTTTCTCCTCCAACCTCAAACCATCACAAAGGGATCTACACCTTAGTTTTTCCTAAGTGAGGCAGAAATATTGTTTGGGGATCATGATGGCTGGAATGCCTAGGGAATCTGGATGCCCGCAATCTGAATTAGGGGAGAAGTCAACGAAACACAGGAGAATATTGAAGTGCCTTCTTGCAAGGGCCCCAACATGCATGCACGCCGCTGTCTGAGTTCATAGGAAATCATCCCACATGGAGCCTTACAGCCAGTACCAGGCGGAGGGGTGGGGGGGGAAATCCAAGGGAAAACCCAAAACAAACCAAAACACAGCAGATTGCTCAATGGTTAGAAGGGAAAAAAAAGAAAAAAAAAAAAAAAAAAGAGAACCCTTTACACAGTTTGCTTGGCCAAAGCCCAGCCCTGCCCACAAGAGCAGCCCTTGTCCCCGTCCTGCGCGGGGAAGGTGCGGATGCTGGGGCTTGGTACCTGCTCCCCACCAAGGGCCCTGTGGAACACCCAGGTGACAATTAATGCTGGCAGCACGGCGGTTACCCAGCCTCGAGCCCAAATAGGAAATGCTCTGTGTGTTTTTCCAGGGCTGCTTGGAGAGGCGGGAGGGGAAGGAAAACCAAAAATTTCCACCGGAACTTTTCTGATCACTTCACTTTAGGGTCATGGCATGAGTATCAGTCCTTCTGTCCCTTACCCCAGCCCCAACGGCACGGCAATGTCATGCCAGGGAAGAGGGGCTCTGGCGGTGAAGGGCAGCAGGTAAAGAAGCAGGCAGGTGAGATGCCCTGCTCAGTGCTTAGCTCCCAGGCCTTTGCCCTGAACCTCCATCCCTGCCAGAGCTGGAGCTTTGGAGCGACTCGGGGCTTGGCCAACCTGCCACGCGCGGCTGTGATGGATGGCTGCATGGAGCAGCGTGAAGGCAGCCAAGCCTCTTCCCATGCAAAAGTGTCAACGCTCGCAGTGATTTTCAACCCCCAGGACTTTTGCCTACGAATCCTCTCAGCTTCCCTGCCACCTCCGTAGCCTATCAACAAATCAACTCTTTTTTTTTTTTTTTTTTTTTTTTTTTCCTTTCACAGACCACTGTGTTTCCCACTTCTTCCTTTGGAACAAGGAAAAAACACAGTCACAGAGGCTCCCCAAGCTGAGCTGGAGGCACGGCTGCACCCACAGCTAGGAGCGAGGAAAATGCCGCTTGTTTTCACTCGCTATCCGATGCATGACAGCCCGTTACACAAAATCAGCAGCAAAGCTTCCCCCACTTTTGGCGGGGAGGAAAAAAAAAATCCACTCAAAAACTTATGTAACTCTGCAACTAATCTTTGCTAATCTTGAGGCATTTAAATCTGAGGAATAAGCCTATTCTTCTCACACACACACAGAGAGCCCATCTGTACAGGGAAAAGGGAAACAAATCGAAGCAAAGTTCACAGCCTTGCGATTATTCCCGTTGACGAGAGCAAAGTGGCAACGTGTCCCGAGCTTGCTCTGCAGCAAACCCTCCTGCCCTGCCATTTCCCATGCACAGTGACCAAGGACCTTAAGAGAAAATCTGCTTTTGGACCGATTATCACTTGCTTTTAGCTGAAACATGGAAATCTCTACCCTTGCAACGTACCATTGCTTTGCTTTTGTCTGGTATTTTTTCATTGCCTATTCCATTGCACACATCAGAACAGAAGAGCGGCCATCTGAAGTGTTCCTTTACGGTGGGCAGTGGAAATATTTGACAGTCCTCAATCTGGTAAGCAAACCGTGTTGTACAGTGATACCAATATGTCTATTTGTTTGGCTGCCATCTGTGCCTCAAGACATATGCAGCTGGTAGATTTGCTGCTGTTAAACTGCTTCCTTTAACGGTTTATACCCCACAGGAAACTAAGTAGGGATCCATGCTTGTGCTGTGAAATGTATTCACAGGTTTTATGCAGAAAGAATATTGGCTGGCAAGCTGCTTGGCTTTCAGAAAGTACTCCAGAGCTAGCTGCCTCCTTGTAAAAGAGACAAGCCCTCAGTGAGGAGAGGGGCAGAAAGCTAGCGTATGTCCAGCCAGCACACGTGCAAGTTTGATGCATGTTATCTAACCCTTAATTCAATACACATTATGATGCTGCTTGGAGTTTTACTTCATTTTTTTTTAATAGGTTTTTATGTCCTGTAAAAGACAGAAAAGGTAAAACAAAGCATGGGATGGTGTTAATTTAGCCGCTTGGAGTACATGCTTAGTTTGGCAATCGGTTGAAAGCATGAGAAAGAAATTCCAGCCTGTGGAGAGAGGTGCTTGTGACATTATCTCACGTGTTTTAACAGTGTTATCAACTGCTTGCTGCATTTCATAAAAGTATATAGAAAAAAATAGACCGTAATGTGTTCTGCTTCTCCTAAATATGCTAACATTTCACCAGATAGAAATCCAAACGAAAGCACGTGAGATAGATACCCTGGGGGGGGAAGGCTTGCTCACAGCCCAAGCAGTTCGTTGGTGACTCGTGGCAGCAGTGGCAGTGGGGTGGCAGGACTGGGAGTGTGGAGAGGGTTCCTACAAGGGGAAAATTTCAGGGACACTTGCTAGTCTGAAGGATGGCCACAGGGACCTCCATAGCCTTTCGTCCATTCTTTGTGACCATCAGAACTCAAGTATCAGTGGGAGGTCTGGCCTGGGGTATGTTCATCTCTACTTTTATTCTTCAGAAGGAGATTTCCCATGGTGGAGTTCAATGGAAGCTCAAAGGTTCCCCAGCTCCAAGTGGGGCCTTTGGAGACCCTCAGGGGTTTGGGAAATTTGGGTCCCTTCCAACCTCAACCATTCTGTGACTCTGTGAAATATTTGCAACCAAAAGGCGGTGAATGGCACGTGAGGTGGCTACAACAGCCTGGGCTTCGGGGATCCACAGTGTCCTTCTCAGCGGCCAAGCCAGCTGTGGAAGGATGAAGGCACGTATATCACTGCAGTCAGGATGGCGTATGTATGGTTTGTTGCTACGTTGTCTTTGTATCAGTACTTCTAGGCTTTTTGTGATGCATTAAAAATTAATTTCTCTGAAATGCCAGCGATAAAATGGGCAGGATTCAACAGCCTTAAGGATATTCAGTTCATCTGGCTGGGACATATGTTAGTAGACTAAAACACCACCAGCCGAGTCCCAGGAAAAGGACTGTGTGCCTAGCTTCTCTCCTTGGTTTTTGGGGGAAAGCTGGCCTCATTAAAGTAACAGGCAAAACCGCATCTCCACCCCACCCCTTGGCACCATTATGAGTTCTATCACCCAGTGTATGACACAGCTCTACAGCACGAGATCCAGAGGAGAAAGCAAGAGACCCATCTCTTAGTATCTGGGGATGCAGAAATACTTGTCGAAATTATCATCCAGCTTCCCTTAGTGACCAGCAGCAGATGATCAGGGGAAGACTGTACAAGACAAGAGGACGTGTAAGCATCAAATGAAGCTCCCATGGCTCCACCCTCACGCTGCCATACTGACATACCCCGCCAGGAAATAAATTGAGGCCAAGGTAGCTAATACCTACTCAAAACCTTCCCTTCATCCATCCAAAGGAAAAACACGCCTGTTTATACTTCTGGTACCTTCCTTACCCACGGCAATGAGTAGCACAGGGCAAGCGTGCCTTGTGTGAAAGAGCAGTTCGTTTCGTTGGTGTAAACCTGCTTCCTGACAACTGAATCAGATGCCTCTTTACTTCTGCATTACAATTTAATCGCCTGTCCCTGTTCACTTTTCCTTTGTCGCTCATTAGAGACCTCTACCAGGTTTTTCCCCTTGGTTATTCTTTTCTGCAAGCTGGAAGTCCGAGCGTTTTTCATCTCTCCTCACAAAGGGATGCTTCTTTCATTAGAGCATCCTAGTTGCCCTTTGCAGTCGGTTTTCTGGTTTCAGGAAGGGGTAACTAGGGCAAGCGGCAGCGCTGAGCTGTGAGCGCAGCATGGATTTGTACAGTGGCCTAACGGTGTTTCCTTGTCTGTTGTTTATTTCTTTTTAACAATTCTTAACTATTTGTCTTTTTTGATTACTGGTGAGCAAGGAGCTGGCAATTTGAGAAAGCTATCCACAGTGAGTCCAACATTTCTTTTCTGAATTTAGAAGCCACTGTTGAAAAATATATAATTGAAGTTGCTTGGGGTTTTTTGGTTTTGTTTTTGTGTTTTGTTTTTGTTTTAGAATACATTACGTTGCATTTACCAACACTGATTTTTGCCTGCTATTTGATCTTTCAGGCACTCAGTATCCTCAGATTTTTTGACAATTTTGCAGTCAGGCTTCGCTTTGACAGCAAAAAGGAATTAAAAAAAAAAAAGAAAAAAGAAAAAAGATTTACAAAGCTTTACCCTCGGTGTTTGCTCCCTTCCCCAGCTCATTTATGGATCTGCTGAACAGCTCAGGTCTCATTAAATCTCCGTGGGCGGGGGCCCTTGCTCCACTTCTCCAGTTCTGTCTCCCATCTTTTAACCACATACTGATCTGATCCTGACTGGATGGGACGGATGAGATGGAGCTGTCAGCCAGAGGGGAGATGGTTTGGGCTGAAGGTATGGCCTATCTGTCACGCAGAAAATGTGGCAATGGGGGCCAGGGTCTGCAGAATTACTCCTTTAAGGCTGGCAGTCCTTCTACAGAGATGTGGGTTTTTTCAGGAAAGGATTACCAACATGGAAAGGGGTCCAGGGAGATACATGCCCTCATCCCCATTTCTCCCGTTGATCTGGACGGTGCTTGTCAGTATCTCCAGGTGGAAAAAAGGTTCCTCAGCTGCTGCATAAGAGAGGAAGAGGTTGAGAAGGGCTCCCTGTGGGACACAGGGCCTAGAAGAGTTGTCCTATGGTTTGGCATTAAACCACTCCCCATCACTGCTGAAGTCCATCAAGGAACAAGAGGTGGCTGTCAGCCACAGAGGTCCATCAGGTGCACACCCAACGTGTTACATTTCTAAGCCTTTGAAAGTAGGCCCAAGAAAGATCTTGGGATGCCAGGAGGTACCATCCCAGAGAAGAGCAGGCAAAAGCTTCCCACTGGGCTCTGCTGGTTTAGTGGATCGGCCAGGCTGTGCCTTGGAGGCTTCCCCGGGGCCAGCAGGCAGAGCCCTTGTCCAGCTTTTCTGCTTGTCTCCTGCCAGACTGCCAGTGCCTGGCTTCTGGCACCAGCTGGCTGATTCGCTTGGAAATTTCCCCCGCCCCCCCCCCCCCCAATTCCTCTTAGCTCTTTGGAATTGCATTTAAAAATTTCCTTCTGTGGAAAGCTGCTGTGGCCAGCTCACTCTGATCTGAAATGGAAATACTGGGAAACATGACATTTACCGGGGATGGAAATGCAGCCTGACTCCTAGCTCTGCTGGAGGGATGCTGGAAGAATTTCTTCTAGATATGACCCTCTTTTAGCACCTCATTCAATTCCTTGCTAGTCATGTGGCTCTCCCAAGAGAGCTAAGCTCTGACGTTACTCCAGATTCATTTATCTAGTTAATGATCATAGCAATCAAGATTCAGAAAGGAAATATTTTTGTAGTGTAGTAAAAAAAAAAAAAAAAAAAAAAAAAAGGATAAGTGGGTTTGGTATCAAAGGAGTTCATTGACCGATTATTGAACAAGCAGAAATGAGAGATAAAAACAATTTTGTATTCATTTGTCCGTGACACAAAAGAGTACAAGCTGAATCATTCATCGCCTGAAATATGAGCTCATAAAAATCTGCTCACTGCTGTAAATCTACTAGTACATCATTGCATAATGAGCACGCTGCACCTTTAAAAACTATTAATTGCATTCCTGCCCCATTTTATTCCTTACGCTCTTGTCTCTCATAATTGAAATACTTTTCATCTCTCCTGAAAGATGTTTTGTATTTCAAAATAGACACAGTATTTACTATACATATTTTCCAGGTCTCTATCATGTGAATGGATGTGTCTCCACACTAAATGTTGACTGTTATGTCTAATAGTTGAATATTGGATATCAGAATATTGGATTTATCCCCCCTCAAGGGCAGAGCTTGGAGCCCAATTTATTTGTACTAGTTGGAGATTTCAATATACACATATGGCCAGATCTTATATGCGAAAGTAAATCATGTCAGGTTAGTTAAACAGAAACACCCTTTTGATCACTGCAGCAGATAAAAATTAAGGTTTGTCTTTGTCACTACGACGCTCAGTTTGGAAAATCAATCTGGCCAAATTAAGCATTTCTACAGCACCCAGCGCCATGGGGCTCCGCGGGGTCTAGAGGGGAAAGCAGCATCCCTCCAACAGGGATAATCACATCCATATTCTCCTCTTTGGGTTAATCGTTAGCTTTCTGAACGCTTCCAGTCTTCCTTCTGTTCGTGTGGGAATACATTAGGGAATCTTCTTTATTTACAGCCAGCGGATTTATGTTCCATGAGCGGTCACAATGGATTTGTGAGCACCAACACTGCTGTTTGGGAAATTCACAGGACATCTGGAATAATCTGATGTTTTCCTGTCAACTTTTTTTTTTTTTTTTTTAATATCAATAATTTCCCATTAGTGAAGGGCTGATATTTGGATGCACCTTTCCTATAGGAATAAGCCTGGAAAAGCACGGGTTTGGAGCTCTGACTCAACTCTACTTGTGGTGGACCCTGCCAGACTGAGCGTTACTAGGGACGGTTCTAGCTAGGTTCAGGTTTTGGCTTGGGAATGACTTGTATATTCTTCCATTGCTCCTGGAAATACAAGATGATCACAAACTGACTGAAAACCCTTTGAACCTGAGGTGACAGTTGCACAAGCAGTGCAAAACCTGGTCTGAGACTGAGTTTAAACTTCTTCAGGAGTTGTTCTTCTCAACGTTCAGCCAGAGAAACGGGTCAGGTTATGCATTCAGATAAGCATTTTCCACACGGAAGATAATATTGTCCTCCCCTGCATCTGACAGAATATTTACCAGGCTGAGAATGTGGCTGTTTTGGGACTGTTTCTTTTCAGAAATGTTTGTTTTAGTTAATTTTTTTTTTTTTTTGGGGGGGGGGGGGAGCGGGAAGCAGCCTCTCCCTGTCCCATGATTAATGTAAGGCTGACCATGAACAAGATAATAATAGCCCCATCCTCTGGGAACCAGGCCTCTCCCTAATTGCTTTATTGGCAATTAGTCACCATGTGTCACCAGACTGTCACCACCCTCACGTTCATTTTTCATGCTTTTTATGGAAAGTTACTGCTGACTCTACAGGGTGTAACAAGAGCTTCTGTTTGTAACCAGGCTTTTCTTAGCGCTTCGGGGACTTGAGTCTGGTGGCCTGGCGAGGCCAAGGGCTGGGACAGATGTTTGGGTTGAACGTGTGTTTGGGTCTAGGTGCTGCGCCCCGGTACAGGCTTTTCTGAAAGAGACCCCGTGACTTGGAGGGCTGAATCTCTACTGACCAAAAGTGTGCCTGCAGTTACAGACGCTAATTGTGGTAATGGGGAGAGAGGGAGAAAAAAACCACATTTAAAAGAGCTGGTTTGGGTGCCTCAGAATTGACCCAAACCATATGTGGGTTCTGATGAAGCTGCTTGGGGGGTTTTATGTAAAAATGTGGCTGTTCACCCCATGCTTTTGGAAGGAAACATGGGGCTTTGCAGCTGACCTGGGTGATGCACGACCTCCGATACCTCCCGCTGGGTGACCCCGGGCCAGTTACCCAGCCTGCGGCAGCACGTCCCTGCCTCCACCGCTGTGGGTCTGTGCAGGCAGGGGGGACACTCCACCGGTGGCACCTGGCTGCAGTCTACTATGGCGACCACCTGGACTGTGGAAAGGATAGGCGAGGAAGGATGTATCTTTTCTCTTTGCTGGGAAGCCACATAATGGATGGGGAGGCTTACAGATAACTGCAAGGATGCTTTGGTCAAATGCAAACTACTGTCGTTTTGATCCCCAGGAAGACTCAGTCTCTGCAAACTAAAGCTTGTAGAAACCCTTGTGTAACAAATGGGCACGGCAAAATCGTAGTCCCTTCCTTCCCTCAGATGTTTTGATAATAAAGGAATTTCTGATGAAAAAGCATTGCACTAATTCTGTCCCCTCCCAAGCACCACCCTTCTCGGCTCCTTCAGAAACTGATGAAGTAACCAGCCACAATTTCAGACACTTTGCTCTACATAAATATCTGATTCAGAGTAAGATCATGGCAAAAGAGATCTCACCCTGAAAGCTGTAGCAGAGCCTCTTTCCGTTTAAGCATCACTAGCTGGTCCAGTGCTTGCAGTAGGCTGCACTTCCAATATTGCATCACGCCGGGACAACCCAGCCTGAAAAAGCAGAGGCCACCTCCTGAGTTAACAGAACCGAACTAGACTCAGTGCTGAATGCAAGGGAGCCCGCGGGAGAAGTACTTTTCTGTAGGGTTTTGCCTTTGTGTGCCTGACAAATTGGGTTCAGCTTGAACCGCTGTGTAGCATTAGAAGAGAAAATGAAGTAATCAGAAAAGCAACACTGGCTTGAGCCACAGTACTGTGACAATTTCATACACAATTTGCGGAATTCTGTTTTGTCACTGTGCACATACCTAATTCTTTACCAAATCCTCCTAGCACTCTCCCCAAACAACCCCACCCTCATTGCCTGTAAATGATTTGAAGTCAGAAAAAAAAAAAACAAAGCCCAAACACCAAAACCACCACAAGCCACCCCCCCGACTCCAACTATAAATGGTTTAACTTTCTCAGTTTTACTTAGCGAAGTCTGGATCTCTGCTTCTAAGCACTTGAAATCCTTTCCTGAACCCCCTGGAGTTCAGCAGAAGAGGGTCCGTTTTTGAGCACTTCTACATCTAATTCTCACATTTAAACATTTTGAGCTGCTCAACGCTGAGATCAGCTGCAGCGCGAGTCCCCGGAAAGCAGACCTCGTGTTGGGTAAATGGTGGGAGACACTATCTAGCAATTGCTTTACAGGAAACATTTCCTGGCGTATTTTGTTTGCTCCTGCTCAATATACACTGAACCCAACAATTAACATAGGAAGTGTGAAGGAGCTGGCTTTCAACATGTTCTTCCACCTCTCCCATCTGAATCACATCACACATCTCTTGTTTAGTCTGTTAAATGAGATACTGTTAAAGTTATCTGCTGAACAACTTTATTTATTCAGTCACAGTAAAAAAGATTTAGCCAACAGCTATTTCCCTCACGTGGGCTTGCAGCTCACGAACAAAACGGCTCCCTGAAGAGCAAGAACAGAGTTCATTGAGGAACGTGTTAATGAAAGCTGGATGAGTTTCCCTCATTAGGTGTAATTACTTTAGGTTTTGCAGGCTGCCTTCTATGGGGTGTCCTTCCTGGCTGATGTGTTGAGACTAATTAAGAAACTGCGATGTGCTAAGTGCGTAATTTCCAGCAGAGACCTTCTTTTCAGTGTCCTGGCTTTCCCAACATCCACAGTAAGTAACCTCTGTAAAAATAATGTTTGCATAAATGATTAGGGGTGTATAGCATAACATGCACATGTCCAAAATAGATAACAACTGCGGGCTTTCTTTCACCATTGGAAAATGGATTTGGACCGTTTAGAAGAAGAAACAGTGCTGAAGCCTGTCATGGTTGAACGCAAAGCCTCTTGCACAGGCTTCAGGGTGGCTGTCCCCGAGCGAACACAGCGTGACCCCAAAGGGTGAACGAGATGCAACCTCCCCGTTAATCTCACAGTTCAAATAGCTGTGGATTTACTGATTTATTGATTTAGGGCTTCTCTAAAGGGCAGCATGGACAGGAGGACATGAGAGAGTACCTAAGAGGCAGCAAAATCGCACACCTCCTTCTCTGACTCCAGGGTGGCTTTAAATAAGCACTGGAGAGAAGCAGATTCACAGGACAATTATAGGCACAGCCTATGTCAGGTTCATCACAGATCACTTACTCCCTCACTGACAATGCTGTTTATCAAAATGCTGTTTATCTGGTGCTGAGGCTTGGATGGGAACTGATGGGCTACTTATACATGTAGGTACCTCTCTGCATAAGCGAAGCCTGCAGCCACCTCTGAACCCCAAAGGGCTGCTTAATTTTAGTCCATGAGCAGCTCAGCCAGCTGGCTTACTAAAAAAATCCTGCCAGGGATGGAGACAGAGAGACTGGCTGATTTATCTTCCCTGCACAGCAGTATTCATGATGCTGCTGTCATATCCCCCTGCCCCAGGCATCCTCACTGTGCCCGCAGGACAGAGGCACAGGGCAGTCTCATTCTTCCAGCATCTCACGCCCCTGATTTCCAACTCCAAGCACAAAGTGTGCTCAAAGCCAGGCCAGAAATGTGCAAATAAGCTTCCAGGTATCGGTAACCAATACCAGGATTCATTTCCTCCAGTTAAGTTCTCCCACTGCAAATCCTCCTCTGTTGGGAGAAAAATGGGTGCCCACAGTGCAGCTTGCACCTGCAGTTTAGGAATTAGGCTTATGAATTGTGACGGTAAGGGTAAGTTTTATGTGAACGGGCCTACCAAGATCTGTTTTTACTTTGTTACTGAGCATAACAAACACCGTGGCTTGACAGCCAACCCCTTGAGCAGAACTTCTGGACCATCAAAAGATCCCATCTGCAAAGGAAGAAAAAAAAAAGTTTAAAGCTAATCTAGTATTCCACAGAAAGTGTCAGTGTTGGCAGTTTATAAAGGAGGTTTTTCTCGCAGTATCAACACAGAACACTGCACCTCAGAGTAAATTCCTTTCTTTATATTGTAACGTGAGATGCGTGAGTTTGGCAATATCACCGTTCTTCATGTAGGAGATGTTTTGCCTTCCCAGAAATGAAAGCATTAGCCAAATCTGAAATTTCTTTCACTGTGTGTTTTGGTTCCAGTTTGTGTCTATATCCTTTTGGACACTATATACCTACAATCGGGAGCTGGTTTACCCCAAAAGCCTTGATGGAGTCATCCCAATCTGGTTAAACCATGCTATGGTGAGTAAGAAACACCCCTGCCTCTTGCAGAGAAGAGAGAATTTGCAACGCGTGTCCCACCATTGCATTGTGTCCCTTTCCAGAAGAGTTTCACGGCTTCTTTCTCACCTGCTCCTTCCTACTTACCTGAATCTGATGCTGAGCTGTACGCAGCAAACAGCTGCATGTGCTTGAAGCCACCTCAAGAAGCCTTTTAGCACACAAGGAATGTCAGTGAATCAGTGCTTGTCAAGCCTCTAAAGTCAATGAGGTGATGTGTAGTCATAACCAAAAAAAAAACCACCAAAAAAAACCCCCAACAAACCCCAAACCTCACTTACTGTAGCTCAAAAAATAAATTTCTGCAAACAGAGGTCTATGAAATACAAAATGGCTGGGAGTATAACAAAGCAGTTCTTAATTTTTTTAAAAGGTGAAAGAACCAAAGAACATCTGACAGCTCTACAGCTAATAAGCTAATGTGTGCACAGCTTTGAATAGCTGAATTGCAATGATTGTTTACAGATTTTCTATAAATACTTTCCAGATTTCTCCTTCATTTGCTCTGGCCGTTTTTATGATGTGTTGAATAATCACATATTTCTCATCAGTCAAGTGTAAGGAGCCTGACAGTAACATGGAAACCGTGGGTGGATTGTAAGGTCAGGGAGGCCTCGTGGGGCTAATGGGAAGGGGGAGAGAAGGGAGAGGTTCAGCGCTAGACTGAATCAGAGAAGCCAAAAAGTATGAAATAATCGCATAGAAGGCTCACTTCTCTCCAGCCTCCATTTCTTAAGTACAATGCTTTGCAGCCCGCTGCAGCAGTCCCCGATGCATGTTGAAGGTAAATGCAGGAGGCTTCGGGGTTTCTGGCTGAGGACACTTGGTAAAGGTTTTGAGCAGCCACTTCATTTACACAGGCGTATCCAGATACGTGTGCCCGGAATCCAAACACACATAGGCATGTCCGCATTGCTGATACCCGAGCGATAAGCTGCAGCCGTCGTGCACTTTTAACCTCATCACCTGCTCTCTGCCCACCAATTCATCTCCACCAGGGCCTTTACGTCGCTGCCCAAACCTCGGCATGGATGCAAATGGGCACCGCTCTCTCTCAAAACCATCGGCCACCAAAAGGAAAGATTCCTTGTGTCCTCAGCATCACACTGGTTTCAGGTCTGGGACCTGGTGTGGATGACTGGTTGAAGTTTAAAATGTTCACGGTAGTGGAGGTGGTGGGGAAGGGGAGGCACAGGGTGCAGCTGAGAGGAGATGGGCTTTGCTGCTTGGTTTAATCCCGGCACACAGCTGAGAATTTGCCCTTTCCATTTCCACATTTGTTTATGACATGGGAAGGTTGAGAGGTGCTAGGATGTACGTTTTTATTTCATGTGCAGAAACGCTTT